>NC_140438.1:4341213-4941213 GCF_965140295.1 Lepidochelys olivacea | reverse complement strand
GTCGTCTACTAAACCTCTGTTTTCCTGGCTGGCTGAGAGTCCCGTCTGATTGCGGAGTTGGGGGGCAAGACCCTCTGCCCCCCCCCAGGACCCCGCCTGGGCGGACTGGCTGTGGGAAGCGCAGGGAGGGGCAGAGGAGGCTGAAGGCTCCGAGGTCAGAGCCAGGAAGGTGGAGCCGGGGGAGCTGTGTGTCCTGCAGACAGGCTGCTCCCCGAGAGGAGACTTCCCCAGAGTCCTGCCTGGCTTCCTGGGGAGCAGTCCCAGAGCATCGCCCGGGGACCCCGGGACATCCTCCTCCTCGATGAAACCTTCTGCTGTGTGACGTGTTGCGTGTGTCGTGTGACGTGTTGTGTGTGTGACTTGTGTGTCATTTTGTGTGTGAGAGACGTGTTTATGTGTGCGTGTTGTGGTCCATGTTGAGTGTGTGTGTGCCATGTTGTATGCCGTGTTGTGTGCGTGTGATGGTGTGTGCCGTGTTGTGTGCATGTTGTGTGTGTCGGTGTCATGTGTTGTGTGAGATTTTTGTGTCACATGTCGTGTGCCATTTTGTGTGTCTTGTGTCGTGTTGTCTGTGTCTGTGTCATGTTGTGTGTGAGTGTGTGATATTTTGTGTGCGATGTTTTGTGCATCGTGTTGTGTGTGTGTGTCACGTGTGCCGTTTTGTGTGTCATGTGAGGTGTTGTGCCTCGTCTCATGTGTGTGTGTGTTTATGTGTCGGTGTCGTGTGTGATTTGTGTGTCGTGTTGTGTGCTGTTTTCTGTGTCATTTTGTGTGTCATGTTTGTGTGTGTCGGTCTCCTGTGTTGTGTGTTTGTGAGAGACGTGTTTCTGTATGTGTGACGTGTTCTCTCTGTGTTTGTCGTCTGTCGTGTTGTGTGTGTGTGATGTGTGTGTTGTCTTGGGTGGCCACACAGGGTAATGCACAAAGCATTCCCCTCATGGAGGAAGAGTCACACAACGTGGCCACTCAGGAGTAACACACAAACACTTCCCCCCCCCCGCCCCCGGAGCAACAGTGATGTGTGTGACCAATTCAGGTCATGCACAAACCATTTCCTCATGGGGCAACAGTGACCCCGGGTGGCCCCTCAGGGTACTGCACAAACCATTTCCCTCACAGAGCAACGGTGACAGTGGGTGGCCACTGTTACGAATTATACCCGACAGGTCCCGCACACGAACTGCTGCGAATTATACCCGATTGGTCCCACACAGTTCGAGTCTAGGCTGAGGCACACGAACGAAGTCCACAGCGGCAGGGTTCCCAAAAATTAGCCAATAGACAAACCCTTCCCTTAGCTACCACCTATCCCGGCTAGGTCCATTCCCCGTGCTAAACCGTGACTTCAGCTACATTACACGGTCCTAAAGCAATGCACCAGGAACTTTTCTCATCAGGATGGGAGGCCCACAGCAAGGCCAGGAGGCAGGGAGTTAGGAACAGACAAAGAACAGAAACCGGGAGATAAAACAGGCTGGAGACAAGGGCTGGGGCGGGGGGGGCGGAGGATTTTCACAGGAATGCAGTGTCTAAGAAACACTCCTCCTGGTGCATGGTGTGCTTGCTTTTAGACAATGGTGGGCCCCAAACCAAAATGGAGTCACACGTGCTAACTTTTCCTTCACACCACTCAGGGTCATGCACCAATTTCCCTCCTGGAGCAACAGTGACACCGGGTGGCTAATCCAGGTACTGCACAAAGCATTTCCCTCATGGAGCAACAGTGACACTCGGTGGCCACTCAGGGTAATGCACAAATAATTTCCCTAACGGAGCAACAGTGACACCGGGTGGCCAGTCAGTTCATGCTCAAATCATTTCCCTCATGGAGCAAGAGTGACACCGGGCGGCCCCTTGGAGTAACACACAAATCATTTCCTCACGGAGCACCCGTTGCACAAACTGAGTTTAATAATAATAATAAACAAAAAATAGTTTCACTAGAAAAGGTAGATTTTCAGTGATTAGAAGGGATAGCAAACAGAAGAAGGCAGATTACTCAGCAAATACAAATACACACACATACTAAGCCTAAGATCTTAAAGAGACTGGATTCAAGAAGTCATTTCCCATCCTAAATGTCTTTTGGCAACTTGAAGAGTTTCTGTACCTTAGACTTCCCGTTGTTTCTCTTTACAGACTAGACTCCTGTCTTAGTCTGGACTCCCCCCTTCTCATTTCCTTTGTCTCTTTAGGTACTTTTAGCAGCCTTTCTACTGCCCGGCATGATCTGCGTCCGCTCCGACGTCTCCATGGCTCCCGAGACCTCACCTGTGGGAATGCACACCTACCCGTGTCCTACAAAGGGAGACGGCACCAGGAGAGCAGAGGAGAGAGAGACTGAGAAAGTTGGCCAACACACAAGAGAAGAGAGAAGAATATGGGAGGAAGGAAAGCAACTCACCAGCTGGAGTCATCCTCCTAGATGCCACCTTCTCCTGCGAAGGAGACACCGTTCCTGGCCAGAGAAATGAGCAGCCCCTGAAAATGAGGACCTTGTCTCTCTCCTAACCACAGCTGGTCAGGAACCTTTTCTTACAAACCCAGTCCCAGCTAATGGGGAGTCCCTACCTGGAGCCAGGCAGGCCGTGAGCAAAGCCTTAACCAAACCAGACACTTATCTCACTGACATTCGCGCCTGCTCCACTGCCAACCGGACGACTCCTGGCTGCATCAACAGTGTTCGCGGGCTCACCACTATCGCTCGCTTTCCATCCGATGAGGGGAGTCAACTGTTTGTACTAAACCCAGACCAAGGAGGAAAAACAAAGAAGTTACCATCTCAGTGGGCCACATCGCGTAGGCTATCATTATACAATGCTCCATTGGTGCTGGAAATCTTGCCTTCATCCGTGCATCAGCCCCATGTGATGAACCGAGACAAAGTTAACCCTGACAGTCACCGCTCCACGCTCGCACCCACTGCCCGGCATGATTTTCCTCCGCTCCGACTTCTCCATGGCTCCCGAGACCTCACCTGTGGGAATGCACACCTACCTGTGTCCTGTGAAGGGACACGGCACAAGGAGAGAAGAGGGGAGAAGAGAGAGAGAGAGTTGGCGAACACACGAGAGAAGACAGAGAAACAAGGTAAGCCACTCACCACCTGGAGTCATCCTCTTGGATCCAACCTTCAGCTGCAGAGGAGACACCGTTCCTGACCAGAGAAACGAGCAGCCTCTGAAAATGGGACCTTTTCTCCGTCATAACCACAGCTGATCAGGAACCTTTTCTTACTGTCAAAGTTTGACTCAGACTCACAATTTATCAGACCACTCTGTTTTATTAGCAAAGCTGCTCTGCTAATACATTTAGAAGTGAGCCCCCCGAGTGGGGCTTGTGTCTCTTAATTTATACAGCTTGCTGGAGAACAAGTTACAGAGAAGTTACAGACAAAAGAAGAAAAAGATTTTAGTCACCACCCTTCGAGATCCCTGAGACCAGTCACGTATCTTCAATTACCTGCCACCCTTAACAATCTCCTTTAACAGCTTCCAGTTAACTTAACTAATTGCCCTTCACACCTTCCATTCTGATGCCTGCTTCTTAGACGTGCTGGCTCTATCTTAATTGCTTCTCCATTCAATAGTAACTGTCCCTACGTGTGCTCCCTCAGATACTTTGTAACATGTTTTGGCATGCCCTCTCATATACAGTGTATCCAGCATGTCCCCTTATACAACGTTATACTTATACAATGTTATACTTCCACAGTCCCTCCTTTTGGTCAAGGCTACGCCCATGACCAATGACTTACTGGATTCCATACATCAATCGTTCTTTTTCATTACTTTCACTGGTGACATTTAACAACATTAGATTAGCACTCTGGTTAGGGGTAACCTGATGGATGGTGTATCTTGTACAGTTTTGGATACAACAAGAAATCAATTGAAAACACACAAAGATTATTAGAATTCCAAATAGGATAGTCAGGATTCCTTGAAACAACCAGTTTCCCAGACTAGAGAAATTGAATAAGTTACTTATCCATTTCCACAAGGAACTTGGTTCTTCGTGGGGAAGGTATGCAATTTGCTCCAGATGGCTAGCACGATTTATTACCTCATTAGTATTATCAGGTATGTTTACACAGCTTTCTGTTCCAATTAGAGCACAGGTCCGTCCTTTGGCTGCCAGTATTATATCTAATGCCCGACGGTTTTGGAGGGCCACTTGTCAGACTGCTCCTGCTTCTTTGGCTAGAGCTTTTAAGCTCTCTCCTGTTTCATTGACCATGATCTCAACCACCGCTTGCAACCTTAAAAGCCTCTTTGCATGGTGGATTACCCCCCCTACTGGGACTAAAGAAATGCCAACAGCTTCTTCCCAGGTTAGGGGGCTTATGTTATCCACATACCATTTAGCATCTGGCAAGTCCCTCCTTTTTCGCCTGAAATTACGGAGTCGATTTCGTGGGAGGGATTGAAGCACCCGGAATTGTGGGAAAAGCTGAGCAGGATAACAGATAACTGACCAATTTGCTGGTAACACAGTGTAAGCATTTTCCCCACAAACCCAATGATGTCCCATTAAAGCTGGGAAGGGTTGACTGCAACCCTTTGACATGTAAGAATTTTCGAAGGAGGAATAGTATCCCCCAAAGGGCACAGGATGATTTTCACTGGGAGAAGAGGTAGCATTCCCAGGACATTTGTAGATGGTGCTGTTTTTCTCAGGGAGGCTGTAGGGGGAGCAAGAGATTGAATCTTTGGTTTGGTCCCAGGTTGAGAGGAAGTTTATCTTTCCATACCCAGTTCGCCATTCTCCAACCTTGTTTGAATAGTCCCATACACCATGGGACACGATGTATTGGAGACAGCTGCTCCTCCCTACATTCAGCCCTGTCCCATTACACACCCAGCACCAGTGGCCCTTTCCTTTTACCACACTTATAAGTTTAGGAACATACGTTTTTCCCGGCCCCCAAGTGTCATTTTCCTTCCATGTCCTTTTAAGTGGATAGGGTTCTCCAGCAAGCGCTGAGGAATTCACAGGGATTGCCATGGTGGGGATACTTGCTTGTGAGTGAGCTGGGATGTGGCTGCAGACCCAGCAATTAGAAATATTCAGGATCTGGGCTATCTGCACCTGTTGTTGGATGAAAGGATTGTCACTGTCACTCTGGATTCCCCAGACCCTCAGGACACAGGAGCTGAGGATTAAGCTTCTCAAAGGACACATGTTGGAAGCAGGACCCTTTCTAGTTCCGACAACCCCTTTTGAGGGAACCGCAGTCACGGTTTTACGTCCACCCGGCAGCAGGCTCTAGGCTCACTGCTGCTTCTTGTTTGTTGGGTCCTGCTGCCTGCTTACCCTCTGCTTCTGGCAACCCTTACGAGAGCGCAGATTGTAAGGGGTTGCAGGCTGTTCCTCTTTGTCTTCTGGGGTTGAAGCTGGTTCGGCGTGGTCTTGCAGAGGTGCTTGGTCCCCGTGAGGTGGTGCTGGCTTACACTGTGAGGCGTGGATCCATGCAGCGATGCCGGATAATTTCACTGCTGTCTGGGTGGTGAGCAGTACCTGGTACGGACCCTCCCACCGGGGTTCCAAGGCGGGCTTCCGAAGGTGGTGCCGCAGGCAGACCCACTCACCAGGCTCAGGGGTGTGACAGGCAGCAGAGGTGGGTTCCCTCTGCCAAGCTGCTCCCACCTGCCACTGGAAGGAGCTCACCGCTTGCATTAACCCTTTGCAGTACTGGAGGAGCGTGCTGTGAGTTAGGTTTAAGTCTGGGGCTGGGGTAATAGTAGCCATTGTTCGCATAGGGCGTCCCATGATGATTTCAAATGGACTCAATTTGTGTCTCTGGGGTGGGGATGACCGAATTTCCATAAGGGCCAGTGGTAAAGCAGCTAAAGGAAATACAGATTTTTGCCAGCTTATTTTTAAGCACACCATTTCGCCTTTCCACTGCCCCTGCCCTCTGTGGACGGTAAGGGCAGTGCAACAGGGGGGTGACATGTAATACCTGGTTTAGATGTTGTACAATTTTTTCCAGTAAAATGTGTTCCCCAGTCACTAGACAAAGTGGCAGGAATTCCCTTGGTAGGGATAATGTGGTTTAACAGACATTTTGCAACGGACAATGAATCAGCTTTGCGACAGGGAAAGGCTTCAATCCAACCCGAAAACAGACATATTAAACTAAAATGAATTTGTATTTCTGACACTTTGGCATTTGTACAAAAGCAAGTTGCCAGTGTAGGAAAGGTGCTTGAGGCAAACCCTGGAACCCTTGTGTTACTTTTACAGATTTGCCGACATTGTGGCTTTGACAAGTAACACAAGTGGCACAGTGGCGGGTTGCAAAGGAGCTGAAATGGGGAGCCCACCACCCCGCCTTACCCATAGCAGAGACCATCCCCTCCTTGCCGACATGCGAAACACCATGTAGCAGGGCGGCTAGAGACGGGTAGAGTGAGAGGGGGGCTACAAAGGTACCGGTGGGCGATCGCCAAAGGGAATCAGAATGCAAAGAGCAACCCAAAGCACTCCAGGAGTCTCTCTCTGTTTCTGGGGCAGAATCCTGGAGCTGAGAGAGATGAGACAGGGATGGTGGCGTTACAGAGACAGAGAGGGGACCAAGAAACGCTTCTGGTGAAGGTTTTATAGTGGCGGCATGTTTTGCAGCAGCATCAGCAAGTGCATTATCTTTTGCCACCTCGGTGTCTGCTGCTGAGTGGCCAGTACACTTAACAATTGCCAAGGCAGACGGTAGTAAAACTGCCTACAGGAGGGCGGCAATGTAGGGGCCATTCTTGATGGGGTACCAGTGGAGGTAAGAAAAACTCGAGACTGCCAGAGGATGCCAAAGTCATGCACAACCCCAAAGGCATACCGAGAATCAGTAAAAATAGTGGCAGAGAGCCCCTCGGCTAGAAAGCAGGCACGGGTTAGAGCAATCAGTTCAGCCACCTGGGCAGAGGTCACAGAGGGTAAGGGCACAGCTTCTATGGTCTCAGAGAGAGAGACCACAGCGTACCCTGCAAGGAGGTGGCCTTGGTCATTTCTATAACAGGGCCCATCAGTAAATAATACCAGGTCAGAGTTAGGGAGAGGTACATCTGAAAGGTCGGGGCGCGGGACAGTGATAGCAGAGACAGTTGCAAGGCAGTCATGGGGTTCACCATCACTAGGTAAAGGAAGGAGGGTAGCAGGGTTTAACCGGGAGCAGCGCTTAATAGTGATATGTGAGGCTGAAAGCAGCAAAAGTGCATAGCTAGTGAGGGGAGCAGAGGAGAGGTGAGCAGTAAATAGTACAGCCAAGTTTGCGTAGCAAGTCCCGTCCCAGAAGGTTTGTAGGGGTGGAATCAGAGAGGAGGAATGCATGCTCCTCAGAGAGGGGACCGACCTGAACAGACAAAGGTTTTGAGAGGGGAAAAGAGGTAGGGATCCCTGTAAGGCCAACAGCAGACACAGATTTTCCAGATCGGGGAACCTCAGGCAAGTCAGTGGTGCGGATTGTAGAAAGAGAAGCTCCAGTATCAACAAGGAAAGGGAGAGAGAGATCATTTACAGCCAGGACACGTTCTCCAGTAGGGGAAAGAGGTAATAAGGGAGCTAAAACTTTGTGAGGTTCCCCAGCATCCCGTCATTGTTGCGGTGAAAAATAGGGTTGGGGATCAGCTGGAGGAACCAGCGGGGGGTTCACTTGATTTCCATACAATTATTAGGTCATCTTGGACACTCTTTTTTCCAGTGTCCAGGCTGTTTACAGTAGTTACAAACCCCAGTTAATCCAGCCCCCCGCCCCCTTCCGCAACCCCATCCCTGTCCCCAGTGTGGTCTGCTTAGTCCTGAATAATGCTGTATCTGCAGAGCCATTAACTTTTGGGAGGACTGTTCCTCCTTTCCTTTTAAAGTGCGGTGGCAATGCTCTGCTACTGCCAGCAATTTGTCCATGGTTTCAGTCTCCCATCCCACACTTATTCGTTTGAACATGCTGCCTGTGGCAGGGAGAAGACCTTCAACAAATGCATGTGCCAAGGCCCCCTGCCCATTTACATCGGGCTCTTGTATTCCTGAATGTTGTAGGAAAATATCAGTTAGCCGGGACCTATAGTCGCCTGGGCTTTCTCCTTGCCCTTGCTTACAGCAACGTATTGCTGTCCAGTTTGTTTTAGGAGACCACACTTTGGGAATGGCTTGATGCAGGCGCTTCCAAAGAGCCATACACCGGTCTCTGGATGCCGAATCTGGGCAGGTACTTTTTATGGTTGAGTGGCGAGCCTCAGGTGGCCAGTCTGCGGCAGCCAACCATTTTTCATAATAACTGGCAATAGCTAACAATTTACACAGTTGGAGGAGATCTGTCTCAGAGGGTTCATAGGTTTCACAGATTAACAGAAACTCCTCAGCAAATTTGACAGAGTTTTCCTGTGGTTTGGGAAAACTTTTAACTATAGATAAAAGTTCCATATCAGTCCAGGGCTTATAATTCCATATGGACTCACTTTCTCCCATCTTAAGGACTCGTAAGGGTGCCACAACAGTTTGATCAGAGTCTCTCATTAACCTCCCATCAGGTTCTCTTTTCCAAGAAGAGGTGTCAAGAGAATCTTTGCAGTCTGCTTTGGATTTCTTCTTCATAATATTTTGCAGAGCTGCGAGGCCAATGAGGGTATCTTCTTCACTTTTATTATCTATAGTCACTGAAGATTTTTCCTTTTCTGATTTCTTATTTGCGCAGGAGTATGGTGGGGGTCGGGTTTGATCCGGATCATTGCACAGGACTGGGCAAAGGGGAGCGCTCGGACTAGTGGTGGGAGAGACTGCATCCAATTGAACTGTTAGTTTTTGGATAGAATTTTTAAGAGAGGTGAGTTTTGACTCAGTCCATCTACGATTTGCCTCTTCCCACCACTGCATGAAGCAGTCTGCTTCTCCTCTCTCCAATTTGGTTTTTGGGAGGACGAGTTTGCTTTTTAAAGCGTCCACTCGATCCTTGTCCCAAGAACCTAACAGTGGCCACTGTAATTTGGGGTTCTCTAGAGCTAATTTGGACCATTTTTCAAGAAACCTACAAGAGTCCGGACCCCTCCTAAAATACATAAAATAAGCTGGAGTTCCCTTAGGGAACTGTTCTACCTTAGACTTCTGATTACCCATCCAGAAGGACTTCACACAGCACTCACACAAGAAGGAAATTCGGGCTCAGCAGAGCGGTGCCCAGTGCAACACACAGAAAGGAGCCCACAGGCTACTGCCTCAACTGCCCTTGCTTTCACACCAGGGGTTATACCCAAGGCGTGGTGCGGCTGCAGCTGTGCAGATTCCACTTATTCAGACCGTGGGGACGGGGACCCCTTGGTCAGCCAGTCTCCGGACAGAGATGGCTCCCAGATTCACACACACACCACGGGGAAGACGGATAGACACAAAGACAAGACAGTCCTCAAACCGGTTAAAGCACAAAAATAATAATTACCTGAGACGTCTGATTCCAGAAGCTGGATCCAAGGACCCCTACCCGAACAGAGTGGGAACCAACAAGTTCAATGGCCTAGACTGCGCTGCTGCTGTGTACCTTTCTGTCTTGTGGAGGATCGCTTGGACTAAGCGTCCAGGCGACGGCTGCCACGATCGTCCTGCAAGGCAGTCAGGGATCACACAGCCTCAGTGAAGCCGCTTGCCATCTCGGTGGGACCTCCAAATTGTCAAAGTTTGACAGTGGACATGGCTGGGGGCTGGGAGCTCTGAGTATAGGGAGGAGTCCCCCTGGCTCTGGGGGCACAGAGAGGGGCCTCCTGGGAGTTGGGTGGGCTGGGACCTAGAGGCACGGGGGGGCCCTTGGAAGCTGGGTGGGTGTGAGCTGGGGCACAGGGAGAGGTCCCCTGGGAGAGGGGGTGGGCTAGAAGCTGGGGGACTGGATCAGGACCCCCTAAGACTTACTGTCTCTCTGCCCTACAGTTTTAGTTCCCAGTCCCTTCCCTTCCCCTCCCCTCGCTTCCCAACCTGGAAGAGTCTGGCAACTTCCAGCTCCCATTGGCTGGCCCCATTCATCTTCCATTGGGCCCATGGAAAGAGGAACGGCAGGGCTGGGACCATCTGGGGTGGTGGTGGGAGGGGAAGGGGAATATGGTGGGTTCACTTGTAGAGCCCCCCTTGGGACTGTCACTTGATGTCCTGAGCTACCACGGAGCCTAACCCTTCTGCCAGCCTGGGCACCCCTTGACTCTGCCTTGCTGAGCCAGACCCTGCAGGACCCCTCCAGCACAGACCCAGAGATAGGGCCACACCCTCTGCCAAATTCAGACACGGAGAATCCCTCAGCTCTGGGGCGGCTCAGTTAACAGGGTCTTGCCCCAGCACCCAGTGCAACGCCTTCCTGGGAGCCTGAACCCCAGATAAACTCCTCTCACCTTGTATAAGTTGTATGCAGTGTGAGTTCATATTATTCACCTTGTAAAGAGAGATCTGCACACACTGCTCTCCCCCCAGGGACCAATGACTTACATGGATTATTAATGAACAAAAGTGATTTTATTAAGTATAAAAGGTAGGATTTCAGTGTTTCTAAGAGCTAACAGACAGAACAAAGTAAGTTACTAAGTAAAATAAAACAAACACAAGGCTAAACCTAATACACTAAGAAACTGGCTCCATGTAATATCTCACCCTCAAAGATGTTCCAATGAGCTTTTTTTCACAGACTGGACGCATTTCTAGTCCGGTCCCAATCCTTCCCCGTTTAGTTTATGTTAGTTCCAGCAGACATCCTGGATGGTGAGCAGGGGCTTTCTGCTGACTGGCCGCAGCTTCCCTCCTGTTTCACCCCCTTATATAGATTTGGCAAAAGGAGGCAGTCCTTATTTCAGCTTGACCCTCCCAGTTCCTTATGGAAAAGTACCTGTGTCAAGGTTCCTCCCCCACTCTGAACTCTAGGGTACAGATGTGGGGACCTGCATGAAAAACCTCCTAAGCTTATCTTTACCAGCTTAGGTCAAAACTTCCCCAAGGTACAAAATATTCCACCCGTTGTCCTTGGACTGGCCGCTACCACCACCAAACTAATACTGGTTACTGGGGAAGAGCTGTTTGGACGCGTCTTTCCCCCCAAAATACTTCCCAAAACCCTGCACCCCACTTCCTGGACAAGGTTTGGTAACAAGCCTCACCAATTTGCCTAGGTGACTACAGACCCAGACCCTTGGATCTTAAGAACAATCTTCCCAACACTTGCACCCCCCACTTTCCTGGGAAATGTTGGATAAAAAGCCTCACCAATTTGCATAGGTGACCACAGACCCAAACCCTTGGATCTGAGAGCAATGAAAAAGCATTCAGTTTTTTACAAGAAGACTTTTAATAAAAAATAGAAGTAAATAGAAATAAAGAAATCCCCCCTGTAAAATCAGGATGGTAGATATCTTACAGGGTAATTAGATTCAAAAACATAGAGAACCCCTCTAGGCAAAACCTTAAGTTACAAAAAAAGATACACAGACAGAAATAGTTATTCTATTCAGCACAATTCTTTTCTCAGCCATTTAAAGAAATCATAATCTAACACATACCTAGCTAGATTACTTACTAAAAGTTCTAAGACTCCATTCCTGGTCTATCCCCTGCAGAAACCAGCATATAGACAGACACACAGACCCTTTGTTTCTCTCCCTCCTCCCAGCTTTTGAAAGTATCTTGTCTCCTCATTGGTCATTTTGGTCAGGTGCCAGCGAGGTTACCTTTAGCTTCTTAACCCTTTACAGGTGAGAGGATTTTTCCTCTGGCCAGGAGGGATTTTAAAGGGGTTTACCCTTCCCTTTATATTTATGACAACCTGGTTTAAGATGGATTCCAGTATCAGGTGACATGGTCACATGTCCCTGTGAGACCCCAGTCTCCATACGTTATGGGTTAGCCCACACATCCGCAGGAAGGCTTACAGGAAAACAAAACCATTCACAACTAGTTCTAGTTAACTGGAGCCATCCAGTTCCTGAAATACCATTAACGGCCCTCCCTTCGTCTGACGACATTAGTAATCCACGTTTATACCTCATATTTCTAACTTCAGACATGGAAATGACACGTGCATAAAAATAGGATGAACTCATTCAGTTGATGAGAACTTTTTCAATGATCTGTCACAAGAGGCAGTTTGCATAAAGCATATTCCAGTTACGTCATATTCATACTCGTGAGCACATTTCCGTAAAGAATACAGAGTGCAGCGTCACAGGGAGACCCGGCTTGCAGGGGCAGAGGGCAGGGGCAGAACGTGGAGCCAGGCTGGGAGGGACACCCTGGGAGTGGGGAGCAGGGGAGCTCTGCTCAGGAGCAGGGAAGCAGACGCTCTTGCCACGCCAGGCTGCACCCCGCAGGCAGCCTCTGCACCACGGTGCCCCCTGGCTACAGCACTCTAGGCAGGGGCCCACACTGCCCTGCCCTAAGACTGGCCCTGGCCACATGCTTCTTGGGGCCGAGGGGAGCTCTCGTGGCAGGACACCACCCCTGCAGCTCCGGGCTGAGCGCTGCACAGGTCTCCAGGAACCTACACTTCAACCTCCCCACGTCCGGTTCCCACAGCCGTTCCTCCCAGCTCTGCAGCACTCTCCTGCCCCTCCAGCCCATGCTAGTTGGCCAAGCCCAGACGTGGCACTCCACCCAGGGAAGCCACTCCAGGAAAATGTCATGCAGAGGTAACTGCCCAATTTCCTCCTCCTCCTCCGCCAGCCATACATCCAGGGCATCACTGGGGGTGTCTCCCAACCCGTCCAAAGCTGTCTGGCTGTGTGACTGCCATGACACGTGGAGCAGCCTGTTTGTATCAATGACTGTGGGGATCGCACCACTCAGTGGTGTTTCCTTCATGCTGCCTGGCAGCTACCTAAGTTCCCTCTAAGCCGCGCGGCCGTGCAGCAGGCTATCAAGGCCGTGAAGGCGGGGAGAGGTGCCTCTCCCTTTGCCCCGGGCTGCTGCACAGAGAGAGGGCTGGGGGGACTCCTCACTCCCCGCTGCAGCCTGTACGTCTCATCCCTGGATCCACCCCAGAGCCTGCACCCCAAGCAGGAGCCCTCACTCCCTGCACCCCAACCTTCTGCCCCAGTCCTGAGCCCCCTCCTGCACTCCAAACCCTTCAGTCCCAACCCCACCCCAGAGCCCACCCCCGCAGCTGGAGACCTCTCCCCCAGCACTCCAACCCTCTGCCCCAGTCCTGAGCCCCCTCCTGCACCCCAAAGGCCTCAGCCCCAACCCCACCCCAGAGCCCACCCCCCCTGCTGGAGACCTCTCCCCCAGCACTCCAACCCTCTGCCCCAGTCCTGAGCCCCCTCTTTATGTGGGCTGCATCCACACAACACAGATACTACCTGAATGCCCCTGAGGATGTCACATGAGCCACAGCTGTGTGCTGATTGGGCTGCAAGTGGCCCACAGGCCATGGGTTCAGAACCACTGAGCTAAACCTTCCAGATCTAGGAATGCATGATACCTGCAGGGAATAAACAGCAGAGCCCTGCTAGACTCTGTAATTTAAAAGAAACACGTCAAGAGACTTCCCTGAAGGTCCCATCTCACCCCATGAAGGCCCATTCTCACATTCTTCTCCTCTGCAGATGAATGAATCTGAGAAATCCAGACCCATGTTATTCCTCCTCCTTCACAGCAGAAAAGTCACAAATAAACCGTCACCCCAAGGCCAAGCTCAGGACATTGCATTTCAAACCTCATGGAGACCATTATTGCTCCTGAATGTATCCATTTTATTAAATAACATGCTATCAAGTAGAAATGAAAAGTTGGACCCTACCCCTATGCTGGATAGACAAACTGGAGGACTGGGCCAAAAGAAATCTGATGAGGTTCAGCAAGGAGAAGTGCAGAGTCCTGCACTTAGGACGGAAGAATCCCATGCACCGCTACAGGCTGGGGACCGACTGGCTAAGCGGCAGTTCTGCAGAAAAGGACCTGGGGTTACAGTGGACGATAAGCTGGACATGCAGGCTGACAGCAAGGAGGCTAACGGCCTATTGGGCTGCATTAGTAGGGGCATTGCCAGCAGATCGAGGGAAATGATTCTTCCCCTCTCTTCGGCACTGGTGAGGCCAAACCTGGAGTACTGTGTCCAGTTTTGGGCCCCCCACTACAGAAAGGATGTGGACAAATTGGAGAGAGTCCAACAGAGGGCAATGAAAATGATTAGGGGGCTGGAGCACATGATTTATGAGGAGAGGCTGAGGGAACTGGGGTTATTTAGTCTGCAGAAGAGAAGAGTGGGGGGGGGATTTGATAGCAGCCTTCAACGACCTGAAGAGGATGGAGCTCGGCTGTTCTCAGTGGTGGCAGAGGACAGAACAAGGAGCAATGGTCTCCAGTTGCAGTGGGGGAGGTCGAGGTTGGATATTAGGAAACACTAGTTCACTAGGAGGGTGGTGAAGCACTGGGATGGGTTCCCTCGGCAGGTGGTGGAATCTCCCTCCTTCGAGGTGTTTAAGGCCCAGCTTGACCAAGCCCTGGCTGGGATGATTTAGTTGGGCTTGGCCCTGCTTCGAGCAGGGGGTTGGAGTCTAAGTTCCCTCTCAGCCGCGCGCTCACACACCAGCGATGAAGGGCCATGCAGCAGGGGCCTGGAGAGGAGAGGGGTAGATGGGAGGGGAGCCAGCTGGGGATGAAGGGCTGCCACAGGCCTCTCTCCTGGCCCCAGAGCTCCCCCTTGCCAGCACCCGGCAAGGGAGAGAGGCCCCTTCTCCCCGGAGCACCGTGCTGCTGGTGGGGAGAGGGCCTGGGGGACTCCTCTGGCCCGAGCCCCCGCGCAGCCCCTTTGGGCCCAGGGCTATTCGATTCTGTGGCCCCCAGGCTCCAGGCTGTGGTGAAAAATGCAGGGTTCAGAGCGCAGGAGGGGCTGCAGGTTGAGGCAGGGGGGTGGGTGTGGAAGGTGGTGAGGGGGCCGACTGGGGGTGCGGGCTCTGGGGCAGGGCTGGAGATGAGAGGTTTGGAATGTGGAAGGGGGCTCAGGGCAGGAGGTTGGGGTAGGGGTGGGGGTCTGGGAGGGAGTTAGGATGTGGGAGGGGGCTCAGGGCAGGATGTTGGGGTGGGAGTGGGGGTCTGGGAGGGAGTTAGGGTGCGGGAGGGGGCTCAGGGCAGGAGGTTGGGGTGGGGGTCTGGGAGGGAGTTAGGGTGCGGGAGGGGGCTCAGGGCAGGAGGTTGGGGTGGGGGTTTGAAAGGGAGTTAGGGTGCAGGAGGGGGCTCAGGGCTGGGGCGTGAGGTGTGGGGTGCTTGCCTGGGGCAGCTCCCATTTGGGGGCGCACTGGGGTTGAGGCAGGCTCCTTGCCTGCCCTGGCCCTGCGCTGCTCCTCCCGGAGTGACCCTGCAGCTGCCGGCACGGCACGGATGTCCCTGGCTGCGGCTCCGGGGGGGGGAAGGTTGCTCCTTGCGCTGCCCTGCGTCTGCCTGCAGGCACCGCCCCCACAGCTCCCATTGGCTGCCGTACCGGGCCAATGGGAGCTGTGGGGGTGGAGCCTGCAGGCGAGGGCAGCGGGTGGGCGGAGCTTCCAGGCGCTCACAGCTCCAGCCCAGCACGGTGGGGGAGGGACAGCCGTGCACGAAGCCGCCTCCCTGCTCCCCGCTAGGAAGGGCCGGACGCAGGGACGTTAGTGGCCACAGTCCAGGGTCCCGGGCTAAGGGGGCCCCACCAAAAGATCTGCACTTCTGGCAGCCTGGAGATCTTTTTGCGGAGTCCCCCTTAGCCCAGGCTGCAGCCCCTAGAGCCCCTGCATTAATCCTGCCCTGTCTGCACCCCAAACTCCTCATCCCCAGCCCCACCCCACAGCCCGCAGCCCCCAGACCTCCCAGCCACTGGGTCTCATGATTTATAAAATTGCTATATGGAAAAATCCAAATATTGAAAATTAATTCCCGGGTCCTGCAGACACTTGGACACAGAACTTTACTCACGGAAACAGCCCCATGGTTCGAAGTTCAGTGAGCATTTGCCGCATCAGGAACTCCGTGTATTTTCATTAAGAACTTGTCATGTGGTGGCATAAAATCTGTCACTTCAACAGTAAAACAATTTTGTTTTAACAATAAAAAGTTATTTAAACTCTCAGTAATTTACAATAGCAACTTTTTTATACCGGCCATAAAATCCGACATCTTATTAACACTTTGGAAATGAAAAAAACGAACAAGTAGAAAACATCCATGTTGACAATTTAAGACCATAAAATGGAAGAGAAGATAAGATAAGATAGATAAGAACCCAATATTTAAATGTCATAATTTAAACAAAAATTTTAGTTGTGATTTTTAGCCACCCTAAGAAGGGGAGCTCCCAAAGGGTGCTGATGAAAATGTGGACAGGTAGGAGAAACACCAAAACAAAACCAAGACCTGTTGTTTGAAAACACAAGAACATAAGAATGTAAGAATGGCCATACTGGATCAGACCAAAGGTCCAGCCAGCCCAGTATCCTGTCTACCGACAGTGGCCAATGCCAGGTGCCCCAGAGAGAGTGAACCTAACAGGTAATGATCAAGTGATCTCTCTCCTGCCATCCATCTCCATCCTCTGACAAACAGAGGCTAGGGACACCGTTCCTTACCCATCCTGGCTAATAGCCATTAATGGACTTAACCTCCATGAATTTATCCAGTTCTCTTTTAAACCCTGTTATAGTCCTAGCCTTCACAACCTCCTCAGGCAAGGAGTTCCACAGGTTGACTGTGCGCTGAGTGAAGAAGAACTTCCTTTTATTTGTTTTAAACCTGCTGCCCATTCATTTCATTTGGTGGCCCCTAGATCTTATATTATGGGAACAAGTAAATAACTTTTCCTTATTCACCTTCTCCACACCACTCATGATTTTATAGACCTCTATCATATCCCCCCTTAGTCTCCTCTTTTCCAAGACAAAAAGTCCTAGCCTCTTTAATCTCTCCTCATATGGGACCAGTTCCAAACTCCTAATCATTTTAGTTGTCCTTTTCTGATCCTTTTCTAATGCTAGCATATCTTTTTGAGATGAGGGGACCACATCTGTACGCAGTATTCAAGATGTGGGTGTACCATGGATTTATATAAGGGCAATAAGATATTCTCCATCTTATTCTCTATCGCTTTTTTAATGATTCCTAACATCCCGTTTGCTTTTTTGACTGCCGCTGCGCACTGCGTGGACGTCTTCAGAGAACTATCCACGATGTCTTCAAGATCTTTCTCCTGATTAGTTGTAGCTAAATTAGCCCCCCATCATATTGTAGATATAGTTGGGGTTATTTTTTCCAATGTGCATTACTTTACATTTAGCCACATTCAATTTCATTTGCCATTTTGTTGCCCAATCACTTAGTTTTGTGAGATCTTTTTGAAGTTCGTCACAGTCTGCTTTGGTCTTAACTATCTTGAGCAGTTTAGCATCACCGGCAAACTTTGCCACCTCACTGTTTACCCCTTTCTCCAGATTGTTTATGTATACGTTGAATAGGATTGGTCCTAGGACTGACCCTTGGGGAACACCACTGGTTACCCCTCTCCATTCTGGAAATTTACCATTTATTCCTACCCTTTGTTCCCTGTCTTTTAACCAGCTCTCAATCCATGAAAGGGTCTTCCCTCTTATCCCATGAGAACTTAATTTACGTAAGAGCCTTTGGTGCGGCTTCAGAGTGATAGCCGTGTTAGTCTGTTTCAGCAGAAGTAACGAGGAGGACTTGTGGCACCTTAGAGACGAACCAATTTATTTCAGCATAAGCTTTCATGGGCTAAAGCCCACTTCATCAGACGCAAGCAGTGGAAAATACAGCAGGAAGATATATAGATATATATACACAGAGAACATGAGAAAATGGGGGTTGCCATTCTAACCCTTAACGAGACCAATCGATTAAGGTATCACAACAAAAGTGTTTTTTTCTCCTGCTGCTAACAGCCCACCTTCATCGATTGGTCTCGTTAAGAGTTGGTGTGGCAACCCATATTTTCTCATCTTCCCTGTATCAATATATTTATATCTATATCTTCCTGCTGTATTTTCCCCTGCATGCATCTGATGAAGTGGGCTTTAGCCCATGAAAGTTTATGCTCAGATAAATTGGTTCATCTCTAAGGTGCCACAAGTCCTCCTCATTCACTTTTCCTGACTGATTGTGCTGGGGGCTCTGCCTGGCTCCAGCGCTCCGGTCCCTCAGCGACCAAGGACACCTGGGAACCCTGATCGATTCCAGCTTTGAGAAGTGCTGAGATCCATCTGTCTCTTTCTTTGCCTCTGTCTCTCTCTAGGTATGGCCTCCTGACCCTGCCTCCTGTGATCAGTTATAGTTTGCTAGCCCCCCCACCCCACCTCCATCGGTGTTTTTGGCTTCTCCATTCACTCTGCAGCAACGCTCCTTGTACCCAAGCTAAAGATCCCTGCAGCCCCAAAAGGCCTCGGGGGTTTGCTCATCAAGTGGGTTACGAGCAGAATGGTTGTGGGGTGAAGATGGGGATAGGGATGTGCTGAACCTGGGGGCAGAGGAGGGTGGCAGATTAAGGTGTTGCTCAGCCCAGCCAGCTGAGTCCAAGGACATAGGAGGGGACCAGCTTTAAATTGCTGTTCAATCCAGCCGACTGAGTCCCGGGACACATCAGGGGTCAGCTTGCGAGTGCTGATGACCCAGTCCTCTCTGACATGCTATGTTCATGTGTGTGTGCCTGTGTGTCTGTTCATGTTCATCACATGTGGGGGCTGGAAGACCCCAGCCCTGGGGAACCGAGGTCCTGCAGGGTAGCTCCATTGGGAGGGATCTTGCAGACGGAAGGAGTAGCGCTCCATAGGAAAACACAAGTGACAAAAGCAGCACATTGACAGAATTGAAGAATCTCCCCCCCACCAGAAGAGTAATCCTAACAAATGGGCGTACCCCAAGGTAAAGGGCAATTCTGGTAACAGCTCATTTGGGTCTTCTTTGGAAGGGGGATTGACGTCATTCTTGGGACAAGTCACTTGCTATGGCAAAAAACATTTTAGCCCTGTGCGCCCTTCCAGACAAGTCTTATGCCCCAAATACTTTGGGTCCCAAATACTTTGGGGCCAGTTTTGTTTAATATCTTCATTAATGATCTGGAGGATGGCGTGGACTGCACCCTCAGCAAGTTTGCAGATGACATTAAACTGGGAGGAGAGGTAGCTACACTGGATGGTAGGGACACGATACAGAGGGCCCTAGACAAATTGGAGGATTGGGCCAAAAGAAATCTGATGAGGTTCAACAACGACAAGTGCAGAGTCCTACACTTAGGACGGTAGAATCCCATGCACCGCTAGAGACTAGGGACCGAATGGGTAAGCAGCAGTTCTTCAGAAAAGGACCTAGGGGTTACAGTGGACGAGAAGCTGGATCTGAGTCAACAGTGTGCCCTTGTTGCCAAGAAGGCCAATGGCATTTTGGGATGTACAAGTAGGGGCATTGCCAGCAGATTGAGGGATGTGATCGTTCCCCTCTATTCAACACTGGTGAGGCCTCATCTGGAGTACTGTGTCCAGTTTTGGGTCCCACACTACAAGAAGGGTGTGTAAAAATTGGAAAGAGTCCAGCGGAGGGCAACAAAAATGATTAGGGGACTGGAACACATGAGTTATGAGGAGAGGCTGAGGGAACTGGGATTGTTTAGTCTGCGGAAGAGAAGAAGGAGGGGGGATTTGATAGCTGTTTTCAACTACCAGCCGGGGGGTCCAAAGAGGATGGCTCTAGACTGTTCTCAGTGGTAGCAGATGACAGAACGAGGAGTAATGGTCTCAAGTTGCAGTGGGGGAGGTTTAGGTTGGATATTAGGAAAAACTTTTTCACTAGGAGGGTGGTGAAACACTGGAATGCGTTACCTAGGGAGGTGGTAGAATCTCCTTCCTTAGAAGTCTTTAAGGTCAAGCTTGACAAAGCCCTGGCTAGGATCATTTAGTTGGGAATAGGTCCTGCTTTGAGTAGGGGGTTGGGCTAGATGACCTCCTGAGGTCCCTTCCAACCCTGATATTCTATGATTCTATG
This sequence comes from Lepidochelys olivacea, assembly GCF_965140295.1. Lineage (NCBI taxonomy): Eukaryota > Metazoa > Chordata > Testudines > Cheloniidae > Lepidochelys > Lepidochelys olivacea. Next base: position 4,921,254 of record NC_140438.1, on the reverse strand, counting down.
ATCAGTCTGGAGTTTCACACACTGAATGATCAGAATACAGTGACCTGCAATGAGCTACAGACCAACAACCATTCGCACTGATTCTTCAGCAAGTCTTTTAGAAGCACAAGAACACCAGCGAGAACCAGGAACGGATCAGAGACAATCAGCAGCGAGAAGGAGAACAATTCACCAAGCAGAATTCACCAAGCAGAATGGTACTGGCTTATTTCCTGGGCCTTAAATGAGAACAACAAAGTCCTGAATCTCCTCCCTGCCATGAGACACCCTGCTCAGCCAATCAGCGTGGAGACTCTGGCGGTGGGCTGAGGGTTCCCCAGATGGCCCAGGGATGGCTCAGGTCACCGGTGAGGATCACTCTCAGAGCACGCTTCCTGTCCCATCTCTTTGGGAGGCCTCCCACCATGAGGGCTACAGAGCAGCCCCCTCCTCGCCAGTGGAGGGAGGGAAGCAGGAAAAGGGAAACCAAAAAAGACAAACCCCAAGGACTCGAAGGGACAAAGGCCTAGCTGGGGGAAAATTGTCCCACCTTAACCTCCTGTTTTCCGTGCCGAGAATTTGGCCAGCACCGGGCGGATCAGGCTCCCTCGGTATCAAACCTCTCTGGGGCTCTTCCCTTCTCCACAGGGATGTCTGTCTTCTCGCTCAATGAGCAGTGGGAAAGGAGAAAACTCCAGAGAGGCTCCACCTCACGCTCACATACGAGACCCTGAATTCTCTCTCAGTCCTCAAGGAGACACCTCCAGAAGGAGACTCCCTGCAGCAAAGCCCCGGGGGTCTCTGAGATCCCCCTGCCCTGCAGCCTGTCCTCCCTGGCCGTTGTCGTGGACTCTCTGTGAGGTCACCGCCTCCCAACCGCCTTTCACCAATCAGCTGAGTGCTGCAAAAAGCCCTTGTGATGTCACTGCCACCCCCACCCCTGCCCTGCAGGGCTCATGTCCTGCCCCGAGCCGGCTCCTGTGCGTGTTTGAGCTGCTCCCCCTGGGTCACCCCCACACACTCAGTGGTCGTGCAAGGGTTCACGCAGGCTACACGTGGAACCATCAGAGGATGCTCAATGTGCCGCACTCGGTTTTGCAGAGATTTGGAGACTTGAAGGCCAGAAGAGACTCTTAGATCATCTCATCTGGCCCCCTACACATCACAGGCCTCCTGCATGGCACAGTCGTGAGTTGTCACAAATATAAAGGGAAGGGTAAACCCCTTTAAAATCCCTCCTGGCCAGAGGAAAAATCCTCCCACCTGTAAAGGGTTAAGAAGCTAAAGGTAACCTCACTGGCACCTGACCAAAATGACCAATGAGGAGACAAGATACTTTCAAAAGCTGGGAGGAGGGAGAAAAACAAAGGGTCTGGGTCTGTCTGTGTGATGCTTTTGCCGGAGACAGAACAGGAATGGAGTCTTAGAATTTAGTAAGTAATCTAGCTAGGTAGGTGTTAGATTATGATTTCTTTAAATGGCTGAGAAAAGAGCTGTGCTGAATAGAATGACTATTCCTCTCTGTGTGTCTTTTTTGTAACTTAAGGTTTTGCCTAGAGGGATTCTCTATGTTTGAATCTAATTACCCTGTAAGATATCTACCATCCTGATTTTACAGAGGTGATTCTTTTTACTTCTATTAAAAGTCTTCTTGTAAGAAAACTGAATGCTTTTTTATTGTTCTAAGATCCAAGGATTTGGGTCTGTGGTCACCTATGCAAATTGGTGAAGATTTTTACCAAACCTTCCCCAGGAAGTGGGGTGCAAGGGTTGGGAGGATTTGGGGGGGAAAGACGTGTCCAAACTACGTTTTCTCAGGAACCCAGATAAAGTTTGGTGGTGGCAGTGGAAGTTCAGGGGCAAAATGGTAAAATAGTTTGTACCTTGGGGAAGTTTTAACCTAAGCTGGTAAAAATAAGCTTAGGAGGTTTTCATGCAGGAGGGGGTTGAGGGATGCGGGGCGGCTTAATTCGGGATGGGGGGCTCCCCAGCTCCCACCGGCATAGCCCTGCAGCTCCTAGGTGGCAGAGGGGTTGGAGGGGGGGGTGTCTCCACACCACTCTGCCCGTGCCTGCAGGCCCTGCCCCCCGCAGCTCCCATTGGCTGAGGTTCCTGGCCAATGGGAACTGTGCCCACCCCCCAGGACCAGCAGGGGTCCCACTCCCAGGCTGCGCACTGCAGCCCCCTCCCCAGCACTAGTGGGGTCCTGGGCCTCCTCCCCCAGCACCTGGGATGCCCCCGATCTGCCCCTAGTAGTACACACTTAGTAGATTACAAGCTTTCTAATGATATGTTACATGGGACATTTAGCATAAAGCATATTCCAGGCATGTTATGTTCCTGTTCATAAGCATATTTTCATAAAGCATATGAGTGCAACGTCACAACGGCCTCACAGAGAGTAAAGTTACCATGAGCTTTGGGTTTAGGGAACTCCGGGGAGCAGACCATGCTCCCTGCAGTGCAGGAATCACTTCATGGGGCGAGGGGTGCTGCGTGGAGTTTACAACATGGCCACTGTGGTCACTGTTGCAGGGAACGGGGTATTGCGGGACAGCTGCTGGAGGATAGTTAGGGTAGATGTAGGCCAATGCCATCTGGAGAGGTGGTTTTACTGCATCACCGTAAGGGAGCAATTACATTGGCCAAAGACAAATTTGAGTGCAGAGCTGGGCACAGCGAGGTGAATGCAAGGCAATGTATGCCAGCCGAACTGTGGTGTTGACAGGCGTAAGGGGCTTGGTTGCTTGAGGCACAGCTAGCCATGCCATGGTGTAGGGACCACTACCAGCTGTTCTGCCCACACTACCCTTGGGGAGGAGAGGCCTGGCCCGTCCCTCCTCTCCTCTCTGCTCCCTCAGGACCGGCAGGAAACCCAGCCAGACCCAATGGGAGACGAGGGCAATAGAGCAATGACTGCAGCACTAGGAGAGCCTGGCAAAGAGCAGCCACCAGGGGCTGTCGCCAAGGGACCCACCGAGGGATGTCCCTGTATGGTGACAAACCCCAGAACTGCAGGGCAAATCTTGCCTTGCCGAGAGGCCCTGTCTCTCCCCCTTTCCCCCCTCCCCACACATGTCCCAGCCCCAGGCTCTGCACGGGCTGGACCTGGTCCCAGAGGAGTCAGTTATGGGGCCTCCACGGCCAGATGATCTATGTCCTTATCCCATTGCTGGGCCAAGCCAGCATTTCTGCCCCCTGCCACCCTGCCCTCCCCACAACTGCTCCTGGCTGGGCTAGCTGCTGGTGGTTCCTCGGCCCCCCAGGGGCACCGTCAGCCTGGCCTTGGAGATACCCAAGTTCTGGAAACTCCAGTGACAGCTCCTGAGTCTAGCTGGGACCAGGAGCCAGCCAGGAGAGCTTGGGGCCAGCTACCCCCAGTCTGCAGAGTGGGGCTGGCCATGTCCTGGGCTCCCCTGGTCTGAGGTGCTGGCCCCAAGGGCATCACAGTTACTTTGGTAAATGCACCCTGCTGCCCTGGTGAGAGAATTTTGGGAGAAGGAGGTGATTTTGTGGGGCCCCCTCTAGGGCTTTGGGGCCTCCCCCAGCCATGTGCTGCAGGAGTAGCGGAGACCAGTGGCTGGTGCCAGGGCCTGTGCAGAGCAGCCGCTCTCTGATGGAGCGGGGAGGTGGCCTCTGCCTTCTCTGCGCCCATTTAACAGAACACTGAGGCACGGTGGGGGTCGGCCAAATCCTGTCGGGGATGAGGATGTGAGTGCTTTAAATGTCAGTGTTAGCCTCCAGGGCCTGGTCCCCACAACAGGCCCAATGGCCTCAACGATCAAACCTGGGGCCTCAAAAGAGGCAGCTCATTATGATTTTAAGGGGAGCTGAAAGGGTTGGGGTCTGCTCTGGGCCCTGCCTTAACGGGGAAGCGGGGCACTGAGTGCCCTGTATGGGCCACCCCACAGCCAGAGGTCGATTAAGGTTTCCTGGGGCCCTGGGCCAGAACAAGTGCAGGGCCCTTCCCCACCCATTCCAACTGTGGTCCTGCCCCCATTCTGCCTCCCTGCCCATGGCCCCACCCCTTTCTGCCCCTTCCCCAGGGCCCTGCCCCTGTTCCAGACGGCCTCCCCCCACCCCCGCTTCCCCCATATTGGAGAAGCTGAGGCCGGGGCAGGCAGCAAAAGGTTTTCCAGCCCCGGGGCTGCAGCACGGGGCAGGCTCAGGGGGCACTCGGGGCTTCTCCGGCCCTCCCCCCACGGCTTCCGCCAGGGAGTGGGATCAGAATGTGGGGGCTTTCCTTGCCCTGCCTGCCTGGCAACCCCCGGGCACAGGCTCAGTGGCTAATCTGCCATTGCCCCCGGCACTTCACCCTGGGTTGGGGATGAGACCTGCCCCCGGAGGTACCCGCTCTGCTGGTTCAGCCCTGGCAGGGTTTGGACTGGGAGCGGGATCTCTGAAGAGCTGCTTGCGATGAGGGGTGCAAGGGTCTTTGTGTGAAATCAGCTGTCGGGGGGGCTCAGCCCTGCAGGGTGGGCACTTGTGTCCCAGAAGCCAGCACGACGAGCGGCACCGACAGGGTCCCACAGCAAAGGGGTGAATGTGCCCCTGAGACTGAGCTCCCCTCTCCGGGGCTGCCCCGGCAGGGCACTGGATGAAGATGGAGGCTCGAGGGCAGGATAACCCTGCCCTTGCCCTGCAAGCGCTGCCGGCCCTCAGGGCTCAGGGGATTGGCTCAGGGCTGCCAAGCCACTAAACACACACCCCACCCCTCAGTTCCTGCAGTTTTGTTTCACTAGTGTTGGGGACCCTGGGGCGTGGCCACGAGGTAACTCGAGGGGATGGAAGACCACGAGTGTCGATGAAGCCCCCTCGCATGAGGCCCAGGTGTCCTTGGCCCCCCTCCCGCCTGGAGGCACTCCCAGCAGCTCTGCAAACTAGGCCCAAGTGTCCTTGCCCCCCCAGCCTGGAGGCACACACAGCAGTTATGCTGAGGATCTGCAACAATATGTTGCAGAGTCAGACTGCCTGAAACTAAACAAGGCCAAACAGGGCAGATATGGAAGAACAATGCTGAATCAAGCAGCTTTATCTATAGGTTAACAAATGATACAAAAAACAAGGGAACTAGCTGGGAACTGGATTGGCTGGCTATATGGATACTTAGGGCAGCTTGCTATTGGATAAGTGTGCTGAAGAAAGGATGCATAAAAGCCTGTGTAACTTCCTGCTCTGGGTGCAGGATTTGAGATTCTATTCTCCCTGGACCTTTTTGCAGCTGCAAATAAAATTTTCTGCTTCTCCACCCCGTTGTGATGATTGGGTGAACCAACCCCTGCTGTTGTTTTGCCTCTCCGCACTGGGAGCTGGCAACAGCTTTTGGCTTCCCTGGGTGGGCGACGAGGCTTCTATTTAGCCTTGCCCGGACCCCTCCTGGAGGTCAAGGATTGCGGCGAGAACCGACGCCCAGCGCGCACCGGTGAGTTCATCGGGGGCCTCAGAGGAGACACGATTTGATCGACCCCGGAGGGCACAACAGTGCAACGCACTCATATAGTGGAGAAGCAGCTGTGGGCGACGGTGAGGAACCGGTCCCTTGGACATAGGGGACGAGCAGCTGCGGACGACGGTGAGGAACCGATCCCTTGGAAAAGGTAGGAACCTCTTGAAATCCGGATTGTATGCTCTGTTGGAACCTGGGGACACCCAGAGTTACCCTGTAGGTATGGGACAGGGACAGAGCTCGGGGGTTAGGGCACGGTGTACACCCCTAGAGTGCATTCTTGCAAACTGGAAGGTGTTTGGTGCGGATCCGATGACTAAGAGCCAATTAAAATGATTCTGTACAGTTGACTGGCCTCAATATCAACTAGAGGACCAGGAGTGGTGGCCACCAGGAGGGTCAATTAATTACAACACGATCCTCCAAATAGTTTTGTTTTGTCAGTGAATGGGTAAATGGAATGAACATTTGTATGCACAAGCGTTTATGGCTTTAAGAAGTAGAACAGAGCTGTAATTCTGCAGAGCTGTAATTCGACTCCGACTGGTTCGGTAGTAGCTAATGTTTGTCCCCAGACCCCCCCCCCACTGTAATGGCAGAGCCAGTGTCCCCTTCGGCCCCCACACCCCCACCTTATAAGGGTAGGATGCCTCGGGTTACAGAGATTGCCCCCTCAGTGGGACTCTATCCTTTGCTTACCGAGACTGTTGTGGCTTGCCCAGGGGCAGACGGACATCAGGCTACCACTATGCAAGTTTACACCCATGTGCCATTCAATCCAATAGACCTAGCAGCTTTTAAAACACAGGCTGGGGAATTCTCCATGAACCCAAGCTGGTTTATTTCAGTCTTTGAGGGGTGCCTCGGTAGTCACAAAGGGATTGAGATGACTGTAATATCCTCCTGAGAACCCTGTTGTCTGAGGTAGAGCGGAATCAGGTTACAGCTAAGGCAAGGGGAGCGACAGCTTTCAAGTGAAAAAAAAAAAAAGAAAGGAAGCTATCTGTCAAGTTCCTACCCCAAGTAATCGTAAGTGGCTCAGGGCTTTTCTGGGTATGGCAGGCTTTTGCAGGATATGGATCCCAGAGTCTGGACTGTGGGCTAAACCCCTGTACGACAGTGTAAAAGGAGCAGATCATGACCCCTTCTATTGGACCCCAGAGGCTGACAGGGCATTTAAAATCCTGAAAAGAAAATTGATGGAAGCTCTGGTACTGGGCCTGCCGGATCTCTCGAAGCCGTTTCAGTTGTATGTACATGAACGAAAGGGGGTGGCCCTAGGAGTGCTCACACAGCTGTTAGGAGCATGGAGACCTCCCGTGGCTTATTTTTCTAAGCAACTGCATCAGGTTGCAAAGGGTTGGCCAGCATGTTTACGGGCGGTCGCAGCTACTGCCCTAGTGCTTGAGGAAGCGGAGAAGCTAACATTGGGAGGGGTTATGCAAATCTATACTCCCCATATGGTCCGAGCCTTATTGGCTGCAAAGGGAGGGCTCTGGATCACCCAGGCTCAGATTGCTTGGTATCAGGCTAAGCTGTTAGAGAACTCTGAAGTCACGTTACAGCCTTGCCCCTCCCTTAACCCAGCCACCCTCTTGCCAGAAACAGAGGAACAGAAACATGACTGTTTAGAGATCATAGACGCCCAGTACTCCAGCCGTCCAGATTTAAAGGATGCACCCCTCCCAAATGCAGATTATGAGTGGTACACTGATGGTAGCAGTACTGTAATAGATGGGCAAAGGAGGGCGGGTTATGCTGTTGTGACCCTCCATGACACTGTGGAAGCTGAAGGTTTGCCTGCTGGGACCTCTGCCCAGCTTGCCGAAATAATAGCCCTGACCCGTGCACTTGAACTGTCAAAAGGAAAGCGGGTCAACATTTTTACTGATTCAAAGTATGCTTTTGGGGTGCTGCATGCTCATGCTGGCCTATGGAAGCAAAGGGGAATGCTGACAGCCCAAGGCTCCCCAGTCAAGTACGGGCCCCAAATCCTCCGGCTCCTAGAAGCCGTACAACTTCCCTCGGAGGTAGCGATGGTACACTGTAAAGCCCATCAAAGGGAGGATCAAGATGTGGCCAGAGGTAACGCCCGGGCAGATAGAGAGGCTAAGCATGCTGCCACCCTGCCATCCCCTCAGGCTGAGAACGCCCATATGCATGCCCTTATCCCATCAGGAGGGGAGCTTCCAACCCCTCAGTACTCTGGGGAGGAGAGACAGCTAACTGACAAACTCGGTCTCCGGGAAAAGGAAGGATGGCTCCATTCCCCAGAAGGGAAGGTCCTCTTACCAAAGGGCCTGATCCGGCCGGTGCTGCAGAAACTACATCAAACCACTCATGCTGGCAGGGAAGCACTTATCCAGCTAATGGGAAAATACTTTATCACTTCCGGACTCCAACCCCTGGCTGCCCAGGTACAAGCGGACTGCTTAGTCTGCCAAAAGAATAATCCCCGACCGGGACATCCTGTGCCACCAGTTGCCCTGGAACCCACTCCGGGCCCCGGACAAGTGTGGCAAATAGACTTTACTGAGTTTCCCCGGACCCCAGGGTTCAAATATCTCCTTGTCATAGTGGATCGGTTCAGCGGATGGCCAGAAGCCTTCCCATGCCGTAATTGCACTGCCAGGACAGTGGCCCTCAAGTTTGTTAAGGAGATCGTTCCTCGCTTTGGACTCCCCCTGTGGATGGAATCTGACAACGGGACACACTTCATGTCAAAAATCATCCAAAGCATCTCACATGCCTTACAGATCCCCTGGAACTCCATACGCCCTGGAGACCGCAAGCCAGTGGGGTAGTGGAGCGGATCAATCAGACCCTTAAACGGCATCTCTCAAAAGTGTGCCAAGAAACCTCACTGTGATGGCCTGATGCTTTGCCCCTCGTCCTACTCCGTATCCGCGTTCTCCCAAAGGGTAGATTAGGGCTTAGTCCCTTTGAAATTATGTTTGGAAGGGCATGGCCTATGAATGGCACCCCGGTTCTGTCAGGGGAATGGGAGTTGGGTAATGGTTTTTTGTCACAGTATATGTGTTCCCTGTCTGCTGTTCTCTTGTCTCTTCACAGGTATACCAAGGATTCCCAGCCTCTACCCTTGGACTCTCCTGTCCACTCCTTACAGCCGGTGACTCCATGCTTGTTCGCACCTGGAAAGACGAGCCTCTCCAGGAAAAGTGGAAAGGACCCTATACTGTCCTGCTGATCTCCCATACAGCGGCAAAGACCGAGGGACACAAGAACTGGATCCATCACTCTCGTCTGAAGGCAGTACCCGCCCCCTCGTCAGCAGGACAGTGGACCGTCCAACCTGCTGACTCCTCATCTAGTGACGATCTCGGGCTAAAGCTACTGTTTAAAAGACACAAATAGTGGACACCTTAATGCTAAAATGGGCCCACCCAGGTCCTGGAGACCCTGGGTTGGGAAGACTCTGGTGATAATTAATTGGGTAACATTGTTATTCTCTGTATTGGTATTTCCAAACTGAGCATATCGGGAGCATAACTCCTTTGTTTCGCTTGCACACCATGTTACTACTTTAACAAACCAGACTGATTACTGGGTATGTGCTCCGGCTCCACTGTCCCCAGGCTGAGGCCCATGCCCGAGGCGGAGCACAGGTTGCCTATACTGCCCCCGAGAGAGATTGGTTGCAAACCTTGTTTTCAGGCTGGGGTTTGTCATCTTGGCTTGGTGGTTTATTTAGCCTGTTATTGAAACTTTTCTTTCCTGTATTGCTTGTATTACTGGTATTATGCTGTGCAGTCTCATGTGTTAGGGCCCTTTTGCAAAAGTTAATAAGTCATTCTCTTCAGGGCTATCACAAAGTGCTTATGCAAAGTCCTATTGTAAAGAAATAAGTAGCCCAAGTGAGAAAACTCAGAGCCAAGGCTGTTGAGTGTTCTCAAAGCAGGGAGTTGTTGGGGACACTGGGGCATGGCCACTAGGTAACTCGAGGGGATGGAAGACCACGAGTGTCGATGAAGCCCCCTCGCACTAGGCCCAAGTGTCCTTGGCCCCCCCGCCTGGAGGCACTCGCAGCAGTTATGTTGAGGATCTGCAACAATATGTTGCAGAGTCAGATTGCCTGAAACTAAACAAGGCCAAACAGGGCAGATATGGAAGAACAATGCTGAATAAAGCAGCTTTATGTATAGCTTAACAAATGATACAGAGAACAAGGGAACTAACAGGGAACTGGATTGGCTGGCTATATAGATACTTAGGGCAGCTTGCTATTGGATAGGTATGCTGGGGAAAAGACTGTATAAAAGCCTGTGTAACTTCCTGCTCTGTGTGCAGGATTTGAGATTCTATTCTCCCTGGATCTTTTTGCAGCTGCAAATAAACTTTTCTGCTTCTCCACCCGGTTGTGATTATTGGGTGTAGCACACTGGGTAGCGAACCAACCCCAGCTGTTGTTTAGCCTCTCGGCACTGCGTGCCGGCAACAATAACAATTATCAAAAAGTGTCATGTTTTCTCTAGTGACATGCTAACATATTTTGCCACCAGGATAAATATGGAATAATTCTAATGAATTACCACAGATTTACATTGGTGTAACGGAAATTATGCATTCAATATCCTGTTTCAGGTTAGTAAAAATAAAAGAATGCTGTGGGTTTTGCGGACGTGTACAAGATACAGATTTATAAAAACAACATGAAAACAAGTAGTTATGCTGGGGAAAGGGGAAGCCTTATTGAAGCTGGTGGGCATACCAGTTGTCCTTTATTCAGGATCAATGTAAAACAATCAAGCTCTTTTGTGGAATAGATGGCTGACTTAATAGAAGTCACCATCAAGTAAAGCTGGAATAGGAGTTGAGCCATACAGTGGAAGGGGCTTTCACTAGGGTCTGAATGCAAATGCAGGGGGATGGGGTTCGGGGCGGGGGGGAGGAAGAGAGGGAGTGTGACACCGCAGAAGCACAAAGGAGCCCCAGAGAAGTATTTGTAGTGTGATCTCAGAAAAAGTTGAGAGAGAGAGCTTTAGGGTAGACTGCTGGATAGAAAGAGGCTTGGAATTGTGAGCCAAGAAACTATTCCTGCTGTCGTTAGGGAAATAGAACTTTGGGTACATTCTTTGTAAATAAGCTGGATTGTGTCAAAAAAATACCTGACTCCATCATCCATTTCTCCCCCTAATGGAAACAACTCACAAGACCCAAAATAGTCACTAATTGCTCAGGTCAAAAGGGATAACAATATTGTGAATTCTTTTGTTTTCCTGTTCTTAGATAAAGAATAGACCTGCTTCAGTAAAGAACCATAAACACTGAAAATACTGTTTTATTCTCTCAGAGCTAGCTCTCAGTAGATCTAGAAAATAAGAGTGTTTGTTGTTACACAATCCTTAGAATTCAATTATTTGCACAAATCATTTTAATTTTTCTATGATTAGGATTTAAAAATAAGCAATTACATAGTCTGTATAGTGTTTAGGAAATTTGTAGGATTAAAATCAGCATGTATTCTGTATACATGGCTTTACCATATATGCAACCTCACATCTACACTCATAAGAGGACCACATTTCCTGAAGCAGTTTCAAATCACTTCAAGCTAGGACAGTTTTAAGCTACTTTATGTTTATGCTTGTGGCCTAGACCTTCGGGCACTGCCTATTCTGATCGTTACGTTTCCCTTCTGGGATGGCCTAAAGCGTGTGTGCGAAACCCTGACTGATTAGCAGAGGACGGTGCGGGGATTTCATGGAGGGGTGATGGACCCCTCTTACGGGCAGGTCACCCCACCATGGCACTTACCCTGTTTGGTGAAATCCCCTCTCTGGTGGGTCCTAAGGGGCTGAGGCCCACCCCAAGTGGGAGGAGCTCTGGGAGGGTCACGTGACCCACTTCCGGATGGGTCACTCTGCCCCAGAACATTCCCCAATTGCTCAAATCCATTCCTGAGGCAGGTGGATGGAGATAAAACACCCCCAGATTGGTAAAGGAGTGGGAGGATCTCTTAGAGGGGTCACATGCCACTCCTTGCTTCGACTCCCGTTTGCATCTTGACCCCAAAAGTCTTCTGTCATGGGGTCGGTCTCATGGTGACAGATGAGCGATGTCTGAGGAGTGAAGGGGCGAGGTCCCATGGCTGACATCAAATAACTTCCCTAAGCCTCAGGGTAGTTTGGCCAAATGCCCAGTGTCAAAATGGCTGCCCTCCCACGCAGTGTGTGTGTCCCAACACCCAGAGTCCATGCGGCCTTCCTCTCCGTCGGGGCTGTGTGGCCCAGCGACCAGGGTCCGTGCGGCCGCCCTCTCCGTCGGGGCTGTGTGGCCCAGCGACCAGAGTCCGTGCGGCCGCCCGCTCCGTCGGGCTGTGTGGCCCAGCGACCACCCAGAGTCTCCGATCTCCCTTGCATATCTGCAGGCCCCCGGGGACGTGGCTGGGTCTCGGCGCCTCAGAGCTCTGCAGTCAGGGGCTTGAGCTGCTTCTGGACTGGAGCCTACAGTGTGCATCCTCCATGTTCAGTGGTCTGCCTAGCGTGAGCTGAGCTGCTCCCTTACACTCTGGTGCTCCAGTTGGAGCATGTCCGGCAGGCCTGGGGAGGGGCTTGGCTTTCTCCACCTAGACTATGGGGTTCTGTGTGGCTGGTTCAGCCCAGCACATGCTGCTCGGCCTCTTCTGTCTCCTCCTTCCCATGCAAAGCTGCTTTGCCATCTCACAAGAGATGGGATCAGTGGTGGACTCAATTGGCTCCTGTTGGCCTCTCGATGTCTGGAAGAGGGAGAAAGGGCAGGAACCCAAATGAGAAGAACAAAACCTTCAAGCAGGGTAGTTTTCCACAGCACAACCCCACCCCACTTTGCTGATGCTCATTGGCAACTTCCCTGAGAGCTGGCATTTCTTAAAGAGAGCACCCAACCCCCGGCAACCTCTGCTACCCTGTGGGCTGGCAATGGTAAAAGGGAGTCTGGGAGAATTTCTCCTCTCTCCACCTGGCTCTGATGAGTGAGGGAATCACATGCAAGAAGCTGTGTGAATGTAGGGCTCTGTGCATGAGATGAGATGTCCTCCATGGTGCCCAAAGGTGGGGTTGTCCTGCCTTTGCAGTGACTTCCTTCTAGTGAGCGAGATTTCAGAGATCAGCTCCGGGGTTCTGCCCTGTACCAGTGTGTGGGAATGGGGCAGAAGTGGGGCAATGGTGCACTCAGGAAAGGAGTAGGGCTAAGGGGGGCCCAGGCTGCAGCCACTAAACCCCTGCGTGCTGCGTTGCGGCCGGGCCGGCTCTGCCTGGCTGGGGTGGGGGTGAGGAGGCTCCGCACGCTGCCGTTCCTCATCCCCGCCAAACACGTCACCACGACGAGCACCACACCGGGAACCTCTGTCCCGGGGGCTGATTCTGCCTGTAGGCTCTGCCTCCCCGCCGCTCCCAGTGTCCGGGGATTGTTAATCCGGCCCTTGCCCTATTCCCCAGCCTATTCCAATCCTGCTCTTGACTCCTGACTCCGGCTCCAACCCTTGGCTCCCCTCGGCTTGGCCTCCACCACTCTGAGCACGAGGCCCCAGAGCCACTGCTACAACCACTGGGCCCAACCAGCCGTGCTTTGGCCTCTGACACCAGCGATATGGAGGAGTTGTTCACCTCACTGCTTTCCATGTGTATGGCCCTGCCTTGGTCAGCGCTGGTTTTCATCTGCCATGGTGCTGCCCAGTGACATGGCTTTCTTAGATCCCTTTGAGCTTCTTCCAAGTTTCCTCTAGGCCCGACTAATTAACATAATTTTGGGTCATCTGCTGTTATCCACCTCGTTGTTCAGTCCCGGTTCCAAACATAAAGACAGAAGAAAGGCCACAGCAAAGGTCCATCTAGCCCAGTACCCTGTCTTCCAACAGTGGCCAATGCCAGGTGCCCCAGAGGGAATGAAGGGACAGGCAATCATCTAGTCATCAGTCCCCTGTCCCCCATTCCCAGCTTCTGGCAAACAGAGGCCAGGGACACCAAAAAGTTGAGAAGCGTCTGTTGTATTTACCATAGCAGGACAAAGAGCTCGTCTGTGTCGGTCCCGGTTCCCTAGTCAAATGCAGAACCCGACACGAGATTTCCAAGCTTCTGCAACCATTTATAATTTCTGTTGAGGATGTACCACGTAGTCCTGTCTGATTCTAAAGGCACTTCGTGAAAAGCTGAAACCAAGAGGAAATGGGTTGAAAACCCCGTGATGCTGATGTGACTGGTACCTAGGAAACCTCCACTTCCGATGGCCATTGCCCCCTGCTGTTAGTTCCCCAAGAGTCTAAGAGCACAAGAACAACAACTCCGCTCCTCCCAAAATAGCCCTGGACAGAGAGGAGACCCCATTCCTGCATAACTTCCCCCTCTGCTGGCAGACACTCCTCCACACACCCGCACACACAGACGGTTGGGGGCACTTGTTCTTTGGATGGAACAGGAAAGCGACAGCAGCAGCCACGTTAAACCATCCAACATTTAGGCTGAGATCCACAAAGGGATCCTAACGTCTCCTGAAATCCTTTGTGGCCCTGTGCCTTCATTCCTGAAGAGCTCACAGGGAAAAGTGTTACCCATGTGCCCTCATGGGATTTCCTAGGAGCTGATAACCAATCTTGGAGTGAAGGTCCCTGGCCTGCAATCACTCCATTCCAGGGAGGGCAGGTGATGAATCTTTCCCGACAGAGGGGAATCGTCATCATCATCATCATCATCCTTAATACCAACAGCCCTTTTCAATTCGGTCAGGCCTTCCTTTAGAGACTTTCTGACCTTCATGAAGACAGTCTCCCCACACAGCTCTAAGGCTATGTCTACACTAGGAGCTCGGGATGGAATTCCCCTGCTCCCGTGCACAGATTGTGGGACCACGATGAAAGCTCACGTGACCATCCTTCTTCCTTCAACGCTGTCCTTAGACTGAGAGGGACACATTCAAAGCTGTGTTCAGGCCCTGTGCTGCACCCCTGTGCTTCCCACAGAGGCCCAAACACACAGAGGTATTTCCTTACCTTCATACAGGCGGAAGATGCCATCTTCATTCACTGTTTCAGACAACAAATCACAGTAATGGTGGATAGTATTTCCTAGACAAACAATGAATACAATGGCTCTCATGCATATTCTCAAGCATATTCGAGAAAGCATCAGATGCCCAGAAGTTACTGAGAGGCTGATTTCCAAAGGAGACTGAATTCACATCCTGCTGGTTTCCCCTAGGTGCAGCCAAAGAATTGTTGTGGGCGGGGGAAGTTGGTGCAGTCGATTCAGCTAAGTTGCTCCCTTCATCTTGGAATACATGTTTATTCACACACACATACACACACACACACCCCATTTTAGGATTCTGGTGCTGTTGGAGGGAACAGAGCAGCCGTCCAGAAAAGGGCTCTGAAGGAAGCACTGAGAAAAGATCAAGTGGATTTGCTCTGCTTACCAATGAATCGGGCTGCTGAATGTCTTATTGTTGTCTGTGAGCTTTCCAGGTACTGTAAGGCCTGGAACAGGAATTTGGGGATGTGGCTCTCGTTGTTCTGCATCTAGGAAGAAAGAAGGAAGAAATGCACAATATACAAATGACATGTTCTTCCCACAGCAAATAGTCCAGGAAAGCCAATGCATATAGCCAGGCCCTGGCAACCGCCAATATGAACCCATACACCAGAGCAGCACCCCTCTGAAGTTCCTATTGTGTTCTCCAGAACCTCAGGTTTCCTTTGAAAAGACAAAGTTTGAAGGTCGGAGAATTGTGGAGAAAAATGTCAACAATGTGAACGGATTGTAAGTCCTGCTGAAATGAGCCAGCAGAGAGCCTGGAACGGAGTCCTGCAGCCCGACCGAAGTGGATGGGTACTCAGGGTGTGGAGTTAGAAAGGTCTTCCTCAAGTCCCCATTCACCACTCTCAAGGCGCAAGGAATTCACCTACCAAGCAGATCCAGGCACACTTCAAGAGCTGTGAGGAGCCATCCCAGGCCAAGCTGTGGGAGAGTGTCTTCAAAGGAGCCCACCTGAGGAACACTGCGCAGCGGAAGAGCGTCAGTTTACATGACTGCAAGAGAAGAGGAGATCAAGAGGGTTCTCCCTGAGAGAGGGATAGTCTGGGGGACATGGAACCTTCCCCGTCCCTTGTTCTCCTGCTTTTCCTGCCAGTGGAGATTCCTGTCATTTGTTCTCCACAGGAGTGTGCTGAGGAGAGGAAAGGGAGAGTTGGCTGGAGAGAGCCAGAGCCGTCCTGTCCTTTGGATGGTTTGGGGTGGTTGCCCAGGGCCCTGTGCTTTGGGGGGCCCTGCACTTCAGGGGGACGCAGGCCCTGGGCCGTGCTGGGGCCAGCAGCAGGACTCCCAGCCCCGCTACGCTATGCCCCACCTCTTTCCCAGAAGAAGGCTTTTCTTCCCAATTGTGCTGTGTGCTGTGAGGATGGATGAGGCACTTGGCTCCAGCATGGAGTGAAGCAGGGAGGAGAAGACTCTGCTTGGGCAAGGGGCTCTGGCGATGAGTGGAGTGGGGGCCCCAGGAGATACTGGCTCTTTGCTCTTCAGGCAATAATGACCGTGGCACTTACCAGTTTCACACTCTCCTCCTGGTCTTCAAGATGCAGCAGCAGGGGGAGCAAGCAGTGGATGATTTCCTGCTGCATGAAGGGTTTGTCGGGGTCCTGCACCCTGCTCACCACGTTGCCAAGCAGTACAATGGCAGCTGAGCGCACACGGCCCTTCTCCTGGCAATGACACACAGGGGGTGGGGACCCCCGGTTAAAGCCAGGCAGCATCGGAGCAGAACGCCACTTAGTGGTGATGCCCACGCTGCTCCGGTTCCCCTGTGTGAACGACCTGGGCTGGCGGGAGCAGGGAGGCCACCAGGCCAGCGCCATGGACATCTTGTGCAGGCCTGAGACCCTGTGCGGGACAGTGCAGCCCAGGGTGTCCCAGAGGCAGTTTCTGTCTGGAGAGCACAGAATCCTAGAACCCGAGAAGATGAGGGGAGAGGGCAGGCAGGCTGCTGGAGACTGGTGTGGGGAAGGGGAGAAGCAGCTGCTACTGGCTGCTCCAAAAGACAGCATTTCTTTGGCTCTTGGGTGCCCCTGAGAGCCGGGCCATTCCCGACCCACCTCTTTCCTGCTGAGAATCTCCACCTCTTTGGGGGCCTGTGTTCTCCAGACAGCTGGTCATCTGCCCAGTGCCAGGCCCCCTCTCCCCCAGGCCAGGCTGCAGCAGGGGCTGGGAGCATGGCACTGAGGCTGAGCTTTGGAGAGAAGAGCTCTGACAGGGAGGTGGCTCAGCAGGAGATTCCCCACCCACGGCGGGGGCACTCCTTGGAGGCTCCATGGCAGGCCTGAGGGGCGGGAGGAAGGGGATGGGGAGAGAGAGACAAGGGCATCACAGACAGCTGGAGTGGGGGATTGGGCTTCTTCTGCGGGTTCCAAGCCTTACGTCATCAATGAAGGGGCAAAGGCTGACAGCAATGTCCTGGGAGATGGAGCCAAGCCCTTCCCTGTTGAGGAGGTAGATGATGTCTGCAGCTTTATGCATGGCCTCCATGACACGCCTTCCATCCCTGTCACAAAACATGGCCAGGATTGCTGGCAGCTGGGCCCGTAAGAATTGCACCTGCCGGAATGAAAAAGGCAGCTCAATACTATGCCAGGTGACAGCTTGGAGCACATGCTGGACCACTGCCACCGACGAGAAACCACGGAGGGCACAGCCCCCTAACGGGGCAGAAAGTCATTCTCCTGTCACTCTGTGCCAGTTGCTCACTGTCACCTTTGTCTTTGCTCACCCCGCCTCCCCCATTGCATCCCATCTGCAATCAGGGCTCAGCTCACGGGGGCAGGGAGCATGGCATGCCTTGATTTGTTCCGAAAGCACCTCCACCATTTGAGGGCTGTGTTTTAAACAAGAAGGCTTGTGTGTGGCTCTCCCTCTCATTTCTGAGCTATTTGATGGACATTGGCTTCCTGGGTCCCCTGGGCAATCCCCGGCTCTCACCTTTTCTGGCTGGAACACAATACTGCCAAGGCCTCGCAGACTGAGCCTCCGTATGATGGAATTTGCATCTTTGGTCCAGTCCATGAGCTGTGCCTGGAGGGCTGATCTTGTCAGGATGGTGTCAATGGAAGGACTCTGGAGAAACTGGCAAGAGCCAAATGAAGATCGGGTTGAGGAGCAGAGGTCTTATTGTGGGGTCTGTTCCCTGGACAGTCGTCTTTCCCAAAGGGCCACTTCCTCCTATGCAAAGTCTCTGGTGAGGAGGGAGCCAATTGCTGCTGTTTCAGTTGGTTCCTTCCCCAAATTTAGACTAATGCACAAGTCACAAATAAGCCCCCAGGGAAAGGGGAATCTCCAGACCTCATTGAGTGCCATGGAGAGAGCCGTGGGGCAGAAGAAATGCAGAACCCCAGGAAAAGGTGAGGAGAGAAGCATGGCCTTGGGGCACTGGAGAAACATGGCTTCTTGTCCCATAACCCCATCTAGGCACATCCAGCCAGGAGCAATCTCACCATGTCTCTCCCTCCCTCTCTTTGCCATTCCCCCATCCATCCATGTGCGGAAGGAGCTAGCTGGCGGTAGGGCTGCTAAGCTGCTGACAATGTAGCCTAGAGCTTCCTGTCCTGAGCTGCTCTCCAGAAAGCCCACTTCTGCCTGTCAACTCATGAATCTCACCTCAGTGCAGAAAGCCAGGGTGATAGTTCTCTGCTCCTCCTCCTTCCCACTCTGGACGATGGTGATTGCCTCTCTGAAAACTGCAGGGAGCTGAGGGTTCTCAAACTCGATCATGGCTCTGGAACATGGAACAGAAAGTCCCTTTTGATTCTCAAGGGGGAGAGAGCGTTCAGCTCCAGTTGCTGGGCTGAGCTGGCAGCCTGGAACTGAGGACTATTTCACACGGAAATCCCATTCCCAAGAGAGACCCAAAGAAGAGGAAACCTTGAGCTCCTACCTTGCAATCAGGCCAACCCCCTGCGAGTAGTGATATCGGGAGGCTATCATGTCCCAACCCTGATGAAAGTGGATGCTGGCAAATTCCTTCCAGTAGCCGGGCATGGAGAAAAGCGTCTTCACAGCCTCCACTGAGGTGCTAAAGACAAAAACAAACAAACAAACAAAAAAGAGTGTCAAGCAATGAGATCAGCCCCAAGCATGGCAAATCTGCACAAGTCCTGAGACACCCAGCATGCTCAGCAGTAGCTAGCCTCCCCAAGGATCGATCCAGTGTGATACCCTGTCTACACTGCAGTTTCACTGACTTTGGAACCAGTTAGGGACACTGTAGCTTCTTCAAATGGTTGGTGTCATCACTCACAATGGTTGAATACTTGATTCTTTACTGTGACAGGTAACAGGACTCAAGCGGGCATGTGGGTCCAGATCCTTTGTTGGTGGAATCGAGCAAAGCTCCATCAGTTTACCCCACCTGAGGTGTCTTCTGGCGCTCTCTCTTTCCCGTGCAGATGGAAGCCCCTAACTGTGCCCACAGAACCAGATGAACTGGTCCCTCTTCCTCCTGTCTGCCTGTGAGGCTGACATCCTGCGGTGCCTGTCCCCATATGCTGCCGGTGTGGCTCTGTCCGCGTTCGGGGAGAGAGGCCCACGGATTTGCTCAGCAGGCACTGATGAACGCACTGACCCTTTGGCGGGTGGCAGACGTGGATGGATGCACAAACATGGCTGCTGCCTGAGTGTGTAGGGAAAGCAGCTGGCCTGTGGACGGCGTCAGATGAGCGAGTGTGACTCACAAGAATGCACGGCTCTCAACCCTTTTCCCTCAAGAGAGACCTGCTCCCATCTGAGCCTGGGCTAACGACAGCACCCGAACAACTGATGGCCGTGAACAGCCCCCATGTGTTTAGCCCAACAAATCTGTTCTTCCTTTTCCTTTCAGTCATTACCTTAGGAGACTGAGGCAACTGCATCCCTCCTCGGGGCTGGATGTCTGCCTGGCCATGTAGGTCCCTGGCAAGTGCAGATCCATCACGTACTGCACTTGCCTGACGCAGAGAATGAGCAGCTGGGGATACATTTGCAGGATGGCTTCTCGGTATCCCCGTAGGAAAAGGAGCTCATAAATGGTCTTCATTGCCTGGAGGGGGGAAAGAATTTCACTCAGCTCTCCCAATCTGCCACCTGCCCCCATTGCCATTCGCTATTGTCCCTTTGTCATGTCTCCTTTCCTCTCCAGCGTATTACAAAACAGTATTGGCTTCTGAGAGGGGTGGGGACATTTGGAGGCTCCTGAACCTTCCCCCATTCCTGGAACGGAAGCAGGATGGAAAGATGAGAAGAGTCTGGATGACGTTATTCCCCATTATTTCTCTTTCTGGTGCAGAGCGTGTGCTTTGGCTTTCCAGCCATGACTGGAAGGGCTGAAACCATCCTGAGGAGATCCGTTCTCCTAGGCCCAGTGTTTCAGGCCCACTCAAAAGTACTGGACTTCTCAGGATGCCATGTTGGGAAGATTTCTAGCCACAGTTTACAGAGCCAGAAACCTGGAGACTTCCAAGAGACACCTGAACTGCACCTGCTCACTAAAGGGCCATCTGGAGCAGAAGACAACTGAGCCAGGGTACCAGCAGATAAACCACCTCAGATGTGTAACTTTGACCTGGGGGAAACTTTACTGACCCCTCTTTGGTTTGATTGGAAGTGGCGAGGACACACTAAGGCCTGGTCTACACTCCAGAGTGAGGTCAACACAAGGCCGCTCACTCTGCATCCCCCTAAGGATGGAATTTCCTTCCCATCATCAGAACCGCCCCTTGGTGCCAAATTCGTCACTCCACTTCCACACGTAGCAGAGAGTCCAGGTCGATGCAGTCAGGTCGATGCAGCGTCCGTGCAGACACCACGTCGCTTTCCTCAACTGGCTTTCAGGAGCCTTCCCACAATGCCCCACCCTGACCCTACAATCAAGACAAGCCCTTCTGGTGAGGACGGGCACTGCCGACACGAGGAGCAAAGTGCGGACACACACCAGGGATGGAATCGCTGTGGCGGCTGTCTGCCCATTTAAGTTAGGTCGGCTTCAATGTGTGGTGGAGCCATGGCCTGAAGGTAAGAAGAGGTGAAACTCGCACACACACACACAGATGCACCATCTTCCCTGTGGTGGCGGGTTCGCAAGGTGACATCTCAAATCTCACTTACAGCCAGAGACACATGGCTGCTCTTCTCCTCCCGGCGTCTCTGCTGGAGCTTGTCCAGCAGCTGCTGCAGCACCTCCCTGGTGAGCTGTGGTTCTTCACCCAAGGCCTTCCACAACTCAATGGCACATCTGCAAATTCAGAAACACACGTCAGAGCTTTCCTGCTTGGCCATCTCTTGCCCTCCCCAGGGAGAGGCTTGGAATACCAGAGGAGACAGCCACTGGTGCAGGGAGGCTAAGGCAGGGCAAGTCCCTTCAGAGAAAGTTGTATTTATTCCTTTCCCCGAATGGGTTCTTGTTTCTAAAGCTAACCCACTCTTTCCAAGACAGTGACCATGTACTGACCACAGAATGACCACCAAACTGTGACCTGCAGACTGTGCAAAATTCTGCTCTGTTACACTTGGGTCAGTCCCGAGAAACTTGCCTGACATCATTGGAGTTCCTCTGGCTGTTTGGGGCTATGACGGAGACCCAGCGTTTGGCCAAGTGTCTCTTAGCAGCTCAATTCTACTGCAGTGTGGTGGACAGGGTCAGAGAGTGAGTCAGCACACGCCCTGATCTGAGAAGATTCAAGAGCTTGGAAGAGGAGATTGTAAAGCCCAATGTGACAGAGATGGAAGGAAAGTAGGACGGAAATCCCCCTCCTCCATTCTTGCGGATCTAAGTCCTGCTGGTCCCCGCAGGCATCTGCAGAGGAAGACTGCAGATGGATCCAAAAGACTTCCAGTCATTTGACTTCCAAGTTTGGTGAGGAAGGTCGGACGTGGTGGTCAAGCCCTAGGACATTGAGAACTAGGTTGGACAACTCAAGAGCAAATGGCCTGGAAGCAAGGTCTTCCGGAAGCTTGACTGAACTTCTGTGCCAATGCTGCCGAGTTTCTGTAACTTCTGAGCACAGCCCCTGGAAAGCACTGTGGCTGTTTCAAGAAATTCAGACCTGATTCTGAAATTCAGAAAGGTTCACAAAACAAACACTCAAATCTGAAAACCAACACTGTATTCCTCTGATAACTGAATTGGGTAAGAAGTTCCATTTCTTTCCTGCTGCTCTTCAATTTGCTCTGCAGTGTGACACAAATTTCACTCAGGTCAGTGCAGAACTGCATTGCAGAAGATGCCAAGGAAAGCTGGACTTTTGACCTCTGGCTAGGCTTCAGTTGGGTTTCATGGCCCTGAGGAACACAAGGGAGTTGTGTTACAAACCCCTCAGCTGGCTGACCCTTCCAAGTGATCAGCAATAACCAGCAGGACTGAAAGTTAACAATCTATTGAGGTGGAAAGAGGCACTCCCCCCTCTCAGAGCTATTAATGCTAGCTGTCTGCTCGCTGCATTGCATTTAGGCTCTGGTCATGTGGGGATGATTTTTTTGTTGATTTTCTTTTATTTTCTTTTGCATCAATAAGGGCTGGAAATGTCTGTTTTAAGAGATTGACCTCTGCCCCACAGCTCCATAAGGATGAGTGCATGGAATAACTGGGGAGTCTGACGACAGGTAAGAATCCTGCACTGGTCTCCAGGGGATAGACAGATGGGCCTCATGGGCCTTTTCCGTCTCTGCCTTCTCTCCTGCAGTAAGAAGCAGCCAGACCTCATGAGCCAGGGATGTTGAGTGAGCCCCCAAATCATTGATTGGCCCTGTACTGGATCTGAGAGGAAGTGGGGTGACCCATAGAAATCAGGACAATGCTGGAATTCTCCAGAAAATGGCATGTCTCCATCCCGGGGAGTGTAGGAGGAGGGCTTGGTTCCTCAGTGGCTGGGCCTGGCCATCTCCTCTTAGGAAGCGTGGACAGCTCTCTGCACAGCAAGAAACTCCCTCCAACTGTGTGAGCCCCACGGACCCCTCCCGGCCTGTGGCCTCTCAGTAGGAGCAGGAAGAGAACTACTGGACTGAGGAGATAACAAAGCAGCTCCCTACCTGTGCAATGAGAGCGTGTGAGCCACACAGGTTAGAACCACGTCCTGGGGGTGGGAGCGAGCCAGCAAGGCCATGGCCCTGAGCACTGCTCTTGTGGCTCTGGGATCACAGCTGTTGTCGAGCCAGATTAAGATCCCTCCCACGATGTCTCCAACCTGGAAGAATGCCAGAAAGTTGAGGGATGGATTTATCAATGAGTGGCCTCCTCTCAGGGAAGCCCTCCTGGCAGCCCTGCAAGCCTCCTCTGACCTCGGTTGCCCATCTTGGCTGCTCCCTAAGAGGCTTTGACAAGTCCAGGAACCCCAGTCTTCCTGAGGTCTGGGTTAGCACCTTCAAGCTCAAAAACACGCACAAAACCTTAGAGTGGGCACAGTCCTAACTCCTCTGATGTCCCAGGGCCTTCCCTGCCGTAGTAAACGGCTCTCAGCCCCACTCTCAAGGGCTTTCCTCCAGGAGCCTTTCCTCCCTCTCTGCAACTTCCTTTTAGCTCTTTCTTGCACAATCCGTTCCTCCAGACCAGTGGTTCTCAACCTAGGTTCCATTGTGAGGCACATCCAATCCGACCTGTTTGTCCCTGAGGATGTCCCAAAGGGGCACAGCTCTGTGCTGACCGGGCCACAGGTTGAGAAGCACTGCTCCAGACCCAGCTGGTTCCACCGATGTATCCCAGAGCCCATGGCAGAGATGGGAGGCAGGGCTAGTTGGGTGGGGCTAGCCAGCTCCCGGCCCCAGTCTCTTAAGTCCCCAGTCTCTAACCTCGGGTTCATGCTATGGCACTTAGAAGAGCAGTGCAGACAAGGTGACTTGGGCTGGAGCCCAGGCTCTGAAGCCACCCTCCTCCCCAGGCTTCAGAGATCAAGTTCCAGCCCCAGCCCAGAAGAGTCTGCATTGCTGTTGTGGCCCCTCAGTGCCAGCCCTGGGAGCCCAGGTCCATAGGGCCAGGCTTTCAGGCTCCTGCTGCAGAGTTTGCAACACAGGGAGACAGACCCTAAAGGGACAAGCCACCCCCTAGGACTCTTCCGTGAGGAATTGGTCATTGCTCTTTCCTCTCTCAAACAAGGAGCAGGAGCTCCAAGGCGGGTGGCTGGATTCTGTTGACCTGTTCTGCTAGCAGGAGTTAGAGCCCTGCACAAATCAATTTGCTGATTGAGGGGCCATTTGTTAACTTCCCGCTGGGACCTGTTGGAAAGAAGGAACTCAGGCAGAGACAGGGATGACCTGCAGGAAACCCTAGGAACAGGCAGGTTGGGGAGGAAGTTCAGGCTGAGGATTCTGTTCATTGATTAGTCTCAGAGTTTCCAGGAAAGCAAAAGCCCAGGAAGGGTCTAAGTCTGCACTTCCGCGCCACGTACAGGCGGTCTTTGGAAGAGGGCTTGAATGTCGCCTATCCCCGTGGCCAAGCGATGAATGGCAAGGGGCTGAGCCAACTTCCCAATCCCATGCCAGTGTCCCAGGAATGGTTTCCAAGGAGAGGAACTTCTCCCATCCCCCTCTCTGCGCAGCATCGCCCTGCCCCATTGCGGGAGTCTCTTACTCTCTCCATCTTGTCTCCGTGGAGAGATACGATGGCCCTCAGCTCTTCCTCTGCGGCTCTAAATCTCTGCAGGGTGGGTGTTGTCAGACCCTTCACGGCTGCCATCAGCAGGACATGGAGCGGGGCTGAGGAAGGGTGCTCCCTGGGGGTCTGCAAAGAACAGAGTCAAAGCCTGTTGGGATTGAGTATTTGCCTCGGGCAGCTGCCCTGGAACAGTCTGTCCCTGGGGGAGGCTGGCAGTGCCGAGGGAGCGTGGAGACTCCGGCTGAGCCCTTTTCTTCAAAAGCCTCCCCAGGTGCTAAGGTTTCCTCAGCCTTTTGTCCCCTCTCTGGCCCTCTCTTCTGAGAAGAGACGGGAGCCTCTCGGGCAGTGCTGGGACCCCAAGGGCCACCCCGTTTCCTCCCTCGCTAGCCCCTCCTCGCAGGAAACCCCGCTTTTGCTGAGAAAGCCTCAATGTCCTGCAAAGCCCATTCGAGTTGCTCCTTGAGTGTCGCCGAGGGGTCACTGGAGAACCTGCCCCATGTCCCATCCCACCCCGAGCGCCTGAGGAGATTGGCTCAGCAACTCTGGCAGCCAACAGTGTCTGCGAGGAAGGGACTGAGAATAGGGCCCAAACAGAAACACCCTCTTCCTTCCCCACCTAACAGCCTGTGGGGCTGCCAGAAAACAGGCAGGAATCGCCGTCAGGACAGAAAGTAACTGAGACTGAAGAAGCAAGTTTGCCTGGCTGAGGAGAAGCCCAAAGCGTGGGCCTCTGGGGCCAGAGCCCTGGGGGTGAGAACTCACTGGGCACAATGTTACTCCAGGGGGCCTGGTTCCAGGGTCACCTCAACCCAGGGCCTGGGGTGCTGGAGGCCTTTGCCCTGGGGTCTCAGGGCACCCCCTGGGGATTACTGCAGCTGGCCTGCATGGCGCTGGATTAGCACCGTCTGTCCTGGTTGCCAACAGCTGAGGGGTAGCTCAGTGGTTTGAGCATTCGCTAAACCCGGGGTTGTGAGTTCAATCCTTGAGGGGACCATTTCGAGATCTAGGGTAAAAATTGGGGTTTGGTCCTGCTTTGAGCAAGGGACTGGACTGGATGACCTCTTGAGGTCCCTTCCAACCCTGATATGCTAGGATGCAGTAGAGCACGGCGGAGTGGCACACTCGCCTCCATACTCCAGACCCCCGGCGGGTCAAAGCCTCCCAGAATTGCAGCCTTTTGTATGCGCTGCAGGGTGCTCTGTCCCGAAGAGGAAGAGTTACAAAGGTGTGTAGAGGCTTTTGTAACTCGGACAGAGCCCAGATGTTGGCAGGCGGCAGGAAACCAGGGACCTCTGGTGCTTAGTGCAGGAGACTCGACCACAGGAGCGAAAAGCCAAGAGGCTGTTAGCTAAGGCTCTAGAGCAGACTCCTTTTCTCTGTGTCTCAAAGTGGTCCTGGTGCCACGAGATGGGCCAGAACCCCACAGCCAGGAGATATGTGGTTCCCCCGACCAGGGCAGGGATGGGCCTGGTCTGGTTTTCAGCCGTGCCTGTATGCCATGGAAAGTGCATCAGAATTGGGCACCTGAGTCAGACACTTCTGCCAGTCCCACAAAGCACCTCTGGACTTCTTTAGGTGCCTAAACCCCTTTGTCAAAGCGGGCCTCGTTCAAGCGACCCAGATAAAGACTGGCTGGAGTTGATCACCCTTGACGAGTGTTTCTTTTCAGCCCCTGGGAGATATTCCTACACACAGCAAGGGATGCTTTCCAAGAGCACGGCCACACAGCATCATTACCATCGTCATATGGGAGCTGCTTGTTAATGAGGGCCTGGGAATGCGCTCTTCTTCCTGCTCTTCTGGGCTTCCTTTTTCCCACTTCCCCTTCGTGTCAGACGGCTCCTTCTTCGTCCCTGCAGCAGAAAGAAACATTCTTAACATTTTGCTTTTCCATGTCTTCCCCCTGGTTTACAGAGGATGGAAGTTGGGCCCAGAGCCCTGAAGCGAATTGCCCAGGGTCAGACTGAAGGTTGTTGGCAGAGCTCAGCAGAGAACTCTGCTCTCCTGACTCCAAGCTGGGGGCTTTGACCACACGAGGTTTCCTCTTCCCTCGGGGCCAGTTTCTTTTCAATGGTGTCCTCCACTCTTCCCCTCCCCTTGCACTCCTTTCCTGTCAGTGATGGGCACCTGGCCTCCTTTTGCATTGAACCCCCCAAGAAGGAATGACTCAGCTCTGGTACGGTTCCCAGCTGTGACCTGCTGAGACCTCTGGAGCATTTTCTTGAGGAAAGGGACCCAATCCAGGAGAAAAGAAAGGATTTCCTCCAACGTCCAGCCTCTCTCTTCTCCTTCCAGCCTGGAAGCATGTTAGTAGTCCCCACCCCACCGTGCCAGATCCCCAGAGGGGGGTGACCTGACATTGTCAGCTCTCCCCACCTCAGCCATGGACCTCTGCCACCCTCTAAATGGATTCCAGAGCCGGAGGTACCCATCACTGTCCCATGAGATGGCCCTGATGTCGAGGCTTGTCAAGTGACTGGTGTGAGTGTTCCTCACATGCTCCTCGCGAACCATGTGGATTGAACCATCTCACCTGTAAGATCCACTTCGACTTTGTCTGTTGTCTCCTGCAGCTTCACCTCCTCTGCCTCCACCTGGGTCTCCGCTGCTTTCTTCTGCAGGGACAAGTGCGTCCACCTTCTTGGAGAGGAAGCTGTTCTCTCCTCACTGCTCTCTGCCATCGAGTTGTGGGATTGGCAACAGACACAGAGTCTTTTCATGATGGTCCATGAGCATTTTCTTCCCTGGGGCTTCTCTGGCAAGGCCTGTTCTTGCGGGCTGAGGCCAGAGCATGCCACAATGGCTGCAGGTTGGATGAGCACTTTGTGCACATGGATCTCTCTGTGCTCCCGAGAGGCGAGTCTTTGAAAAAAGGAACGAAGCCTGGAATAGAAAGAAGGAGGAAATGGGTTTTTCTGTCCTTCTCGAAAGGAAGGGAATTAGTTTGCCCAGGATTCCCAGATCCACGAGAGTGGTCTTTTGAAGCCATCTGCTCCTCTAATAGCCAGGACTGGTTGCTGCAACCAAGAAGGTAAGCAACACAAGACCGCCCAGACTGGGTCACACCAAAGGTCCATTGAGCCCAGTACGCTGTCTTCTGACAGTAGCCAGTGCTGAGTGCCCCAGAAGGAATGAACAGGGAATCATCAAGCGATCCATTCCTGTTGCTCATTCCTGGCACCTGGCAAACAGAGGCTAGGGATAGAAAGAGCAAAAGGTCAGTTTCTATGTTCTTTGCCTGGGCCTAGTTGCAAAAATGCTTCCTTCTTAACCCCACTCCTTTGTGCACAGAATGTTGGGACTCTGGGAACAGATCGGGCCAAGCTGCAAACCAAGAAAGCTCTGTTCCCAGAGAAGCCAGGAAAAGGAACAAAAGATGGTCATCTCGAGGGTTTGAGGGTCTGGAAGGATGAATTAGCAGCTGCAAATATGTTGACTTCTTCTCAACTATTTGAAAATCTGGAATGTATTAGCATGGGGGAAAGAATCAGTCAACTTGAAATGAAGAATGACCCATATTATTTCCAACATCCAGTCAGAAGTTAGGCCTCCAAAACAAGGACAAAGAAATCACAGCGAGACCCATGACAAATGTAGGCGACAGTTGATTGAAACCCCTTTCCTGGAAAGGAATTGCCGGGCGGGGGAGGGATCTACACATCTCTTTTCTCTAGCCCAAGGGGGTAGAGTGGAATTTGTAGAGAGTTTTGAGATCTATCGCCATGAGATTCTTTCTGAGAGAACTACCAAGATGACAGCCAGGGGATGGGAGTGGAGTTGTATCACTTTCAATATCTTAAGATTAATTTCTTCTGCATTATTTGAGCTCATTTATGTGCATTTCAATCATGTAAATTCTGAGATCGATATTCTCTCAACACAGATTTCTTTGGCAGTCATGACAGGAGACAAAGGGTTTCTATTCCCAACTTGAAGGCAAGGAGTGCATTAGGGGCCACTCCAAGGGAAAGACTATTGATGGGGATCTCAATCTAAATTCTACACGAGTTTTGTTATCTTCCCTTTTGGTTCTATCCCTAGAAATTCCCCCCGACTAGTCTGCTGAAAGATAAAATCATCTAAATCTGCCTCCAAAGAACCTGACCGGCTGAAGCAGGAGGAGACCTGAGAGACGGCCACTTTCAAATCAAAAGGGAACGCTGAGACCTGCCTGTTGCCACACCCGCCCCCACCTGTCCCGAGGAGAAGGAGGCACCGACCTGTCGTGTGCGATCTAATGAGCAAGGAAAGAATCTGGGAATTACCTTCTGTAAAAACTCATCCTTTTGTTCCTCAAACACCTGTGGAAATAGCTGATTCAAGAAGTTGTTGACAGAGGGATGGTCCGCGTCTCTCAGCAGCTCCTTGGGTCACCAGCCGTTGTCAACCAAGCCAGTTGGCAGACTGACGGCAGGGCAAGAATGCTGACGCCCAACACTCTTTGCTGTTGGCCTCCGTGACATCACAATCAGCTTGTGCGTAAACACACACAGACCCCACCCAGAGAGACACACCCCCACTGAGCAACTCCCCACGCTCCTTCCCAGCACTTCCTGCCCACCACAGAACAGCTGTTTCATGGAATTGAGGATGCTCCAGGAGGGTCGGTTCGGGGCGGGGACATGGCATACTTGGGGCACTGCATGGGACTCTTCTCTCCTCAGTGCAGGGCTCAGCACTTGTCCTTGCTGAACCTCATCAGATTTCTTTTGGCCCAATCCTCTAATTTGTCTGGGTCACTCTGAACCCTATCCCGACCCTCCAGCGTATCTCCCTCTCCCCCCAGCTGAGTGTCATCTGCAAACTTGCTGAGGGTGCAATCCATCCCATCCTCCAGATCATGCACGAAGATGGTGAAGAAAACTGGCCCCAGAGTGACCCGTGGGGAAGCGGGGGAGGGGGTGGAGGAGAGGAGGCAGACGGTGAGTGGCAGGGACCCCACAGAGGGGGGTGCAGTGGAGGAGAGGGGGAAATCATCCAGGCAGCAGTGGGCAGTGTGGGCTGGGAGAAGGGGCGAGGCAGATACCGGAAGAGATGGAGCACAGGCGGGGCACTGGGGCCCAGGCACCCGGGGCCTGGTCATTGTTGGCACCAGGAGAGGAGAGGAGAGAAGAGGAGACGGAGACAGAGACAGAGTGTGTGTGATGGCCAACGCACTAGAGGAGAGACAGAGAAAAACATGGTAGGATAGCAAGGAACTCACCTCCTGGAGTCATCTGTGATGAAGCGGGACTTCATCTTTCCTCTGAATTGTGTGGGGGTGCCTCAGTTTCCCCTATGCAGTTCTTAAGGATCTAGGTGGTGGGGTAAGGGTGTATGATCGTTGCAGAGCTCTGGAGGGCAGGTGTGTGCAGGGGTCTGGACACAGAGAATGGCCGATACCCTCTTTCCTGGCACCTGATGCCCTGGGCCCTTCCCCCCTGTGAGGTGAGAGCTAAAGGGAACAAAGGAATCGGGTGCCCTCCTGGCCGGGGACAGGGACAAAGCCCAGAGGAGGAGGGGCTGGGGGGAGTTTCAGTTGGGGGCTGGCTGGAGACATGGAGTGAAGGGCAGACGGGGTTGTCTGGCTCACTGCCCCCCAAAATGGACCCGGCTGAGGGGTCCTGTTCTCTGCACCTACAAGCTCTGTGTTAGACCATGTCCCTGTGGTCTAATAAACCTCTGTTTTCCTGGCTGGCTGAGAGTCCCGTCTGACTGCGGAGTTGGGGGGCAGGACCGTCTGCCCCCGCCCCAGGACCCCGCCTGGGCGGACTGGCTGTGGGAAGCGCAGGGAGGGGCAGAGGAGGCTGAAGGCTCCGAGGTCAGAGCCAGGAAGGTGGAGCCGGGGGAGCTGTGTGTCCTGCAGACAGGCTGCTCCCCGAGAGGAGACTTCCCCAGAGTCCTGCCTGGCTTCCTGGGGAGCAGTCCCAGAGCATCGCCCGGGGACCACGGGACATCCTCCTCTTCGATGAAACCTTCTGCTGTGTGACGTGTTGTGTGTCGTGTTGCGTGTGTCGTGTGACGTGTTGTGTGTGTGACTTGTGTGTCGTTTTGTGTGTGTGAGACGTGTTTATGTGTGCATGTTGTGGTCCATGTTGAGTGTGTGTGTGCCATGTTGTATGCCGTGTTGTGTGCGTGTGACGGTGTGTGCCGTGTTGTGTGCCGTTTTGTGTGCATGTTGTGTGTGTCGGTGTCATGTGTTGTGCGAGTTTTTTGTGTCTCGTGTCGTGTGCCATTTTGTGTGTCTTGTGTCGTGTTTTCTGTGTGTGTGTCATGTTGTGTGTGATATTTTGTGTGCGATGTTTTGTGCATCATGTTGTGTGTGTGTGTCACATGTGCCGTTTTGTGTGTCATGTGAGGTGTTGTGCCTCGTCTCGTGTGTGTGTGTGTGTTTATGTGCCGGTTTCGTGTATTGTGTGTGATTTTTGTGTGTCGTGTTGTGTGCTGTTTTGTGTGTCATTTTGTGTGTCGTGTTGTTTGTGTGTGTCGGTGTCCTGTGTTGTGTTTGTGTGAGAGACGTGTTTCTGTATGTGTGACGTGTTCTCTCTGTGTGTGTCGGTGTTGTGTTGTGTGTGTGTGTGTGTGAGTGTCGTCTGTCGTGTTGTGTGTGTGTGATGTTTTGTGTGTGATATGTGTGTTGTCTTGGGTGGCCACACAGGGTAATGCACAAAGCATTCCCCTCATGGAGGAAGAGTGACACAACGTGGCCACTCATGAGTAACACACAAACCACCGCCCCCCCCGCCCCCGCCGGAGCAACAGTGACAGTGGGTGGCCAATCCAGGTACTGCACAAACCATTTCCATCATGGAGAAAGAGTGACACCCGGTGGCCACTCAGGGTAATGCACAAATAATTTCCTTAACGGAGCAACAGTGACACCGGGTGGCCAGTCAGTGTAATGCACAAATCATTTCCCTTATGGAGCAACAGTGTCACCGGGCGGCCCCTTGGAGTAACACACAAATCATTTCCTCCCGGAGCACCCGTTGCACAAACTGAGTTTAATAATAATAATAAACAACAAATAGTTTCACTAGAAAAGGCAGATTTTCAGTGATTAGAAGGGATAGCAAACAGAAGAAGGCAGATTGCTAAGCAAATACAAATACACACACGTACTAAGCCTAAGATCTTAAAGAGACTGGATTCAAGAAGTCATTTCCCATCCTAAAGGTCTTTTGGCAACTTGAAGAGTTTCTGTAGCTTAGACTTCCCGTTGTTTCTCTTTACAGACTAGACTCCTGTCTTAGTCTGGACTCCCCCCTTCTCATTCCCTTTGTCTCTTCAAGTACTTTCTGCAGCCTTTCTACTGCCCTGCATGATTTTCCTCCGCTCCGACGTCTCCATGGCTCCCGAGACCTCACCTGTAGGAATGCACACCTACCCGTGTCCTACAAAGGGAGACGGCACCAGGAGAGCAGAGGGGAGAGAGCGAGTTGGCGAACACACGAGAAGACGGCGAGTGCGGACGAGGAACTGGAAGCGCCGACCTGGCAGCCGGGTCTGCAGCGGGCAGAGAGCGGAGGCCTGGTTCCGCCTCCTTGGAAAGAGGCCCAAGCGGCTCAGGCCCCTCCTGCCGCGTTCCCCTCCGGCGAGAGCTCCGGCACCATTCCTCGCCAGAGCCGCTGCGAGAGCCGAGCCGGAGCCCTCGCTCCACAGCGCTCGACGGGGGCTGGGAATCTCGCCCTCGGCCCTGCCGCCCTCTTCCCTCCCGCCCACACCGGCCCCACGCGCCGCCCAGAGACCGAGTTCCCCCGACCGTCCCCACTCCGCTCTCGCCCCCGCGGGGGGTCGTCTCCGGGGTGTGATTTCGGTGTCGTGTCCTCTGCCGTCTTGTGTGTCGTGTGACGTGTCAGTGTCGTGTCGTGGGCGTGTGAGACGTCATGTGTGTCAGTGTGTTTGCCGTCTCGCTGTGTGTGAGTCGTCGTGAGTCGGCGGGTGGGTGTGTGTGTGTGTGTGTGTGAGCGTGGGTGTGAGTTGTGTGTGGTGTGT
Organism: Lepidochelys olivacea; assembly: GCF_965140295.1. NCBI lineage: Eukaryota > Metazoa > Chordata > Testudines > Cheloniidae > Lepidochelys > Lepidochelys olivacea. Next base: position 4,889,261 of record NC_140438.1, on the reverse strand, counting down.
GTCTTTCGGCGTGGGCGTATGTTGTGTTGTGTTGTGTTTTGTGTGTGGGGGGCGTGTCGTGTGGTGTGTTGTGTGTTGTGCATGTGTTGTGTGTGTGGGCGTGTGTTCTGCGTGCGTTGTGTGGGCGTGTGTGGGTGTGTGTTGTGTGGGCGTGTCATGTGTGGGCCTATGTGAGAGAAGTTGTGTGTGTGTGTGAGACGTCATGTGTGTGTGTGTGTGTGAGACGTCGTGTGTCTTGTGTGTGTGTGTCAGTCGTTGTCTGTGTCGTGTGTTTGTCAGTTTCATGTGTGTCAGTATTGTGTGTCGGCGTGTGTGTGTGTGTCGGCATGTGTGCGACATTATGTGTCGTGTGTTTGTGTGTGGACGTGTGTGAGAGCCGTCGTGTGCCTTGCATGTGTGTCGGCGTGTGTGAGAGACGTGTCTCTGTGTGTGAGACGTTGTGTGTCGTGTGTGTGTGAGACGTGGTTGTGTGTGTGTTGTCTTGAGTGTTTTGTTCAGTGTGTGATGTGTTATGTGTGATTTGTGTGTGTGTGACGGGTTGTGTGTCGTGTTGTGCGCGCGTGCGACGTCTCCCATGATCACGCAGTTTCCATTCGTATTTACTTCATTAAAAACATTAAAGAGGGCTCGATCCATATCCACATGAGATCCCGGCGGTCTCTAGCAGACTCCAAGCACTATCCCAGGGGAGGCTCCAGTCGTTTGCTTCCCCAATGTCATTTTTGCCCAGACGGACTCTGTCTTATCCATTCCATCGCTGATTTCTTTACATTCGACCTCCTCATTGATAGACAATCCTACTCCACCACCTTGACCTTTATTTCGGTCTTTCCTAAACAGCACATACCCTTCAACACCCGTAGTCCAGTCATGACGACTATTCCACCCTGTTTCTGTTATCCCGAGAATATCTGGTTTCACTTCCTGCACCAGTACCTCTAGTTCCTCCATTTTGTTACCAAGGCTCCTCGCATTGGTGTACAAACATCTTCATTTTTGCTGTTTGGCCTCGCTCACGTTCTTTACCCAATGAGGCACGGTCATTCCACAGCCAGCAGAACCTACTAGACTGGTGTCCACACTGCCCTTCCTCCTTATAGCCATTCCCCTACCCACGGCTGTATCCTTTCTTACTTTCTTTTCTTCCCTCTCAAGGCTAAAATCCGGCATGGAGATTACCTGGACATTCCCCAACCAATCATCTCCCCCAGATTCCTAGATTAAAGCTCCCTTAATCAGTTGTGCCAGCCTCCATCCTAGAAGTCTGTTTCCTTCCCTACTCAGATGAAGTCCATCCCGAGAGAACTGTCCTCTGTCCAGGAACGCCTCCCAGTGGCCATTCATCCCAAAGCCCTCCTTCTAGCACCACTGCCTGAGCCATCTGTTGATAGTCATAATCTTGTCACGCCTTTGTTGACCTTCTCCAGGAATAGGCAAAATCCCACCACAGATCACCTGAGCCTCGATTTCCTTTAGCGTCTTCCCCAGCCAAGCACAGTCTCCCTTAATCCTTTCCAGCGAGAATCTAGCTGTATCATTTGTTCCCACATGAAGGATAATTAGGGGATTCTTTCCCGTTCCCTTTAGGATCCTTTTCAACCTCAGATCTACATCCCGTATCTTAGCACCTGGAAGACAGCACACCCTTCTATTCTCTGGATCAGCTCTGGTTACAGGCCTGTCTAGTCTTCTCAGTAAAGAGTCCCTGATCACGTAGCCCTGCCTTTCCCTGGTGACAATGCTATTCTCCAGTCTATCCCCTGTTCCCTCTGGCTGCAAGTTCTTTCCATTCCTATTCTCCCTTGTAATCCTCTTCAACCCATCCTGTATCCTCCTGCGGCTCATATTTGGTGTAGTCTCCATTGACTCTTCCCCTTTTCCTATAGGACTAGCCGCTCTTCTCTTCCTCCTTGCCCCTCCACCTTCAGTGACTACCTGTTGAGCCCCTTCTTCATTTTCCAACTCTCAAAAACTATTCCTGAGCTCTATTTCTCCTTCACTAGCCTGTCTTTTCCTCTGCCTGGTTTTTTTTTAGTCACATGCTTTCACTGACCACTTTCCTCACCCAGCAGTCTCCCCTCAGAATTCCTCAGTCCTGCTTCCATCTGCAAGTCAGAGCTTTTCCCTTCAGATACCTCATGTCTTTGCTCCATCATCTGCTCAAACCCCTTTCTAAACTCAACCAGACTTTCCACCTGCATCTCCAAACCTCAGATCTTCTCCTCCATCAGCTCGAGCAGACGGCATTTCATGCAGACAAAACTCTGACCAGGTCCCCCCTCCAGGATCATGGACATGCGGCAGCTTCCACAGCCAGTCATCTCCATTGTGTCTTCCACGACATGAGTCACTCCCACCGCTGCCTCTGTGTCTGTCATCGCCTTCCCACCTAAATCCTGTTCACCTGGGAAACACCCAAATCCCACCCCCCACAGGAACAACAAACCCCAAACAAGCACCACAAGACAAACTCCCCCTCAGACTCCCCTGTTTACAGCCCTGTTTGCTGGCTCCTGTTCCACGGCCTGACTGGCTGGCTCCCTTCATAGGACCCCGAGTCAGAGAAGCCCTGGCCCCGAATCAGGGCTCAGTTTCTCCCCCAGCACAAAGCCCCCATAAGCCTCGACACGTACACATAATCCCAATACACAACCAAATGCCAACACCTTCTCCCCCACACCATTCACAGCTGTTGGTGGGTCTTGAGGAAACCCTGGTGCACCAGCGGGGGCGGTTGTCTGACGGGGTGGGTGGGGTGGAGGGGGGCGGGGAGGGGGCCCAGCTGGGAGGTGGAGGGGTCTGTGTGGTGGGAGCTGTGGGAGGGTAGGGGATGGATTGGTGCTGTGGGAGGAGGAAAGGGGGGTTGTGGACAGGTGGCAATTGGGTTGTAGGGATGGGGACTGGGTCTGGGAGGGATGTGGGGGAGGGAGAGGCTATAGGGGACCTGGATTGGGGACTTGGGTCAATGGCATGGCTGCGGCTGTTGGGTTGGGTTGGGAGGGGCAGCACCATGGCAGCTCCCAGGGGGACACAGCATGGCTATGGGGGGCTGTAGGGAGGGGAGGGGTCTGTGGGGTGGGGTGTCCCAGCTGGGTGGGGTGGCTGTGACATGTGGGGAGCGGGGGGGGCAGAAGAGGGGCCGGGGGCTCTGAGCCGTTCTGGAGAGCCCCCGGCCGCGTCCCTGCCGTTCCCCCCCCCCGCAGCCTCCGCTCCCAGCGCCGCCGGCCCATGCTCCGGGCAGCGGGGCAACGAGCCTGGCCGACCCCGGGGCTCTCTGCAGTGCGGCCCGGCGGCTGGTCCTGGGGCTCCAGGCTGCGCGGTCAGGGGGCAGGGAGCAAGGGAGGGGTGGGGTAGAGGGCAGGGGAGTTCGGGGGGGGTCAGGGGCTGGGGGGTGGATGGGGTCGGGGTGGTGAGAGGGCGGGGAACAGGGGGTTGAATGGCAGCAGGAGGTCCCGGGGCGGTCAGGGAGAAGGGCTGGTTGGATGGGGCAGAAGGTCCGGGTGGCAGACAGGAAGGAGGGGGGGTTGGATGGAATGGTGGGGGGCTGTTAGGGGAGGGGGATCTGGAGCCCCTCAGAGAACAGAAGGGTTGGATGGGGCCGGAGGCCCGGGGCGGCCATCCGGGGGCGAGAAGCGGGGGTCAGATGGGGGCGGGGGCCGGGCCATGTCTTGCTCTTTGAGGAGGCCCAGCCTCCCCTAACTGTCCCTCCGTACAATTTCTGAAACCCGATCCGGCATCAGGCCAAAGTTTGCCTGCCCCTGGCTTAGGGCCTGATTCATGCAAAGACCCATTGGGAGTGTGTGAACATTGCCCCATTTCTGAAACTGGAAACAACCCCCTGCACAGGGCTGGGAAAACAGAGCAGAGCACTGGAGCCTGAACCCCCTCGTGAGAGACTGCGATGAAATCCTCTCAGGTATGGGCATCCAGACAGCAGGAGTATCTGGCTGTGTCGACTCTCTCCTCAGGCCCTGCGCGACCAGCATCCCTAGCCAGATATACCTGAGATGATGGGGCGTCCAGGATTTCCAGGTTTATGGATCTTGGGTAGCAGATAGAAGACCCCTGGTCGGGGTTCTAGGGGTGGGTCTGTGCAGATTTGTTCTTGTGCTTTTTCAGGGAGTTTCTTGAGCAGATGATGCAGTTTCTCTTGGTCACCCTGAGTGGGATCAGAGGGGAATGGGCTGTAGAATGTGGAGTTGGAGAGCTGCCGAGCAGCCTCTTGTTCATATTCCAACCTATTCAGGATGACGACAGCACCTCCTTTGTCAGCCTTTTTGATTCTGATGTCAGAGTTGTTCCTGAGGCTGTGGACGGTGTTGTGTTCTGCACAGCTGAGGTTATGGGCCAAGTGATGCTGCTTTTCGACCACTTCAGCCCGTGCTTGTCGGCTGAAGCACTCAAGTTTAAGTCCAGTCTGCTGTTTCGACCTTCAGGCAGAATCCTTCTTTTTGTCGTGTTGGTCGGAAGGTCTCTGTGGATTAGTGTGTTGTTCAGAGGTGTGTTGGAAATATTGCTTCCGTCGGAGACGTGGAAAGTCGCATTCCAGGTCACCGCAGAACTGTATCATGTTGGTGGGGGTGGAGGGGCAGAAGGAGAGGCCACCCAGGACACCCACTTCCTAGACACTACAGTGCTAATAAGCAATGGTCACATAAACACCACCCTATCCTGGACCGCTATACTTACCTACATGCCTCCAGCTTTCATACAGACCACATCACACGATCCGTTGTCTTCAGCCAAGTTCTAAGATACAACCGCATTTGCTCCAATCCCTCAGACAGAGACAAACACCGACAGGATCTCTATCAAGCATTTGTCAAGGTTCCTCCCCCACTCTGAACTCTAGGGTACAGATGTGGGGACCTGCATGAAAACCTCCTAAGCTTACTTTCACCAACTTAGGTTAAAACTTCCCCAAGGTACAAATAAATTTTATCCTTTGTCCCTGGATCTCCACTGCCACCACCAAACTCTAACTGGGTTTACTGGGAAACGTAGTTTGGACACGTCTTTCCCCCCAAAATCCTGCCAACCCTTGCACCCCACTTCCTGGGAAAGGTTTGGTAAAAATCCTCACCAATTTGCATAGGTGACCACAGACCCAAACCCTTGGATCTGAGAATGATGAAAAAGCATTCAGTTTTCTTACAAGAAGACTTTTAATAGAAGTAAAGAAATCCCCTCTGTAAAATCAGGATGGTAGATACCTTACAGGGTAATTAGATTCAAAACATAGAGAATCCCTCTAGGCAAAACCTTAAGTTACAAAAAGGACACACAGACAGGAATAGTCATTCCATTCAGCACAGTTCCTTTCTCAGCCATTTAAAGAAATCATAATCTAACACATACCTAGCGAGATTACTTACTAAAAGTTCTTAGACTCCATTCCTGTCCTATCCCTGGCAAAAGCAGCATACAGACAGACACAGACCCTTTGTTTTTCTCCCTCCCCCCAGCTTTTGAAAGTATCTTGTCTCCTCATTGGTCATTTTGGTCAGGTGCCAGCGAGATTACCTTTAGCTTCTTAACCCTTTACAGGTGAGAGGATTTTTCCTCTGGCCAGGAGGGATTTAAAAGGGGTTTACCCTTCCCTTTATATTTATGACAGCATTCTTCAAACTACAATCCCCACCTGCTGAAAGGAAGAATACTCAGAAGTCACCTACTCCAGGACAGGCCCAACAAAGAAAGGAACAGAACGCCACCAGCCATCAGCTTCAGCCCCCAACTAAAAGATCTCCAGGGCAGAATCGAGGATCTACAATCTATTCTTAAGGACGATCCCTCAATCTCACAGGCCAGTCCCCACTTACAGACAGCCCCCCAACCTGAAGCAAATACTCACCAGCAACCAGACAACAAAAACACTAACCCAGGAACCTATCCTTGCAACAAACCCACTACACATATCTAGTCTAGGGACACCATCCTCGGACCTAATCACATCAGCCACACCATCAAATGTGCCCAAATACATTTGTTAGTCTCTAAGGTGCCAGAACTACTCCTTGTTTTGTTTTTTTGTTTGTTTGGTTGTTTTTTTTTTGCTGATACAGACTAACATGGCTCCCACTCTGAGCTAAATGATTGCATCTCTCCCCAAAATCAATCTGTAAGCACAAAAAAAACCCTGGAGACCAGGCCTTTAAACGTTAGAAAACATCAGAGTTAAGGTGACGTGTACATACTTCGCGCAGTGCTGTTGTGCATGTGTGTTATGATACAGACTCACAAGTGTGGCCTTGGGGTCAATTCCCTGCCCCCCACAGCATCAATTTCCTCCAGACTCCCAAGGGAAGTGGTGCTTCCTCCATCCCTTGATGAGATGCCTTTCTCGAGTCTGCTTTGGTCCAAAACTCACAACTGCGCCATGCAGGAGGCCTGTGATGTGTAGGGGGCCAGATGAGATGATCTAAGAGTCTCTTCTGGCCTTCACGTCTCCAAACCTCTGCAAAACCGAGTGCGGCACATTGAGCATCCTCTGATGGTTCCACGTGTGGCCTGCGTGAACCCTTGCACGACCACTGAGTGTGTGGGGGTGACCCAGGGGGAGCAGCTCAAACACGCACAGGAGCCGGCTCGGGGCAGGACATGAGCCCTGCAGGGCAGGGGTGGGGGTGGCAGTGACATCACAAGGGCCTTTTGCAGCACTCAGCTGATTGGTGAAAGGAGGTTGGGAGGCGGTGACCTCACAGAGAGTCCACGACAACGGCCAGGGAGGACAGGCTGCAGGGCAGGGGGATCTCAGAGACCCCCGGGGCTTTGCTGCAGGGAGTCTCCTTCTTGAGGTGTCTCCTTGAGGACTGAGAGAGAATTCAGGGTCTCGTATGTGAGCGCGAGGTGGAGCCTCTCTGGAGTTTTCTCCTTTCCCACTGCTCATTGAGCGAGAAGACAGACGTCCCTGTGGAGAAGGGAAGAGCCCCAGAGAAGTTTGGTACCGAGGCAGCCTGATCCGCCCGGTGCTGGCCAAATTCTCGGCATGGAAAACAGGAGGTTAAGGTGCGACAATTTTCCCCCAGCTAGGCCTTTGTCCCTTCGAGTCCTTGGGGTTTGTCTTTTTTGGTTTCCCTTTTCCTGCTGCCCTCCCTCCACTGGTGAGGAGGGGGCTGCTCTGTCGCCCTCATGGTGGGAGGCCTCCCAAAGAGATGGGACAGGAAGCGTGCTCTGAGAGTGATCCTCACCGGTGACCTGAGCCATCCCTGGGCCATCTGGGGAACGCCCAGCCCACCGCCAGAGTCTCCACGCTGATTGGCTGAGCAGGGGGTGTCGTGGCAGGGAGGAGACTCAGTACTTTGTTGTTCTCTTTTAAGGCCCAGGAAATAAGCCAGAACTAATCATCTGCTTGGTGAATTGTTCTCCCTCTCGCTGCTGATTGTCTCTGAGCCGTTCCTGGTTCTCGCTGGTGTTCTCGTGCTTCTGAAACACTTGCTGAAGAATCAGTGTGAATGGTTGTTAGTCTGTAGCTCATTGCAGGTCCCTTTATTCTGATCATTCAGTGTGTGAAACTCCAGACTGATGGTTCGTTTGAAAGTCAGGACACCCGGGTCCTGTTCCCAACTCTATCCCGACAGGTTGTGTGAGGGAAGAGAAGGCCCTTCGCCTTTCTCAGCCTTTGTTTCTCCTTCTGTCAGTTGGGGAGAACAATCCTTTCGCACCTGCCTCCCGGTGTGGGGAGGCTGGGGAGCTGTGGGGACCTATTTGAGAGCGTCACTCGGAGCAGTGTATCGCAGGAGGTGTCCCATCGGGTTGAGTCATTCCAGAGGATGATGTCGTGCAGCAGAAGCCCGTTTTCCCAATCTGGCGTGACACAGCTTTGCATGGGAACCGAATCAAGGGCGCACACAGGTCCAGAAGCTGGCGATTTCTCCTTTGGCCGCTAGATGGCGCTGCAGACTCCCACTTCCCCCTTCTCCTGGTCAGCGCAATGGGGGTTAGTCTCCCCAAAAAGAACGCCCGTCTCGCTTTGAACGTTCCTTGATGTGCACCCTGTGGACTGTCGGGATACGTGTCCAAAAGTTGCAGGGGTGGTTTCATGGTCTCCACAACGACAATCTTTCTTCCTTTTTAGACGTGACGACCTTTTTGGTCAAGATCCTTGATTATTCAGGGACTTATCCCGGAAGACCCAAAGTATTTGGGACACAAGACTTGTCTTGAAGGGTGCACAGTGCAAAGTGTTTTTGGCCATAGCAGGTGACTTGTCGCAAGAATAACATCCATCCCCCTTCCAAACAAGCTCCAAATGAGCTGTTACCAGAATTGCCCTTTACCTTGGGGCACGCCCATTTGTTAGGGTTACTCTTCTGGTGGGGGGAGATTCTGCAATTCTGTCAATGTGCTGCTTTTGTCACTTGTGTTTTCCTATGGATCGCTACTCCTTCCTTCTGCAAGTTCCCTCCCAATGGAGCTATCCTGCAGGACCTCGGTTCCCCAGGGCTGGGGTCTTCCAGCCCCCAAATGTGATGAACGTGAACAGACACACAGGCACACACATGAACATAGCATGTCAGAGAGGACTGGGTCATCAGCACTCGCAAGCTGACCCCTGGTGTGTCCCGGGACTCAGTGGGCTGGATCGAACAGCAATTTAAAGCTGGTCTCCTCATACGTCCTTGGACTCAGCGGGCTGGGCTGAGTGACACCTTAATCTGCCACCCTCCTTTGTCCCCAGGTTCAGCACCTCCCTATCCCCGCCTTCACCCCACAACCATTCTGCTAGTAACCCACTTGCTGAGCAAACCCCCGAGGATTTTTGGGGCTGCAGGGATCTTTAGCTTGGGTACAAGGAGCGTTGCTGCAGAGTGAATGGAGAAGCCAAAAACACCCATGGAGGTGGGGTGGGGGGCTAGCAAACTATAACTGATCACAGGAGGCAGGGTCAGGAGGCTATTCCTAGAGAGAGACAGAGGCACAGAAAGAGACAGATGGATCTCAGCACTCCTTGAAGCTGGATTCGATCAGGGATCCCAGGTGGCCTTGGTAGCTGAGGGACCGGAGCGCTGGAGCCAGGCAGAGCCCCCAGCACAATCAGTCGGGAAAAGCGAATGAGGAGGACTTGTAGCACCTTAGAGACTAACCAATTTATCTCAGCATAAGCTTTCATGGGCTAAAGCCCAGTTTATCAGATGCATGCAGGGGAAAATACAGCAGGAAGATATAGATATACATGCTATTTTATATAAATGTTTGTTTAATAAGTTTGCTCTTGTGACTTCGCAGGAGTTACTAACTCCGCATACGTGAGTAAAGTAGTTGAAGCCTTCGGCCGAGGTCGAGCTGACCTGTGAGGAAGGCTGGAGAAGCAGCTGCCAAACCAGGCGGGGCCGCCCGTTATCCCTGGAGCTAAGGGAGAAAGGCAAAAAGAAGAACTCATCGTCCTCAGGGGGCGTCTGGCACCCGCAACGGCCTGTCCACTCAGCAGCAGAACTGCCCGGTCAGGAAGAGCAGAGACCCCGACTCAGATGAGGGGGTCGGACTTTGGAGGCGGGCGAGGGCGGTGTTACCAACCGTCGAGGGTACACACGCTTGCAGTGTCTGAGGGGCGGGGTTCCTCTCCAGAGGCACCCAGCTCGGGCTGTATTTCGGTGGCCTAATACAGGACGCTGGTAGAAACTGGACTCAGAGTTGAGAAGTTCGTGGGATCCTAGAGTCGAATCTAACACCGAAATTGGTGAGAGACCGGCTAACTCATTTTTCCTTTGACAGTCGTGTTGTCTGTGTTTGTATGTGTGAGATGTTTTGTGTCTCGTCTTATGTGCATCGTGATATGTGTGTGTGTGACGGGTTGTGTGTGTGTGTGACGTCTTGTGTGTCGTGTTGTGTGTCGTCTAGAGTGTTGTGTGGATTGCGTGTGTGGTGGTATGTTTGTGGTGACATATGAAGTGGGGTGTGTGTGTGTGACGTGTTTTGTGTAGTGTTGTGTGTGTGACGTGTTGTGTGTCGTGTTTCTTTGTGTCTATCTGTGTGTCATGTTGTGTGATGTGTTGAGTGTGTGTGTGGTGTTGTGGTTTTGGTGTTGTGTGTGACATTGTGTGTGTGTGTGTGTGTGTGTGAGATGTGATGTGTGTCATGTTGTGCGTGTTTGTGTCTGTCTGTGTGACATGTGTGTTTTATTGTGTGTGTGACATGGGTGTAGTGTTTTGTGTCTGTGCGACGTGCGGTGTGCTGTGTGTGTGACATGTTGTGTGTGTGTCTTTGTGGTCTGGTGTGAGTGTGATGTGTTGTGTGTGTGTAATGTAGGCCATTTTGTGTGTCATATTCAGTGTGTGTGTGGTGTTGTGCGTGTGCTGTCATGTTACATGTTTTCTGTGACATGGTGTGTGCAGTGTGTGTGTGTTGTGTTGTGTATCGTCTTGTGTTTGTTTGTGTGTGTGATGTATGTGTGTGTGACGCATTGTGTGATGTGTTGTATGTGTTGGGTGTCATCTAGAATGTTGTGTTGAGTGTATGTGATGTTTTGTGTGTCGTGTTGTGTGTGTGTCTGTATGGGTGTCTGTGATGTGTTGTTTATAAGGTTGTGTGCCTGTGTTGTGTTGTGTGCCGTTTTGTGTGTTGTGCTGTCTGTGTGACGTGGTGTGTGTCGTATCGTGCGTGTGTGAGACGTGTTTGTGAGTGTGACGTGCGACGTGCTGTGCGTGCGTGCGACGCGCAACGTGTTGTATGTCTGAAGTGCGATGTGCTGTGTGTATAACGTTCGATGCGACGTGTTGTGAGTGTCCATGCAATTATGTGATGTGCATCGTGCGACAGCTAACGTGTTGTGTGTGTGCGCGTGAGGTGTGATGTTTTGTGTGTGTGATGTGCACGTGTGTCATGTTGCGTATGTGACATGCAATGTGTTGTGTCTGTGCGTGCGACACACACGTCACACACAACACGTCTCATGACACCACAACCACACAACACACACTCAACATGACACACAACACGGCACACAAGTCAACACACACACACACAACACGACACACAACACATCACAGACACACAACAGGTCACACAACACTCTAGATGTCACACAACACACAACACGAAACACAACACATCACACACACACTGAACACAAGACTCTGCACGACACACAGCACACACACGACATCACACACACACAAACGTGTCTCTCACACACACGTGGACAAACGTGGCTGGTTGCTGTCAGGGTCTGCGTCTCCCTGCGGGTCCAGGGGCCTGGCTGCAGCTCCCGCCCCAGCCCTCCCCCCGGGGGCATTGGCGGCTGCCCCTTCCCGTGTCCCGGCCCCTCCGGCCTGGGTGTGTGGCTGGTGGCTGGTCTGTGGAAACGCCTGTGGGATGCGGCTTCCTTCGAGTTCCCAAAGGGTTGGTTGGACTCGGGCACGAGTCTCCTTTCCCGTGCGAGAGATCCCGGCGTCACCTTTCCACCACGTCCTTGCCAAGGCTCCCTGCGCAGCTGAGCCGGGAGGGTTTTCTCACCTGTGTTTTTCTCCACCATCCTGCCTGCAGAGGGAGAGCTGCATTCGGGTCTCACTGTGGTGTGTTGGTCAAGGGGTCAGATTCTCACTCGGGGCGGGAGAGAGTGCGGAGAAGACCTTGGAAAGGTGAAGTCGGGGGCAGGACATTTTCAGGTGCCTGTTTTTGTGGGGGTTTGTTGAATGTTGCTTTTGCTGAAATGGAGAGAAAGGTTGTTGGCTTTTCGGCCTGAAGGCTTGTTCTGTCCAGCAGCCCAAACTGCCAGCCTTGTTTCACCTCTTTAATGTTGGACAGGGACAGGGTCACGTGAGCACCTTTGACTCTTTTGGAGCCCCTTGACTCAACTGAAATGACCACAAAAGTTCCCACCCCCTGTGTGAGTAGCATGTGGGAGTGAGCCTCTTTTTTCCTTTCTCCCCTCTCGGATGTCAGAAGCCCCCTAGACAGGTGCATGGCTCCTTCCCCTTCACATGGCATGATAGTGGGCACAGGCTGAGAGAAAACAACTATCCCAGGGCCAAGTGCAAAGTGGGGAAGGTGACTGGTGGGGTCGGACGCTCCTTTGCATTATTACAAACCCAGGGTTCCTGCATTTCCTCCAAAACAAAACCTGTTTTCTAAGTCGCTTCTCTGCTAAGGCTGCATCTACACTCCCCGTTGTGTCAGTAGAACGTATGTCGCTCAGGGATGTGAAGAAGCCACCCCCCGAATGAGACAAGTTACATCGACCTAAGTGCTGGTGTGGACAGTGCTCTGTCATTGATTTCCCTGCAGTAATAGGCTTCATCTCTCGCTCTGCAGAGCCAAGCCTCTCAAAGCCTTTCAAGGAATCCTCGGGTGCTTCAGGGGTGTCTGTGCTGAGGACAGCTGAATTAATGTGAACTGGCTGAGGCTTGGTTTTTCTCAGCTCAGGGCCCTGATTTATCTGGTGCTCTGGGTAGTTCCCCTGATCACACTTCCTCAGGCTCTTCCTTGAGAGGAGATTTATCATAGGAATTACGCAGAGAGGAATGATCATGGGGAAGTCAGTGATGAGCCTCCCAAATCTGCACCTTTGTCTTTCTTTAATGAACAGATGGAAGATCAAAGCATTGTATTCAATCCTTGAAGTGTCCATCCCATTTCTGTGCACACTGGACTTGAAAAGTTGTCCTTCTTTGTCTGTACACCATATGTGTCCATTTTAAATCAAAAGATGCATAATGAGCCATGGGCTACTTCCCTATGACACAGAGGGTCACAAAAATGGTAGTGAAGAGGACAGATTACTAAGTAATCACAGTGGGTTTCAGCCCCGTAGGATCACCTGGAAGGATTTTTCCTTCCTTTAAAAATGGCAGAACTCAAACCCTATTCACAAGCTGCAGGGAACCTTACAATACATTCTTCCCACATGGTCCTCTTTGTAAAGCCAGTCCATCAGAGAATGCCTTAGCACAAGAAAATAACGCCAGGCAGTGGTAAGCACACAAACAAGACTTTATTTACGAGAGGGAAAAGGACTAGGCTAGGCTAGAGAAGGGGTGGATTAACAAAACTTGAATACTGGAAGTGCTCCAGTCTCCCAAACAATTACACCCAGGAGATCATGCTGATGTTCTCTCTCCCTTCTCTTGCAGGGACAGCGATGGATGGCTGCTGCTCTCTTGACATTGGACGTCAGGGAGGGACTCCATGATGGACACAGGAATAGGTGAGTAGACCTCACTAAAAACCCTCCCTATCCCTCTTTGTGTCGTCTCTGCCTGGATGTTAGACCCTATCTACGCGGATTCAATCCGCGCATGGGAGTGTGCTTCCCAACCCAAACTAATAGAGGAAATGGCTAAAGGTCACCAGCTTCTTTTCCCAAGTCCAAGATGGCCACCTGACAGATAACCCAAAAGGTACATGCCTTTCTTCCCTTCTTTTAGGAAAATTTGGCAGGGGCAAGCAGCATTTTACACACCCGGAGACTGGATTTGACCAATCAGGGGACGTTGCGGGGCAGGATGACCCATGCAGAAGGGGGTTGTATATCCCCTCTGAGAACTCCTCCCTGTGTCCTCTATCAATTGAAGTGGGCGTCAGCCCTGTTGGACCACCCCGAGAGGGGATTTGACCAAAGAAGGGAAATGCTGCAGTGGAGTGACCTGCCCGCAACAGGATCCCGTGGTCCCTCTAAAACGTCCCCACACCACCCTTTAGCAGTTGGCGAGGGTTTCACTCCCACCTTAGGCCCAACAGCACTTCAATGGTCACTGAATGAGGGTACTGTGGAAAAAAATAGTACAATTGTGCAATTAAAGACTGTGTCAAAATGCACATGCACAGTACTCAGACTCCCTGAATCCTGGCGTTTCCGAACTTTCCATTGCTCAGTTTTGCAAACTTACTAATTGTTATTTTAATGCAGATTTTTATATATTTGTTGGGCGTCTAAAGATATAAAAATACAGACATCGATTCATATCATTGTCGTGCAAACATCCCCATTTCATTGTTTGTTTTTAAAGAAAAAAGTACAGGACTAGGTTCTGGCAATTTCTGTATTGAGCTGTAAAGAAAGATATTTTTAAGGGTTTTGAACTGTTGAAACAGAGGCCCAGAGATTGTCTCACACAGGGAGGAGTGGGTGATGCAGTGCACACTTTCCCAAGCCAGCAGAATTGCTGGACCCCAAGAGATTCCCCCTCTATTCCTGAGTCAACCTTTGCCAGAAGCAAGCAGACAGAAGGACAAAAGTAGCTCTCCATTTTAATAAAGGCTCTTGTAACTTCCTGGGTAAATTGTCCCTTCCATTCTTTAGCTGACTATTACTCAGGCTCTTTTCTTACTGGCGAACTTGAATTTTGATTTTTCTATGTCATGGCCAGTCTTTATCGTCTCTCTTGTAAACTTGAATGTGCCAATTCCTGAGAGGACATACTTTCTTGTTTTTTCCTGGTTCAGCAATCATAGCTCTGGGGATTGAGCTCCCATTTAAGGTACTTTTAATGATGATCCCCTGTCCTTTATTTCATCAGGATGTTCAAAGAGAGCAGCTCCCCTTCACTGAACGCCACTGCTCTGACTTTGGATTCCCTTGTAGAATGTGTGGGGCTGGGGTAGTTGTCTCAGATGGATTCTTAATCCAGAGGAAAGACGCTCTCTCCTGTTCAATCAAGATCAGGAATGGCACATAGATTTGGGAGAAAAAGTACATTTTACTTTTACTTTATTTTCTTATTTCTCAAAAAGAACAGTACAACAAAGATAAAACCCCCATTGTGAATAATCAATATCGGTATTGGTGTATCTTGTCTGAAATGGGACAGCTGCTCTTCTACTCTCGGGATGGATGCCATATCAATAGATAAGATAAAAAGACAGGCCTAACTGAGAGACTGAACCCATATGAGGGCCAAATTCTGCTCCTCGGTTACATGAGTACGTCGCTCCCCGACTAGGGCCCAAATCTGTGTAAAGAAGAGTAAATTTGGTCCTGAGGGAGTATTGAACAACTTCCAAACTGTTTAAGAAGGGTGTTTGAGTCTAAACTATAAAGACATTTCCAAATATGGACCGCAGTTCAGGAAAGCAGCCTTATTCATCCGAGCATATGAATGATGTAAGAAAATTCTGAAAATGTGGATCTTAGATCATGGTCATAATTTAAAAAATTAATTGACACAGCTGGACACCATTCACATTTGAAACATAAAGTAGCTTAAAACTGTCCTAGCTTGAAGTGGTTTGAAACTGCTTCAGGAAATGTGGTCCTCTTACAAGTGTAGATGTGAGGTTGCATATATGGTAAAGCCATGTATACAGAATACATGCTGATTTTAATCCTACAAATTTCCTAAACACTATACAGAATATCTAATTGCTTATTTTTAAATCCTAATCAGAGAAAAATTAAAATGATTTGTGCAAATAATTGAATTCTAAGGATTGTGTAACAACAAACACTCTTATTTTCTAGATCTACTGAGAGCTAGCTCTGAGAGAACAAAACAGTATTTTCAGTGTTTATGGTTCTTTACTGAAGCAGGTCTATTCTTTATCTAAGAACAGGAAAACAAAAGAATTCACAATATTGTTATCCCTTTTGACCTGAGCAATTAGTGACTATTTTGGGTCTTGTGAGTTGTTTCCATTAGGGAGAGAAATGGATGATGGAGTCAGGTATTTTTTTGACACAATCCTGCTTATTTACAAAGAATGTACCCAAAGTTCTATTTCCCTAACGACAGCAGGAATAGTTTCTTGGCTCACAATTCCAAGCCTCTTTCTATCCAGCAGTCTACCCTAAAGCTCTCTCTATCTCTCTCAACTTTTTCTGAGATCACACTACAAATACTTCTCTGGGGCTCCTTTGTGCTTCTGCGGTGTCACACTCCCTCTCTTCCTCCCCCCAACCCCGAACCCCATCCCCCTGCATTTGCATTCAGACCCAAGTGAAAGCCCCTTCCACTGTATGGCTCAACTCCTATTCCAGCTTTACTTGATGGTGACTTCTATTAAGTCAGCCATCTATTCCACAAAAGAGCTTGATTGTTTTACATTGATCCTGAACAAAGGACAGCTGGTATGCCCACCAGCTTCAATAAGGCTTCCCCTTTCCCCAGCATAACTACCTGTTTTCATGTTGTTTTTATAAATCTGTGTCTTGTACACGTCCGCAAAACCCATAGCATTCTTTTATTTTGACTAACCTGAAACAGGATATTGAATGCATAATTTCCGTTACACCAATGTAAATCTGTGGTAATTAATTAGAATTATTCCATCTTTATCCTGGTGGCAAAATATGTTAGCACGTCACTAGAGAAAACATGACACTTTTTGATAATTGTTATTGTTGCCAGCACCCAGTGGCGACAGGCAAAAGAACAGTAGGGGTTGGTTTGCTATCCGGTGTGCTACACCCAATAATCACAACAGGGTGGAGAAGCAGAAAAGTTTATTTGCAGCTGTAAAAAGGACCAGGGAGAATAGAATCTCAAATCCTGCACACAGAGCAGGAAGTTACACAGGCTTTTATACATAGAATCACAGAAACATAGAATATCAGGGTTGGAAGGGACCTCAGGAGGTCATCTAGTCCAACCCCCTGCTCAAAAGCAGGACCCATCCCCAATTAAATCATCACAGCCAGGGCTTTGTCAAGCCTGACCTTAAAAACTTCTAAGGAAGGAGATTCCACCACCTCCCTAGGCAACGCATTCCAGTGTTTCACCACCCTCCTAGTGAAAAAGTTTTTCCTAATATTCAACCTAAACCCCCACTGCAACTTGAGACCATTACTCCTTGTCCTGTCCTCTTCCACCACTGAGAATAGTCTAGAACCATCCTCTCTGGAACCACCTCTCAGGTAGTTGAAAGCATTTATCAAATCCCCCCTCATTCTTCTCTTCCGCAGACTAAACAATCCCAGTTCCCTCATCCTCTCCTCATAACTCATGTGTTCCAGAACCCTAATCATTTTTGTTGCCCTTCGCTGGACTCTTTCCAATTTATCCACATCCTTCTTGTAGTGTGGGGCCCAAAACTGGACACAGTACTCCAGATGAGGCCTCACCAATGTCGAATAGAGGGGGATGATCACATCCCTCGATCTGCTCGCTATGCCCCTACTTATACATCCCAAAATGCCATTGGCCTTCTTGGCAACAAGGGCACACTGCTGACTCATATCCAGCTTCTCGTCCACTGTCACCCCTAGGTCCTTTTCCGCAGAACTGCTGCCTAGCCATTTGGTCCCTAGTCTGTAGCTGTTCATTGGGTTCTTCCGTCCTAAGTGCAGGACCCTGCACTTATCCTTATTGAACCTCATCAGATTTCTTTTGGCCCAATCCTCCAATTTCTCTAGGTCCCTCTGTATCCTATCCCTGCCCTCCAGTGTATCTACCACTCCTCCCAGTTTAGTATCATCCTTTCTTCAGCATACTTATCCAATAGCAAGCTGCCCTAAGTATCCATCTAGCCAGCCAATCCAGTTACCAGCTAGTTCCCTTGTTCTCTGTATCATTTGTTAAACTATACATAAAGCTGCTTTATTCAGCATTGTTCTTCCATATCTGCCCTGTTCGGCCTTGCTTAGTTTCAGGCAGTCTGACTCTGCAACATATTGTTGCAGATCCTCAGCATAACTGCTGCGAGTGCCTCCAGGCGGGAGGGGGGCCAAGGACACTTGGACCTAGTGCGAGGGGGCTTCATCGACACTCGTGGTCTTCCATCCCCTCGAGTTACCTAGTGGCCATGCCCCAGGGTCCCCAACACTAGTGAAACAAAACAGCAGGAACTGAGGGGTGGGGTGTGTATTTAGTGGCTTGGCAGCCCTGAGCCAATCCCCTGAGCCCCGAGGGTCGGCAGCGCTGGCAGGGCAAGGGCAGGGCTATCCTACCCTCGAGCCTCTATCTTCATCCAGTGCCCTGCCGGGGCAGCCCCGGAGAGGGGAGCTCAGTCTCAGGGGCACATTCACCCCTTTGCTGTGGGACCCTGTCGGTGCCGCTCATCGTGCTGGCTTCTGGGACACAAGTGCCCACCCTGCAGGGCTGAGCCCCCCCAGCAGCTGATTTCACAGAAAGACCCTAGCACCCCTCATGGCAAGCAGCTCTTCAGAGATCCCGCTCCCAGTCCAAACCCTGCCAGGGCTGAACCAGCAGAGCGGGTACCTCCGGGGGCAGGTCTCATCCCCAACCCAGGGTGAAGTGCCGGGGGCAATGGCAGATTAGCCACTGAGCCTGTGCCCAGGGGTTGCCAGGCAGGCAGGGCGAGGAAAGCCCCCACACTCTGATCCCACTCCCTGGCAGAAGCCGTGGGGGGAGGGCCGGAGAAGCCCCAAGTGCCCCCTTAGTCCGCCCCATGCTGCAGCCCCGGGACTGGAAAACCTCTTGCTGCCTGCCCCGGCCTCAGCTTCTCCAATATGGGGGAAGCGGGGGTGGGGGGAGGCCGTCTGGAACAGGGGCAGGGCCTGGGGAAGGGGCAGAAAGGGGTGGGGCCATGGGCAGGGAGGCAGAATGGGGGCAGGACCACAGTTGGAAGGGGTGGGGAAGGGCCCCGCACTTGTTCTGGCCCAGGGCCCCAGGAAACCTTAATCGGCCTCTGGCTGTGGGGTGGCCCATACAGGGCACTCAGTGCCCCCCTTCCCCGTTAAGGCAGGGCCCAGAGCAGACCCAAACCCTTTCAGCTCCCCTTAAAATCATAATGAGCTGCCTCTTTTGAGGCCCCAGGTTTGATCGTGGAGGCCATTGGGCCTGTTGTGGGGACCAGGCCCTGGAGGCTAACACTGACATTTAAAGCACTCACATCCTCATCCCCTACAGGATTTGGCTGACCCCCACCGTGCCTCAGTGTTCTGTTAAATGGGCGCAGAGAAGGCAGAGGCCACCTCCCCGCTCCATCAGAGAGCGGCTGCTCTGCACAGGCCCTGGCACCAGCCACTGGTCTCTGCTACTCCTGCAGCACATGGCTGGGGGAGGCCCCAAAGCCCTAGAGGGGGCCCCACAAAATCACCTCCTTCTCCCAAAATTCTCTCACCAGGGCAGCAGGGTGCATTTACAAAGTAACTGTGATGCCTTTGGGGCCAGCACCTCAGACCAGGGGAGCCCAGGACATGGGCAGCCCCACTCTGCAGACTGGGGGCAGCTGGCCCCAAGCTCTCCTGGCTGGCTCCTGGTACCAGCTAGACTCAGGAGCTGTCACTGGAGTTTCCAGAGCTTGGGTATCTCCAAGGCCAGGCTGACGGTGCCCCTGGGGGGCCGAGGAACCAGCAGCAGCTAGCCCAGCCAGGAGCAGTTGTGGGGAGGGCAGGGTGGCAGGGGGCAGAGATGCTGGCTTGGCCCAGCAATGGGATAAGGACATAGACCATCTGGCCACGGAGGCCCCATAACCGACTCCTCTGGGACCAGGTCCTTCCCGTGCAGAGCCTGGGGCTGGGACATGTGTGGGGAGGGGGGAAAGGGGGAGAGAGAGGGCCTCTCAGCAAGGCAAGATTTGCCCTGCAGTTCTGGGGTTTGTCACCATACAGGGACATCCCTCGGTGGGTCCCTTGGCGACAGCCCCTGGTGGCTGCTCTTTGCCAGGCTCTCCTAGTGCTGCAGTCATTGCTCTATTGCCCTCATCTCCCATTGGGTCTGGCTGGGTTTCCTGCCGGTCCTGAGGAAGCAGAGAGGAGAGGAGGGACGGGCCAGGCCTCTCCTCCCCAAGGGTAGTGTGGGCAGAACAGCTGGTCGTGGCCCCTACACCATGGCATGGCTAGCTGTGCCTCAAGCAACCAAGCCCCTTAGGCCTGTCAACACCACAGTTCGGCTGGCATACGTTGCCTTGCAGTCACCTCGCTGTGCCCAGCTCTGCACTCAAATTTCTCTTTGGCCAATGTAATTGCTCCCTTACGGTGATGCAGTAAAACCACCTCTCCAGATGGCATTGGCCTACATCTACCCAAACCATCCTCCAGCAGCTGTCCCGCAATACCCCATTCCCTGCAACAGTGACGACAGTGCCCATGTTGTAAACTCCACGCAGCACCCCTCGCCCCATGAAGTGATTCCTGCACTGCAGGGAGCCTGGTCTGCTCCCCGGGGTTCCCTAAACCCAAAGCTCATGGTAACTTTACTCTCTGTGAGGCCGTTGTGACGTTGCACTCATATGCTTTATGAAAATATGCTTATGAACAGGAACATAACATGCCTGGAATATGCTTTATGCTAAATGCCCCATGTAACATATCATTAGAAAGCTTGTAATCTACTAAGTGTGTACTACTAGGGGCAGATTGGGGGCATCCCAGGTGCTGGGGGAGGAGGCCCGGGACCCCACTGGTGCTGGGGAGGGGGCTGCAGTGCACAGCCTGGGAGTGGGACCCCTGCTGGTCCTGGGGGGTGGGCACAGTTCCCATTGGCCAGGAACCTCAGCCAATGGGAGCTGCGGGGGGCAGGGCCTGCAGGCACGGGCAGAGTGGTGTGGAGACACCCCCCCCCCAACCCCTCTGCCACCTAGGAGCTGCAGGGCTATGCCGGTGGGAGCTGGGGAGCCCCCCATCCCGAATTAAGCCGCCCCGCATCCCTCAACCCCCTCCTGCATGAAAACCTCCTAAGCTTATTTTTACCAGCTTAGGTTAAAACTTCCCCAAGGTACAAACTATTTTACGCTTTTGCCCCTGAACTTCCACTGCCACCACCAACTTTATCTGGGTTCCTGAGAAAACGTAGTTTGGACACGTCTTTCCCCACCAAATCCTCCCAACGCTTGCACCCCACTTCCTGGGGAAGGTTTGGTAAAAATCCTCACCAATTTGCATAGGTGACCACAGACCCAAACCCTTGGATCTGAGAACAATGAAAAAGCATTCAGTTTTCTTACAAGAAGACTTTTAATAGAAGTAAAAAGGAATCACCTCTGTAAAATCAGGATGGTAGATATCTTACAGGGTAATTAGATTCAAACATAGAGAATCCCTCTACGCAAAACCTTAAGTCACAAAAAAGACACACAGACAGGAATAGTCATTCTATTCAGCACAGCTATTTTCTCAGCCATTTAAAGAAATCATAATCTAACACCTACCTAGCTAGATTACTTACTAAGTTCTAAGACTCCATTCCTGTTCTGTCTCCGGCAAAAGCATCACACAGACAGACCCAGACCCTTTGTTTTTCTCCCTCCTCCCAGCTTTTGAAAGTATCTTGTCTCCTCATTGGTCATTTTGGTCAGGTGCCAGTGAGGTTACCTTTAGCTTCCTAACCCTTTACAGGTGAGAGGATTTTTTCTCTGGCCAGGAGGGATTTTAAAGGGGTTTACCCTTCCCTTTATATTTATGACAACTCGCGACTGCGCCATGCAGGAGGCCTGTGATGTGTAGGGGGCCAGATGAGATGATCTAAGAGTCTCTTCTGGCCTTCAAGTCTCCAAATCTCCGCAAAAGCGAGTGCGGCACATTGAGCATCCTCTGATGGTTCCAGGTGTGGCCTGCGTGAACCCTTGCACGACCACTGAGTGTGTGGGGGTGACCCAGGGGGAGCAGCTCAAACACGCACAGGAGCCGGCTCGGGGCAGGACATGAGCCCTGCAGGGCAGGGGTGGGGGTGGCAGTGACATCACAAGGGCCTTTTGCAGCACTCAGCTGATTGGTGAAAGGCGGTTGGGAGGCGGTGACCTCACAGAGAGTCCACGACAACGGCCAGGGAGGACAGGCTGCAGGGCAGGGGGAATCTCAGAGACCCCCGGGGCTTTGCTGCAGGGAGTCTCCTTCTTGAGGTGTCTCCTTGAGGACTGAGAGAGAATTCAGGGTCTCGTATGTGAGCGCGAGGTGGAGCCTCTCTGGAGTTTTCTCCTTTCCCACTGCTCACTGAGCGAGAAGACAGACGTCCCTGTGGAGAAGGGAAGAGCCCCAGAGAGGTTTGGTACCGAGGCAGCCTGATCCGCCCGGTGCTGGCCAAATTCTCGGCACGGAAAACAGGAGGTTAAGGTGGGACAATTTTTCCCCAGCTTGGCCTTTGTGCCTTCGAATCCTTGTGGTTTGTCTTTTTTGGTTTCCCTTTTCCTGCTTCCCTCCCTCCACTGGCGAGGAGGGGGCTGCTCTGTAGCCCTCATGGTGGGAGGCCTCCCAAAGAGATGGGACAGGAAGCGTGCTCTGAGAGTGATCCTCACCGGTGACCTGAGCCATCCCTGGGCCATCTGGGGAACCCTCAGCCACCGCCAGAGTCTCCCCGCTGATTGGCTGAGCAGGGGTTGTCGTGGCAGTGAGGAGACTCAGGACTTTGTTGTTCTCGTTTAAGGCCCAGCAAATAAGCCAGAACCAATCATCTGCTTGGTGAATTGTTCTCCCTCTCGCTGCTGATTGTCTCTGAGCCGTTCCTGGTTCTCGCTGGTGTTCTCCTGCTTCTAAAACACTTGCTGAAGAATCAGTGTGAATGGTTGTTGGTCTGTAGCTCATTGCAGGTCCCTTTATTCTGATCCTTCAGTGTGTGAAACTCCAGACTGATGGTTCATTTGAAAGTCAGGACACCCGGGTCCTGTTCCCAACTCTATCCCGACACGTTGTGTGATGGAAGACAAGGCCCTTCGCCTTTCTCAGCCTTTGTTTCTCCCTCTGTCAGTTGGGGAGAACAATCCTCTCACACCTGCTTCCTGTGGGAGGAGGCTGGGGAGCTGTGGGGACCTGTTTGAGAGCGTCACTCGGAGCAGTGTATTGCAGGAGGTGTCTCATCGGGTTGAGTCATTCCAGAGGATGATGTTGGGCAGCAGAAGCCCGTTTTCCCAACCTGGCGTGACACAGCTTTGCATGTGAACCGAACCAAGGGCGCACACAGGTCCAGAAGCCGGCGATTTCTCCTTTGGCCGCTAGATGGTGCTGCAGGCTCCCACTTCCCCCTTCTCCTGGTCAGTGCAACAGGGGTTAGTCTCCCCAAAAAGAACGCCCGTCTCGCTTTGAACGTTCCTTGATGTGCACCCTGTGGACTGTCGGGATACGTGTCCAGAAGTTGCAGGGCTTGTTTCATGGTCTACACAACGACAATCTTTCTTCCTTTTTGGACGTGACGACCTTTTTGGTCAAGATCCTTGATTATTCAGGGACTTATTCCGGAAGACCCAAAGTATTTGGGACATAAGACTTGTCTGGAAGGGCACACAGGGCTAAAGTGTTTTTGGCCATAGCAGGTGCCTTGTCGCAAGAATGACGTCCATCCCCCTTCAAAACGTGTTGTGTGTGTGATGTGTTGTGTGTCATGTTATGTGTGTTTGTCTGTGTGACGTGTTGTGTGTCATGTTGTGTGTGTGTGTGTGTGAGACGTGTTGTGTGTCTTGTTGTGCAATGTGTTGAGTGTGTGTGTGTGTGTGGTGAGGTGTTTGTGGTGTCATGTGATGTGGTGTGTGTGACGTGGTGTGTGGGGGTGTGTGTGTGACATATTGTGTGTCATGTTGTGTGTGTCGTGTTGTGTGTGTGATGTGTTGTGTCGTGTTGTGTGTGTGCTTGTCCGACGTGCGACGTATTTTGTGTTTGATTCGCGATGTGCGATGCGCTGTTTGTGCGTGCGACGTGCGACATGTTGTGTGTCCGACATTCGACGTGTTGTGTGTGTGACATGCGACGCGCGATGTGTTGTGTGTGCAGGTGTGACGTGCAACGTGCGATGTGCCATGTGCGAAGTGTTTGTGCAGCTTGAGGCATGGGATGTGTTGTTTGTGTCCATGCAACGTGTGACATGCGATGTGTTGTATGTGTAACGTGTTGTATGTCATGTTGTGTGTGTTGTGTTTCATGTTATGTTTGTCGTATTGTATGTGTTCTGTGTCATGTTGTGTGTGAGAGAAACGTTTTTGTATATGTGTGACATGTTGTGTGTGTTTGATGTGATTTGTATCTTGTTGTGTGTCTCGTGTGTTTTTGTGTGTGTGATGTGTTTCTGTGTGTGTGTCGTGCAATGTGTTGTATGTATCCGTGCAACATGCGACGTATTGTGTGGGACATTAAGTGTGTTTCTGTGTGTGTCATGGTGTGTGTCGTATTCTGTTTGTCATGTTATGTTTGTGTGTGAGATGGGTTGTGTGTCGTGTTTTGTGTGTGTGTGTCGTTTTGTGTGTGTGTGACGTGTGTCATTTTGTGTGTCATCTAGAGTTGTGTAGAATGTGTGTGTGGTATTGTGTTTGTAGTGTGATATGACATGGTGTGTGTTTGTGAGATGTGTTTTGTGTAGTGTTCTGTGTGCGTGACAAGTTCTGTGTCGTGTGTGTTTGTGTCTGTCTGTGTGTTGTGTTGTCTGTCGTGTTGTGTGTATTTGTGTGTGTGTGACGTGTTGTGTGTGTCGTGTTATGTGTGTGTATGTGTGAGACGGATTGTGTGTCTTGTGTGTGTGTGCATGAGACATGGTGTGTGTGATGTGTTGTGTGTGTGTTTGTGTTTGTGACAGGTTTTTGTGTGTGTCGTGCGGCGTGCAATGTGCGACATGTGTACATGAGTGTGTGTGACAATGTGCAACATGTTTTGTGGGACGTGTGATGTGTTTCTGTGTGTGTCGTGTTGTGTGTGTTTCTGTGTGAGTCGTTTTCTGTGTCATGTTGTGTGTGCCGTTATATGTGTGTGTGTGACGGGTTGTGTGTGTGTGTGTGATGTCTTGTGTGTGATGGTGTGTGTCGTCTAGAGTGTTGTGTGGATTGTGTGTGTGGTATTGTGTTTGTGGTGACATGTGACGTGGTGTGTGTGTGAGACGTGTTTTGTGTAGCGTGCGTGTGACATTGTGTGTCATGTTTGTGTCTGTCTGTGTGATGTGTTTTGTCATGTTGTGTGCCATGTTGAGTGTGTGTGTGGTGTTGTGTTTTTGGTGTCATGTGATGTGTTGTGCGTGACGTGGTGTGTGTCATGTGTGTGTTTGTGTCTGTCTGTGTGACATATTCTGTGTTGTGTGTGTGACATGTGTGTAGTGTTTTGTGTCTGTGTGACATGGCATGTGTCATGTTGTGTTGTGTGAGATGTGTTTTTGAGTGTGACGTGCGACGTGCTGTGCGTGCGTGCAACGGGCAGCGTGTTGTATGTGTCCGTGCTATGTGCAATGTGCATCATGCGATATGCGACGTGTTGTGTATGTGCCTGTGACATGTGATGGTTTGTGTGTGATGTGCAACACGTGACATCTTGTGTGTGTTACGTGCGACGTGTTGTGTGTCCGTGCTACACGCGACGTGTTGTGCATGACATACGACGCGCTGTGTGTGCGCGTGTGACACGCGTGGGACATGTGTGAAGTGCGACTTGCTGGGAGTGACGTGACGTGCGACGTGTTGTGTGTGCCACGTTCGACGTTTTGTGTGTATGTGTGCAACGTGCAACGTGTTGTGGGTGTCTGATGTGCGACGTGTTGTGTGTCTATGTCCAATGTGTGACAAGCGACGTGCGACGTGTTGTGTGTGCGGCGTGTGGCATGAGGCGTACAATGTGTTGTTTCTGTACGTGCGACACACACCATGTCAAACACAAAATGTCTCATGACACACAACACGACACACAACCCATCACACACACACAACACACCACTCACCACACAGACACACACACAACACGTCACACAACACTCTAGATGACACACACAACACGTCACAAAAGACCACACACACACCACACCACACACAACACGAAACACAACACATCACACACACACGGAACACAACACTCTGGACGACACACAGCACATCGCACACACACAAACACGTCTCACACACGTGTTGTGTGTCGTGCTGTGTGTTTGTGTGATGTACTGTGTGTGTGACATGCTATGTGAGCGTGCGACGTGCTGTGAGTGCGAGGTGAGATGTGTTGTCTCTGTGCGTGCGACACACACCACACAAACGGCACACAACACAAAACAAACACACAACATTGCACACAACACATCACACACACAACACACCACACAGACACACGCACACAACACAACACACAACACGTCCCACACACACTGAATACAACTCTATACGACAGACAACACATGCACAACACATCACACGCACACAAACACGTCTCACACACACGTGTTGTGTGTCGTGCTGTGTGTGTGTGACGTGTTGTGTGTGTGAGATATGCGAAACGCGACGTGCTGTGTGTTTGATTTGCGATATGCGATGTGCTGTGTGGGCGTGCGACATGTGACATGTAACGAACGACGTTGTGTGTGATGCACAGCACTTTGTGTGTGTGATGTACGACGTGTGACGTGTTGTGTGTGTGAGACGTGTGACATGAGCTGTGTGGTGTGCGTGACTGTGACGTGCGACATGCGACATGCTGTGTGTGCATGCGAATTGTGATGTGCAGTGTACGACATACGTCGTGCGGCGTGTTGTGTGCGACATGTGACCTTTGTGTGTGAGGTGCGACGTGTGACATGTTCTGTGTGTGTGTCTGTGTGGTGTGTTGTGTGATCTGTTGCCTGTCATCTTGTGTGTGTTGTGTGCCATTTTGTGTGTCGTATTAAGTGTGTGTGTGGTGTTGTGTCTGTGGTGTCATGTGACGTGTTTTGTGTGATGTGGTGTGTGTAGTGTTTTCTGTCTGTGAGACGGGTTGTGTGTCGTGTTTTGTGTGTGTGTGAGACGTGTTTGTGTGTCTGACGTGCGACGTGCTGTGTGCGCGACGTGCGATATGTTCTGTGGGTGTGACGTGCAAGGAGTTGTGGGTGCGAGATTCTACATTTTGTGTGTGACGTACGACGTGCTGTGTGCCCGGGCCCGTCCCCTCAGTTGCAGTCTCAAGTCTTCAGTGTCCTTCTTGCTGGCAGTGTCGGTGGGGGAAGGAGAAAGGCCAAGCATGGGCCCCGGGTTTGGGTTTGGTTTTTGCCCCCTCAGCCCGTGTGCTTGGGAAGCCCCAGTCCAGGCATGTCTGCGGTGGGAA
The DNA here is from genome assembly GCF_965140295.1 of Lepidochelys olivacea. Lineage (NCBI taxonomy): Eukaryota > Metazoa > Chordata > Testudines > Cheloniidae > Lepidochelys > Lepidochelys olivacea. Next base: position 4,862,461 of record NC_140438.1, on the reverse strand, counting down.
TGGGGGCATTGCTCAATCTCCCAGCACGGTGGAGCAATTCCCTTGCTGTGGCCTCAGGCAGGGGAATCACTGAATGGGAGCTTCCTTGCTGGGCAACGGCTGTGGATGGGCTGTTTCACACCCCACCCGGGGGTTCCTGACTTTCCTTGCTGGTATCTCCTAACCTTTCCCCGGATACATGGAAACCATGCCATGCAAGGTAACAACACAATTCAATTCAAGATGAGGAATATGGGGGTTACAGGGCACCTAGAGGAGTAGGGTTTTATGTTTCCATTTTGCATAATGAAAGACAAGGAATAACCATGTATTAAATGGATTGATGTAGGATAGGATTTGACCATGTCTGCCCGCCACCCTTTCTGAGAGCAGGAAGGAACGGCCTCGTGGGCCATTGGTAAAGGTGCATCAGCCAGATTCTGAGGTCTGTGAAAAGGCCTCACAAATGTCCAGATGGTCAAGAAGACGTGAGAGACTTGGAAACAGCAGGAGACAATCAGAAAACATCCACCGTATCCGACGCTAAACATGTTAGCAGCATTGATGACCTCAGAGGCGAGGCAGGCACCCTGAATGCAAGACAAAGAAGATCTAAGGATGGGAAGCCAACAAAACCACCAAACAATAACAGCGGAAAACCCGGAGATTAATCCCATTTGAGGACTAACGATTACAGAATGACATTGCAAAATCCATAGACGAAAGTTGGAATTTACAAGTCTAAAGCTGGGGTGTTTTGCCATCAGACTCTGGGTTCAGTCCTGCAAAGCCTCAGAGCATGGGTTTGCGACCAACGGAGCTCAGCTCCTCTCTTGTTTTCATTCTAACTGGCCGTTAGATTGACAAGAGCTACAGCAAACTGGTAACTGTAAGAACATCTGCAGGATGTGTGTGTGTGTGTGTGTGTGTGATGAAATGCGTATGCTAAGAGTTGTATTTTCAAGAAATGCAGCGTATTGCCTTTTCCCCTGAAAAGATCCCGTGTGCTTCTTCTAAGCATAAGACGCTCCCCCAAGGTGTAGAGTGTCACAAACACATCTCATGACTCTGCCCACAACAACTGAAACTAAGACAAGAATGTGGAAGAAACAAGAAGAATTGTGTTAATGGTTTATTTACAGTAACTGGAAAGCAGGAAAGTAAAAGGAGCTGAGAAGGAGCTTTCATAACCACAGCGTAGGGCAAGGGGACCCAGAGATTTTGAGAACAGTTTTCATAATGGCACTAAAGTCACAGAAATGGCCAGGAAGTAACCCAGGGAATTAAGGAATTACCATCTCACTTGAAGAAAAGGAGTACTTGTGGCACTTTAGAGACTAGCAAATTTCTTTGAGCATAAGCTTTCGTGAGCTACAGCTCACTTCATTGGATGCATTCAGTGGAAAATACAGTGGGGAGATTTATATACAGAGAGATCACGAAACAATGGGTGTTACCATACACACGGTAACGAAAGTGATCACTTAAGGTGAGCTATTACCAGCAGGAGAATGGGGGCGGGGAGCCTTTTGTAGTAATAATCAAGGTGGGCCATTTCCAGCAGTTGACAAGAAAGTCTGAGGAACAGTGGGGGGTGGGGGTGGGGGGGAATAAACATGGGGAAATAGTTTTACTTTGTGAAATGACCCATCCACTCCCAGCCTCTATTCAAGCCTTATTTAATTGTATCCAGTTTGCAAATTAATTCCAATTCAGCAGTCTCTGGTTGGAGTCTGTTTTTGAAGTTTTTTAGTTAAAGAATTGCAACTTTTAGGTCTTTAATCGAGTTACCAAAGAGATGGAAGTGTTCTCCGACTGGTTTTTGACTGTTATAATTCTTGACATCTGATTTGTGTCCATTGATTCTTTTATGTAGAGACTGTCTGGTTTGGCCAATGTACCTGGCAGAGGGTCATTGCTGGCACATGATGGCGTATATCACATTGGTGGATGTGCAGGTGAATGAGCCTCTGATAGTGTGGCTGATGTGATTAGGCCCTATGATGGTGTCCCCTGAATAGATCTGTGGACACAGTTGGCAACGGGCTTTGTTGGAAGGATAGGTTCCTGGGTTAGTGTTTTTGTTGTGTGGTGCGTGGTTGCTGGTGAGTATTTGCTTCAGGTTGGAGGGCTGTCTGTAAGCAAGGGCTGGCCTGCCTCCCAAGATCTGTGAGAGTGATGGGTCGTCATTCAGGATAGGTTGTAGATCCTTGATGATGCGTTGGAGAGGTTTTAGTTGGGGGCTGAAGGTGATGGTTAGTGGCGTTCTGTTCCTTTCTTTGTTGGGCCTGTCCTGGAGTAGGTGACTTCTGGGTACTCTTCTGGCTCTGTCAATCTGTTTCTTCACTTCAGCAGGTGGGTAGTGTAGTTGTCAGAACACTTGATAGAGATCCTGTAGGTGTTTGTCTGTGTCTGAGGGGTTGGAGCAAATGCGGTTGTATCGCAGAGCTCGGCTATAGACGATGGATCGTGTGGTGAGCCTCCAGCTTTCATCCAGAGCACACCACACGATCCGTTGTCTACAGCCGAGGTCTATGGTACAACCACATTTGCTCCAACCCCTCGGACAGAGACAAACACCTACAGAATCTCTATCAAGCGATCTTAAAACTACCTGCTGAAGGGAAGAATACCCAGAAGTCACCTACTCCAGCACAGGCCCAACAAAGAAAGGAACAGAACGCCACCAGCCATCAGCTTCAGCCCCCAACTAAAAGATCTCCAGGGAAGGATCAAGGATCTACAATCTATTCTGAAGGACGATCCCTCAATCTCACAGATCTTGGGAGACAGGCCAGTCCTCGCTGACAGACAGCCCCCCAACCTGAAGCAAATACTCACCAGCAACCACACAACAAAAACACTAATCCAGGAACCTGTCCTTGCAACAAACCCATTGCCAACTCTGTCCACATATCTAGTGTACGGACACCATCCTAGGACCTAATCACATCAGCCACACCATCAAATGTGCCCAAATATGTTTGTTAGTCTCTAAGGTGCCAGAACTACTCCTCGTTTTGTTTTTGTTTTTTGCTGATACAGACTAACATGGCTCCCACTCTGAACTAAATGATTGCATCTCTCCCCAAAATCGATCTAGAAGCACAAAGAACACCCTGGAGACCAGGCCTTTAAACGTTAGGAAACATCAGAGTTAAGGTGACGTGTACATACTTCGCGCAGTGCTGTTGTGCATGTGTGTTATGATACAGACTCACAAGTGTGGCCTTGGGGTCAATTCCCTGCCCCCCACAGCATCCCTGCCCCCTACAGACTCCCAAGGGAAGTGGTGCTTCCTCCATCCCTTGATGAGATGCCTTTCTGGAGTCTGCTTTGGTCCAAAACTCACGACTGCGCCATACAGGAGGCCTGTGATATGTAGGGGGCCAGATGAGATGATCTAAGAGTCTCTTCTGGCCTTCACGTCTCCAAATCTCTGCAAAACCGAGTGCGGCACATTGAGCATCCTCTGATGGTTCCACGTGTGGCCTGCGTGAACCCTTGCACAACCACTGAGTGTGTGGGGGTGACCCAGGGGGAGCAGTTCAAACACGCACAGGAGCCGGCTCGGGGCAGGACATGAGCCCTGCAGGGCAGGGGTGGGGGTGGCAGTGACATCACAAGGGCCTTTTGCAGCACTCAGCTGATTGGTGAAAGGCGGTTGGGAGGCGGTGACCTCACAGAGAGTCCACGACAACGGCCAGGGAGGACAGGCTGCAGGGCAGGGGGATCTCAGAGACCCCCGGGGCTTTGCTGCAGGGAGTCTCCTTCTGGAGGTGTCTCCTTGAGGACTGAGAGAGAATTCAGGGTCTCGTATGTGAGCGCGAGATGGAGCCTCTCTGGAGTTTTCTCCTTTCCCACTGCTCATTGAGCGAGAAGACAGACGTCCCTGTGGAGAAGGGAAGAGCCCCAGAGAAGTTTGGTACCGAGGCAGCCTGATCCTCCCGGTGCTGGCCAAATTCTCGGCATGGAAAACAGGAGGTTAAGGTGGGACAATTTTCCCCCAGCTAGGCCTTTGTCCCTTCGAGTCCTTGGGGTTTGTCTTTTTTGGTTTCCCTTTTCCTGCTTCCCTCCCTCCACTGGCGAGGAGGGGGCTGCTCTGTAGCCCTCATGGTGGGAGGCCTCCCAAAGAGATGGGACAGGAAGCGTGCTCTGAGAGTGATCCTCACCGGTGACCTGAGACATCCCTGGGCCATCTGGGGAACCCTCAGGCCACCGCCAGGCCTGGGGAACCCTCAGGCCACGTGTTGTGCGTGCGGCGTACAATGTGTTGTGTCTGTGCGTGCGACACACACCACATCACACACAACACGTCTCATGACACCACAACCACACAACACACACTCAACATGACACACAAAACAGCACACAACTCAACACACACAACACGTCACACAACACACCACACAACACGTCACACAACACTACACACACACACACCACACACAAACACACACACAACACAAAACACAGCACACACACACTGAGCACAAGACTCTGCACGACACACAGCACACACACAAGACATCACACACACACAAGACCTCACACACACACAGACGTGTCTCACACACACACGTGGCAAACGTGGCTGGTTGCTGTCAGGGTCTGCGTCTCCCTGCGGGTCCAGGGGCCTGGCTGCAGCTCCCGCCCCAGCCCTCCCCTCGGGGGCGTTGGCTGCTGCCCCTTCCCGTGTCCCGGCCCCTCCGGCCTGGGTGTGTGGCTGGTGGCTGGTCTGTGGAAACGCCTGTGGGATGCGGCTTCCTTCGAGTTCCCAAAGGGTTGGTTGGACTCGGGCACGAGTCTCCTTTCCCGTGCGAGAGATCCCGGCGTCACCTTTCCACCACGTCCTTGCCAAGGCTCCCTGCGCAGCTGAGCCGGGAGGGTTTTTTCACCTGTGTTTTTCTCCACCATCCTGCCTGCAGAGGGAGAGCTGCATTCGGGTCTCACTGTGGTGTGTTGGTCAAGGGGTCGGATTCTCACTCGGGGCGGGAGAGAGTGCGGAGAAGACCTTGGAAAGGTGAAGTCGGGGGCAGGACTTTTCAGGTGCCTGTTTTTGTGGGGGTTTGTTGAATGTTGTTTTTTGCTGAAATGGAGAGAAAGGTTGTTGGCTTTTCGGCCTGAAGGCTTGTTCTGTCCAGCAGCCCAAACTGCCAGCCTTGTTTCACCTCTTTAATGTTGGACAGGGACAGGGACACGTGAGCACCTTTGACTCTTTTGGAGCCCCTTGAGTCTATTGAAATGACCACAAAAGTTCCCACCCCCTGTGTGAGTAGCATGTGGGAGTGAGCCTCTTTTTTCCTTTCTCCCCTCTCGGATGTCAGAAGCCCCCTAGACAGGTGCATGGCTCCTTCCCCTTCACACGGCATGATAGTGGGCACAGGCTGAGAGAAAACAACTATCCCAGGGCCAAGAGCAAAGTGGGGAAGGTGACTGGTGGGGTCGGACTCTCCTTTGGGTTATTACAAACCCGGGGTTCCTGCATTTCCTCCAAAACAAAACCTGTTTTCTAAATCACTTCTCTGCTAAGGCTGCGTCTACACTCCCCCTTGTGTCGGTAGAACGTATGTCGCTCAGGGGTGTGAAGAAGCCACCCCCCGAGTGAGACAAGTTACACCGACCTAAGTGCTGGTGTGGACAGTGCTCTGTCATTGATTTCCCTGCAGTAATAGGCTTCATCTCTCGCTCTGCAGAGCCAAGCCTCTCAAAGCCTTTCAAGTAATCCTCGGGTGCTTCAGGGGTGTCTGTGCTGAGGACAGCTGAATTAATGTGAACTGGCTGAGGCTTGGTTTTTCTCAGCTCAGGGCCCAGATTTGTCTGGTGCTCTGGGTAGTTCCCCTGATCACACTTCCTCAGGCTCTTCCTTGAGAGGAGATTTATCATGGGAATTACGCTGAGAGGAATGATCCTGGGGAAGTCAGTGCCGAGCCTCCCAAATCTGCACCTTTGTCTTTCTTTAATGACCAGATGGAAGATCAAAGCATTGTATTCAATCCTTGAAGTGTCCATCCCATTTCTGTGCAGATTGGACTTGAAAAGTTGTCCTTCTTTGTCTGTACACCACACGTGTCCATTTTAAATCCAAAGATGCATAATGAGCCATGGGCTACTTCCCTATGACACAGAGGGTCACAAACATGGTAGTGAAGAGGACAGATTACTAAGTAATCCCAGTGGGTTTCAGCCCCGTAGGATCACCTGGAAGGATTTTTCCTTCCTTTCAAAAGGGCAGAACCCAAACCCCATTCAGAAGATGCAGGGAATCTTACAGTAAATTCTTCCCACATGGTCCCCTTTGTAAAGCCAGTCTGTCAGAGCTTGCCTTAGCACAAGAAAATAATGCCAGGCAGTGGTAAGCACACAAACAAGACTTTATTTACGAGAGGGAAAAGGACTAGGCTAGGCTAGAGAAGGGGTGGATTAACAAAACTTGAACTCTGGAAGTGCTCCAGTCTCCCAAACAATTACACCCAGGAGATCATGCTGATGTTCTCTCTCCCTTCTCTTGCAGGGACAGCGATGGACGGCTGCTGCTCTCTTGACATTGAACGTCAGGGAGGGACTCCATGATGGACACAGGAATGGGTGAGTAGACCTCACTAAAAACCCTCCCTATCCCTCTTTGCGTCGTCTCTGCCTGGATGTTAGACCCTGTCTACGCGGATTCAATCCGTGCGTGGGAGTGTGCTTCCCAACCCAAACTAATATAGCAAATGGCTAAAGGTCACCAGCTTCTTTTCCCAAGTCCAAGATGGCCACCTGACAGATAACCCAAAAGGTACATGCCTTTCTTCCCTTCTTTAAGGAAAATTTGGCAGGGGCAACCAGCATTTTACACACCCGGAGACTGGATTTGACTAATCAGGGGACGTTGTGGGGCAGGGTGACCCACGCAGAAGGGGGTTGTATATCCCCTCTGAGAACTCCTCCCTGTGTCCTCTATCAATTGAAGTGGGCGTCAGCCCCGTAGGACCACCCCGAGAGGGGATTTGACCAAAGAAGGGAAATGCTGCAGTGGAGTGACCTGCCCGCAACAGGATCCCGTGGTCCCTCTAAAACGTCCCCACACCACCCTCTAGCAGTTGGCAAGGGTTTCACTCCCACCTTAGGCCCAACAACACTTCAATAGTCACTGAATGAGGGGCCTGTGGAAAAAAATAGTACTATTGTGCAATTAAAGACTGTGTCAAAATGCACGTGCACAGTACTCAGATTCCCTGAATCCTGGCGTTTCCGAACTTTCCGTTGCTCAGTTTTGCAAACTTACTAATTGTTATTTTAATGCAGATTTTTATATATTTGTTGGGCATCTAAAGATATAAAAATACAGACATTGATTCATATCATTGTCCTGCAAACATCCCCATTTCATTGTTTTTTTTTTAAAGAAAAAAGTACAGGACTAGGTTCTGGCAATTTCTGTATTGAGCTGTAAAAAAAGATATTTTTAAGGGTTTTGAACTGTTGAAACAGAGGCCCAGAGATTGTCTCACACAGGGAGGAGTGGGTGATGCAGTGCACACTTTCCCAAGCCAGCAGAATTGCTGGACCCCAAGAGATTCCCCCTCTATTCCTGAGTCAACCTTTGCCAGCAGCAAGCAGACAGAAGGACAAAAGTAGCTCTCCATTTTAATAAAGGCTCTTGTAATTTCCTGGGTAAACTGGTCCCTTCCATTCTTTAGCTGACTATTACTCAGGCACTTTTCTTACTGGCGAACTTGAATTTTGATTTTTCTACGTCATGGCCAGTCTCTATCGTCTCTCTTGTAAACTTGAATGTGCCAGTCCCTGAGAGGACATACTTTCTTGTTTTTTCCTGGTTTGGCAATCATAGCTCTGGGGATTGAGCTCCCATTTAAGGTACTTTTAATGATGACCCCCAGTCCTTTATTTCATCTATCAGGATGTTCAAAGAGAGCAGCTCCCCTTCACTGAACGCCACTGCTCTGACTTTGGATTCCCTTGTAGAATGTGTGGGGCTGGAGTAGTTGTCTCAGCTGGATTCTTAATCCAGAGGGAAGACGCTCTCTCCTGTTCAATCAAGATCAGGAATGGCACATAGATTTGGGAGAAAAAGTACATTTTACTTTAACTCTATTTTCTTATTTCTCAAAAGGAACAGTACAACAAAGATAAAAACCCCATTGTGAATAATCAATATAGGTATTGATGTATCTTGTCTGAAATGGGACAGCTGCTCTTCTACTCTCGGGATGGATGCCATATCAATAGATAAGATAAAAAGACAGGCCTAACTGAGAGACTGTACACATATTAGGGCCAAACTCTGCTCCTCGGTTACATGAGTAGGTCACTCCCCGACTAGGGCCCAAATCTGGGTAAAGAAGAGTAAATCTGGTCCCGAGGGAGTATCGAACAACTTCCAAACTGTTTAAGAAGGGTGGTTGAGTCTAAACTATAAAGACAGTTCCAAATATGGACCGCAGTTCAGGAAAGCAGCCTTATTCATCTGAGCATATGAATGATGTAAGAAAATTCTGAAAATGTGGATCTTAGATCATGGTCATAATTTAAAGAAATTAATTGACACAGCTGGACACCATTCACATTTGAAACATAAAGTAGCTTAAAACTGTCCTAGCTTGAAGTGGTTTGAAACTGCTTCAGAAATGTGGTCCTCTTACAAGTGTAGGTGTGAGGTTACATATATGGTAAAGCCATGTATACAGAATACATGCTGATTTTAATCCTACAAATTTCCTAAACACTATACAGACTAATTGCTTATTTTTAAACGCTAATCAGAGAAAAATTAAAATGATTTGTGCAAATAATTGAATTCTAAGGATTGTGTAACAACAGACACTCTTATTTTCTAGATCTACGGAGAGCTAGCTCTGAGAGAACAAAAAAGTATTTTCAGCGTTTATGGTTCTTTACTGAAGCAGGTCTATTCTTTATCTAAGAACAAGAAAACAAAAGAATTCACAATATTGTTATCCCTTTTGACCTGAGCAATTAGTGACTATTTTGGGTCTTGTGAGTTGTTTCCATTAGGAGGGGAAATGGATGATGGAGTCAGGTATTTTTTTGACACAATCCTGCTTATTTACAAAGAATGTACCCAAAGTTCTATTTCCCTAACGACAGCAGGAATAGTTTCTGGGCTCACAATTCCAAGCCTCTTTCTATCCAGCAGTCTACCCTAAAGCTCTCTCTCTCTCTCTCAACTTTTTCTGAGATCACACTACAAATACTTCTCTGGGGCTCCTTTGTGCTTCTGCGGTGTCACACTCCCTCTCTTCCTCCCCCCCGCCCCGAACCCCATCCCCCTGCATTTGCATTCAGACCCTAGTGAAAGCCCCTTCCACTGTATGGCTCAACTCCTATTCCAGCTTCACTTGATGGTGACTTCTATTAAGTCAACCATCTATTCCACAAAAGAGCTTGATTGTTTTTATATTGATCCTGAATAAAGGACAACTATGCCCACCAGCTTCAATAAGGCTTCCCCTTTCCCCAGCATAACTACTTGTTTTCATGTTGTTTTTATAAATCTGTATCTTGTACACGTCCGCAAAACCCACAGCATTCTTTTATTTTTACTAACCTGAAACAGGATTTTGAATGCATAATTTCCGTTACACCAATGTAAATCTGTGGTAATTCATTAGAATTATTCCATCTTTATCCTGGTGGCAAAATATGTTAGCACGTCACTAGAGAAAACATGACACTTTTTGATAATTGTTATTGTTGCCGGCACGCAGTGCCGAGAGGCTAAACAACAGCTGGGGTTGGTTCGCTACCCGGTGTGCTACACCCAATAATCACAACGGGGTGGAGAAGCAGAAAAGTTTATTTGAAGCTGCAAAAAGGTCCAGGGAGATTAGAATCTCAAATCCTGCACACAGAGCAGGAAGTTACACAGGCTTTTATACATCCTTTTTCCCAGCATACCCTAAGTATCCATCTAGCCAGCCAATCCCGTTCCCAGCTAGTTCCCTTGTTCTCTGTATCATTTGTTAACCTATACATAAAGCTGCTTTCTTCAGCATTGTTCTTCCATATCTGCCCTGTTTGGCCTTGTTTAGTTTCAGGCAGTCTGACTCCGCAGCATATTGTTGCAGATTCTCAGCATAACTGCTGCGAGTGCCTCCAGGCTGGGGGGGCCAAGGACACTTGGGCCTCGTGCGAGGGGGCTTCATCAACACTCGTGGTCTTCCATCCCCTCGAGTTACCTAGTGGCCATGCCCCAGGGTCCCCAACACTCGTGAAACAAAACTGCAGGAACTGAGGGGTGGGGTGTGTGTTTAGTAGCTTGGCAGCCCTGAGCCAATCCCCTGAGCCCCGAGGGCCGGCAGCGCTGGCAGGACAAGGGCAGGGCTATCCTGCCCTCGAGCCTCTATCTTCATCCAGTGCCCTGCCGGGGCAGCCCCGGAGAGGGGAGCTCAGTCTCAGGGGCACATTCACTCCTTTGCTGAGGGACCCTGTCGGTGCCGCTCATCGTGCTGGCTTCTGGGACACAAGTGCCCACCCTGCAGGGCTGAGCCCCCCCAACAGCTGATTTCACACAAAGACCCTAGCACCCCTCATGGCAAGCAGCTCTTCAGAGATCCCGCTCCCAGTCCAAACCCTGCCAGGGCTGAACCAGCAGAGCGGGTACCTCCGGGGGCAGGTCTCATCCCCAACCCAGGGTGAAGTGCCGGGGGCAATGGCAGATTAGCCACTGAGCCTGTGCCCAGGGGTTGCCAGGCAGGCAGGGCAAGGAAAGCCCCCACACTCTGATCCCACTCCCTGGCGGAAGCCGTGGGGGGAGGGCCGGAGAAGCCCCTAGTGCCCCCTGAGCCTGCCCCGTGCTGCAGCCCCGGGGCTGGAAAACCTCTTGCTGCCTGCCCCGGCCTCAGCTTCTCCAATATGGGGCAAGCGGGGGTGGGGGGAGGCCGTCTGGAACAGGGGCAGGGCCTGGGGAAGGGGCAGAAAGGGGTGGGGCCATGGGCAGGGAGGCAGAATGGGGGCAGGACCAGAGTTGGAAGGGGTGGGGAAGGGCCCCGCACTTGCTCTGGCCCAGGGCCCCAGGAAACCTTAATCGGCCTCTGGCTGTTGGGTGGCCCATACAGGGCACTCAGTGCCCCCCTTCCCCGTTAAGGCAGGGCCCAGAGCAGACCCCAACCCTTTCAGCTCCCCTTAAAATCATAATGAGCTGCCTCTTTTGAGGCCCCAGGTTTGATCGTTGAGGCCATTGGGCCTGTTGTGGGGACCAGGCCCTGGAGGCTAACACTGACATTTAAAGCACTCACATCCTCATCCCCTACAGGATTTGGCCGACCCCCACCGTGCCTCAGTGTTCTGTTAAATGGGCGCAGAGAAGGCAGAGGCCACCTCCCCGCTCCATCAGAGAGCGGCTGCTCTGCACAGGCCCTGGCACGAACCACTGGTCTCCGCTACTCCTGCAGCACATGGCTGGGGGAGGCACCAAAGCCCTAGAGGGGGCCCCACAAAATCACCTCCTTCTCCCAAAATTCTCTCACCAGGGCAGCAGGGTGCATTTACCAAAGTAACTGTGATGCCCTTGGGGCCAGCACCACAGACCAGGGGAGCCCAGGACATGGCCAGCCCCACTCTGCAGACTGGGGGCAGCTGGCCCCAAGCTCTCCTGGCTGGCTCCTGGTCCCAGCTAGACTCAGGAGCTGTCACTGGAGTTTCCAGAGCTTGGGTATCTCCAAGGCCAGGCTGAGGGTGCCCCTGGGGGGCCGAGGAACCAGCAGCAGCTAGCCCAGCCAGGAGCAGTTGTGGGGAGGGCAGGGTGGCAGGGGGCAGAGATGCTGGCTTGGCCCAGCAATGGGATAAGGACATAGAACATCTGGCCGCGGAGGCCCCATAACTGACTCCTCTGGGACCAGGTCCAGCCCATGCAGAGCCTGGGGCTGGGACATGTGTGGGGAGGGGGGAAAGGGGGAGAGACAGGGCCTCTCGGCAAGGCAAGATTTGCCCTGCAGTTCTGGGGTTTGTCACCATACAGGGACATCCCTCGGTGGGTCCCTTGGCGACAGCCCCTGGTGGCTGCTCTTTGCCAGGCTCTCCTAGTGCTGCAGTCATTGCTCTATTGCCCTCGTCTCCCATTGGGTCTGGCTGGGTTTCCTGCCGGTCCTGAGGGAGCAGAGAGGAGAGGAGGGACGGGCCAGGCCTCTCCTCCCCAAGGGTAGTGTGGGCAGAACAGCTGGTCGTGGCCCCTACACCATGGCATGGCTAGCTGTGCCTCAAGCAACCAAGCCACTTAGGCCTGTCAACACCACAGTTCGGCTGGCATACATTGCCTTGCATTCACCTCGCTGTGCCCAGCTCTGCACTCAAATTTGTCTTTGGCCAATGTAATTGCTCCCTTACGGTGATGCAGTAAAACCACCTCTCCAGATGGCATTGGCCTACATCTACCCTAACCATCCTCCAGCAGCTGTCCCGCAATACCCCATTCCCTGCAACAGTGACCACAGTGGCCATGTTGTAAACTCCACGCAGCACCCCTCGCCCCATGAAGTGATTCCTGCACTGCAGGGAGCCTGGTCTGCTCCCCGGGGTTCCCTAAACCCAAAGCTCATGGTAACTTTACTCTCTGTGAGGCCGTTGTGACGTTGCACTCATATGCTTTATGAAAATATGCTTATGAACAGGAATATAACATGCCTGGAATATGCTTTATGCTAAATGCCCCATGTAACATATCATTAGAAAGCTTGTAATCTACTAAGTGTGTACTACTGGGGCGGATCGGGGGCATCCCAGGTGCTGGGGGAGGAGGCCCGGGACCCCACTGGTGCTGGGGGAGGGGGCTGCAGTGCGCAGCCTGGGAGTGGGACCCCTGCTGGTCCTGGGGGGTGGGCACAGTTCCCATTGGCCAGGAACCTCAGCCAATGGGAGCTGCGGGGGGCAGGGCCTGCAGGCACAGGCAGAGTGGTGTGGAGACACCCCCCCCCAACCCCTCTGCCACCTAGGAGCTGCAGGGCTATGCCGGTGGGAGCCGGGGAGCCCCCCATCCCGAGGTAAGCTGCCCCGCATCCCTCAACCCCCTGACCCAGCCCCCTCCCACCTCCTTTCAAGGTTCCTTCTCCACTCTGAATTCTAGGGTACAGATGTGGGGACCTGCATGAAAACCTCCTAAGCTTACTTTTACCAGCTTTGGTTAAAACTTCCCCAAGGTACAAACTATTTTACCCTTTTGCCCCTGAACTTCCACTGCCACCACCAAACTTTATCTGGGTTCCTGAGAAAACGTAGTTTGGACATGTCTTCCCCCCCAAATCCTCCCAACCCTTGCACCCCACTTCCTGGGAAAGGTTTGGTAAAAATCTTCACCAATTTGCATAGGTGACCACAGACCCAAATCCTTGGATCTTAGAACAATGAAAAAGCATTCCGTTTTCTTACAAGAAGACTTTTAATAGAAGTAAAAAGAATCACCTCTGTAAAATCAGGATGGTAGGTATCTTACAGGGTAATTAGATTCAAACATAGAGAATCCCTCTAGGCAAAACCTTAAGTTACAAAAAAGACACACAGACAGGAATAGTCATTCTATTCAGCACAGCTCTTTTCTCAGCCATTTAAAGAAATCATAATCTAACACCTACCGAGCTAGATTACTTACTAAATTCTAAGACTCCATTCCTGTTCTGTCTCCGGCAAAAGCATCACACAGACAGACACAGACCCTTTGTTTTTCTCCCTCCTCGCAGCTTTTGAAAGTATCTTGTCTCCTCATTGGTCATTTTGGTAAGGTGCTAGCGAGGTTACCTTTAGCTTCTTAACCCTTTACAGGTGAGAGGAATTTTCCTCTGGCCAGGAGGGATTTTAAAGGGGTTTACCCTTCCCTTTATATTTATGACAACTCACGACTGCGCCGTGCAGGAGGCCTGTGATGTGTAGGGGGCCAGATGAGATGATCTAAGAGTCTCTTCTGGCCTTCAAGTCTCCAAACCTCTGCAAAACCGAGTGCGGCACATTGAGCATCCTCTGATGGTTCCACGTGTGGCCTGCGTGAACCCTTGCACGACCACTGAGTGTGTGGGGGTGACCCAGGGGGAGCAGCTCAAACACGCACAGGAGCCGGCTCGGGGCAGGACATGAGCCCTGCAGGGCAGGGGTGGGGGTTGCAGTGACATCACAAGGGCCTTTTGCAGCACTCAGCTGATTGGTGAAAGGCGGTTGGGAGGCGGTGACCTCACAGAGAGTTCACGACAACGGCCAGGGAGGACAGGCTGCAGGGCAGGGGGATCTCAGAGACCCCCGGGGCTTTGCTGCAGGGAGTCTCCTTCTGGAGGTGTCTCCTTGAGGACTGAGAGAGAATTCAGGGTCTCGTATGTGAGCGCGAGGTGGAGCCTCTCTGGAGTTTTCTCCTTTCCCACTGCTCATTGAGCGAGAAGACAGACGTCCCTGTGGAGAAGGGAAGAGCCCCAGAGAGGTTTGGTACCGAGGCAGCCTGATCCACCCGGTGCTGGCCAAATTCTCGACACGGAAAACAGGAGGTTAAGGTGGGACAATTTTCTCAGTGGTGGCAGATGACAGAACAAGGAGCAATGGTCTCCAGTTGCAGTGGGGGAGGTCTAGGTTGGATGTTAGGAAACACTAGTTCACTAGGAGGGTGGTGAAGCACTGGGATGGGTTCCCTCGGGAGGTGGTGGAATCTCCCTCCTTCGAGGTGTTTAAGGCCCGGCTTGACCAAGCCCTGGCTGGGATGATTTAGTTGGGCTTGGCCCTGCTTCGAGCAGGGGGTTGGAGTCTAAGTTCCCTCTCAGCCGCGCGCTCGCACACCAGCGATGAAGGGCCACGCAGCAGGGGCCTGGAGAGGAGAGGAGAGGGGTAGACGGGAGGGGAGCCAGCTGGGGATGAAGGGCTGCCACAGGCCCCTCTCCTGGCCCCGGAGCTCGCTGCTGCCCGTGGGGGGAGAGAGGCTCCTTCCCCCGGAGCACCGTGCTGCTGGTGGGGAGAGGGCTTGGGGGAGTCCTCTGGCCCGAGCCCCCGTGCAGCCTCTTTGGGCCCAGGGCTATTCGATATTGTCGGCCCCCAGGCTCCAGGCTGTGGTGAATAATGCAGGGTTCAGAGCACAGGAGGTGCTGCAAGTTGAGACAGGGGGGTGGGTGCGGAAGGTGGTGAGGGGGCCGACTGGGGGTGCGGGCTCTGGGGCAGGGCTGGGGATGAGAGGTTTGGAATGTGGGAGGGGGCTCAGGCAGGAGGTTGGGGTGGGGTCTGGGAGGGATTTAGGGTGCAGGAGGGGGCTCAGGGCAGGAGGTTGGGGTGGGGGTCTGGGAGGGAGTTAGGGTGCAGGAGGGGGCTCAGGGCAGGAGGTTGGGGTGGGGTCTGGGAGGGATTTAGGGTGCAGGAGGGGGCTCAGGGCAGGAGGTTGGGGTGGGGGTCTGGGAGGGAGTTAGGGTGCAGGAGGGGGCTCAGGGCAGGAGGTTGGGGTGGGGGTCTGGGAGGGAGTTAGGATGCGGGAGGGGGCTCAGGGCAGGAGTTTGGGGTGGGAGTGGGGGTCTGGCAGAGAGTTAGGGTGCAGGAGGGGGCTCAGGGCTGGGGCGTGAGGTGTGGGGTGCTTGCCTGGGGCAGCTCCCATTTGGGGGCGCACTGGGGTTGAGGCAGGCTCCTTGCCTGCCCTGGCCCTGCGCTGCTCCTCCCGGAGCGACCCTGCAGCTGCCGGCACGGCACGGATGTCCCTGGCTGCGGCTCCGGGGGGGGAAGGTGGCTCCTTGCGCTGCCCTGCGTCTGCCTGCAGGCACCGCCCCCACAGCTCCCATTGGCTGCCGTACCGGGCCAATGGGAGCTGTGGGGGTGGAGCCTGCAGGCGAGGGCAGCGGGTGGGCGGAGCTTCCAGACACTCACAGCTCCAGCCCAGCACGGTGGGGGAGGGACAGCCGTGCACGGAGCCGCCTCCCTGCTCCCCGCTAGGAAGGGCCGGACGCAGGGACGTTAGTGGCCGCAGTGCAGGGTCCCGGGCTAAGGGGGCCCCACCAAAAGATCTGCACTTCTGGCAGCCTGGAGATCTTTTGGCAGAGTCCCCCTTAGCCAGGGCTGCAGCCCCTAGAGCCCCTGCATTAATCCTGCCCTGTCTGCACCCCAAACTCCTCATCCCCAGCCCCACCCCAGAGCCCGCAGCCCCCACACCTCCCAGCCACTGGGTCTCATGATTTATAAAATTGCTGTATGCAAAAATCCAAATATTGAAAATTAATTCCCGGGTCCTGCAGACACTTAAACAGACACAGAACTTTACTCTAGAAACAGTCCCGTGGTTCGAAGTTCAGTGAGCGTTTGCAGCGTCAGGGACTCCGTGTATTTTTATTAAGAACTTGTCATGTAGTGGCATAAAATCTGTCACTTCAACAGTAAAACAATTTTGTTTTAACAATAAAAAGTTATTTAAACTCTCAGTAATTTACAATAGCAATTTTTTTTATACCGGCCAAAGTTTCCAAAAAGTGGAGCCCAAAATTAGGCTCTTCAGCCTGCCTTTAGCCACCTAAGAGAGGGGTTTTCGAGAATGCTCAGGGCACAAGTCCTATTGACTTCAAACTGCAAATCCTGATGGTTGAAGCATTTCAGCTCTTTACTTGTGGAAGTACAGTGTCCTGGCCAGAAATCCTCTCACTCGTCCACGTCGCTTTTCACTAGTAGATCTCAAAGCTCTTGACCAAGGAGGCGCAGAGCACAGGCTTCTTGATTTTCAATGCTGCGTCTGTATAGTCTCATACTAGGGGATATTAATGAGGCCTTGGGCTTGTCTTTTTCAGCACAGATGAGCATTTTAAGTGTGAAACTTCTTAGTCGAAAAATATCGACATAAAATCCAAAATCTTATTAACACTTAGGAAACGAAAAAAACAAACAAGTAGAAAACATCCACTTTGACAATTTAAGAGCATAAAATGGAAGAGAAGAACTAGCAATATGTAGATAAGAAATTTGATGTAAATTTTCAAAAAAAACCCCTATATTTAAATGTCATAATTTAAATAAAAATTTTAGTTGTGATTTTTAGCCACCCTAAGAAGGGGAGCTCCCAAAGGGTGCTGATGAAAATGTGGTCAGGTAGGAGAAACACCAAAACAAAACCAAGACCTGTTGTTTGAAAACACAAGAACAAAAGAACATAAGAATGGCCATACTGGGTCAGTCCAAAGGTAAATAACTTTTCCTTATTCACCTTCTCCACACCACTCATGATTTTATAGACCTCTATCATATCCCCCCTTAGTCTCCTCTTTTCCAAGACAGAAAGTCCTAGCCTCTTTAATCTCTCCTCATACGGGACCAGTTCCAAACTCCTAATCATTTTAGTTGTCCTTTTCTGAACCTTTTCTACTGCCAGTATATCTTTTTGAAGATGAGGGGTCCACATCTGTACGCAGTATTCAAGATGTGGACGTACCATGCATTTATATAAGGGCAATAAGATATTCTCCGTCTTATTCTCTATCCCTTTTTTAATGATTCCTAACATCCCGTTTGCTTTTTTGACTGCCGCTGCGCACTGCGTGGACGTCTTCAGAGAATTATCCACGATGACTCCAAGATCTTTCTCCTGATTAGTTGTAGCTAAATTAGCCCCCCATCATATTGTATGTATAGTTGGGGTTATTTTTTCCAATGTGCATTACTTTACATTTAGCCACATTACATTTCATTTGTCATTTTGTTGCCCAATCACTTAGTTTTGTGAGATCTTTTCGAAGTTCTTCACAGTCTGCTTTGGTCTTAACTATCTTGAGCAGTTTAGCATCACCTGCAAACTTTGCCACCTCACTGTTTACCCCTTTCTCCAGATTGTTTATGTATAAGTTGAATAGGATTGGTCCTAGGACTGACCCGTGGGGAACACCACTGGTTACCCCTCTCCATTCTGGAAATTTACCATTTATTCCTACCCTTTGTTCCTTGTCTTTTAACCAGTTCTCAATCCATGAAAGGGTCTTCCCTCTTATCCCATGACAACTTAATTTACGTAAGAGCCTTTGGTGCGGCTTCAGAGTGATAGCCGTGTTAGTCTGTTTCAGCAGAAAGAACGAGGAGGACTTGTGGCACCTTAGAGACGAACCAATTTATTTCAGCATAAGCTTTCATGGGCTAAAGCCCACTTCATCAGACGCAAGCAGTGGAAAATACAGCAGGAAGATATATAGATATATATACACAGAGAACATGAGAAAATGGGGGTTGCCATTCTAACTCTTAACGAGACCAATCGATTAAGGTATCACAACAAAAGTGTTTTTTTCTCCTGCTGCTAACAGCCCACCTTCATCGATTGGTCTCGTTAAGAGTTGGTAGGGCAACCCCCATTTTCTTGTCTTCTCTGTATCGATATATCTATATCTATATCTTCCTGCTGTATTTCCCCTGCATGCATCTGATGAAGTGGGCTTTAGCCCATGAAAGTTTATGCTCAGATAAATTGGTTCGTCTCTAAGGTGCCACAAGTCCTCCTCATTCGCTTTTCCTGACTGATTGTGCTGGGGGATCAGCCTGGCTCCAGCGCTCCGGTCCCTCAGTGACCAAGGCCACCTGGGAACCCTGATCGATTCCAGCTTCAAGGAGTGCTGAGATCCATCTGTCTCTTTCTGTGCCTCTGTCTCTCCTGACCCTGCCTCCTGTGATCAGTTATAGTTTGCTAGCCCCCCACGCCACCTCCATGGGTGGTTTTGGCTTCTCCATTCACTCTGCAGCAACGCTCCTTGTACCCAAGCTAAAGATCCCTGCAGCCCCAAAATTCCTCAGGGGTTTGCTCAGCAAGTGGGTTACGAGCAGAATGGTTGTGGGGTGAAGGCGGGGATAGGGATGTGCTGAACCTGGGGCAGAGGGGGGTGGCAGATTAAGGTGTTGCTCAGCCCAGCCAGCTGAGTCCAAGGACATAGGAGGGGACCAGCTTTAAATTGCTGTTTGATCCAGCCCACTGAGTCCTGGGACACATCAGGGGTCAGCTTGCGAGTGCTGATGACCCAGCCCTCTCTGACATGCTATGTTCATGTGTGTGTGCCTGTGTGTCTGTTCGTGTTCATCATATCTGGAGGCTGGAAGACCCCAGCCCTGGGGAACCGAGGTCCTGAAGGGTAGCTCCATTGGGAGGGAACTTGCAGAAGGAAGGAGTAGCGATCCATAGGAAAACACAAGTGACAAAAGCAGCACATTCACAGAATTGCAGAATCTCCCCCCGACCAGAAGAGTAACCCTAACAAATGGGCGTACCCCAAGGTAAAGGGCAATTCTGGTAACAGCTCATTTGGGGCTTGTTTGGAAGGGGGATGGACGTCATTCTTGGCACAAGTCACCTGCTATTGCAAAAAACACTTTAGCCCTGTTCGCCCTTCCAGACAAATCTTATGTCCCAAATACTTTGGGGCCAGTTTTGTTTAATATCTTCACTAATGATCTGGAGGATGGCATGGATTGCACCCTCAGCAACTTTGCAGATGACACTAAACTGGGAGGAGAGGTAGATACACTGGAGGGTAGGGATACGATACAGAGGGCCCTAGACAAATTAGACGATTGGGCCAAAAGAAATCTGATGAGGTTCAACAAGGACAAGTGCAGAGTCCTGCTCTTAGGACGGTACAATCCCATGCACCGCTACAGACTAGGGACCGAATGGCTAGGCAGTTCTTCAGAAAAGGACCTAGGGGTTACAGTGGACGAGAAGCTGGATATCAGCCAACAGTGTGCCCTTGTTGCCAAGAAGGCCAATGGCATTTTGGGATGTATAAGTAGGGGCATTGCCAGCAGATCGAGGGCCGTGATCGTTCCCCTCTATTCGACACTGGTGAGGCCTCATCTGGAGTACTGTGTCTGGTTTTGGGCCCCACACTACAAGAAGAGTGTGTAAAAATTGGAAAGAGTCCAGCGGAGGGCAACAAAAATGATTAGGGGACTGGAACACATGACTTATGGGGACAGGATGAGGGAACTGGGATTGTTTAGTCTGCGGAAGAGAAGAAGGAGGGGGGATTTGATAGCTACTTTCAACTACCTGCTTTGAGCAGGGGGTTGGACTAGATGACCTCCTGAGGTCCCTTCCAACCCTGATATTCTATGATTCTATGATCAGTCTGGAGTTTCACACACTGAATGATCAGAATAAAGTGACCTGGAATGAGCTACAGACCAACAACCATTCACAGCGATTCTTTAGCAAGTGTTTTAGAAGCACAAGAACACCAGCGAGAACCAGGAACGGATCAGAGACAATCAGCAGCGAGAAGGAGAACAATTCACCAAGCAGATGATTGGTTCTGGCTTATTTACTGGGCCTTAAACGAGAACAACAAAGTCCTGAATCTCCTCCCTGCCACGAGACCCCCTGCTCAGACAATCAGCGTGGAGACTCTGGCGGTGGCTGAGGGTTCCCCAGATGGCCCAGGGATGGCTCAGGTCACCGGTGAGGATCACTCTCAGAGCACGCTTCCTGTCCCAACTCTTTGGGACCATGAGGGCTACAGAGCAGCCCCCTCCTCGCCAGTGGAGGGAGGGAAGCAGGAAAAGAGAAACCAAAAAAGTCAAACCCCAAAGACTCACAGGGACAAAGGCCTAGCTGGCGGAAAATTGTCCCACCTTAACCTCCTGTTTTCCGTGCCGTGAATTTGGCCAGCACCGGGCGGATCAGGCTGCCTCGGTACCAAACCTCTCCGGGGCTCTTCCCTTCTCCACAGGGACGTCTGTCTTCTCGCTCAATGAGCAGTGGGAAAGGAGAAAACTCCAGAGAGGCTGCACCTCGCGCTCACATACGAGACCCTGAATTCTCTCTCAGTCCTCAAGGAGACACCTCCAGAAGGAGACTCCCTGCAGCAAAGCCCCGGGGGTCTCTGAGATCCCCCTGCCCTGCAGCCTGTCCTCCCTGGCCGTTGTCGTGGACTCTCTGTGAGGTCACCGCCTCCCAACCTCCTTTCACCAATCAGCTGAGTGCTGCAAAAGGCCCTTGTGATGTCACTGCCACCCCCACCCCTGCCCTGCAGGGCTCATGTCCTGTCCCAAGCCGGCTCCTGTGCGTGTTTGAGCTGCTCCCCCTGGGTCACCCCCACACACTCAGTGGTCGTGCAAGGGTTCACGCAGGCCACACGTGGAACCATCAGAGGATGCTCAATGTGCCGCACTCGGTTTTGCAGAGATTTGGAGACTTGAA
The DNA here is from genome assembly GCF_965140295.1 of Lepidochelys olivacea. Classification (NCBI taxonomy): domain Eukaryota; kingdom Metazoa; phylum Chordata; order Testudines; family Cheloniidae; genus Lepidochelys; species Lepidochelys olivacea. The sequence continues at coordinate 4,841,355 of NC_140438.1, read as the reverse complement.
GGCCAGAAGAGACTCTTAGATCATCTCATCTGGCCCCCTACACATCACAGGCCTCCTGTATGGCACAGTAGTGAGTTTTGGACCAAAGCAGACTCCAGAAAGGCATCTCATCAAGGGATGGAGGAAGCACCACTTCCCTTGGGAGTCTGGAGGAAATTGATGCTGTGGGGGGCAGGGAATTGACCTCAAGGCCACACTTGTGAGTCTGTATCATAACACACATGCACAACAGCACTGCGCGAAGTATGTACATGTCACCTTAACTCTGATGTTTCCTAACGTTTAAAGGCCTGGTTTCCAGGGTGTTCTTTGTGCTTCTAGATTACATCTCTCCCCAGAATCAATGATTTAGTTCAGAGTGGGAGCCGTGTTAGTCTGTATCAGCAAAAAACAAAACAAAACGAGGAGTACTTGTGGCACCTTAGAGACTAACAAATGTATTTGGGCATAAGCTTTCGTGGGCTAAAACGCACTTCATCGGATGCATCCACTGGAAAATACAGTCGGAAGATATATATACACAGAGAACATGAAAAAATGGGGGTTGCCATACCAACTCTAACAGACGAATCAATTAAGGTGGGCTATTCTCAGCAGGAGGAAAAAAACCTTTTGTAGTGAAAATCAGGAACGCCCATTTCAAAGAGTTGAGAGGAAGATGTGAGTAACAGTAGTGGGGAACTTAGTTCTTAGTGGGGAAATAGTTTTTACTTTGTGTAATAACCCACCCACTCCCAGTCTTTATTCAAGCCTAATTTAACAGTGTCCAGTTTGCAAATTAATTCCAATTCTGCAGTTTCTGGCTGGAGTCTGGTTTTGAAGTATTTTTATTGGAGAATTGCGAATTTTAGATCTGAAATTGAGTGACCAGGGAGGTTGAAGCGTTCTCCGACTGCTTTATGAATATTATAATTCTTGACGCCTGATTTGTGTCCATTTATTCTTTTGCATAGAGATTATCCGGTTTGGCCAATGAACATGGCAGAGGGGCATTGCTGGCAAATGATGGCAAACACCACATTGGTAGACGTGCAGGAGAATGAGCCCATGATGGTGTGGCTGATGTAATTAGGTCCTAGGATGGTGTGCCTAGAATCATAGAATCATAGAATATCAGGGTTGGAAGGGACCTCAGGAGGTCATCTAGTCCAACCTGTTGCAGGCACCCTGTGCCGAGAGGCTAAACAACAGCTGAGGTTGGTTCACTACCCGGTGTGCTACACCCAATAATCACAACGGGGTGGAGAAGCAGAAAAGTTTATTTGCAGCTGCAAAAAGGTACAGGGAGAAAAAGATCTCATATCCTGCACCCAGAGCAGGAAGTTTCACAGGCTTTTATACATCCTTTTTCCCAGCATACCTATCCAATAGCAAGCTGCCCTAAGTATCCATATAGCCAGCCAATCCAGTTCCCAGCTAGTTCCCTTGTTCTCTGTATCATTTGTTAACCTATACATAAAGCTGCTTTATTCACCATTGTTCTTCCATATCTGCCCTGTTCGTCCTTGTTTAGTTTCAGGCAGTCTGACTCTGCAACATATTGTTGCAGATCCTCAGCATAACTGCTGCGAGTGCCTCCAGGCGGGGGGGGGGGGGGGGGGGAGCAAGGACACTTGGACCTAGTATGCAGAGCTGCTGCGAGTGCCTCCAGGCGGGGCGGGGGGGGGCAAGGACACCTGGGCCTAGTGCGAGGGGGCTTCATCGACACTCGTGGTCTTCTATCCCCTCGAGTTACCTAGTGGCCATGCCCCAGTGTCCCCAACAACTCCCCTGCTCAAAGCAGGACCAATCCCCCACTAAATCATCCCAGCAAGGGCTTTGTCAAGCCTGACCTTAAAAACTTCTAAGGAAGGAGATTCCACCACCTCCCTAGGTAAGACATTCCAGTGTTTCACCACCCTCCTAGTGAAAAAGATTTTCCTAATATCCAACCTAAACCTCCCCCACTGCAATATGAGACCATTACTCCTTGTTCTGTCATCAGCTACCACTGAGAACAGTCTAGATCCATCCTCTTTGGAACCACCTTTCAGGTAGTTGAAAGCAGCTATCAAATCCCCCCTCATTCTTCTCTTCTACAGACTAAACAATCACAGTTCCCTCAGCCTCTCCTCATAAGTCATGTGTTCCAGTCCCCTAATCATTTTTGTTGCCCTCTGCTGGACTCTTTCCAATTTTTCCACCTCCTTCTTGTAGTGTGGGGCCCCAAACTGGACACAGTACTCCAGATCTCCAGAATAGATATGTGGACAGAGTTGGCAATGAGTTTGTTGGAAGGATCGGTTCGTGGGTTAGTGTTTTTGTTGTGTGGTTGCTGGTGAGTATTTGCTTCAGGTTGGGGGGCTGTCTGTAAGCAAGGACTGGCCTGTTTCCCAAGATCTGTGAGAGTGAGGGATCATCCTTCAGAATAGGTTGCAGATCCTTGATGCTGTGCTGGAGAGGTTTCAGTTGGGGGCTGAAGGTGACGGGTGGTGGTGTTCTGTTCCTTTCTTTGTTGGGCCTGTCCTGGAGTAGGTGACTTCTGGGTATTCTTCCCTTCAGCAGGTAGTTTTAAGATCGCTTGATAGAGATCCTGTAGGTGTTTGTCTCTGTCCGAGGGGTTGGAGCAAATGAGGTTGTACCATAGAGCTTGGCTGTAGACAAGGGATCGTGTGGTGTGGTCTGGATGAAAGCTGGAGGCTCACCACATGATCCATCGTCTACAGCCGAGCTCTGTGATACAACCACATTTGCTCCAACCCCTCAGACACGGACAAACACCTACAAGATCTCTATGAAGCGTTCTGACAACTACACTACCCACCTGCTGAAGTGAAGAAACAGATTGACAGAGCCAGAAGAGTACCCAGAAGTCACCTACTACAGGACAGGCCCAACAAAGAAAATAACAAAACGCTACTAGCCGTCACCTTCAACCCCCAACTAAAACCTCTCCCACGCATCATCAAGGATCTACAACCTATCCTGAAGGACGACCCATCACTCTCACAGATCTTGCGAGACAGGCCAGCCCTTGCTTACGGACAGCCCAACCAATCTGAACCAAATACTCACCAGCAACCACACACCACACAACAGAACCACTAACCCAGGAACCTATCCTTCCAACAAAGCCCGTTGCCAACTCTGTCCACATATCTATTCAGGGGACATCATCATAGAGCCTAATCACATCAGCCACACTATCAGAGGCTCGTTCACCTACACATCCACCAATGTGATATATGCCATCATGTGCCAGCAATGCCCCTCTGCCATGTACATTGGTCAAACTGGACAGTCTCTATGTAAAAGAATCAATGGACACAAATCAGACGTCAAGAATTATAACATTCAAAAACCAGTCGGAGAACACTTCCATCTCTTTGGTCACTCGATTACAGACCTAAAAGTTGCAATTCTTCAACTGAAAAACTTCAAAAACAAACTCCAACCAGAGACTGCTGAATTGGAATTAATTTGCAAATTGGACACAATTAACTGATGCTTGAATAGAGGCTGGGAGTGGATGGGTCATTTCACAAAGTAAAACTATTTCCCCATGTTTATTCCTCCCCACCCCCACCCCTCACTGTTCCTCAGACTTTCTTGTCAACTGCTAGAAATGGCCCACCTTGATTATCACTACAAAAGGTTTCCCCCCCCGTTCTCTGGCTGGTAATAGCTCACCTTAAGTGATCACTCTCGTTACCGTGTGTATGGTAACACCCATTGTTTCGTGTTCTCTCTGTATATAAATCTCCCCACTGTATTTTCCACTGAATGCATCCAATGAAGTGAGCTGTAGCTCACGAAAGCTTATGCTCAAAGAAATTTGCTAGTCTCTAAGGTGCCACAAGTACTCCTTTTCTTCAAGTGAGATGGTAATTCATTCATTCCCTGGGTTACTTCCTGGCCATTTGTGTTGCTTTAGTGCCATTGAGAAAACTGTTCTCAAAATCTCTGGGTCCCCTTGCCCTACGCTGTGGTTATGAAAGCTTCTTCTCAGCTCCTTTTACTTTCCTGCTTTCCAGTCACTGTAAATAAACCATTAACACAATTCTTCTTGTTTCTTCCAAATTCATGTCCTAGTTCCAGTTGTCTGGGGCAGAGTCATGAGATGTGTTTGTGACACTCTACACCTTGAGGGAGTGTGCTATGCTGATAAGAAGCACATGGGATCTTTTCAGGGGAAAAGGCAATACGCCGCGTTTGTTGAAAATACAACTCTTAGCATACGCATTTCATCACACACACACACACGTCCTGCAGATGTTCTTACAGTTACCAGTTTGCTGTAGCTCTTGTCAATCTAATGGCCAGTTAGATTGAACACAAGCGAGGAGCTGGGCTCTGTTGGTCGCGATCCCATGCTCCGAGGCTTTGCAGCACTGAACCCAGAGTCTGATGGCAAAACACCCCAGCTTTAGACTTGTAAATTCCCACTTTCGTCGATGGATTTTGCAATGTCATTCTGTAATCGTTAGTCCTTAAGTGGGGTTAATCTCCGGGTTTTCTGCTATTATCATTTGGTGGTTTTGTTGGCTTCCCATCCTTAGCTCTTCTTTGTTGTCTTGCATTCAGGGTGCCTGCCTCGCCTTTGAGGTCATCAATGCTGCTAACATGTTTCGCGTCGGATACAATGGCTGTTTTCTGATTGTCTCCTGCTGTTTCCAAGTCTCTCACTTCTTCTTGACCATCTGGACATTTGTGATGGCTTTCCACCTTTATTTTGAACTATGCACACAGTTCTCACTCACACCAAACAATTTGATGGAGACTTTCAGACAGGATAACATTTTAGAAAGGATGAAAAGGATGATATGGTTTCTAAAGGGATTACAAAAGAACCTTAGGCAACTTAGTTTGCAACGCAGAGAAGAAACACAACTTAATTTCAGGTTTCAGAGTAACAGCCATGTTAGTCTGTATTCGCAAAAAGAAAAGGAGGACTTGTGGCACCTTAGAGACTAACCAATTTATTTGAGCATAAGCTTTCGTGAGCTACAGCTCACAGTGAGCTGTAGCTCATGAAAGCTTATGCTCAAATAAATTGGTTAGTCTCTAAGGTGCCACAAGTCCTCCTTTTCTTTTTAAAACTTAATTTGTAATGCAGATAAGAAACAAGACCTTGGAGCAAATACCGTAATGAAACCTTATCCTAAAACAAAAGGTGACCAGGACTGTTCTGGTCTATTCCTGCCTGAAATCAGCTTCAGACATCAGAATCTGGCTGATGCCTCTTTACCAATGGCACACGAGGCTGTTCCTTCCTGCACTCAGAAAGGGTGGCGGGCAGAATATGGTCAAATCCTATCATACATCAATCCATTTAATACATGATTATCCCTTCTCTTTCATTATGCAAAATGCAAACATCGAATCCTACTCCTCTAGGTGCCCTGTAACCCCCATATTCCTCATCTTGGATTGAATTGTGATGTTACACGTAAACCATGCCATGCAGGGGATCAGGGGAAAGGTGAGGAGCTGCCAAAAGTCACTCTTCTCTCTGTCTAGATCTGTGTCTCCTCAATGCCTATGAAATGACAAGAATCGGATGGTTTTCACTGAAATATGCTGCAAGTTGTGCAATCAGCCCAAAATGAGCTTCCCCAGAGGTACCAGCAAGGAAGGTCAGCAATCCCCGGGTGGGGTGTGATACAACCCATCAAGAGCCATTGCCCAGCAAGGAAGCTCCCATTCAATGATTCACCTGCATGAGGCCAGAGAAAGGGAATTGCTCCACCTTGCTGGGAGATTGAGCAATGCCCGCCCCCACCCCAGACATGCCTGGACTGGGGCTTCCCAAGCACACGGGCTGAGGGTACAAAAACCAAACCCAAACCCAGGGGCCCACGCTTGGCCTTTCTCCTTCCCCCACCGACACTGCAAGCAAGAAGGACACGGAAGACTTGAGACTCCAACTGAGGGGACTGGCCCAGATTCCAAGGGAGAAATCTGGGTGCTAGGGACTGCAAAATCCAGGAGGGGGAGAAAAACGGCTTCGTCTCGATGTTGCCCAGTCTAGGAGGGTTGAGAGTTCAGACTGTACACTTAGGTGTTTATTTCCTTTGGTGACTAACTTGGATTTTTTGCTGTTCACTTCATACCACTTAAAATCTCTATTTTGTCGCCAATAAACGTGTTGACCTGTTCAACTTGAGCAGTGAGTTTCCCTGAAGTGGATGGTAAATTCCTCAGTCATCAAAGGCTGGTGTCGAGCCACTTTCCACTGCTGAAATGGGGAAGCAATTCATATGATAGAGAGCCTACTCCTGAGATACAGGGCTGGGAGCTGGGGGGATCCGGCTGGTGCCTCCCTGTGTGACTCAGGAGTGGCTCCGGGAGCATTCATGTGATCAAGCTGGGTGATAACAGCACCTGGCGGGGGTGCTGCTGGTCACTAGCAGGGCATTGGGAGAGACAGCCCAGGCTGGAGAGGGTTCAGGGGGCACAGCGGTCCCTTGGTCCCAGGCTGCACGTCAGGGGGATCCCATCACAGCACCCACAGGCAATAGCGAGCCTCGAGGAGCAGCGTTTGGGCTTTGCTGAGAGGTGTCCCTTTCCAGTCTGTGCTCTGTCTCTTGTCCTGGACACACCCCTGTCAATCAGGAATCGCTCAGCTGTGCTCTGCAGAGAGCTGACTGGTGACACAGGGCGCAGCCCAGGACGGGACGGAGGTGTGGCAATGCTGAGCGTCACAGGCCATGGGTTTAGACAGCTAGAAAATCACAGGAACAACACGGATCCACACAGCGGAGTTAGGTGCCGAAACTCCCCGTACAACGCATGGGCCACACAGGCACCATACAATACAACACACGAAAGCCAGCTCACTGGGCAGGGAGCCAGCCAAGCCCTTGAATGGGAGAGACTGAGGAGGGGGAGGTGTCCTAGCCCGACCCTTCTCTCACAGCACTCACCTGGGCTGTGTCCTGCTGCCTAGCGTAGCTCGGGGCGTGAGTACCAACCTCAGGGCAGAGTGTTACACACCAGGGCACACACCCCATGGGGACTGGGAGCTCGATAGTTTGCTTTCACCCACCAAGAGCCAACTCCCCAGGCACGGCAACAGCCTGAAGAGGGAGTCCCAGACACGCCCCTTGGGCACTCTGCTCTGTCCTGCCACCGAGGCAAGCCTGCCTTTGGGCTCGATCTGTGGCTCAGGGAGGCCTGAGCAGGACCTGGTGCTGCCAGCATCACCCCCCACCGTCTGCAAGGGAGGAAGGATTGAACCAGGGTCCCCATGTTTCAGTTCAGTGTGTGAAGCACGGTGCTGTGGTGGGGCTCTCTCCCGCGCTCCTGTGGAAGTTGGTTCCCTGAGGCTAAATAATGAAAGAGCTCGGGCCAGGGGGATTGGATCACCGGGGTTTCCTAATTCCGACCTCTCCGGTGGGTTCCTGCTCCACTGGACAGTGTCATCCAAATAACATTGTTAGAAATCAATCATGAAAAGATGCGGAATGACAGCAAGCCAGAGGGTTTCAGGACAGGGAGACCAATTCAGGCAATCAGAAGACCAGATAGGACACATTTGGAGCTCCTATGAGGCTCCAAGCAGACACGTTATAGAGACGGAAACTGGCCAGGAATTCTTGGAAACTGGTTTAACACTTATCAAAGTATCTGTTTGCGTTATGCTGAGGGGGTTTGGGGGGAGGGTGTAAACTATTTCCCTGAATCGAGTTTCCACTGGCAGCTCACTCCACCATGTCAGCGAGAGAAGAGCTGCGGTCCCTGGGCATTGAGTTCCCCGGGGTCTTTAACACCACAGCCCTGGGGAGGGGGTGCTGAGAGGGACCATCCAGTGAGGAACACAAGTCCTTCGACCATCCACCACACCCTCTTTTGGAACGGCTGCTGATGGCTCACCCCATCTGTGGGAACTGTTATCCCCTCTGCCACCCTCTATCTCGGGGTTTTCTCTTCTGCGCCTATCTGGCAGGGCAGCTCCCCTGTCTGAACGCCTGATCTGCTCCCAGTTTTGTCCCTCTGCCCATCCCTCCCCTCCAATTTCCCCCCTTCAGGGGGATTTTCCCTGCCTTTGGTTGCAGGGAGCAGATGCTGGTGATGAGTGTGGGCAGCAACTTGCAGATGTCACTGAGCAGGTGATAAGAACAGAAGAGCAAAGAACGGCCAGACGGGGTCAGACCAAAGGTCCATCTAGCCCAGTGTCCGTCTGCCGACAGTGGCCAGTGCCAGGTGCCCCAGAGGGAATGAACAGACAGGAATCATGCCGGGATCAATCCCTTGTCGCCCTATTCCCAGCTTCTGACAAACAGAGGTTAGGGACACCATCCCTGCCCATCCTGGCTAATCGCCATTGATGGACCGAGCCACCAGGAATCTCTCTAGTTCCCTGTCGAACCTTTTGATCCCAGGACCCTGCTCAGGAACAGGGAAGTGACCAAGTTCTAATAAAGAAGCAGCTTCTGATACCAGGGCAGCTCCTCTTCCTCCTCCCCTCCCGTGGGGATAAGCAGCCCCCACAACTGTCTCTCTGCCCCAGGCCTCCTTCTCATCACCCCTTCAGCCTCCCTCCAAATATCCCCTTCTTCCGATCACCTCTTCAGCCCCCCATCACTCCCTTCAGCCTCCCCTAACTGCCCCAGTCTCCCTCCCCTCATCGTCCCCTCAACCTTCCCCCCCTTCCCAGGCTCCTCCCTAGCTGCCCTTTCAGTCTTTCCCCCCTACAACCAACTGCCCTCCTTCAGCCTTCCCCCCGAACCCCTCGCCCAGCTGCCCCACCTGACCCCTTTCGCCTCCCTCCCCTGCAACTGCCCCTTCACCCCCTTCCCCACTCCCCTCCCTCTGCCTCTCCCCAAATCCCAGCTCTACCATGCTGAGGTTCCCTTCCCCACAACCATCCGCTTCCTCCCCATGGGGAACAGGGGCAGGAAATGCTTTTTGAAAACCCTGCTGCCAAATAAAAAGTAAAACAAGCAAAGCAAGCCCCTCCCTTGCTTTGTGCTGGGCGCCCCGCTCACTCTCTCTCTCTCTCTCTCTCTCTGTGTCTGTGTGTGTGTGTGTGGGGGGGGGGGTTGTTCTGAGCACACTCCGTTCAGGGAAGGGGTGGAGTTGGCCAAAGGGGCACCTTGAATCCTTAGCAGAGAATTCCTTTCTCCACGATGTTAGCTGAGCGTTGCTGTTAAATGTCAGCCGACGAATGCAGCATTTGAAACAATCTGACGGTAAATCCCTTGCCCTCTCAGTTGCTGGAGTTCTCGCACCCTCTGCTCTTGGGAGGTCCCCATGTGATGTGGTGTCTTATTTCCATAGCGTCTTGTAGATTAGACGGGACCTCAGTTTCCATGGTAAAAAATGAAGCGTAACTCCTTCCCTTCCCCCATTTGACTTCGGAAAAATAAATTCTGTCCCCTCCCGCATCTCCAAACCAGCGCCCCAGGAGGTGCTGCGGCCAGGAGAGAGGTGCCTCGCCCCAGGCCCTGAGCTGCTGTGGTAAGAGAGGGCTTGGGTGGGGGTGAGTCCCCTCTCCCTGGGGCAACCTGCACCCCAAACCCCTCATCCCCAACCACATCCTGAACCCCACACCCCCAGATGGAGCCCTAACCCCCCCTGCACCCCAACCCTCTGTCCCATCACCATCTCCAGAGGGGATCACTCTCAGATCCACACCCACCTCTTTGGGAGGACCCCTCACAATGAGAGCAACCCCACACACACACTCCACACACACCCCTCCTTGGACGGGGGAGGGAAGCAGGGAAACGGGGGAAAAGAAGCAAGCGAATAGGAGAAAAGAGGAAAAGGGAAACCAAAAAGGATAAACCCCAAGGGCCCCAGTGATTCCAAGAGTCACAGTCCGAGGTAGGAAATCAAATTCTGCCCCTTAAGCCAGTGTTTTCTGTGCCGAGAATTCTGCCTGCAGCAGGTGCATCAGACCCAACAGGTTCCAAACCTCTCGGAGCCTCTGCCCTTGTCCAAGGGACGTTCGTTTTCTGGCACAACCAGGGGTAGGAAAGGAGAAAACTCCACAGAGGCTCCTCTTCATGTTCACAGAGGGGAATCCTAATTCTCTCCCCGTCCTCAAGGGGAGACCTGGAGAAGGAGACGTGCGGCTGCAAAGCCGGGGGGGGGGTCTCCGAGACTGCCCTGGCCCTGCACCTCGGCCCTGCCCGGCTGATGTCGGGGTCTCTCTGTGAGGTCACCCCCTCCCCACCACCTTTGCCCAATGGGCTGAGTTCCTGCAAAAGGCCTTGGTGATGTCACTGCCCCACCCACCCCTCCCCTCCAAGCTGATGTCCTGCCCCTGCCCAGCCTCTTTGGAGGTTGGAGTTGTTGCCCCTGGATCGAGGGTTGCCAACTTCCACGCCCAACAAAACTGAACACCCTTGTGCCCCCCTTGCCGAGGTCCCGGCCCGCTCACGCCATCTCCCTCCCCTCCATCGCTCCCTCTCCCCCACGCCCCCTCACTCGCTCATTGTCACCACACTGAGGAGGGCTGGGGAGGGCCCCTTTTCAACTGGGTGATGTCGGGACGCACCTGGGAAGGAGGGCTGCCTGCCAAGCACCTTTAGGAGGAGGCGTCCCTCCCTGTCAGAAAATCATCTCCCTCCCTCAGCTCAGTGACGGCCTGAATTGCCCCTTCTCCCGGCAGAGCCAGAGGATTGGAAGCCTCACTCATTGCCACACTCAGTGCTTCCGACACACACAGACTCACACACACATCTTGCAAGGAAAACCTCACCACGGAGCCACATGCACCTGTTGCTTCCCTGCCCCCTGCTCTCCAGAATCCAACCCCAAGGAAAGCTTGTCGGGCCCAGAGCTGGCAGGGCGTCCAGTGCTGGAGTATTGAAGCTACCGTGACGGCACTCAGAGGAAAGAGGCTGAGAGATGCAAGTTAAGAATTGGCCGGTCAGGTTTCCAGTCCCCTCACAGGTCATTCCCTCACTCGAGCAAAGGGGCACATCTCAATTCTCAGCTGGCTCAGTCGAGCGGCATCGTTCTTGTTTCCACTCAGTCAGGTTTGAGGCCTGTTTCGCACCCTGTCTTTGAGAAGACAGTCAGAAACTACTCTCTGAAACAGCCAATGCAGGAGGACGTGTTATCGCTCCTGCCCCAACTCAGACGGACAAAGAGAGAAATGTTCTCGCTTTAAGGGTGGGACTCCCTGCCCTGGGCCAAAGACGAGCACCTCTCTTTGACCTTGGTCGCTCCTTCAGCTTTTCTTTCAGCAGGGAGCCCGAGAGCTCAGGTGCTGGAGCGCTGCGTTGCTCAGTGAAGCTCGGTGAGCTCCAACGTCACTCGGCTCTTCTACCAGCAAGTCAAAACACAGGCAGGATTTCCTCATTTGACAATACTGGGGTTGTCTGAGGGTCTGTCCACACTGCACACTGAGCCTGTCTCTATGTGGCCTGGGCTTGCTGACTTGTCTTGCCAAGCTGGTGTTTGAGCATCCAGACTGCAGGGGAAACTCAGGCCTCACACTGTGTCTATCTGTCAAGGCTCCTTCCCCACTCTGAACGCTAGGGTACAGATGTGGGGACCTGCATGAAAACCTCCTCAGCTTACTTTTACCAGCTTAGGTTAAAACTTCCCCAAGGTACAAACTATTTTACCTTTTGCCCTTGGACTTTCGCTGCTACCGCCAAAAGTCTAACAGGGTTTTTTATTAGGAAAGAGCCGTTTGGAAACATCTTTCTCCCAAAAATCTTCACCAAAACATCGCACCCCCCTTCCTGGGGAAGGTTTTGTGAAAATCCTCATCAATTTGCATTCAGTTTCTTAAAAGAAGAATTTTAATATAAGAAAAAGTAAAAAGAATCACCTCTGTAAAATCAGGATGGTAGATACCTTACAGGGTAATTAGATTCAAAACACCTAGAATCCCTCTAGGCAAAACCTTAAGTTACAAAAAGATACAAAAACAGGAATATCCATTCCATTCAGCACAGCTTATTTTCTCACCCATTTAAAGGAATCAGAATCTAAGGCATATCTAGCTTGATTACTTACTAAGTTCTAAGACGCCATTCCTGTTCTGTCCCCGGCAAAAGCATCACACAGACAGATCCAGACCCTTTGTTTCTCCCTCCCCCCAGCTTTTGAAAGTATCTTGTCTCCTCATTGGTCAATTTGGTCAGGTGCCAGCGAGGTTCTCCTAGCTTCTTAACCCTTTACAGGTGAGAGGATTTTTCCTCTGGCCAGGAGGGATTTAAAGGTGGTTAGCCTTCCCTTTCTATTTATGACTCTATCCTACCGCAGGAAGTCATCCTAAGTTACGGAGTACTTGTGGCACCTTAGAGACTAACCAATTTATTAGAACATAAGCTTTCGTGAGCTACAGCTCACTTCCTCAGATGCATATCGTGGAAACTGCAGCAGGCTTTATATATACACAGAGAATATGAAACAATACCTCCTCCCACCCCACTGTCCTGCTGGTAATAGCTTATCTAAAGTGATCATCAGGTGGGCCATTTCCAGCACAAATCCAGGTTTTCTCACCAAAAACCACATACCACACAACAGAACCACTAACCCAGGAACTTATCCTTGCAACAAAGCCCGTTGCCAATTGTGCCCACATATCTATTCAGGGGACACCATCACAGGGCCTAATAACATCAGCCACACTATCAGAGGCTCGTTCACCTGCACATCCACCAATGTGATATATGCCATCATGTGCCAGCAATGCCCCTCTGCCATGTACATTGGTCAAACTGGACAGCCTCGGGAGAGTGAATTTGTGTGTGGGGGGGTGGAGGGTGAGAAAACCTGGATTTGTGCTGGAAATGGCCCACCTGATGATCACTTTAGATAAGCTATTACCAGCAGGACAGTGGGGTGGGAGGAGGTATTGTTTCATATTCTCTGTGTATATATAAAGCCTGCTGCAGTTTCCACAATATGCATCTGAGGAAGTGAGCTGTAGCTCACGAAAGCTTATGCTCTAATAAATTGGTTAGTCTCTAAGGTGCCACAAGTACTCCTTTTCTTTTTGCGAATACAGACTAACATGGCTGTTACTCTGAAACCTGTCCTAAGTTACGCTGCTCCTACTGCGTGAAAAACAGCTGGATTTGACATCGCTTCGGTCGACTTACTGCTGTGTCTACACTGGGTTGGGTCGACGGGAGATGCTCTTCGGTCGACTTCCCTTCCTCCTGCCGTTCCCGACGCAGTCCCAATGGCGACTGGAGAGCGCTCTGCTGTCAATTTAGTGGGTCTTCACTCGACCCCCACAACATCAACCCCCAGTGGATCCACCGCAGCAAATAGAGCCTCCCAACCGTGCTGCCCCATCCACACGGCACGACTTAGACCCGAGTGGGAAATTCAGCTCCTGTGGAGTGTGTCACCCTCATCCGCTGAAGATGCTCCCCGAGTCTCCAGGGATTCCTGCCCTAACTGCTCTCCAGCCGGTTTGTGTCCATACGCTCCCCGCGGGGAGGCTGGGAGTGGCCTGGTTACAAGCGCTGGTTGCTCAGGCCTGGCAGGAAGGGAAACTCCGGGCAGCATTGACAGTCTGGAGATCCCTCCGGGGAAGCACAGGCGGTGGGTGGAACAGGCGGGGAGGCGAAGCTGCGGGGTCCTGCGGACGCCCTGAAACCAGCTCACAGACCCCCGGGGGTCACGCTGCCCTACACTCTGTTGCAGTAATGTTTGTACAAGGCGTGACGCTGAAAGAGCAGCTAGTGTCAGAGTGTATTCAGGCCAACGGATGTGTGTGTTAGTAGAGATCAAAGCGACTGTTAAATGTTTAAATGTATTGGGTGTTTAAACCTCCTGAAAACTCGTGGAATGTTGTTTGCACTGTTTTCACGTCTCTGTGTCCTGTTACGCTGTGATAGCAAAGAGTTGCCTTGTGTAGACCCCTGTCACTAAATAACCCCTCAAAGGAGAATGAAGGTGTGTGGGATGCAAGTGAAGAAAAGGTTAATTTCCAAAGAAGGGGTGGTAAGAAGCAGGATCCCTGGGCGGGGGGCAGGAGGGTGGTTTGCACTGTTGTTGCCCAGGGTGGGAATGGGGAACTGGGCTCTGGCTTAAAGCGGTGTCAGGCTTCGAGGGGCTGGGTTCAGAGCTGGAGGTTCGGGTTGGGGTGAGGTTTGGGCTACAGTTTTGGTTAGGGGGTTTCAAGTTGGGGGGCAGGTTATGGGGTTAGGGTTCCAGTTGGGTTCCGGGTAGGGGGTGGGGTTTAGATTTTGGGGGGAGGGTTTGGCCAGCAGCAGCATAGAAGTGCGGGTGGCAATGGGGTGCAGCCAATCGTGATAAGTCGGGGGTCTTTTAGGTCGTTTTAGTGTCAGTAGCACCCTGGGGAGGGGGGAGGGTCATGTTTACGACAGGGGGCTAAAGTGTTGGGGAAGGGGGTGGCAAGTTGACCCATCCCACTTCGCACTTCCCACACGGACACGCACAATACGTCGAAGGCGCGGACGCACACACGTCACACACACACGACACAAAACGACACACAACACGACACACAAAAGTAACACATGACACAGACACACACACAACACGACACGGAAAGCGTCACACACAAAAAATCACACACACTCAACACAACACGACCCACAACACGTCACACACACACACGCAAATACGACACACAACACTTCTCACACTCAAGACGACACACAACATGAACCACATCACGTCTCACACACAGTCAACGACACACAGCACGTTGCACTTAAATCGCACACACACAACGTCGCACACACAGTTTGTCGCATGTTGCACGTATGACGTCACGCACATGTCGTACTACGCACATGCACACGTACAACACGTCGCACGCACGCACACACTATGTGTCACACACACACGATGCCCACAACACGACACATGACACAAAATGGCACACGACATTGAGACACACACACACGACACTGACACGTTGCACGTGGAACACACAGCACGTCGCACGTCACGCACAACACGTCGCACTTTACATGTCACACGCACAACATGTAGCACACAGCATGTCGAGCGTTGCTCGTGCATCACACGTCGCAGGTTGTAGACCGCACGTTGCATGTTATACACACAACACATCGCACACAGCCTGTCGCACGTTGTAGACAGCGTGTCACACGTCGCTCACTCAACACAGTGCGCGTCGCACGTAAATAGCACGTCAGGCGTACACTGCACGTCACACACTCACAACACGACACACAACCCGTTACACACACAAAAATCACACACAACACTGACACACAACACGTCACACACCAACAAAACACGCAAGACAACACACACACAACCATGTCTCAAACACACACAACACCACATGACACACTACGTCTCACACACACAAACACATATCTCACACACGTCGACACACATTCATACACACACACACGGCACACGACGTCTCTCACACACAACACCGAGACACACGACATCTCACACGCCCACGACACGACATACGACACAAAAGACGGCAGACGACACGACACCAAAATCACACACGACACCGACACGTCACACGACACACAAGACGGCAGAGGACACGACACCAAAATCACACCCCGGAGACGACCCCCCACGGGGGCGAGAGCGGAGCGGGGACGGTCGGGGGAACTCGGTCTCTGGGCAGCGCGTGGGGCCGGTGTGGGCGGGAGGGAAGAGGGCGGCAGGGCCGAGGGCGAGATTCCCAGCCCCCGTCGAGCGCTGTGGAGCGAGGGCTCCGGCTCGGCTCTCGCAGCGGCTCTGGCGAGGAATGGTGCCGGAGCTCTCGCCGGAGGGGAACGCGGCAGGAGGGGCCTGAGCCGCTTGGGCCTCTTTCCAAGGAGGCGGAACCAGGCCTCCGCTCTCTGCCCGCTGCAGACCCAGCTGCCAGGTCGGCGCTTCCAATTCCTCGTCCGCATTCGCCGTCTTCTCGTGTGTTCGCCAACTCACTCTCTCCCCTCTGCTCTCCTGGTGCCGTCTCCCTTGGTAGGACACGGGTAGGTGTGCATTCCCACAGGTGAGGTCTCGGGAGCCATGGAGACGTCGGAGCGGAGGAAAATCATGCAGGGCAGTAGAAAGGCTGCTGAAAGTACCTGAAGAGACAAAGGGAATGAGAAGGGGGGAGTCCAGACTAAGACAGGAGTCTAGTCTGTAAAGAGAAACAACGGGAAGTCTAAGCTACAGAAACTCTTCAAGTTGCCAAAAGACCTTTAGGATGGGAAATGACTTCTTGAATCCAGTCTCTTTAAGATCTTAGGCTTAGTATGTGTGTGTATTTGTATTTGTTTAGTAATCTGCCTTCTTCTGTTTGCTATCCCTTCTAATCACTGAAAATCTGCCTTTTCTAGTGAAACTATTTGTTGTTTATTATTATTATTAAACTCAGTTTGTGCAACGGGTGCTCCGGGAGGAAATGATTTGTGTGTTACTCCAAGGGGCCGCCCGGTGACACTGTTGGTCCACGAGGGAAATGGTTTGTGCATGACCTGAATTGGCCACACACATCACTCTTGCTCTGGGGGGGGGATTGTTTGTGTGTTACTCCTGAGTGGCCACGTTGTGTCACTGTTTCTCCATGAGGGGAATGCTTTGTGCCTTACCCTGTGTGGCGACCCAAGACAACACACACATCAAACACAAAACATCACACACACAAAACACGACAGACGACACTCACACACACACACACACACAACACGACACCGACACACACAGAGAGAACACGTCACACATACAGAAACACGTCTCTCACACACACACAACACAGGACAGCGACACACACAAACAACATGACACACAAATAAAATGACACACAAAACAGCACACAACACGACACACAAAAATCACACACAATACACGACACCGACACATACACACACACACACACGAGACGAGGCACAAAAGGGCAGACATGACACAGAAATCACACATGACACAGACACCCACACACAATATGACACACAACACCTCACATGACACACAAAACGGCACACGTGACACACACACACAACACGATGCACAAAACATAGCTCACAAAATATCACACACCCACACACGACACACACACAGACAACATGACACACGACACACAAAACGGCACACGACACGAGACACAAAAATCTCACACAACACATGACACCGACACACACAACATGCACACAAAACGGGACACAACACAGCACACACCGTCACACGCACACAACACAGCATACAACATGGCACACACACACTCAACATGGACCACAACACGCACACATAAACACATCTCTCACACACAAAACGACACACAAGTCACACACACAACACGTCACACGACACATGCAACACGACACACACAACACGGCACACAGCAGAAGGTTTCATCGAGGAGGAGGATGTCCCGGGGTCCCCGGGCGATGCTCTGGGACTGCTCCCCAGGAAGCCAGGCAGGACTCTGGGGAAGTCTCCTCTCGGGGAGCAGCCTGTCTGCAGGACACACAGCTCCCCCGGCTCCACCTTCCTGGCTCTGACCTCGGAGCCTTCAGCCTCCTCTGCCCCTCTCTGCGCTTCCCACAGCCAGTCCGCCCAGGCGGGGTCCTGGGGGGGGCAGAGGGTCCTGCCCCCCAACTCCGCAGTCAGACGGGACTCTCAGCCAGCCAGGAAAACAGAGGTTTATTAGACCACAGGGACATGGTCTAACACAGAGCTTGTAGGTGCAGAGAACAGGACCCCTCAGCCGGGTCCATTTTGGGGGGCAGTGAGCCAGACAACCCCGTCTGCCCTTCACTCCATGTCTCCAGCCAGCCCCCAACTGAAACTCCCCCCAGCCCCTCCTCCTCTGGGCTTTGTCCCTGTCCCCGGCCAGGAGGGCACCCGATTCCTTTGTTCTCCAACCCTTTAGCTCTCACCTCGCAGGGGGGAAGGGCCCAGGGCATCAGGTGCCAGGAAAGAGGGTGTCGGCCATTCTCTGTGTCCAGACCCCTGCACACACCTGCCCTCCAGAGCTCTGCAACGATCATACACCCTTACCCCACACCCTAGATCCTTAAGAACTGCATAGGGGAAACTGAGGCACCCCCACACAATTCAGAGGAAACATGAAGTCCCGCTTCATCACAGATAACTCCAGGAGGTGAGTTGCTTGCTATCCTACCATGTTTTTCTCTGTCTCTCCTCTAGTACGTTGGCCATCACACACACTCTGTCTCTGTCTCCGTCTCCTCTCCTCTCCTCTCTTGGTGCCAACAATGACCAGGCCCCGGGTGCCTGGGCCCCAGTTCCCCACCTGTGCTCCATCTCTTCCTGTATCTGCCTCGCCCCTTCTCCCAGCCCACACTGCCCACCGCTGCCTGGATGATTTCCCCCTCTCCTCCACTGCACCCCCCTCTGTGGGGTCCCTGCCACTCACCGTCTGCCTCCTCTCCTCCACCCCCTCCCCCGCTTCCCCACGGGTCACTCTGGGGGCCGGTTTTCTTCACCATCTTTGTGCATGATCTGGAGGATGGGATGGATTGCACCCTCAGCAAGTTCGCAGATGACACTAAGCTGGGGGGAGAGGGAGATACGCTGGAGGGTCGGGATAGAGTTCAGAGTGACCCAGACAAATTAGAGGATTGGGCCAAAAGAAATCTGATGAGGTTCAGCAAGGACAAGTGCTGAGCCCTGCACTGAGGAGAGAAGAATCCCATGCACTGCCCCAAGTGTGCCATGTCCCCGCCCCGAACCGACCCTCCCGGAGCATCCTCAATTCCATGAAACAGCTGTTCTGTGGTGGGCAGGAAGTGCTGGGAAGGAGAGTGGGGAGTTGCTCAGTGGGGGTGTGTCTCTCTGGGTGGGGTCTGTGTGTGTTTACGCACAAGCTGATTGTGATGTCACGGAGCCAACAGCAAAGAGTGTTGGGCGTCAGCATTCTTGCCCTGCCGTCAGTCTGCCAACTGGCTTGGTTGACAACGGCTGGTGACCCAAGGAGCTGCTGAGAGACGCGGACCATCCCTCTGTCAGCAACTTCTTGAATCAGCTATTTCCACAGGTGTTTGAGGAACAAAAGGATGAGTTTTTACAGAAGGTAATTCCCAGATTCTTTCCCTGCTCATTAGATCGCACACGACAGGTCGGTGCCTCCTTCTCCTGGGGACGGGTGGGGGCGGGTGTGGCAACAGGCAGGTCTCAGCGTTCCCTTTTGATTTGAAAGTGGCCATCTCTCAGGTCTCCTCCTGCTTCAGCCGGTCAGGTTCTTTGGAGGCAGATTTAGATGATTTTATCTTTCAGCAGACTAGTCGGGGGGAATTTCCAGGGATAGAACCAAAAGGGAAGATAACAAAACTCGTGTAGAATTTAGATTGAGATCTCCATCAATAGTCTTTCCCTTGGAGTTGCCCCTAATGCACTCCTTGCCTTCAAGTTGGGAATAGAAACCCTTTGTCTCCTGTCATGACTGCCAAAGAAATGTGTATTGAGAGAATATCGATAGGATTGAAATGCACATAAATGAGCTCAAATAATGCAGAAGAAATGAATCTTAAGATATATTGAAAGTGATACAGCTCCACTCCCATCCCCTGGCTGTCATCTTGGTAGTTCTCTCAGAAAGAATCTCATGGCGATAGATCTCAAAACTCTCTACAAATTCTACTCTACCCCCTTGGGCTAGAGAAAAGAGATGTGTCGATCCCCCCCGCCCCACAATTCCTTTCCAGGAAAGGGGTTTCAATCAACTGTCGCCTACATTTGTCATGGGTCTCGCTGTGATTTCTTTGTCCTTGTTTTGGAGGCCTAACTTCTGACTGGATGTTGGAAATAATATGGGTCATTCTTCATTTCAAGTTGACTGATTCTTTCCCCCATGCTAATACATTCCAGATTTTCAAATAGTTGAGAAGAAGTCAACATATTTGCAGCTGCTAATTCATCCTTCCAGACCCTCAAACCCTCGAGATGACAATCTTTTCTTCCTTTTCCTGGCTTCTCTGGGAACAGAGCTTTCTTGGTTTGCAGCTTGGCCCGATCTGTTCCCAGAGTCCCAACATTCTGTGCACAAAGGAGTGGGGTTAAGAAGGAAGCATTTTTGCAACTAGGCCCAGGCAAAGAACATAGAAACTGACCTTTTGCTCTTTCTATCCCTAGCCTCTGTTTGCCAGGTGCCAGGAATGAGCAACAGGAATGGATCGCTTGATGATTCCCTATTCATTCCTTCTGGGGCACTCAGCACTGGCTACTGTCAGAAGACAGCGTACTGGGCTCAATGGACCTTTGGTTTGACCCAGTCTGGGCGGTCTTGTGTTGCTTACCTTCTTGGTTGCAGCAAGCAGTCCTGGCTATTAGAGGAGCAGATGGCTTCAAAAGACCACACTCGTGGATCTGGGAATCCTGGGCAAACTAATTCCCTTCCTTTCGAGAAGGACAGAAAAACCCATTTCCTCCTTCTTTCTATTCCAGGCTTCGTTCCTTTTTCGAAAGACTCACCTCTCGGGAGCACAGAGAGATCCACGTGCACAAAGTGCTCGTCCAACCTGCAGCCATTGAGGCATGCTCTGGCCTCAGCCCCCAAGAACAGGCCTTGCCAGAGAAGCCCCAAGGAAGAAAATGCTCATGGACCATCATGAAAAGACTCTGTGTCTGTTGCCGATCCCACAACTCGATGGCAGAGAGCAGTGAGGAGAGAACAGCTTCCTCTCCAAGAAGGTGGACGCACTTGTCCCTGCAGAAGAAAGCAGCGGAGACCCAGGTGGAGGCAGAGGAGGTGAAGCTGCAGGAGACGACAGACAAAGTCAAAGCGGATCTTACAGGTAAGATGGTTCAATCCACATGGTTCGCGAGGAGCATGTGAGGAACACTCACACCAGTCACTCGACAAGCCTCGACATCAGGGCCATCTCATGGGACAGTGATGGGTACCTCTGGCTCTGGAATCCATATAGAGGGTGGCAGAGATCCATGGCTGAGGTGGGGAGAGCTGACAATGTCAGATCACCCCCCTCTGGGGATCTGGCACGGTGGGGTGGGGACTACTAACATGGTTCCAGGCTGGAAGGAGAAGAGAGAGGCTGGATGTTGGAGGAAATCCTTTCTTTCCTCCTGGATTGGGTCCCTTTCCTCAAGAAAATGCTCCAGAGGTCTCAGCAGGTCACAGCTGGAAACCGTACCAGAGCTGAGTCATTCCTTCTTGGGGGGTTCAATGCAAAAGGAGGCCAGGTGCCCATCACTGACAGGAAAGGGGTGCAAGGGGAGCGGAAGAGTAGAGGACACCATTGAAAAGAAACTGGCCCCGAGGGAAGAGGAAGCCTCGTGTGGTTAAAGCCTCCAGCTAGGAGTCAGGAGAGCAGAGTTCTCTGCTGAGCTCTGCCAACAACCTTCAGTCTGACCCTGGGCAATTCGCTTCAGGGCTCTGGGCCCAACTTCCATCCTCTGTAAACCGGGGGGAAGACATGGAGAAGCAAAATGTTAAGAATGTTTCTTTCTGCTGCAGGGACGAAGAAGGAGCCGTCTGACACGAAGGGGAAGTGGGAAAAAGGAAGCCCAGAAGAGCAGGAAGAAGAGCACACTCCCAGCCCCTCATTAACAAGCAGCTCCCATATGACGATGGTAATGGTGCTGTGTGGCCGTGCTCATGGAAAGCATCCCTTGCTGTGTGTAGGAATATCTCCGAGGGGCTGAAAAGAAACACTCGTCAAGGGTGATCAACTCCAGCCAGTCTTTATCTGGGTCGCTTGAACGAGGCCCGCTTTGACAAAGGGGTTTAGACACCTAAAGAAGTCCAGAGGTGCTTTGTGGGATTGGCAGAAGTGCCTGACTCAGGTGCCCAATTCTGATGCACTTTCCATGGCATACAGGCACGGCTGAAAATCAGACCAGGCCCATCCCTGCCCTGGTTGGGGGAACTCACATATCTCCTGGCTGTGGGGTTCTGGCCCATCTCGTGGTACCAGGACCGCTTCGAGACACAGAGAAAAGGAGTCTGCTCTAGAGCCTTAGCTAAGAGCCTCTTGGCTTTTCGCTCCTGTGGTCGAGGCTCCTGCACTAAGCCCCAGAGGTCCCAGGTTTCCTCCCACCTGCCAACATCTGGGCTCTGTCCGAGTTACAAAAGCCTCTAGACACCTTTGTAACTCTTCCTCTTCGGGACAGAGCACCCTGCAGCGCATACAAAAGGCTGCAATTCTGGGAGCTTCTGACCCGCCGGGGGTCTGGAGTATGGAGGCGAGTGTGCCACTCCGCCGTGCTCTACTGCATCCTAGGATATCAGGGTTGGAAGGGACCTCAAGAGGTCATCTAGTCCACCCCGTTGCTCTAAGCAGGACCAAACCCCAATTTTTACCCTAGATCTCAAAATGGTCCCCTCAAGGATTGAACTCACAACCCCGGGTTTAGCGAATGCTCAAACCACTGAGCTACCCCTCAGCTGCTGGCAACCAGGATAGACGGTGCTAATCCAGCGCCATGCAGGCCAACTGCAGTAATCCCCAGGGGGTGCCCTGAGACCCCAGGGCAAAGGCCTCCAGCACCCCAGGCCCTGGGTTGAGGTGACCCTGGAACCAGGCCCCCTGGAGTAACATTGTGCCCAGTGAGTTCTCACCCCCAGGGCTCTGGCCCCAGAGGCCCAGGCTTTGGGCTTCTCTTCAGCCAGGCAAACTTGCTTCTTCAGTCTCAGTTACTTTCTGTCCTGACGGTGATTCCTGCCTGTTTTCTGGCAGCCCCACAGGCTGCTAGGTGGGGAAGGAAGAGGGTGTTCCCGTTTGGGCCCTATTCTCAGTCCCTTCCTCGCAGACACTGTGGGCTGTCAGAATTGCTGAGCCAATCTCCTCAGGCACTCGGGGTGGGATGGGACATGGGGCAGGTTCTCCAGTGACCCCTCGGCGACACTCAAGGAGCAACTCGAATGGGCTTTGCAGGACATTGAGGCTTTCTCAGCAAAAGCGGGGTTTCCTGCGAGGAGGGGCTAGCGAGGGAGGAAACGGGGTGGCCCTTGGGGTCCTAGCACTGCCCGAGAGGCTCCCATCTCTTCTCAGGGGAGGGGGCCAGAGAGGGGACAAAAGGCTAAGGAAACCTTAGCACCTGGGGAGGCTTTTGAAGAAAAGGGCTCAGCCGGAGTCTCCAAGCTCCCTCGGCACTGCCAGCCTCCCCCGGGGACAGACTGTTCCAGGGCAGCTGCCCGAGGGAAATACTCAATCCAAACAGGCTTTGTCCCTGTTCTTTGCAGACCCCCAGGGAGCACCCTTCCTCAGCCCCGCTCCATGCCCTGCTGATGGCAGCCGTGAAGGGTCTGACAACACCCACCCTGCAGAGATTTAGAGCCGCAGAGGAAGAGCTGAGGGCCATCGTATCTCTCCACGGAGACAAGATGGAGAGAGTAAGAGACTCCTGCAATGGGGCAGGGGGATGCTGCGCAGAGAGGGGAATGGGAGAAGTTCCTCTCCTTGGAAACCATTCCTGGGACACTGGCATGGGATTGGGAAGTTGGCTCAGCCCCTTGCCATTCATCGCTTGGCCACGGGGATAGGCGACATTCAAGCCCTTCTCCAAAGACCGCCTGCACGTGGCGCGGAAGTGCAGACTTAGTCCCTTCCTGGGCTTTGGCTTTCCTGGAAACTCTGAGACTAATCAATGAACAGAATCCTCAGCCTGAACTTCCTCCCCAACCTGCCTGTTCCTAGGGTTTCCTGCCGGTCATCCCTGTCTCTGCCCGAGTTCCTTCTTTCCAACAGGTCCCAGTGGGAAGATAACAAATGGCCCCTCAATCAGCAGATTGATTTGTGCAGGGCTCTAACTCCTGCTAGCAGAACAGGTCAACAGAATCCAGCCACCCGCCTTGGAGCTCCTGCTCTTTGTTTGAGAGAGGAAAGAGCAATGACCAATTCCTCATGGAAGAGTCCTAGGGGGTGGCTTGTCCCTTTAGGGTCTGTCTCCCTGTGTTGCAAACTCTGCAGCAGGAGCCTGAAAGCCTGGCCCTATGGACTTGGGCTCCCAGGGCTGGCACTGAGGGGCCACAACAGCAATGCAGACTCTTCTGGGCTGGGGCTGGAACTTGATCTCTGAAGCCTGGGGAGGAGGGTGGCTTCAGAGCCTGGGCTCCAGCCCAAGTCACCTTGTCTGCACTGCTCTTCTAAGTGCCATAGCATGAACCCGAGGTTAGAGACTGGGGACTTAGGAGACTGGGGCCGGGAGCTGGCTAGCCCCACCCAACTAGCCCTGCCTCCCATCTCTGCCATGGGCTCTGGGATACATCGGTAGAACCAGCTGGGTCTGGAGCAGTGCTTCTCAACCTGTGGCCCGGTCAGCACAGAGCTGCGCCCCTTTGGGACATCCTCAGGGACAAACAGGTCGGATTGGATGTGCCCCACAATGGAACCTAGGTTGAGAACCACTGGTCTGAAGGAACGGATTGTGCAAGAAAGAGCTAAAAGGAAGTTGCAGAGATGGAGGAAAGGCTCCTGGAGGGAAGCCCTTGAGAGCGGGGCAGAGAGCCGTTTGCTACGGCAGGGAAGGCCCTGGGACATCAGGGGAGTTAGGACTGTGCCCACTCTAAGGTTTTGTGCGTGTTTTTGAGCTTGAAGGTGCTAACCCAGACCTCAGGAAGACTGGGGTTCCTGGACTTGTCAAAGCCTCTTAGGGAGCAGCCAAGATGGGCAACCGAGGTCAGAGGAGGCTTGCAGGGCTGCCAGGAGGGCTTCCCTGGGAGGAGGCCACTCATTGAGAAATCCATCCCTCAACTTTCTGGCATTCTTCCAGGTTGAAGATGTCGTGGGAGGGATCTTAATCTGGCTTGACAACAGCTGTGATCCCAGAGCCAGAAGAGCAGTGCTCAGGGCCATGGCCTTGCTGGCTCGCTCCCACCCCCAGGACGTGGTTCTAACCTGTGTGGCTCACACGCTCTCATCGCACAGGTAGGGAGCTGCTTTGTTATCTCCTCAGTCCAGTAGTTCTCTTCCTGCTCCTACTGACAGGCCACAGGCCGGGAGGGATCCGTGGGGCTCACACAGTTGGAGGGAGTTTCCTGCTGTGCAGAGAGCTGTCCACGCTTTCGAAGAGGAGATGGCCAGGCCCAGCCACTGAGGAGCCAACCCCTCCTCCTACACTCCCCGGGATGGAGACATGCCACTTTTCTGGAGAATTCCAGCATTGTCCTGATTTCTATGGGTCACCCCACTTCCTCTCAGATCCAGTACAGGGCCAATCGATGATTTGGGGGCTCATTCAACATCCCTGGCTCATGAGGTCTGGCTGCTCCTTACTGCAGGGGAGAAGGCAGAGACAGAAAAGACCCATGAGGCCCATCTGTCTATCCCCTGGAGACCAGTGCAGGATTCTAACCTGTCGTCAGACCCCCCAGTTATTCCATGGCTGAGGAATTGGTGACAAAATGCACTCATCCTTATGGAGCTGTGGGGCAGAGGTCAATCTCTTAAGACAGACATTTCCAGCCCGTATTGATGCAAAAGAAAATCAAATCAAATCAACAAAAAAATCATCCCCACAGGACCAGAGCCTAAATGCAGTGCAGCGAGCAGACAGCTAGCATTAATAGCTCTGAGAGGGGGGAGTGCCTCTTTCCACCTCAATAGTTTGTTAACTTTCAGTCCTGCTGGTTATTGCTGATCACTTGGAAGGGTCAGCCTGCTGAGGGGTTTGTAACACAACCCCCATGTGCCTCAGGGCCATGAAACCCAACTGAACCCTAGCCAGAGGTCAAAAGTCCAGCTTTCCTTGGCATCTTCTGCAATGCAGTTCTGCACTGACCTAAGCAAAATTTGTGTCACACTGCAAAGCAAATTGAAGAGCAGCAGGAAAGAAATGGAACTTCTTACCAAATTCAGTTATCAGAGGAATACAGTGTTGGTTTTCAGATTTCTTTGAGTGTTTGATTTGTAAACCTTTCTGAATTTCAGAATCAGGTCTGAATTTCTTGGAACAGCCACAGTGCTTTCCAGGGGCTGTGCTCAGAAGTTACAGAAACTCGGCAGCATTGGCACAGAAGTTCAGTCAAGCTTCCGGAAGACCTTGCTTCCAGGCCATTTGCTCTTGAGTTGTCCAACCTAGTTCTCAGTGTCCTGGGGCTTGACCACCACGTCCGACCTTCCTCACCAAACTTGGAAGTCAAATGACTGGAAGTCTTTTGGATCCATCTGCAGTCTTCCTCTGCAGATGCCTGCGGGGACCAGCAGGACTTAGATCCGCAAGAGTGGAGGAGGGGGATTTCAGTCCTACTTTCCTTCCATCTCTGTCACATTGGGCTTTACAATCTCCTCTTCCAAGCTCTTGAATCTTCTCAGATCAGGGCGTGTGCTGACTCACTCTCTGACCCTGTCCACCACACTGCAGTAGAATTGAGCTGCTAAGAGACACTTGGCCAAACGCTGGGTCTCCGTTATAGCCCCAAACAGCCAGAGGAACTCCAATGATGTCAGGCAAGTTTCTCGGGACTGACCCAAGTGTAACAGAGCAGAATTTTGCACAGTCTGCGGGTCACAGTTTGGTGGTCATTCTGTGGTCAGTACATGCTCACTGTCTTGGAAAGAGTGGGTTAGCTTTAGAAAGAAGAACCCATTAGGGGAAAGGAATTAATACAACTTTCTCTGAAGGGACTTGCCCTGCCTTAGCCTCCCTGCACCAGTGGCTGTCTCCTCTGGTATTCCAAGCCTCTCCTTGGGGAGGGCAAGAGATGGCCAAGCAGGAAAGCTCTGACATGTGTTTCTGAATTTGCAGATGTGCCATTGAGTTGTGGAAGGCCTTGGGTGAAGAACCACAGCTCACCAGCGAGGTGCTGCAGCAGCTGCTGGACAAGCTCCAGCAGAGACGCCGGGAGGAGAAGAGCAGCCATGTGTCTCTGGCTGTAAGTGAGATTTGAGATGTCACCTTGCGAACCCGCCACCACAGGGAAGATGGTGCATCTGTGTGTGTGTGCGAGTTTCACCTCTTCTTACCTTCAGGCCATGGCTCCACCACACATTGAAGCCGACCTAACTTAAATGGGCAGACAGCCGCCACAGCGATTCCATCCCTGGTGTGTGTCCGCACTTTGCTGCTCGTGTCGGCAGTGCCCGTCCTCCCCAGAAGGGCTTGTCTTGATTGTCGGGTCAGGGTGGGGCATTGTGGGAAGGCTCCTGAAAGCCAGTTGAGGAAAGCGATGCGGTGTCTGCACAGACGCGGCATCGACCTGACTGCATCGACCTGGACTCTCTGCCACGTGTGGAGGTGGAGTGACGAATTTGGCACCGAGGGGCAGTTCTGATGATGGGAAGGAAATTCCATCCTTAGGGGGATGCAGAGTGAGTGGCCTTGCGTTGACCTCACTCTGGAGTGTAGACCAGGCCTTAGTGTGTCCTCGCCACTTCCAATCAAACCAAAGAGGGGTCAGTAAAGTTTCCCCCAGGTCAAAGTTACACATCTGAGGTGGTTTATCTGCTGGTACCCTGGCTCAGTTGTCTTCTGCTCCAGATGGCCCTTTAGTGAACAGGTGCAGTTCAGGTGTCTCTTGGAAGTCTCCAGGTTTCTGGCTCTGTAAACTGTGGCTAGAAATCTTCCCAACATGGCATCCTGAGAAGTCCAGTACTTTTGAGTGGGCCAGAAACACTGGGCCTAGGAGAACGGATCTCCTGAGGATGGTTTCAGCCCTTCCAGTCATGGCTGGAAAGCCAAAGCACACGCTCTGCACCAGAAAGAGAAATAATGGGGAATAATGTCATCCAGACTCTTCTCATCTTTCCATCCTGCTTCCGTTCCAGGAATGAGGGAAGGTTCAGGAGCCTCCAAATGTCCCCACCCCTCTCAGAAGCCAATACTCTTTTGTAATACGCTGGAGAGGAAAGGAGACATGACAAAGGGACAATAGCAAATGGCAATGGGGGCAGGTGGCAGATTGGGAGAGCTGAGTGAAATTCTTTCCCCCCTCCAGGCAATGAAGACCATTTATGAGCTCCTTTTCCTACGGGGATACCGAGAAGCCATCCTGCAAATGTATCCCCAGCTGCTCATTCTCTGTGTCAGGCAAGTGCAGTACGTGATGGATCTGCACTTGCCAGGGACCTACATGGCCAGGCAGACATCCAGCCCCGAGGAGGGATGCAGCTGTCTCAGTCTCCTAAGGTAATGACTGAAAGGAAAAGGAAGAACAGATTTGTTGGGCTAAACACATGGGGGCTGTTCACGGCCATCAGTTGTTCGGGTGTTGTCATTAGCCCAGGCTCAGATGGGAGCAGGTCTCTCTTGAGGGAAAAGGGTTGAGAGCCGTGCATTCTTGTGAGTCACACTCGCTCATCTGACGCCGTCCACAGCCCAGCTGCTTTCCTACACACTGAGGTAGCAGCCATGTTTGTGCATCCATCCACGTCTGCCACCCGCCAAAAGGTCAGTGCGTTCATCAGTGCCTGCTGAGCAAATCCGTGGGCCTCTCTCCCCGAACGCGGACAGAGCCACACCGGCAGCACATGGGGACAGGCACCGCAGGACGTCAGCCTCACAGGCAGACAGGAGGAAGAGGGACCAGTTCATCTGGTTCTGTGGGCACAGTTAGGGGCTTCCATCTGCACGGGAAAGAGAGAGCGCCAGAAGACACCTCAGGTGGCGTAAACTGATGGAGCTTTGCTCGATTCCACCAACAAAGGATCTGGACCCACATGCCCGCTTGAGTCCTGTTACCTGTCACAGTAAAGAATCAAGTATTCAACCATTGTGAGTGATGACACCAACCATCTGAAGAAGCTACAGTGTCCCTAACTGGTTCCAAAGTCAGTGAAACTGCAGTGTAGACAGGGTATCACACTGGATCGATCCTTGGGGAGGCTAGCTACTGCTGAGCATGCTGGGTGTCTCAGGACTTGTGCAGATTTGCCATGCTCGGGGCTGATCTCATTGCTTGACACTCTGTTTGTTTGTTTGTTTTTGTCTTTAGCACCTCAGTGGAGGCTGTGAAGACGCTTTTCTCCATGCCCGGCTACTGGAAGGAATTTGCCAGCATCCAGTTTCATCGGGGTTGGGACATGATAGCCTCCCGATATCACTACTCGCAGGGGGTTGGCCTGATTGCAAGGTAGGAGCTCAACGTTTCCTCTTCTTTGGGTCTCTCTTGGGAATGGGATTTCCGTGTGAAATAGTCCTCAGTTCCAGGCTGCCAGCTCAGCCCAGCAACTGGAGCTGAACGTTCTCTCCCCCTTGAGAATCAAAAGGGACTTTCTGTTCCATGTTCCAGAGCCATGATCGAGTTTGAGAACCCTCAGCTCCCTGCAGTTTTCAGAGAGGCAATCACCATCGTCCAGAGTGGGAAGGAGGAGGAGCAGAGAACTATCGCCCTGGCTTTCTGCACTGAGGTGAGATTCATGAGTTGACAGGCAGAAGTGGGCTTTCTGGAGAGCAGCTCAGGACAGGAAGCTCTAGGCTACATTGTCAGCAGCTTAGCAGCCCTACCGCCAGCTAGCTCCTCTCCGCACATGGATGGATGCGGGGCATGGCAAAGAGAGGGAGGGAGAGACAGGGTGAGATTGCTCCTGGCTGGATGTGCCTAGATGGGGTTATGGGACAAGAAGCCATGTTTCTCCAGTGCCCCAAGGCCATGCTTCTCTCCTCACCTTTTCCTGGGGTTCTGCATTTCTTCTGCCCCACGGCTCACTCCATGGCACTCAATGAGGTCTGGAGATTCCCCTTTCCCTGGGGGCTTATTTGTGACTTGTGCATTAGTCTAAATTTGGGGAAGGAACCAACTGAAACAGCAGCAATTGGCTCCCTCCTCACCAGAGACTTTGCATAGGAGGAAGTGGCCCTTTGGGAAAGACGACTGTCCAGGGAACAGACCCCACAATAAGACCTCTGCTCCTCAACCCGATCTTCATTTGGCTCTTGCCAGTTTCTCCAGAGTCCTTCCATTGACACCATCCTGACAAGATCAGCCCTCCAGGCACAGCTCATGGACTGGACCAAAGATGCAAATTCCATCATACGGAGGCTCAGTCTGCGAGGCCTTGGCAGTATTGTGTTCCAGCCAGAAAAGGTGAGAGCCGGGGATTGCCCAGGGGACCCAGGAAGCCAATGGCCATCAAATAGCTCAGAAATGAGAGGGAGAGCCACACACAAGCCTTCTTGTTTAAAACACAGCCCTCAAATGGTGGAGGTGCTTTCGGAACAAATCAAGGCATGCCATGCTCCCTGCCCCCGTGAGCTGAGCCCTGATTGCAGATGGGATGCAATGGGGGAGGCGGGGTGAGCAAAGACAAAGGTGACAGTGTGCAACTGGCACAGAGTGACAGGAGAATGACTTTCTGCCCCGTTAGGGGGCTGTGCCCTCCGTGGTTTCTCGTCGGTGGCAGTGGTCCAGCATGTGCTCCAGGCTATCACCTGGCATAGTAATGAGCTGCCTTCTTCATTCCGGCAGGTGCAATTCTTATGGGCCCAGCTGCCAGCAATCCTGGCCATGTTTTGTGACAGGGATGGAAGGCGTGTCATGGAGGCCATGCATAAAGCTGCAGACATCATCTACCTCCTCAACAGGGAAGCGCTTGGCTCCATCTCCCAGGACATTGCTGTCAGCCTTTGCCCCTTCATTGATGACGTAAGGCTTGGAACCCGCAGAAGAAGCCCATTCCCCCGCTCCAGCTGTCTGTGATGCCCTTGTCTCTCTCTCCCCATCCCCTTCCTCCCGCCCCTCAGGCCTGCCATGGAGCCTCCAAGGAGTGCCCCCGCCATGGGTGGGGAATCTCCTGCTGAGCCACCTCCCTGTCAGAGCTCTTCTCTCCAAAGCTCAGCCTCAGTGCCATGCTCCCAGCCCCTGCTGCAGCCTGGCCTGGGGGAGAGGGGGCCTGGCACTGGGCAGATGACCAGCTGTCTGGAGAACACAGGCCCCCAAAGAGGTGGAGATTCTCAGCAGGAAAGAGGTGGGTCGGGAATGGCCCGGCTCTCAGGGGCACCCAAGAGCCAAAGAAATGCTGTCTTTTGGAGCAGCCGGTCCCTGCCAGGCTCCAGCAGCTGCTTCTCCCCTTCCCCACACCAGTCTCCAGCAGCCTGCCTGCCCTCTCCCCTCATCTTCTTGGGTTCTAGGATTCTGTGATCTCCAGACAGAAACTGCCTCTGGGACAGCCTGGGCTGCACTGTCCCGCACAGGGTCTCAGGCCCTGCACAAGATGTTGATGGCGCTGGCCGGGTGGCCTCCCTGCTCCCGCCAGCCCAGGTAGTTCACACAGGGGATCCGGAGCAGCGTGGGCATCACCACTCAGTGGCGTTCTGCTCTGATGCTGCCTGGCTTTAACCGGGGGTCCCCACCCCCTGTGTGTCATTGCCAGGAGAAGGGCAGTGTGCGCTCAGCTGCCATTGTACTGCTTGGCAACGTGGTGAGCAGGGTGCAGGACCCCGACAAACCCTTCGTGCAGCAGGAAATCATCCACTACTTGCTCCCCCTGCTGCTGCATCTTGAAGACCAGGAGGAGAGTGTGAAACTGGTAAGTGCCACGGTCATTATTGCCTGAAGAGCAAAAAGCCAGTATCTCCTGGGGCCCCCACTCCAGTCATCGCCAGAGCCCCTTGCCCAAGTAGAGTCTTCTCCTCCCTGCTTCACTCCATGCTGGAGCCAAGTGCCTCATCCATCCTCACAGCACACAGCACAATTGGGAAGAAAAGCCTTCTTCTGGGAAAGAGGTGGGGCATAGCGTAGCGGGGCCGGGAGTACTGCTGCTGGCCCCGGCACGGCCCAGGGCCTGCGTCCCCCTGAAGTGCAGGGCCCCCCAAAGCACGGGGCCCTGGGCAACCACCCCAAACCATCCACAGGACAGGACGGCTCTGGCTCTCTCCAGCCAACTCTCCCTTTCCTCTCCTCAGCACACTCCTGTGGAGAACAAATGACAGGAATCTCCACTGGCAGGAAAAGCAGGAGAACAAGGGACGGGGAAGGTTCCATGTCCCCCAGACTATCCCTCTCTCAGGGAGAACCCTCTTGGTCTCCTCTTCTCTTGCAGTCATGTAAACTGACGCTCTTCCGCTGCGCAGTGTTCCTCAGGTGGGCTCATTTGAAGACCCTCTCCCGCAGCTTGGTCTGGGATGGCTCCTCACAGCTCTTGAAGTGTGCCTGGATCTGCTTGGTAGGTGAATTCCTTGTGCCTTGAGAGTGGTGAATGGGGACTTGAGGAAGACCTTTCTAACTCCACACCCTGAGTACCCATCCGCTTCGGTCGGGCTGCAGGACTCCGTTCCAGGCTCTCTGCTGGCTCATTTCAGCAGGACTTACAATCCGTTCACATTGTTGACATTTTTCTCCACAATTCTCCGACCTTCAAACTTTTGTCTTTTCAAATGAAAGCTGAGGTTCTGGAGAACACAATAGGAACTTCAGAGGGGTGCTGCTCTGGTGTATGGGTTCATATTGGCGGTTGCCATGGCCTGGCTATATGCATTGGCTTTCCTGGACTATTCGCTGTGGGAAGAACATGTCATTTGTATATTGTGCATTTCTTCCTTCTTTCTTCCTAGATGCAGAACAACGAGAGCCACATCCCCAAATTCCTGTTCCAGGCCTTACAGTACCTGGAAAGTTCACAGACAACCATAAGACATTCAGCAGCCCGATTCATTGGTAAGCAGAGCAAATTCACTTGATCTTTTCTCAATGCTTCCTTCAGAGCCCTTTTCTGGACGGCTGCTCTGTTCCCTCCAACAGCACCAGAATCCTAAAACAGGGTGTGTGTGTGAGTGTGTGTGTATGTGTGTGTGAATAAACATGTATTCCAAGATGAAGGGAGCAACTTAGCTGAATCGACTGCACCAACTTCCCCTGCCCACAACAATTCTTTGGCTGCGCCTAGGGGAAACCAGCAGGATGTGAATTCAGTCTCCTTTGGAAATCAGCCTCTCACTAACTTCTGGGCCTCTGATGCTTTCTGGAATATGCTTTGTGAACAGATGTAAGGAATGTCTGGAATTTCCCAAAGGTGTCTTGGGAGAATGGCTGCATCATGAGCAGTTTTCAGGAAAGGTTCTGAAAAGCCATGAGAGCCATTGTATTCATTGTTTGTCTAGGAAATACTATCCACCATTACTGTGATTTGTTGTCTGAAACCATGAATGAAGATGGCATCTCCCGCCTGTATGAAGGTAAGGAAATACCTCTGTGTGTTTGGGCCTCTGTGGGAAGCACAGGGGTGCAGCACAGGGCCTGAACACAGCTTTGAATGTGTCCCTCTCAGTCTCAGGACAGCGTTGAAGGAAGAAGGATGGTCACGCCAGCTTTCATCGTGGTCCCACAATCTGTGCACGGGAGCAGGGGAATTCCATCCCGAGCTCCTAGTGTAGACATAGCCTTAGAGCTGTGTGGGGAGACTGTCTTCATGAAGGTCAGAAAGTCTCTAAAGGAAGGCCTGACCGAATTGAAAAGGGCTGTTGGTTTTAAGGATGATGATGATGATGATGACGATAGCCCTCTGTAGGGAAAGATTCATCACCTGCCCTCCCTGGAATGGAGTGATTGCAGGCCAGGGACCTTCACTGCGAGATTGGTTATCAGCTCCTAGGAAATCCCATGAGGGCACATGGGTAACACTTTTCCCTGTGAGCTCTTCAGGAATGAAGGCACAGGGCCACAAAGGATTTCAGGAGACGTTAGGAGCCGAAATCCCTTTGTGGATCTCGGCCTAAATGTTGGATGGTTTAACGTGGCTGCCGCTGTCGCTTTCCTGTTCCATCCAAAGAACAAGTGCCCCCAACTGTCTGTGTGTACGGGTGTGTGGAGGAGTGTCTGCCAGCAGAGGGGGAAGTTAGGCAAGAATGGGGTCTCCTCTCTGTCCAGGGCTATTTTGGGAGGAGCGGAGTTGTTGTTCTTGTGCCCTTAGACTCTTGGGGAGCTAACAGCAGGGGGCAATGGCCATCGGAAGTGGAGGTTTCCTAGGTACCAGTCACATCAGCATCACGGGGTTTTCAACCCATTTCCTCTTGGTTTCAGCTTTTCACAAAGTGCCTTTGAAATCAGACAGGACCACGTGGTACATCCTCAACAGATATTATAAATGATTGCAGAAGCTTGGAAATCTCGTGTCGGGTTCTGCATTTGACTAGGGAACCGGGACCGACACAGACGAGCTCTTTGTCCTGCTATGGTAAATACAACAGACGCTTCTCAACTTTTTGGTGTCCGTGGCCTCTGTTTGCCAGAAGCTGGGAATGCGGGACAGGGGACTGATGACTAGATGATTGCCTGTCCCTTCATTCCCTCTGGGGCACCTGGCATTGGCCACTGTCGGAAGACAGGATACTGGGCTAGATGGACCTTTGTTGTGGCCTTTCTTATGTCCTTATGTTTGGAACCGGGGCTGAACAACGAGGTGGATATCAGCAGATGACCCAAAATTATGTCGATTAGTCAGGCCTAGAGAAGACTTGGAAGAAGTTGAAAGGGATCTAAGAAAGCCATGTCACTGGGCAGCACCATGGCAGATGAAAACCAGCGCTGACCAAGGCAGGGCCATACACATGGAAAGCAGTGAGGTGAACGACTCCTCCATAGCGCTGGTGTCAGAGGCCAAAGCACGGCTGGTTGGGCCCAGTGGTTGGAGCAGTGGCTCTGGGGCCTCGTGCTCAGAGTGGTGGAGGCCGAGCCGAGGGGAGCCAAGGGTTGGAGCCGGAGTCAGGAGTCAAGAGCAGGATTGGAACAGGCTGGGGAATAGGGCAAGGGCCGGATTAACGATCCCCGGCCAATGGGAGCTGCGGGGAGGCAGAGCCTACAGGCAAGATCAGCCCCTGGGACAGAGGTTCCCGGTGTGGTGCTCGTCGTGGTGACGTGGCTGGCGGGGATGAGGAACGGCAGCGTGCGGAGCCTCCCCACCCCCAACCCAGCCAGGCAGAGCCGGCCCGGCCACAACGCAGCACGCAGGGGTTTAGTGACTGCAGCCCGGGCCCCCCTTAGCCCTACTCCTTTCCTGAGTGCACCATTGCCCCACTTCTGCCCCATTCCCACACACTGGTACAGGGCAGAACCCTGGAGCTGATCTCTGAAATCTCTCTCACTAGAAGGAAGTCACTGCAAAGGCAGGACAACCCCACCTTTGGGCACCCTGGAGGACATCTCATCCCACTGCACAGAGCCCTACATTCACACAGCTTCTCGCATGTGGTTCCCTCACTCATCAGAGCCAGGTGGAGAGAGGAGAAATTCTCCCCGACTCCCTTTTACCATTGCCAGCCCACAGGGTAGCAGAGGTTGCCGGGGGTTGGGTGCTCTCTTTAAGAAATGCCAGCTCTCAGGGAAGTTGCCAATGAGCATCAGCAATGTGGGGTGGGGTTGTGCTGTGGAAAACTACCCTGCTTGAAGGTTTTGTTCTTCTCATTTGGGTTCCTGCCCTTTCTCCCTCTTCCAGACATCGAGAGGCCAACAGGAGCCAATTGAGCCCACCACTGATCCCATCTCTTGTGAGATGGCAAAGCAGCTTTGCATGGGAAGGAGGAGACAGAAGAGGCCGAGCAGCATGTGCCAGGCTGAACCAGCCACACAGAACCCCATAGTCTAGGTGGAGAAAGCCAAGCCCCCCTCAGCCCTGCCGGACATGCTCCAACTGGAGCACCAGAGTGTAAGGGAGCAGCTCAGCTCACGCTAGGCAGACCGCTGAAAATGGAGGATGCACACTGTAGGCTCCAGTCCAGAAGCAGCTCAAGCCCCTGACTGCAGAGCGCTGAGGTGCCGAGACCCAGCCACGTTCCTGGGGGCCTGCAGACATGCAAGGGAGATCGGAGACTCTGGGAGTTTCCCATGCCGGGAACCTAGAGACCCCCAGCCCATGGCCTAGAGACATCTCCAAGGAAGTAACCTGGGTGAACTAGCCATTGTCATCCGCAGTGCTGGATCCCCACTGACTCAATGGCACTGAAGGGCAGCTATACTGACTCCGGCCGTTGGGCCACACAGCATTGAGGGAGAGAGTAGCCATATTGTCCGTTGCCATCGGGCCACACGGGTGTAAGAGACAGGATAGACATATGGACTCTGAGCGTTGAGCCACACAGCCCCGACGGAGC
Source organism: Lepidochelys olivacea (assembly GCF_965140295.1). NCBI lineage: Eukaryota > Metazoa > Chordata > Testudines > Cheloniidae > Lepidochelys > Lepidochelys olivacea. Next base: position 4,805,499 of record NC_140438.1, on the reverse strand, counting down.
GGGCGGCCGCACGGACTCTGGTCGCTGGGCCACAGAGCCCCGACGGAGCGGGCGGCCGCACGGACTCTGGTCGCTGGGCCACACAGCCCCGACGGAGAGGGCGGCCGCACAGACTCTGGTCGCTGGGCCACAGAGCCCCGACGGAGAGGATGGCCGCACGGACTCTGGTCACTGGGCCACACAGCCCCGACGGAGCGGGCGGCCGCACAGACTCTGGTCGCTGGGCCACACAGCCCCGACGGAGAGGGCGGCCGTACGGACTCTGGTCGCTGGGCCACACAGCCCCGACGGAGAGGGCGGCCGTACGGACTCTGGTCGCTGAGCCACACAGCCCCAACGGAGAGGGCGGCCGTACGGACTCTGGTTGCTGAGCCACACAGCCCCGACGGAGAGGGCGGCCGTACGGACTCTGGTCGCTGGGCCACAGAGCCCCAATGGAGAGGAAGGCCGCATGGACTCTGGGTGTTGGGACACACACTGCGTGGGAGGGCAGCCATTTTGACACTGGGCATTTGGCCAAACTACCCTGAGGCTTAGGGAAGTTATTTGATGTCAGCCATGGGACCTCGCCCCTTCACTCCTCAGACATCGCTCATCTGTCACCATGAGACCAACCCCATGACAGAAGACTTTTGGGGTCAAGATGCAAACAGGAGTCGAAGCAAGGAGTGGCATTTGACCCCTCTAAGAGATCCTCCCACTCCTTTACCAATCTGGGGTTTTTTTATCTCCATCCACCTGCCTCAGGAATGGATTTGAGCAATTGGGGAATGTTCTGGGGCAGAGTGACCCATCTGGAAGTGGGTTCACGTGATCCTCCAAGAGCTCCTCTGACTTGGGGTGGGCCTCAGCCCCTTAGGACCCACCAGAGAGGGGATTTCACCAAACAGGGTAAGTGCCATGGTGGGGTGACCTGCCCGCAAGACGGGTCCATCACCCCTCCATGAAATCCCCGCACCGTCCTCTGCTAATCAGTCAGGGTTTTGCACACACGCTTTAGGCCATCCCAGAAGGGAAACGTAATGATCAGAATAGGCAGTGCCCGAAGGTCTAGGCCAGAAGCCGCCGATCTCTGGAGCTCCATGTTTGCGTGGCTGGCAGCATCGTCCGGGAAGTCGCAACACAACACTGCGGGGAAGAGCCCATCTCGTTCCAAGGATGTCTTTTGAAGAAACCGTGGCCTAGACCTTCGGGCTATACCTGTTCTGGATTGGTACACATTTCCCTTCTGAGATGGCCTAAGGTGGGAGTGAAACCCTCGCCAACTGCTAGAGGGTGGTGTGGGGACGTTTTAGAGGGACTACAGGATCCTGTTGCGGGCAGGTCACTCCACTGCAGCACTTCCCTTCTTTGGTCAAATCCCCTCTCGGGGTGGTCTTACGGGGCTGACGCCCACTTCAATTGGTAGAGGACACAGGGAGGAGTTCTCAGAGGGGATATACAACCTCCTTCTGCGTGGGTCACCCTGCCCCGCAACCTTCCCTGATTGGTCAAATCCAGTCTCCGGGTGTGTAAAATGCTGCTTGCCCCTGCCAAATTTTCCTAAAAGAAGGGAAGAAAGGCATGTACCTTTTGGGTTATCTGTCAGGGGGCCATCTTGGACTTGGGAAAAGAAGCTGGTGACCTTTAGCCATTTCCTCTATTAGTTTGGGTTGGGAAGCACACTCCCACGCACGGATTGAATCCGCGTAGATAGGGTCTAACATCCAGGCAGAGACGACGCAAAGAGGGATAGGGAGGGTTTTTAGTTAGGTCTACTCACTCGTTCCTGTGTCCACCATGGAGTCCCTCCCTGACGTCCAATGTCAAGAGAGCGGCAGCCGTCCATCGCTGTCCCTGCAAGAGAAGGGAGAGAGAACATCAACCTGACCTCCTGGGTGTAATTGTTTGGGAGACTGGAGCACTTCCAGAGTTCAAGTTTTATTAATCCATCCCTTCTCTAGCCTAGCCTAGTCCTTTTCCCTCTCGTAAATAAAGTCTTGTTTGTGTGCTTACCACTGCCTGGTGTTATTTTCTTGTGCTAAGGCAAGCTCTGACAGACTGGCTTTACAAAGGGGACCATGTGGGAAGAATTTACTGTAAGGTTCCCTGCATCTTCTGAATGGGGTTTGGGTTCTGCCCTTTTGAAAGGAAGGAACAATCTTTCCAGGTGATCCTACGCGGCTGAAACCCACTGGGATTACTTAGTAATCTGTCCTCTTCACTACCATGTTTGTGACCCTCTGTGTCATAGGGAAGTAGCCCATGGCTCCTTATGCATCTTTTGATTTAAAATGGACACGTGTGGTGTACAGAGGAAGAAGGACAACTTTTCAAGTCCAGTGTGCACAGAAATGGGATGGATCCTTCAAGGGTTGAATACAATGCTTTGATCTTCCATCTGTTCATTAAAGAAAGACAAAGGTGCAGATTTGGGAGGCTCGGCACTGACTTCCCCAGGATCATTCCTCTCCGCGTAATTCCCATGATAAATCTCCTCTCAAGGAGGAGCCTGAGGAAGTGTGATCAGGGGAACTACCCAGAGCACCAGATAAATCAGGGCCCTGAGCTGAGAAAAACCAAGCCTTGGAAAGAGGCCCAAGCAGCTCAGCCGTCTTGTCCTCTGCCATCTTGTGTGTGTGTCGCGTGTCGGTGTCGCGTGTGATTTCGGTGTCGTGTCCTCTGCCGTCTTGTGTGTCGTGTGACGTGTCGTATGTCGTGTCGTGGGCATGTGAGACGTCACGTGTCGTGTGTGTCGGTGTCGTGTATGTATGTGAGATGTGTGTCGTGTGTGTGAGATGTGTGTGTGCAAGACATGTGTGTCATGTGTGTCAGTGTCATGCGTCGTGTGTCGTGTGTGTGCCGGCGTGTTTGAGATGTCGTGAGTCGGCGGGTGTCGGTGTGTGTGTGTGGGCATGTGTTGTGTGTCGTGTGTGGTGTGTGTGTATGGGCGTGTGTCATGTGTGGTGTGTCTGTGTGGGCATGTGTTGTGCATGTGTGGGCATGTGGTGTGTGGGCATGTGTGTGAGACGTCGTGTGTGTGTGTGAGATGTGTGTCATGTGTGTGTGCGTGAGTCGTCCTGTGTGGTGTGTGTCGGTGTCGTGTCTGTCAGTGTCGTGTGTGTGAGATGTTGTGTGTCGTGTGTGTGTGTGTGTGTGCCAGTCGTTGTGTGTGTCGGTGTCGTGTATGAGACTTCATGTGTGTCAGTGTCGTGTGTGTCTGTGTCAGTGTCGTGTGTCGGCACGTGTGTGTGTCGGCGTGTGTGCGACATCATGTGTCGTGTGTGTGTGTGTAGGTGTGTGTTGTGTTTCTTGGCGTGTGTGAGAGTTGTCGTGTCCCGTGCGCGAGCGTGCGAGTGTGTGTGGATGTGTTTGAGAGCCGTCGTGTGCCTTGCGTGTGTGTGTCAGCGTGTGTGAGGCGTTGTGTGTCATGTGGTGTCGTGTGTGTGTGAGACGTGGTTGTGTGTGTGTTGAGGGTTTTGTTGAGTGTGTGATGTGTTGTGTGTCAGTGTTGTGTGTGATTTGTGTGTGTGTGACGGGTTGTGTGCCATGTTGTGCGTGTGCAACGTGCAGTGTACGCGTGACGTGCTGTTTACGTGCAACGCACGATGAGCAATGTGCCTGCGACGCACACTGTGTTGTGTGTGCGACGTGTGATGTGCTGTCTACAACGTGCGACAGGCTGTGTGCGATGTGTTGTGTGTATAACATGCAACGTGGGGTCTACAACCTGCGACGTGCGATGCACGAGCAACACTCGACGTGCTGTGTGCTACGTGTTGTGCGTGTGACATGTAAAGTGCGACGTGTTGTGTGTGCGACGTGCTATGTGTTCCACGAGCAACGTGTCAGTGTTGTGTGTGTGTGTGTCTCAATGTTGTGTGTGGCATTTTGTGTCATGTGACATTTTGTGTCATGTGGTGTGCGTCATGTGTGTGTGACATGTAGTGTGTGCATGCGTGTGACGTGTTGTGCGTGTGCACGTGCGTAGAGTGACATCTGTGTGACATGCAACAAACTGTGTGTGCGACTTAGTGTGTGTGTGACGTACGTGCAACGTGCTGTGTGTCATTCAGTGTGTGTGAGACGTGTTGTGGGTCATGTTGTGTGTCGTGTAGAGTGTGAGACGTGTTGTGTGTCGTGTTGAGTGTGTGAGTGTGACGTGTTGTGGGTCGTGTTGTGTTGAGTGTGACATGTTGCGGGTCGTGTGTGTGATGTTTTGTGTGTGACGCTTTCCATGTCGTCTTGTGTGTGTGTCTGTGTCGTGTGTTACTTTTGTGTGTCGTGTTGTGTGCCGTTTTGTGTCATTGTGTGTGTGTGACGTGTGTGCGTTCGCGCCTGCGACGTATTTTGCGTGTCCATGTGGGAAGTGCGAAGTGGGATGGGTCAACTTGCCGCCCCCTTCCCCAACACTTTAGCCCCCTGTCGTAAACATGACCCTCCCCCCCTCCCCAGGGTGCTACTGACACTAAAACGACCTAAAAGACCCCCGACTTATCACTATTGGCTGCACCCCATTGCCACCCGCACTTCTATGCTGCTGCTGGCCAAACCCTCCCCCCAAAATCTAAACCCCACCCCCTACCCGGAACCCAACTGGAACCCTGACCCCATAACCTGCCCCCCAACTCGAAACCCCCTAACCAAAACTGTAGCCCAACCCTCACCCCAACCCGAACCTCCAGCTCTGAACCCAGCCCCCCGAAGCCTGACACCGCTTTAAGCCAGAGCCCAGTTCCCCATTCCCACCCTGGGCAACAACAGTGCAAACCACCCTCCTGCCCCCCGCCCAGGGATCCTGCTTCTTACCACCCCTTCTTTGGAAATGAACCTTTTCTTCACTTGCATCCCACACATCTTCATTCTCCTTTGAGGGGTTATTTAGTGACAGGGGTCTACACAAGGCAACTCTTTGCTATCACAGCGTAACAGGACACAGAGACGTGAAAACAGTGTAAACAACATTCCACGAGTTTTCAGGAGGTTTAAACACCCAATACATTTAAACATTTAACAGTCGCTTTGATCTCTACTAACACACACATCCGTTGGCCTGAATACACTCTGACACTAGCTGCTCTTTCAGCGTCACGCCTTGTACAAACATTACTGCAACAGAGTGTAGGGCAGCGTGACCCCCGGGGGTCTGTGAGCTGGTTTCAGGGCGTCCGCAGGACCCCGCAGCTTCGCCTCCCCGCCTGTTCCACCCACCGCATGTGCTTCCCCGGAGGGATCTCCAGACTGTCAATGCTGCCCGGAGTTTCCCTTCCTGCCAGGCCTGAGCAACCAGCGCTTGTAACCAGGCCACTCCCAGCCTCCCCGCGGGGAGCGTATGGACACAAACCGGCTGGAGAGCAGTTAGGGCAGGAATCCCTGGAGACTCGGGGAGCATCTTCAGCGGATGAGGGTGACACACTCCACAGGAGCTGAATTTCCCACTCGGGTCTAAGTCGTGCCGTGTGGATGGGGCAGCACGGTTGGGAGGCTCTGTTTGCTGCGGTGGATCCACTGGGGGTTGATGTCGTGGGGGTCGAGTGAAGACCCACTAAATTGACAGCAGAGCGCTCTCCGGTCGCCATTGGGACTGCGTCGGGAACGGCAGGAGGAAGGGAAGTCGACCGAAGAGCATCTCCCGTCGACCCAACCCAGTGTAGACACAGCAGTAAGTCGACCGAAGCGATGTCAAATCCAGCTGTTTTTCACGCAGTAGGAGCAGCGTAACTTAGGACAGGTTTCAGAGTAACAGCCATGTTAGTCTGTATTCGCAAAAAGAAAAGGAGTACTTGTGGCACCTTAGAGACTAACCAATTTATTAGAGCATAAGCTTTCGTGAGCTACAGCTCACTTCCTCAGATGCATATCGTGGAAACTGCAGCAGGCTTTATATATACACAGAGAATATGAAACAATACCTCCTCCCACCCCACTGTCCTGCTGGTAATAGCTTATCTAAAGTGATCATCAGGTGGGCCATTTCCAGCACAAATCCAGGTTTTCTCACCCTCCACCCCCCCACACAAATTCACTCTCCTGCTGGTGATAGCCCATCCAAAGTGACAACTCTTTACACAATGTGCATGACAATCAAGTTGGGCTATTTCCTGCACAAATCCAGGTTTTCTCATATCCCCCCCACCCCCATACACACACAAACTCACTCTCCTGCTGGTAATAGCTCATCCAAACTGACCACTCTTCAAGTTTAAATCCAAGTTAAACCAGAACATCTGGGGGGGGGAGGGGTAGGGAAAAACAAGAGGAAACAGACTACCTTGCATAATGACTTAGCCACTCCCAGTCTCTATTTAAGCCTAAATTAATAGTATCCAATTTGCAAATGAATTCCAATTCAGCAGTTTCTCGTTGGAGTCTGGATTTGAAGTTTTTTTGTTTTAAGATAGCGACCTTCATGTCTGTGATTGCGTGACCAGAGAGATTGAAGTGTTCTCCGACTAGTTTTTGAATGTTATAATTCTTGACATCTGATTTGTGTCCATTTATTCTTTTACGTAGAGACTGTCCAGTTTGACCAATGTACATGGCAGAGGGGCATTGCTGGCACATGATGGCATATATCACATTGGTGGATGTGCAGGTGAACGAGCCTCTGATAGTGTGGCTGATGTTATTAGGCCCTGTGATGGTGTCCCCTGAATAGATATGTGGGCACAATTGGCAACGGGCTTTGTTGCAAGGATAAGTTCCTGGGTTAGTGGTTCTGTTGTGTGGTATGTGGTTTTTGGTGAGAAAACCTGGATTTGTGCTGGAAATGGCCCACCTGATGATCACTTTAGATAAGCTATTACCAGCAGGACAGTGGGGTGGGAGGAGGTATTGTTTCATATTCTCTGTGTATATATAAAGCCTGCTGCAGTTTCCACGATATGCATCTGAGGAAGTGAGCTGTAGCTCACGAAAGCTTATGTTCTAATAAATTGGTTAGTCTCTAAGGTGCCACAAGTACTCCGTAACTTAGGATGACTTCCTGCGGTAGGATAGAGTCATAAATAGAAAGGGAAGGCTAACCACCTTTAAATCCCTCCTGGCCAGAGGAAAAATCCTCTCACCTGTAAAGGGTTAAGAAGCTAGGAGAACCTCGCTGGCACGTGACCAAATTGACCAATGAGGAGACAAGATACTTTCAAAAGCTGGGGGGAGGGAGAAACAAAGGGTCTGGATCTGTCTGTGTGATGCTTTTGCCGGGGACAGAACAGGAATGGCGTCTTAGAACTTAGTAAGTAATCAAGCTAGATATGCCTTAGATTCTGATTCCTTTAAATGGGTGAGAAAATAAGCTGTGCTGAATGGAATGGATATTCCTGTTTTTGTATCTTTTTGTAACTTAAGGTTTTGCCTAGAGGGATTCTAGGTGTTTTGAATCTAATTACCCTGTAAGGTATCTACCATCCTGATTTTACAGAGGTGATTCTTTTTTACTTCTATTAAAAGTCTTCTTTTAAGAAACTGAATGCAAATTGATGAGGATTTTCACAAAACCTTCCCCAGGAAGGGGGGTGCGATGTTTTGGTGAAGATTTTTGGGAGAAAGATGTTTCCAAACGGCTCTTCCCTAATAAAAAACCCTGTTAGACTTTTGGTGGTAGCAGCGAAAGTCCAAGGGCAAAAGGTAAAATAGTTTGTACCTTGGGGAAGTTTTAACCTAAGCTGGTAAAAGTAAGCTGAGGAGGTTTTCATGCAGGTCCCCACATCTGTACCCTAGCGTTCAGAGTGGGGAAGGAACCTTGACAGATAGACACAGTGTGAGCAGGGGGGCAGGGAAGCAACAGGTGCATGTGGCTCCGTGGTGAGGTTTTCCTTGCAAGATGTGTGTGTGAGTCTGTGTGTGTCGGAAGCACTGAGTGTGGCAATGAGTGAGGCTTCCAATCCTCTGGCTCTGCCGGGAGAAGGGGCAATTCAGGCCATCCCTGAGCTGAGGGAGGGAGATGATTTTCTGACAGGGAGGGACGCCTCCTCCTAAAGGTGCTTGGCAGGCAGCCCTCCTTCCCAGGTGCGTCCCGACAACACCCAGTTGAAAAGGGGCCCTCCCCAGCCCTCCTCAGCGTGGTGACAATGAGCGAGTGAGGGAGCGTGGGGGAGAGGGAGCGACGGAGGGGAGGGAGATGGCGTGAGCAGGCCGGGACCTCAGCGAAGCGGGGCGTAAGGGTGTTCAGTTTTGTTGGGCGTGGAAGTTGGCAACTCAAGATCCAGGGGCAACAACTCCAACCTCCAAAGAGGCTGGGCAGGGGCAGGACATCAGCTTGGAGGGGAGGGGTGGGTGGGGCAGTGACATCACCAAGGCCTTTTGCAGGAACTGAGCCCATTGGGCAAAGGTGGTGGGGAGGGGGTGACCTCGCAGAGAGACCCCGACATCAGCCGGGCAGGGCCGAGGTGCAGGGCCAGGGCAGCCTCGGAGACCTCCCCCCCCGGCTTTGCTGCCGCACGTCTCCTTCTCCAGGTCTCCCCTTGAGGACGGGGAGAGAATTAGGATTCCCGTCTGTGAGCGTGAGGAGGAGCCTCTGTGGAGTTTTCTCCTTTCCTACCCCTGGTTGTGCCAGAAAACGAACGTCCCTTGGACAAGGGCAGAGGCTCCGAGAGGTTTGGAACCTGTTGGGTCTGATGCACCTGCTGCAGGCAGAATTCTCGGCACAGAAAACACTGGCTTAAGGGGGCAGAATTTGATTTCCTACCTCGGACTGTGACCCTTGGAATCACTGGGGACCTGGGGGTTTATCCTTTTTGGTTTCCCTTTTGCTCTTTTCTCCTCTTCTCTTGCTTCTTTTCCCCCTTTTCCCTGCTTCCCTCCCCCGTCCAAGGAGGGGTGTGTGTGGAGTGTGTGTGTGGGGTTGCTCTCATTGTGGGGAGTCCTCCCAAAGAGGTGGGTGTGGATCTGAGAGTGATCCCCTCTGGAGATGGTGATGGGGCAGAGGGTTGGGGTGCGGGGGGGGGTTAGGGCTCCATCTGGGGGTGTGGGGTTCAGGGTGTGGTTGGGCATGAGGGGTTTGGGGTGCAGGTTGCCCCAGGGAGAGAGGACTCACCCCCACCCGAGCCCTCTCTTACCACAGCAGCTCAGGGCCAGGGGTGAGGCACCTCTCTCCTGGCCGCAGCACCTCCTGTGGGGCTGGTTTGGGGCTGCGGGAGGGGACAGGATTTATTTTTCCGAAGTCAGATGGGGGAAGGGAAGGAGTTACGCTTCATTTTTTACCGTGGAAATTGAGGTCCCGTCTAATCTCCAAGACGCTATGGAAATAAGACACCACATGACATGGGGACCTCCCAAGAGCAGAGGGTGCGAGAACTCCAGCAACTGAGAGGGCAAGGGATTTACCGTCAGATTGTTTCAAATGCTGCATTCGTCGGCTGACATTTAACAGCAACGCTCAGCTAACATCGTGGAGAAAGGAATTCTCTGCTAAGGATTCAAGGTGCCCCTTTGGCCAACTCCACCCCTTCCCTGAACGGAGTGTGCTCAGAACAACCCCCCCCCCACACACACACACAAAGCAAGGGAGGGGCTTGCTTGGCTTGTTTTAGTTTTAATTTGGCAGCAGGTTTTTCAAAAAGCATTTCCTGCCCCTGTTCCCCATGGGAAGGAAGCAGATGGTTGTGGGGAAGGGAACCTCAGCATGGTAGAGCTGGGATTTGGGGAGAGGCAGAGGGAGGGGAGTGGGGAGGGGGTGAAGGGGCAGTTGCACAGGAGGGAGGCTAAAGGGGGTCAGGTGGGGCAGCTGGGTAAGGGGTTCGGGGGGAAGGCTGAAGGAGGGCAGTTGGTTGTAGGTGGGGAAGACTGAAAGGGCAGCTAGGGAGGAGCCTGGGAAGGGGGGGAAGGTTGAGGGGGTGATGAGGGGAGGGGGACTGGGGCAGTTGGGGGAGGCTGAAGGGAGTGATGGGGGGCTGAAGAGGTGATGGGAGGAAGGGGATATTTGGAAGGAGGCTGAAGGGGTGATGAGAGAAGGAGGCCTGGGGCAGAGAGACAGTTGGGGGGGCTGCTCATTCCCATGGGAGGGGAGGAGGAAGAAGAGGTGCCCTGGTATCAGAAGCTGTTTCTTTATTAGAACTTGGTACTTCACTGTTCCTGAGCAGGGTCCTGGGATCAAAAGGTTTGACAGGGAACTAGAGAGATTCCTGGCGGCTTGGTCAATCGATGGCGATTAGCCAAGATGGGCAGGGATGGTGTCCCTAACCTCTGTTTGTCAAAAGCTGGGAATGGGGCGACAAGGGATGGATCCCGGCATGATTCCTATCTGTTCATTCCCTCTGGGGCACCTGGCACTGGCCACTGCCGGCAGACGGACACAGGCTAGATGGACCTTTGGTCTGACCCCGTGTCAAGGTTCCTCCCCCACTTTGAACTCTAGGGTACAGATGTGGGGACCTGCATGAAAAACCTCCTAAGCTTATCTTTACCAGCTTAGGTCAAAACTTCCCCAAGGTTCAAAATATTCCACCCTTGTCCTTGGACTGGCCGCTACCACCACCAAACTAATACTGGTTACTGGGGAAGAGATGTTTGGATGCGTCTTTCCCCCCAAAATACTTCCCAAAACCTTGCACCCCACTTCCTGGACAAGGTTTGTTAAAAAGCCTCACCAATTTGCCTAGGTGACTACAGACCCAGACCCTTGGATCTTAAGAACAATGAACAATCCTCCCAACACTTGCACCCCCCCTTTCCTGGGAAATGTTGGATAAAAAGCCTCACCAATTTGCATAGGTGACCACAGACCCAAACCCTTGGATCTGAGAACAATGAAAAAGCATTCAGTTTTTTACAAGAAGACTTTTAATAAAAAATGGAAGTAAATAGAAATAAAGAAATCCCCCCTGTAAAATCAGGATGGTAGATATCTTACAGGGTAATTAGATTCAAAAACATAGAGAACCCCTCTAGGCAAAACCTTAAGTTACAAAAAAAGATACACAGACAGGAATAGTCATTCTATTCAGCACAATTCTTTTCTCAGCCATTTAAAGAAATCATAATCTAACACATACCTAGCTAGATTACTTACTAAAAGTTCTAAGACTCCATTCCTGGTCTATCCCCGACAAAGACCAGCATATAGACAGATTATAGACCCTGTGTTTCTCTCCCTCCTCCCAGCTTTTGAAAGTATCTTGTCTCCTCATTGGTCATTTTGGTCAGGTGCCAGCGAGGTTACCTTTAGCTCCTTAACCCTTTACAGGTGAGAGGATTTTTCCTCTGGCCAGGAGGGATTTTAAAGGGGTTTACCCTTCCCTTTATATTTATGACAACTCGCGACTGCGCCATGCAGGAGGCCTGGGATGTGTAGGGGGCCAGATGAGATGATCTAAGAGTCTCTTCTGGCCTTCAAGTCTCCAAACCTCTGCAAAACCGAGTGCGGCACATTGAGCATCCTCTGATGGTTCCATGTGTGGCCTGCGTGAACCCTTGCACAACCACTGAGTGTGTGGGGGTGACCCAGGGGGAGCAGCTCAAACACACACAGGAGCCGGCTCGGGGCAGGACATGAGCCCTGCAGGGCAGGGGTGGGGGTGGCAGTGACATCACAAGGGCCTTTTGCAGCACTCAGCTGATTGGTGAAAGGAGGTTGGGAGGCGGTGACCTCACAGAGAGTCCACGACAACGGCCAGGGAGGACAGGCTGCAGGGCAGGGGGATCTCAGAGACCCCCGGGGCTTTGCTGCAGGGAGTCTCCTTCTTGAGGTGTCTCCTTGAGGACTGAGAGAGAATTCAGGGTCTCGTATGTGAGCGCGAGGTGGAGCCTCTCTGGAGTTTTCTCCTTTCCCACTGCTCACTGAGCGAGAAGACAGACGTCCCTGTGGAGAAGGGAAGAGCCCCAGAGAGGTTTGGTACCGAGGCAGCCTGATCCGCCCGGTGCTGGCCAAATTCTCGGCATGGAAAACAGGAGGTTAAGGTGCGACAATTTTCCCCCAGCTAGGCCTTTGTCCCTTCGAGTCCTTGGGGTTTGACTTTTTTGGTTTCCCTTTTCCTGCTTCCCTCCCTCCACTGGCAAGTAGGGGGTACTCTGTAGCCCTCATGGTGGGAGGCCTCCCAAAGAGATGGGACAGGAAGCGTGCTCTGAGAGTGATCCTCACCGGTGACCTGAGCCATCCCTGGGCCATCTGGGGAACCCTCAGCCACCGCCGGAGTCTCCAAGCTGATTGGCTGAGCAGGGGGTCTCGTGGCAGGAAGGAGACTCAGGACTTTGTTGTTCTCCTTTAAGGCCCAGCAAATAAGCCAGAACCAATCATCTGCTTGGTGAATTGTTCTCCTTCTCGCTGCTGATTGTCTCTGAGCCGTTCCTGGTTCTCGCTGGTGTTCTCGTGCTGCTAAAACACTTGCTGAAGAATCAGTGTGAATGGTTGTTGGTCTGTAGCTCATTGCAGGTCCCTTTATTCTGATCATTCAGTATGTGAAACTCCAGACTGATGGTTCATTTGAAAGTCAGGACACCCGGGTCCTGTTCCCAACTCTATCCCGACAGGTTTTGTGATGGAAGACAAGGCCCTTCACCTTTCTCAGCCTTTGTTTCTCCCTCTGTCAGTTGGGGAGAACAATCCTCTCACGCCTGCCTCCCGGTGGGGGGAGGCTGGGGAGCTGTGGGGACCTATTTGAGAGCGTCACTCGGAGCAGTGTATCGTAGGAGGTGTCCTTTCGGGTTGAGTCATTCCAGAGGATGATGTCGTGCAGCAGAACCCCATTTTCCCAATCTGGTGTGACACAGCTTTGCATGTGAACCGAACCAAGGATGCACACAGGTCCAGAAGCCGGTGATTTCTCCTTTGGCCACTAGATGGCGCTGCAGGCTCCCACTTCCCCCTTCTCCTGGTCAGCGCAATGGGGGTTAGTCTCCCCAAAAAGAACGCCCGTCTCGCTTTGAACGTTCCTTGACGTGCACCCTGTGGACTGTCGGGATACGTGTCCAAAAGTTGCAGGGCTTGTTTCATGGTGTACACAACGACAATCTTTCTTCCTTTTTAGACGTGACGACCTTTTTGGTCAAGATCCTTGATTATTCGGGGACTTATCCCGGAAGACCCAAACTATATGGGACATAAGACTTGTCTGGAAGGGCACACAGGGCTAAATTGTTTTTGGCCATAGCAGGTGCCTTGTCGCAAGAATGACGTCCATCCCCCTTCCAAACATGCCCCAAATGAGCTGTTACCAGCATTGCCCTTTACCTTGGGGTACGCCCATTTGTTAGGATTACTCTTCTGGTGGGGGGAGATTCTGCAATTCTGTCAATGTGCTGCTTTTGTCACTTGTGTTTTCCTATGGATCGCTACTCCTTCCTTCTGCAAGTTCCCTCCCAATGGAGCTACCCTGCAGGACCTTGGTTCCCCAGAGCTGGGGTCTTCCAGCCCCCAAATGTGATGAACATGAATAGACACACAGGCACACACAAATGAACATAGCATGTCACAGAGGACTGGGTCATTAGCACTCGCAAGCTGACCCCTGATGTGTCCCGGGACTCAGTGGGCTGGATCGAACAGCAATTTAAAGCTGGTCCCCTCTTATGTCCTTGGACTCAGCCGGCTGGGCTGAGCAACACCTTCATCTGCCACCCTCCTCTGCCCCCAGGTTCAGCACCTCCCTATCCCCGCCTTCACCCCACAACCATTCTGCTAGTAACCCACTTGCTGAGCAAACCCCCGAGGATTTTTGGGGCTGCAGGGATCTTTAGCTTGGGTACAAGGAGCGTTGCTGCAGAGTGAATGGAGAAGCCAAAAACACCCATGGAGGTGGGGTGGGGGGCTAGCAAACTATAACTGATCACAGGAGGCAGGGTCAGGAGGCTATTCCTAGAGAGAGACAGAGGCACAGAAAGAGATAGATGGATCTCAGCACTCCTTGAAGCTGGAATCGATCAGGGTTCCCAGGTGGCCTTGGTCGCTGAGGGACCGGAGTCCTGGAGCCAGGCAGAGCCCCCAGCACAATCAGTCAGGAAAAGCGAATGAGGAGGACTTGTAGCACCTTAGAGACGAACCAATTTATCTCAGCATAAGCTTTCATGGGCTAAAGCCCACTTCATCAGATGCATGCAGGGCAAAATACAGCAGGAAGATATATTTCAGAGTAACAGCCTTGTTAGTCTGTATTCGCAAAAGGAAAAGGAGTACTTGTGGCACCTTAGAGACTAACCAATTTATTTGAGCATGAGCTTTCGTGAGCTACAGCTCACTTCATCGGATGCATACTGTGGAAACTGCAGAAGACATTATATACACAGAGACCATGAAACAATACTGCCTCCCACCCCACTCTCCTGCTGGTAATAGCTTATCTAAAGTGATCACTCTCCTTACAATGTGAATGATAATCAAGTTGGGCCATTTCCAGCACAAATCCAGGTTTTCTCACCCTCCGTCCCCCCACACACAAACTCACTCTCCTGCTGGTAATAGCCCATACAGTGACCACTCTCTTTACAATGTGGATAATCAAGGTGGGCCATTTCCTGCACAAATCCAGGTTTTCTCATCCCCCCCCCCCCTTCCAAAAACCACACACACAAACTCACTCTCCTGCTGGTAATAACTTATCCAAAGTGACCACTACATTGTAAGGAGAGTGATCACTTTAAATAAGCTATTACCAGCAGGAGAGTGGGGTGGGAGGCGGTATTGTTTCATGGTCTCTGTGTATATCATGTCTTCTGCCGTTTCCACAGTATGCATCCAATGAAGTGAGCTGGAGCTCACGAAAGCTTATGCTCAAATAAATTGGTTAGTCTCTAAGGGGCCACAATACTCCTTTTCTTTTTAAGTAATCACAGTGGGTTTCAGCCCCGTAGGATCACCTGGAAGGATTTTTCCTTCCTTTCAAAAGGGCAGAACCCAAACCCCATTCAGAAGATGCAGGGAACCTTACAGTAAATTCTTCCCACATGGTCCCCTTTGTAAAGCCAGTCTGTCAGAGCTTGCCTTAGCACAAGAAAATAACACCAGGCAGTGGTAAGCACACAAACAAGACTTTATTTACGAGAGGGAAAAGGACTAGGCTAGGCTAGAGAAGGGGGGGATTAACAAAACTTGAACTCTGGAAGTGCTCCAGTCTCCCAAACAATTACACCCAGGAGGTCATGTTGATGTTGTCTCTCCCTTCTCTTGCAGGGACAGCGATGGACGGCTGCTGCTCTCTTGACATTGGACGTCAGGGAGGGACTCCATGATGGACACAGGAATGGGTGAGTAGACCGAACTAAAAACCCTCCCTATCCCTCTTTGCGTCGTCTCTGCCTGGATGTTAGACCCTATCTACGTGGATTCAATCCATGCGTGGGAGTGTGAGGCAGAGGAGGCCTAGGATTAGTTTAAATCAAAGCTGCAGAAGCTATCAGAAGCCTGCATCCCAAGAAAGGGGGGAAAATTCATAGGCAGGAGTTGTAGACCAAGCTGGATAAGCAAGCATCTCGGAGAGGTGATTAAGAAAAAGGAGAAAGCATACAGGGAGTAGAAGATGGGAGGGATCAGCAAGGAAAGCTACCTTCTTGGGGTCAGAACATGAAGGGATAAAGTGAGAAGGACCTTGCAAAGAGAATTAAAACCAATCGTAAAAGGTTCTATACCCATGTCAATCAGAAGAAAACCAAGAAAGAAGAAGTGGGACCGGTAAGCACTGAGGTTGGAGTGGAGGTCAAGGATAATCTAGGCATGGCCCAATATCGAAACAAATACTTTGCCTCAGTCTTTAATAAGGCTAATGAGGATCTTAGGGATAATGGTAGCATGACAAATGGGAAGGAGAAGATGGAGTTAGATATTACCATATCTGAGGTCGAAGCGAAACTCGAACAGCTTTATGGGACTAAATCAGGGGTCCCAGATAATCTTCATCCAAGAATATTAAAGGAACTGGCACATGAAATTGCAAGCCCATTAGCAAGAATTTTTAATGAATTTGTAAACTCAGGGGTTGTACCGTACGATTGGAGAATTGCTGACATAGTTGCTATTTTTAAGAAAGGGGAAAAAAACGTGATCCGGATAACTACAGGCCTGTTAGTTCGACATCTGTAGTATGCAAGGTCTTAGAAAAAAAATTGAAGGAGAAAATAGTTAAGGACATTGAGGTCAATGGTAAATGGGACAAAATACAAGACGGTTTTACAAAAGGCAGATCATGCCAAACCAACCTGATCTCCTTCTTTGAGAAAGTAACAGATCTTTTAGACAAAGGAAACACAGTGGATCTAATTGACCTAGATTTCAGGAAGGCGTTTGATACGGTGCCACATGGGGAATTATTAGTTAAACTGGCAAAGATGGGGATCAATATGAAAATTGAAAGATGGATAGGGAAATGGTTAACAGGGAGATTATAGCGGGTCCTGCTGAAAGGTGAACTGTCAGGCTGGAGGGAGGTTACCAGTGGAGTTCCTCAGGGATCAATCTTTGGGACAAATCTTATTTCAACTTTTTATTGCTGATCTCAGCACAAAAAGTGGGAGGGTGCTAATCAAGTTTGCCGATGATCCAAAGCTGGGAGGTATTGCTAATTTAGAGAGACCGGGATAACGGACAGGAAGATTTGGATGACCTTGTAAACTGGAGTAATAGTAATAGGATGAAATTGAATCATGAGAAGTGTAAGATCATGCATTTAGGGCTTAATAACAAGGATTTTAGTTATAAGATGGGGACACATCAATTAGAAGTAACGGAGGAGGAGAAGGACCTTGCAGTATTTGTTGATCATAGGATGAATATGAGCCACCAATGTGATATGGCCGTGAAAAAAGCTAATGCGGTCTTGGGATGCATTAGGCGAGGTATTTCCAGGTATTTCCAGTCAAGATAAGGAGGTTTTAGTGCCGTTCTACAAGGCACTGGTGAGACCTCACCTGGAATACTGTGTGCAGTTCTGGTCTCCCATGTTGAATTCAAACTGGAAGAGGTACAGAGAAGGACTACTAGGATGATCCGAGGAATGGAAAACCTGTCTTATGAAAGGAGACTCAAGGAGCTTGGCTTGTTTAGCCTCACTAAAAGAAGGCTGAGGGGAGATAGGATTCCTCTCTATAAATATATCAGAGGGATAAATACCGGAGAGGGAGAGGAATTAAAATTTAAGCTCAGTACCAATGTGGACACAAGAACAAATAGATATAAACTGGTCACTGGGAAGTTTAGACTTGAAATTAGACAAAGGTTTCTAACCGTCAGAGGAGTGAAGTTTTGGAATAGCCTTCCAAGGGAAGCAGTGGGGGCAAAAGACCTATCTGGCTTCAAGATGAAACTTGGTAAGTTTATGGAGGAGATGGTATGATGGGATAACATGATTTTGGCAATTAATTGATCTGTAAATATTCATGGTTAATAGGCCCAATGACCTCTGATGGGATGTTAGATGGGCTGGGATCTGAGTTACCACAGAGAATTCTTTCCTGGGTATCTGGCTGGTGAATCTTGCCCAAATGCTCAGGGTTTAGCTGTTGCCATAATTGGGGTCGGGAAGGAATTTTCCTGCAGGGCAGATTGGAAGAGGCCCTGGACATTTTTTTCCTTCCTCTGTAGCATGGGTCACGGGTCACTTGCTGGAGGATTCTCTGCTCCTTGAGGTCTTCAAACCCTGATTTGAGGACTTCAATGGCTCAGACATAGGTGACAGGTTTTTCGCAGAAGTGAGATTCTGTGGCTTGGGTTGTGCAGGAGGTCAGACTAGATGATCTTGATGGTCCCTTCTAACCCTAATATCTATGAATCTATGAATTAAAAACCCCACAGTGTAGGTTGGGGCTTCCTGGAGCCGTGATCCCTACCTGGAGATGCTGAAATCTCTCTCTTGTCTGTCTCCTCCTGTCTCCAGCTCCGAGCCAGGCACTTGTCAGTTACGTGGTGAACTGATGATAGTGGAAGTAAAAAATCAAAACCCAAAAGTGAAGCCAAAAGCGCAAGCCGGGCAGGCAAGGCAAATCGCAAGCTGTTGCCATAGACTAGTCCTCCCCCTCCTCAAATAACCCACCCAAACCGGGACACCACAGACCCCAGGAACCGCAAACCGACCACCTGGAAGCAGCAGCAAAAGGTCAGCAAGGACACAGGCTGACAGAGAGTGGAAGGAAAATCAAAAGTGAAAGAGCCCAGTCTTTGAAAGCTTTTTAAGTTCTCTGCAAATGCTCCCAGAAGAGGATGGGGCAACCGACAGGCAATCATGCTCTTGGGCAGGGGAAAAAAAAGCTACTCCTGGACCAACAACAAAGCAAAAGGAGAAGGAACAGACAGTGAGTGGGACAGAGAGATTTATTCAAATGAGCTGGTAATTCCTTAATTCCCTGGGTTACTTCCTGGCCATTTCTGTCACTTTAGTGCCATTAAGAAAAGTGTTCTCAAAATCTCTGGGTCTCCTTGCCATATGTTGTGCTTATGAAAGATCCTTCTCAGCTCCTTTTAATTTCCTGCAAGCAAGAAGGACACTGAAGACTTGAGACTGAAACTGGGGGGACTGGCTCTGGACTGCAAAATCCAGGAGGGGGAGAAAAACGGCTTCATCTTGTTGTTGCCCAGTCTAGGAGGGTTGGGAGTTCACACTGTGCGCTTAGGTGTTTATTTCCTTTGGTAACTAACTCGGATTTTTTGCCTTTCACTTAATACCACTGAAAATCTCTATTTTGTTGCCAGTAAACTTGTTGACCTGTTTAACTTGACCAGTGAGTTTCCCTGAAGTGGATGGTAAATTCCTCAGTCATCAAAGGCTGGCGTAGAGCCACTTTCCACTGCTGAAGTGGGGAAGCAATTTGTACGATAGAGAGCCTACTCCTGAGATACAGGGCAGGGAGCTGAGGGGATCCGGCTGGTGCCTCCCTGTGTGACTCAGGAGTGGCTCGGGGAGCATTCATGCAATCAAGCTGGGTGATAACAGCACCTGGCCGGGGTGCTGCTGGTCACTAGCAGGGCATTGGGAGAGACAGCCCAGGCTGGAGAGGGTTCAGGGGGCACAGTGGTCCCTTAGGTCCCAGGCTGCACCTCAGGGGGATCCCATCACATTGTCCCCCTCCAGCACCCACAGGGAATAGCGAGCCTCTAGGAGCAGCGTTTGGGCTTTGCTGAGAGGTGTCCCTTTCTAGTCTGTGCTCTGTCTCTTCTCCTGGACACACCCCTGTCAATCAGGAATTGCTCAGCTGTGCTCTGCAGACAGCTGACTGGTGACACAGGGCGCAGCCCAGGACGGGACGGAGGTGTGGCAATGCTGAGCGTCACAGGCCATGGGTTTAGACAGCTAGAAAATCACAGGAACAACACGGATCCACCAAGCGGAGTTAGGTGCCGAAACTCCCCGTACGGCGCATGGGCCACACAGGGACCTTACAATACAACTCCCGAAACACTTATAAAAGTATTCATTTGCATTATGATGAGGGGGTTTGGGGGGAGGGTGTAAACTATTTCCCTGAATCAAGTTTCCACTGGCAGCTCAATCAGCGGCCAGACCAACCTGCTTGTTCCAATAAGAACAATTACTTAGATGCACCATTTCTTATTGGAACCCTCAGTGAAGTCCTGCCTGAAATATTCCTTGATGTAAAGCCACCCCCCTTGTTGATTTTAATTCCCTGTAAGCCAACCCTGTAAGCCATGTCGTCAGTCACCCCTCCCTCCAAGGGCCAAGTATAATTGTTAGTGGTCAAATGAACCACATTCAAATGACTACAGATTATGAACCATTTGTTGTTGTGACCTTGGAAAATCCCCCCAGACTTTTCCCCTGAGTCAGGAATGATGATTTCTTGGTTCACTCTCATTTGTTTCAGTTTGATGTTCGCATCTATTGCAACTAATTGGTCAGAACCTGTCACTTCCAAAAGTCCCAGATGCGTATCTCAGTTTCCCCACCTAACTCCCTTCTCGGTACCTTTGATTTTTCTCAGCGTCTCCTTTAGAGCACTGCTTTGTTGGCACCAAGAACCAAGTCTGATTTCCAGGTCAGCAAACGTGTCCTCCAGTTGCTAGAACTTCTCTTCTTCACATCTAGAAAGAAACCATTTTTTTCCCCATTCATCATTATTTCTTTGATTGCTGTATTTTATTCTGAATTTCTTCCCAGTGAGAAACACTGAATTGAGGGGCTGGGAGAAGGAATTTCTGTGCATCCAGCTACAGAATAGCTCCAGATCCAGCAATGGCTGGGCAAGCTTCCCCAAGGTGTCCCGTCAATGTGCTTCAGCCCCGATTGACTGAGACCAGCTCTGGGGACCGGATGGGAATTCAGTCCCTGTGGGCAATTCACTCCTCAGCCTCCATGCTTTGACCACTAGATTCCAAGGTTCCTGCTGGTCTTTGTTCTGTGGACATCTGCCCACTTGCAACTGGACTGAGATCAACTTCCCTGAAACCAGCTCTTTCCTTACCAGTCTCTGAATGGCCATCGCGTCATACAGACTTCTCTTCACTCCTGCCTTGGGCAGAAGAGAACCCCAGTGCCCTGGAGGTGACAGGCCCGGACTGTATCCCCAGAGTCCCGCGGGGGGCATCGTCCCTGCCCTAAGGATGTGGCTGCACTGGGGAGCTTACAGTGGCCTCGCAGCACCCATGCAGCTGCCCCGCTGGAAGCTCTCTAGGGTAGCCGCTGGAAGCCTCCGGGAGGGAGCTCTTCACCCCCAGCCAGCAGCCGTAGCCATGTTGGCAGGAGAAACTCTCCCAGCGACATAGCACTGTCCACACCAGCACTTAGGTCGGTGTAACTTGTCTCACTCGGGGGGTGGCTTCTTCACACCCCTGAGCGACATACGTTCTACCGACACAAGGGGGAGTGTAGACGCAGCCTTAGCAGAGAAGCGATTTAGAAAACAGGTTTTGTTTTGGAGGAAATGCAGGAACCCCGGGTTTGTAATAACCCAAAGGAGAGTCCGACCCCACCAGTCACCTTCCCCACTTTGCTCTTGGCCCTGGGATAGTTGTTTTCTCTCAGCCTGTGCCCACTAT
The DNA here is from genome assembly GCF_965140295.1 of Lepidochelys olivacea. Taxonomy (NCBI): domain Eukaryota; kingdom Metazoa; phylum Chordata; order Testudines; family Cheloniidae; genus Lepidochelys; species Lepidochelys olivacea. The sequence goes on along the minus strand of NC_140438.1, from coordinate 4,784,612 downwards.
CATGCCATGTGAAGGGGAAGGAGCCATGCACCTGTCTAGGGGGCTTCTGACATCCGAGAGGGGAGAAAGGAAAAAAGAGGCTCACTCCCACATGCTACTCACACAGGGGGTGGGAACTTTTGTGGTAATTTCAATAGACTCAAGGGGCTCCAAAAGAGTCAAAGGTGCTCACGTGTCCCTGTCCAACATTAAAGAGGTGAAACGAGGCTGGCAGTTTGGGCTGCTGGACAGAACAAGACTTCAGGCTGAAAAGCCAACAACCTGTCTCTCCATTTCAGCAAAAAACAACATTCAACAAACCCCCACAAAAACAGGCACCTGAAAAGTCCTGCCCCCGACTTCACCTTTCCAAGGTCTTCTCCGCACTCTCTCCCGCCCCGAGTGAGAATCCGACCCCTTGACCAACACACCACAGTGAGACCCGAATGCAGCTCTCCCTCTGCAGGCAGGATGGTGGAGAAAAACACAGGTGAGAAAACCCTCCCGGCTCAGCTGCGCAGGGAGCCCTGGCAAGGACGTGGTGGAAAGGTGACGCCGGGATCTCTCGCACGGGAAAGGAGACTCGTGCCCGACCCCAACCAACCCTTTGGGAACTCGAAGGAAGCCGCATCCCACAGGCGTTTCCACAGACCAACCACCAGCCACACACCCAGGCCGGAGGGGCCGGGACACAGGAAGGGGCAGCAGCCAACGCCCCCGGGGGGAGGGCTGGGGCGGGAGCTGCAGCCAGGCCCCTGGACCCGCAGGGAGACGCAGACCCTGACGGCAACCAGCCACGTTTGCCCACGTGTGTGTGTGAGACACGTCTGTGTGTGTGTGATGTCTTGTGTGTGTGCGATGTCTTGTGTGTGTGCTGTGTGTCGTCCAGAGTCTTGTGTTCAGTGTGTGTGTGCTGTGTTGTGTTTTGTGTTGTGTGTGTGTTTGAGTGTGTTGTGTGTGTAGTGTTGTGTGACGTGTTGTGTGTTGTGTTGTGTGTGTTGAGTTGTGTGCCGTTTTGTGTATCATGTTGAGTGTGTGTTGTGTGGTTGTGGTGTCATGAGACGTTTTGTGTGTGATGTGGTGTGTGTCGCACGCACAGACACAACACATTGTACGCCACACGCACAACACATTACGTGTAGCACTTCTCACACAGACGTCGCACATCACACACACAAAACATTGCACGTCGCACGCACACACACACAACGCGTCGCCTGTTGCACGATGCACATGGCACATAGCACGGACACACACAACACATTGCGTGTCGCTCGCACAGCACCTCGCACCTCACACTCATAAACACATCTCAGACACGCACAACACGACACACACCACATCACACAGACAGAAAAAACTACACACGTCACACATACAGAAACACACACAAGGCGACACACAACACGTCACATACACAGCACAACACACAAAACGGCACACAACATAACACAGGCACACAACCTGACAGACAACACATCACAGACACTCACACAGACACACACACACACACACCACGACACACAACACGTCACACACACTCAACGCAACACTCTAGACGAGACACAACACACACAGAATGAGACACACAAGATGTCACTCACACAACGCGTCTCTCACACACACACAACATGTCACACAACACGTCACACACACAAACACACATAAGACGACACACAACATGACACACACTTCACACAAAACATGTAACATGACACCACACAGACAACACCATGCACACATTGAACACGACACAAAACGGCCCACAATATAACACAAACACAAACACATCACACACACACACCACACCACAAAGACACACACACAGTATGTCACACGCACACAACACTACACAAAACACGTCTCACACACCCACACCACGTCACATGTCACCACAACCACACAACCACACACAATCCATACAACACTCTAGATCACACACAACACACACACGACACACAACCCGTCACACACACACACACACACATAACATGATACACACAACATGAGACAAATACACACAAAAACATTTCACACTGACAACACGACACACAACCCGTCTCACACACACACATAACACGACATGACACACACACAATCCAGCACACACAGAAACAAATCGCATGTCCCACACAACACGTTGCACGGATACACAGAACACATCGCATGCACACATGTATGCAAGTCGCACGACACACACACAGAAACACGTCACACACACACACGTGACACACAACATGACACACAACACATCACACACACAAACAACTCTCTCACACACACACAAGATGACACAGAATCCGTCTCACACAGACACACACACCACAACATGTAACACACAACATGACACACAACACATCACACATACAACTCCGCACGTCGCACATCGTAGGGACACACACAACACATCGCATGTCACATGTTGCACGTCACACCTGCACACACAACACATCGCGCATCGCACATCACACACACAACACGTCGAATGTCGGACACACAACACGTTGCACGTCGCACGCACACTCAGCACGGCACACGTCGCGCATTGCACGCCACACTTTGAACACACAACACATTGCGTGTCGCACGTTACACACAAAAATGTTGCATGTCGCACACAGATGTTGCACGTCGCACATCGCACACACAACACATCGCATGTAGCACAAACAAACACACAATGCGTCACAAACACAACACATCACACACACACAAACAGGTTTCTCACACACGCACAACATGAAACACAACACATCACACACACAACATGTCACACAGACACAAACACACACAACATGACATTCATGTCAGACACACACCCCCACATGCCACATGACACCACAAACAAACCATGTCACACACACACATATACACAACATGACACACCCAAGACTACGCAAAACACATCACACACACACACACACCATGTCACATGACACCACAAACACAACATCACACACACACTCAACACGGCAAACAAGAAGACGCACATGTGAAGTGTGGGGTGCGATGTCTTCTGTTTGCGTGTGCGACGTGCAACATGCAACGTGAGGCGTGTTGCGTGTGTGTGACGTGCAATGTTTTGTGTGTGTGATGTGCGACGCAGGACGTGTTGTGTGTGTGACGTGCGATGTGCTCCGGGTGGGGTCTGTGTGTGTTTCTGCACAAGCTGATTGCGATGTCCCGGAGGCCAACAGCAAAGAGGGTTCGGCGTCCGCTTTCTTGCCCTGCCGTCAGTCTGCCACCGGGCTGGGGGGACAGCGGCTGGGGACCCCAGGAGCTGCTGAGAGACGCGGAGGATCCCTCGGGAGGGAGAAGACGACGGGAGAATCAGACTCTTCCAGCAACGAGCCACATTTGCCCAGTGCTGACGCTGTCAGGCCTCCGCATTTTGGGCCAGAAACCAACAGCCAAATCGAGCTGGAAAATTGAACCACTTGCAAATGGCCCTTGTAGCGTCTCACCAGACCATCGGCGACCCTCTGGGGGTGAGCTGTGGGCTCCCGAGAGGTAGAATCCAGGGCCTGCCTCTTCGCTTCCCACGGCCAGGTATTTTCAGCCCCCAACAATGAGGGGAAGAACAGGGAGATGAAAAGCCAAAGAAAGTTTCAAGAGTTCTCCTTCCTGGCTGAGCTGGGGGCGCTGTCCAGGTCACGGATGGTCATTCTGGGGAGGGATGTGGGTCTGGTCCACTTTGCAGGCGGTTGATCTGGGGAAGGATGTGGGTCTCAGATATCTGGAGGATTGGCCCAGAGCCCAGTCTTGTGGGGGCACAGCTGGTGGTCCTCATCCGCGTCTGTCTGCCTCTCTTCTGCCGGAGAAGGCAAGCCAGGCGAGTACGAACAATGATGCTGTCAATAAAATGGAATCAAGTTGTGGATGTTTTTTCTTTGAAAAAATATTTTCAGACTTTTCAGTCGGCCCCTGGTAGTTCCGATGAGAAATGTGAAGGATGAGATCTTGGAACAGTTCCCTCTTCGTGGGAGCAACAGCTGGCTGGGTTTGGCTGCTCAGGCTTTTGTTCCCTGGTTTTACCCACTGTGGTTCCTTTGCATGGATTTCATGTACCTGTGTGTAAGTTTTTGCCCAAAGGCACACAGCTGTACAGGTTTTATCTCCAATCTTTACAAGTTGAAGTTGCAGATGGAGGGGGCTCCCAGCAATGGCAGCCTTAAGGGGGTGGGCGGCTAGAAGCTGGGGGACTGGATCGGGACCCCCCAACAATTACTGCTCTCTCTGCCCTGCAGTTTTAGTCCCCCCAGATTAGCCTGATTATCACAACAAAATTCTGTTTCTCCTGCTGTTAACAGCCCACCTTCATCGATTGGTCTCGTTAAGAGTTGCTATGGCAACCCCCATTTTCTCGTCTTCTCTGTATCGCTATATCTATATCTTCCTGCTGTATTTCCCCTGCATGCATCTGATGAAGTGGGCTTTACCCATGAAAGCTTATGCTCAGATAAATTGGTTCGTCTCTAAGGTGCCACAAGTCCTCCTCATTCGCTTTTCCTGACTGATTGTGCTGGGGGCTCTGCCTGGCTCCAGCGCTCCGGTCCCTCAGCGACCAAGGCCACCTGGGAACCCTGATCCATTCCAGCTTCAAGGAGTGCTGAGATCCATCTGTCTCTTTCTGTGCCTCTGTCTCTCTCTAGGAATAGCCTCCTGACCCTGCCTCCTGTGATCAGTTATAGTTTGCTAGCCCCCCACCCCACCTCCATGGGTGTTTTTGGCTTCTCCATTCACTCTGCAGCAACGCTCCTTATACCCATGCTAAAGATCCCTGCAGCCCCAAAAATCCTCGGGGGTTTGCTCATCAAGTGGGTTACGAGCAGAATGGTTGTGGGGTGAAGGTGGGGAGAGAGAGGTGCTGAACCTGGGGGCAGAGGAGGGTGGCAGATTAAGGTGTTGCTCTGCCCAGAAGGCTGAGTCCAAGAAGGTATGAGGGGACCAGCTTTAAATTGCCGTTCAATCCAGCCCACTGAGTCCCGGGACACATCAGGGGTCAGCTTGCGAGTGCTGATGACCCAGTCCTCTCGGACATGCTAACTTCATGTGTGTGTGTCTGTGTGTCTGTTCATGTTCATGTTCATCACATTTGGGGGCTGGAAGACCCCAGCCCTGGGGAACCGAGGTCCTGCAGGGTAGCTCCATTGGGAGGGAACTTGCAGAAGGAAGGAGTAGCGATCCATAGGAAAACACAAGTGACAAAAGCAGCACATTGACAAAATTGCAGAATCTCCCCCCACCAGAAGAGTAATCCTAACAAATGGGCGTACCCCAAGGTAAAGGGCAATTCTGGTAACAGCTCCTTTGGGACTTCTTTGGAAGGGGGATGGACGTCATTCTTGCGACAAGGAACCTGCTATGGCCAAAAATACTGTGCACCCTTCCAGACAAGGCTTATGTCCCAAATACTTTGGGTCTTCCGGGATAAGTCCCCGAATAATCAAGGATTTTGACCAAAAAGGTCGTCACGTCTAAAAAGGAAGAAAGATTGTCGTTGTGGAGACCATGAAACAAGCCCTGCAACTTTTGGACACGTATCCCGACAGTCCACAGGGTGCACATCAAGGAACGTTCAAAGCGAGAAGGGCGTTCTTTTTGGGGAGACTAACCCCCATTCTGCTGACCAGGAGAAGGGGGAAATGGGAGCCTGCAGCGCCATCTAGCGACCAAAGGAGAAGTCTCCGGCTTCTAGACCGGTGTACACCATTGGTTCGGGTCACATGCAAAGCTGTGTCACGCCAGGTTGGGAAAACGGGGTTCTGCTGCACGACATCATCCTCTGGAATGACTCAACCCGACAGGACACCTCCTACGATACACTGCTCCGAGTGACACTCTCAAACAGGTCCCCACAGCTCCCCAGCCGCCCCCCACCGGGAGGCAGGTGTGAGAGGACTGTTCTCCCCAACTGACAGAGGGAGAAACGAAGGCTGAGAAAGGCGAAGGGCTTTGTCTTCCATCACACAACCTGTCGGGATAGAGTTGGGAACAGGACCCAGGTGTCCTGACTTTCAAATGAACCATCAGTCTGGAGTTTCACACACTGAATGATCAGAATAAAGGGACCTGCAATGAGATACAGGCCAACAACCATTCACACTGATTCTTCAGCAAGTGTTTTAGAAGCACGAGAACACCAGCGAGAACCAGGAACGGATCAGAGACAATCAGCAGCGAGAAGGAGAACAATTCACCAAGCAGATGATTGGTTCTGGCTTATTTGCTGGGCCTTAAAGGAGAACAACAAAGTCCTGAGTCTCCTCCCTGCCACGAGACCCCCTGCTCAGCCAATCAGCGTGGAGACTCTGGCGGTGGGCTGAGGGTTCCCCAGATGGCCCAGGGATGGCTCAGGTCACCGGTGAGGATCACTCTCAGAGCACGCTTCCTGTCCCATCTCTTTGGGAGGCCTCCCACCATGAGGGCGACAGAGCAGCCCCCTCCTCACCAGTGGAGGGAGGGCAGCAGGAAAAGGGAAACCAAAAAAGACAAACCCCAAGGACTCGAAGGGACAAAGGCCTAGCTGGGGGAAAATTGTCGCACCTTAACCTCCTGTTTTCCATGCCGAGAATTTGGCCAGCACCGGGCGGATCAGGCTGCCTAGGTACCCAACCTCTCTGGGGCTCTTCCCTTCTCCACAGGGACGTCTGTCTTCTCGCTCAGTGAGCAGTGGGAAAGGAGAAAACTCCAGAGAGGCTCCACCTCGCACTCACATACAAGACCCTGAATTCTCTCTCAGTCCTCAAGGAGACACCTCAAGAAGGAGACTCCCTGCAGCAAAGCCCCGGGGGTCTCTGAGATCCCCCTGCCCTGCAGCCTGTCCTCCCTGGCCGTTGTCGTGGACTCTCTGTGAGGTCACCGCCTCCCAACCTCCTTTCACCAATCAGCTGAGTGCTGCAAAAGGCCCTTGTGATGTCACTGCCACCCCCACCCCTGCCCTGCAGGGCTCATGTCCTGCCCCGAGCCGGCTCCTGTGCGTGTTTGAACTGCTCCCCCTGGGTCACCCCCACACACTCAGTGGTCGTGCAAGGGTTCACGCAGGCCACACGTGGAACCATCAGAGGATGCTCAATGTGCCGCACTCGGTTTTGCAGAGATTTGGAGACTTGAAGGCCAGAAGAGAATCTTAGATCATCTCATCTGGCCCCCTACACATCACAGGCCTCCTGCATGGCGCAGTCGCGAGTTTTGGACCAAAGCAGACTCCAGAAAGGCATCTCATCAAGGGATGGAGGAAGCACCACTTCCCTTGGGAGTCTGGAGGAAATTGATGCTGTGGGGGGCAGGGAATTGACCCCAAGGCCACACTTGTGAGTCTGTATCATAACACACATGCACAACAGCACTGCGCGAAGTATGTACACGTCACCTTAACTCTGATGTTTCCTAACGTTTAAAGGCCTGGTCTCCAGGGTGTTCTTTGTGCTTCTAGGTCTATTTTGGAGAGAGATGCAATCATTTAGTTCAGAGTGGGAGCCGTGTTAGTCTGTATCAGCAAAAAACAAAAACAAAATGAGGAGTAGTTCTGGCACCTTAGAGACTAACAAATATATTTGGGCACATTTGATGGTGTGGCTGATGTGATTAGGTCCGAGGATGGTGTCCCTAGACTAGATATGTGGACAGAGTTGGCAATGGGTTTGTTGCAAGGATAGGTTCCTGGGTTAGTGTTTTTGTTGTGTGGTTGCTGGTGAGTATTGGCTTCAGGCTGGGGGGCTGTCTGTCAGCGAGGACCAGCCTGTCTCCCAAGATCTGTGAGAGTGAGGGATCATCCTTCAGAATAGATTGTAGATCCTTGATCCTGCGCTGGAGATCTTTTAGTTGGGGGCTGAAGTTGATGGCTGGTGGCGTTCTGTTCCTTTCTTTGTTGGCCTGTCCTGGAGTCAGTGACTTCTGGGTATTCTTCCTTTCAGCAGGTGGGGATTGTAGTTTGAAGAATGCTTGATCGAGATCCTGTAGGTGTTTTTCTTTGTCTGAGGGATTGGAGCAAATGCGGTTGTATCTTAGAGCTTGGCTGTAGAGAACGGATCGTGTGATGTGGTCTGGATGAAAGCTGGAGGCATGTAGGTAAGTAAAGCGGTCCAGGATAGGGTGGTGTTTATGTGACCATCGCTTATTAACACTGTAGTGTCCAGGAAGTGGGTATCTTGTGTGCCCTCTCCTTCTGCCCCTCCACCCCCACCAACATGATACAATTCTGCGGTGACCTGGAATCCTACTTTCCACGTCTCCGACTGAAGGAATTTTTCCAACACACCTCTGAACAACACACTAATCCACAGAGACCTTCCTACCAACACGACAAAAAGAAGGATTCTGCGTGGACTCCTCCTGAAGGTCGAAACAGCAGACTGGACTCAAGTACTTCACCCGACAAGCACGGGCTGAAGTGGTGGAAAAGCAGCATCACTTGGCCCATAACCTCAGCCGTACAGAACACAACACTGTCCACGGCCTCAGGAACAACTCTGACATCCGAATCAAAAAGGCTGACAAAGGAGGTGCTGTCGTCTTCATGAATAGGTTGGAATATGAACAAGAGGCTGCTCGGCAGCTCTCCAACTCCACATTCTCCAGCCCATTCCCCTCTGATCCCACTCAGTGTGACCAAGAGAAACTGCACCATCTGCTCAAGAAACTCCCCGGAAAAGCACAAGAACAAATCTGCACAGACCCGCCCCTGGTACCCTGACCAGGGATATGCTTTCTGCTACCCAAGATCCATAAACCTGGAAATCCTGGACGCCCCATCATCTCAGGCATTAGCTAGGGGTGCTGGTCGCGCAGGGCCGGGGGAGAGAGTCGACACAGCCAGATACTCCTGCTGTCAGGATGCCAATGCCTGAGAGGATTTCATCGCAGTCTCTGACGAGGGGGTTCAGGCTCCAGCGCTCTGCTCTGTTTTCCCAGCCCTGTGCAGGGGGTTGTTTCCAGTTTCAGAAATGGGGCAATGTTCACACACTCCCAATGGGTCTTTGCATAAATTAGGCCCTAAGCCAGGGGCAGGCAAAATTTGGCCTGATGCTGGATCGGGTTTCAGAAATTGTACAGAGGGACAGTTAGGGGAGGCTGTGCCTCCTCAAACAGCAAGGCATGGCCTGGCCCCCGCCCCCATCCGACCCCCGCTTCTCGCCCCCTCATGGCCGCCCCGGGCCTCCGGCCCCATCCATCCCCTCTGTTCTCTGAGGGGCCCCCCCAGGACCCTTGCCCCATCCACCCCACCACTCTCTGTCCCCTGACTGCCCCCGGATACCCCCACCCCTAATTGTCCCCCGTTGCCCCATCCAACCCCTCTTCTCCTTCCTGACTGCCCGCCCCCCGTGACCCATGCCCCATGCAACCACCTTTTCTCCCTGACCGGCCCAAGACTCTCCGCCCCAACTGACCCCTGCCCTAACTGCCCCCCACCACCCCATCCAACCCCTCCTCTCCTTCCTGACTTGCCCCGGGACCCCTGCCCCATCCAACCACCCCTTGTCTCTGACCACCCCGGGAGCTCCTGCCCCTATTCAACCCCCTGTTCCCCGTTGTCTGACGGCCCCGACCCCTATCCACCCCCCAGCTTCTGACCACCCCCTGAACTCCTGTGTCCTCTATCCCACCCCCTCCCCCACTCCCTGCCCCCTTACCGCGTTGCCTGGAGCACCGGTGGTTGGGGGGCAGCAGCCATGGCCTGGTGCCACCGCACTACGCCTCCCCACAGCCCCGTGGGGCTGCCTCCCCACAAGCCCCCAGGCCCCAGTGTGGCCTTGCCACTCCACAATCCCCCACCGACTGTCTTCCTCGCCCCAACCCAGGGTGCAGCCACCGCACCCCATAGACCCCTCCCCTCCCTACAGCCCCCCACAGCCATGCTGTGTCCCCCTGGGGGCAGCCATGGTGCTGCCCCTCCCAACCCAGCCGCCACAGCCATGCCATTGACCCAAGTGCCCGATCCAAGTCCCCTATAGCCTCTTCCTCCCCCACATCCCTCCCAGACCCAGTCCCCATCCCTACAACCCAATCGCCCCCTGTTCACAACCCCCCTCTCCTCCTCCCACAGCACCAATCCATCCCCTACCCTCCCACAGCTCACACCACACAGACCCCTCCACCTCCCAGCTGGGCCCCCTCCCCGCCCCCCGCCGCCCCACCCACCCTGTCAGACACCCGCCCCCGCTGGTGCACCAGGGTTTCCCCAAGACCCACCAACAGCTGTGAATGGTGTGGGGGAGAAGGTGTTGGTATTTGGTTGTGTATTGGGATTATGTGTACGTGTCAAGGCTTGTGGGGGCTTTGTGCTGGGGGAGAAGCTGAGCCCTGATCTTTTAGCCTAACTAAAAGAAGGCTGAGGGGAGATAGGATTGCTCTCTATAAATATATCGGAGGGATAAATACCGGAGAAGGAGAAGAATTAAAATTTAAGCTCAGTACCAATGTGGACACAAGAACAAATGGCTATAAACTGGTCACTGGGAAGTTTAGACTTGAAATTAGATGAAGGTTTCTAACCATCAGAGGAGTGAAGTTTTGGAATAGCCTTCCAAGGGAAGCAGTGGGGGCAAAAGACCTATCTGGCTTTAAGATTAAACTCGATAAGTTTATGGAGGAGATGGGATGATGGGATAACATGATTTTGGCAATTAATTGATCTTTAAATATTCATGGTTAATAGGCCCAATGGCCTGTGATGGGATGTTAGATGGGCTGGGATCTGAGTTACCACAGAGAATTCTTTCCTGGGTATCTGGCTGGTGAATCTTGCCCAAATGCTCAGGGTTTAGCTGTTGCCATAACTGGGGTGGGGAAGGAATTTTCCTGCAGGGCAGATTGGAAGAGGCCCTGGACAATTTTTGCCTTTCTCTGTAGCGTGGGGCACGGGTCACTGGCTGGAGGATTCTCTGCTCCTTGAGGTCTTCAGATCATGATTTGAGGACTTCAATGGCTCAGACATAGGTGAGAGGTTTTTCGCAGGAGTGGGTGGGTGAGATTCTGTGGCTTGCGTTGTGCAGGAGGTCAGACTAGATGATTGTAATGGTCCCTGCTGACCTTGATATCTATGAATTAAAAACCCCACAGTGTTGGTTGGGGCCTCCTGGAGCCATGGTCCCTACCTGGAGATGCTGAAATCTCACTCTTGTCTGTCTCCTCCTGCCTCCGGCTCCAAGCCAGGCTCCGGACAGTTACGTGGTGAACTGATGATAGTGGAAGGAAAAAATCAAAAACCAAAAGTGAAGCCAAAAGCGCAAGCCGGGCAGGCAAGGCAAATCGCAGGCTGTTGCCATAGACTAGTCCTCCCCTTCCTCCAATAACCCACCCAAACCAGGACACCACAGACCCCAGGAACCGCAAACCGACCACCTGGAAGCAGCAGCGAAAGGGCAGCAAGGACACAGGCTGACAGAGAGTCGAAGGAAAATCAAAAGGGAAAGAGCCCAGTCTTTGAAAGCTTTTTTAGTTCTTGGCACATGCTCCCAGAAGAGGATGGGGCAACCGACAGCCAATCATGCTCTCGGGCAGGGAAAGAAAAGCTACTCCTGGACCAATAACAAAGCAAAAGGAGAAGGAACAGGACAGTGAGCGGGACAGAGAGATTTATTCATGTGAGATGGTAATTCCTTAATTCCCTGGGTTACTTCCTGGCCATTTCTGTGACTTTAGTGCCATTAAGAAAACTGTTCTCAGAATCTCTGGGTCTCCTTGCCCTACTCTGTGGTTATGAAAGCTCCTTCTCAGCTCCTTTTACTTTCCTGCTTTCCACTTACTGTAAATAAACCATTAACACAATTCTTCTTGTTTCTCCCACATTCATGTCCTAGTTCCAGTTGTTGGGGGCAGAGTCATGAGATGTGTTTGGGACACTCTACACCTTGGGGGAGCGTCTTATGCTGATAAGAAGCACATGGGATCGTTTCAGGGGAAAAGGCAATATGCCGCCTTTATTGAAAATACAACTGTAAGCATACGCATTTCATCACACACACACACACACGTTCTGCAGATGGTTTTACAGTTACCAGTTTGCTGTAGCTCTTGTCAATCTAACGGCCAGTTAGATTGAACACAAGCGAGGAGCTGGGCTCCGTCGGTCACGATCCCATGCTCCGAGGCTTTGCAGGACGGAACCCAGAGTCTTATGGCAAAACACCCCAGCTTTAGACTTGTAAATTCCCACTTTCGTCTATGGATTTTGCAGTGTCATTCTGCAAACGTTAGTCCTTAAATGGGCTTAATCTCCGGGTTTTCCGCTGTTATTGTTTGGTGGTTTTGTTGGCTTCCCATTCTTAGCTCTTTTTTGTCTTGCATTCAGGGTGCCTGCCTCGCCTTTGAGGTCATCAATGCTGCTAACATGTTTCACGTCAGATACAATGGATGTTTTCTGATTGTCTCCTGCTGTTTCCAAGTCTCTCATGTCTTCTTGACCATCTGGACATTTGTGATGGCTTTCCACCTTTATTTTGAACTATGCACACATTTCTCACTCACACCAAACAATTTCAGGGAGACTTTCAGACAGGATAACATTTTAGAAAGGATGATATGTTTTCTAAAGGAATTACAAAAGAACCTTAGGCAACTTAGTTTCCAACGCAGACAAGAAACACAACTTAATTTGTAATGCAGATAAGAAACAAGACCTTAGAGCAAATACCATAATGAAACCTTATCCTAAAACAAAAAGTGACCAGGACTGTTCTGGTCTATTCCTGCCTGAAATCAGCTTCAGACATCAGAATCTGGCTGATGCCTCTTTACCAATGGCCCACGAGGCCGTTCCTTCCTGCTCTCAGAAAGGGTGGCGGGCAGAATATGGTCACATCCTACCATACATCAATCCATTGAATACATGATTATCCCTTCTCTTTCATTATGCAAAATGCAAACATCAAATCCTCCTCCTCTAGGTGCCCTGTAACCCCCATATTCCTCATCTTGTCTTGAATTGTGATATTACAAGTAAACCAGGCCATGCAAGGGATCAGGGGAAAGGTGAGGAGCTGTCAAAAAACCTGGATTTGTGCTGGAAATCACTTTAGATAAGCTATTACCAGCAGGACAGTGGGGTGGGAATAGGTATTGTTTCATATTCTCTGTGTATATATAAAGCCTGCTGCAGTTTCCACGATATGCATCTGAGGAAGTGAGCTGTAGCTCACGAAAGCTTATGCTCTAATAAATTGGTTAGTCTCTAAGGTGCCACAAGTCCTCCTTTTCTTTTTTTGAGCTGTCAAAAGTCACTCTTCTCTCTGTCTAGATCTGTGTCTCCTCAGTGCTTATGAAATGACAAGAATTGTTCGGTGTTCACTGAAACATGCTGTAAGTTGTGGAATCAGCCCCAAATTAGCTTCCCCAGAGTTAAGGAACATCAGCAACCCCCGGGTGGGGTGTGAAACAGCCCCTCAATAGCCATTGCCCAGCAAGGAAGCTCCCATTCAATGATTCACCTGCTAGAAAATCACAGGAACAACACGGATCCACCAAGCGGAGTTAGGTGCCCAAACTCCCCGTACGGCGCATGGGCCACACAGGGACCTTACAATACAACTCCTGAAAGCCAGCTCACAGGGCAGGGAGCCAGCCAAGCCCTTGAATGGGAGAGACTGAGGAGGGGGAGGTGTCCGAGCCGGACCCGTCTCTCACAGCACTCACCTGGGCTGTGTCCAGCTGTAGCTCGGGGCGTGAGTACCAACCTCAGGGCAGAGTGTTACACACCAGGGCACACACCCCATGGGAATTGGGAGCTCGATAGTTTGATTTCCCCCACCAAGAGCCAACTCCCCAGGCACGGCAACAGCCTGAAGAGGGAGTCCCAGGCACTCCCCTTGGGCCCTCTGCTCTGTCCTGCCACCGAGGCAAGCCTGCCTTTGGGCTCGATCTGTGGCTCAGGGAGGCCTGAGCATGAGCTGGTGCTGCCAGCATCACCCCCCACTGCCTGCAAGGGAGGAAGGATTGAACCAGGGTCCCCATGTTTCAGGTCAGTGTGTGAAGCACGGTGCTGTGGTGGGGCTCTCTCCCGCGCTCCTGTGGAAGTTGGTTCCCTGAGGCTAAATAATGAAAGAGCTCGGGCCAGGGGGATTGGATCACCGGGGTTTCCTATTTCCGACCTCTCCCGTGGGTTCCTGCTCTACTGGACAGTGTCATCAAATAACATTGTTAGAAATCAATCATGAAAAGATGCGGAACGACAGAAATCCAGGGGGTTTCGGGACAGGGAGCCCAATTCAGGCAATCAGAACAGCAGATAGGACACATTTTGAGCTCCTATGAGGCTCCAAGCAGACACGTTATAGAGACGGAAACTGGCCAGGAATTCTTGGAAACTGGGTAAACACTTATCAAAGTATCCATTTGCGTTACACTGAGGGGGTTTGGCGGGAGGGTGTAAACTATTTCCCTGAATCAAGTTTCCACTGGCAGCTCACTCCACCATGTCAGCGAGAGAAGAGCTGCGGTACCCGGGCATTGAGCTCCCCGGGGCCTTTCACACCACAGCCCTGGGGAGGGGGTGCTGAGAGGGACCATCCAGTGAGGAACACAAGTCCTTCTACCACCCACCACACCCTCTTTTGGAACGGCTGCTGATGTGTCCCCCCATCTGGGGTAACTGTTATCCCCTCTGCCACCCTCTATCTGGGGGTTTTCTCTTCTGCACCTATCTGGCAGGGCAGCTCCCCTGTCTGAAACCGTGATCCGCTCCCAGTTTTGTCCCTCTGCCCATCCCTCCCCTCCAATTTCCCCCCTTCGGGGGGATTTTCCTTGCCTTTGGTTGCAGGGAGCAGATGCTGGTGATGAGTGAGTGAAGAGTTCATGTTTAGCTATTCCACCTGGAAGCAGGCAGGGCACACCCTGACTGTTTCGTAGAAGCAATGCACACATTGCTCTATCCAAGGACAAGGGCTAGATATGAACCATGAGAACTTGATTGTTTGGACCGCAACTGTGGGAGGCTTTCTTAGCCTGGGCTCAAGGCCTGAGAACCAGGATTGTAGTAGATAAAGGATGGTAACTAAGTATATGAATCAACGTCATACATTCCTTTGGGTAGCAGTGTGTAATGCTTAGGGGGAGACATATAATAAAAGGAGAAGGTGGAAGGCTGGGGGGGCAGAACAGCCCATCTCAGCTGACCAGCCTGTTTACTTGCATAAAGCTGTGTTCTGTCTGATCATTGAACCGCCACAAGTGAGGGCAGCAACTGTCACTGAGCAGGTGATAAGAACAGAAGAGCAAAGATCGGCCAGATGGCGTCAGACCAAAGGTCCATCTAGCCTAGTGTCCGTCTGCCGACAGTGGCCAGTGCCAGGTGCCCCAGAGGGAATGAACAGACAGGAATCATGCCGGGATCCATCCCTTGTCACCCCTTTCCCAGCTTCTGACAAACAGAGGTTAGGGACACCATCCCTGCCCATCCTGGCTAATCGCCATCGATGGACCGAGCCGCCAGGAATCTCTCTAGTTCCCTGTCGAACCTTTTGATCCCAGGACCCTGCTCAGGAACAGGGAAGTACCAAGTTCTAATAAAGAAGCTGGTTCCGATACAAGGGCAGCTCCTCTTCCTCCTCCCCTCCCGTGGGGATGAGCAGCCCCCCCAACTGTCTCTCTGCCCCAGGCCTCCTTCTCCTCATCACCCCTTCAGCCTCCCTCCAAATATCCCCTTCCTCCCATCACCTTTTCAGCCCCCCATCACTCCCTTCAGCCTCCCCCAAGTGCCCCAGTCCCCCTCCCCTCATTCCCCCCGAAGGCTGAAGGAGGGCAGTTGTTTGTAGGTGGGAAGGCTGAAGGAGGGCAGTTGTTTGTAGGGGGGGGAGTCCCAGCTGCCCCACCTGACCCCCTTTAGCCTCCCTCCCCTGCAACTGCCCCTTCACCCCCCTCTGCCTCTCCCCAAATCCCAGCTGTACCATGATGAGGTTCCCTTCCCCACAACCATCCGCTTGCTTCCCATGGGGAACAGGGGCAGGAAATGCTTTTTGAAAAACCTGCTGCCAAATAAAAAGTAAAACAAGCCAAGCAAGCCCCTCCCTTGCTTTGTGTGTGTGTGTGGGGGAGGGGGTTGTTCTCAGCACACTCTGTTCAGGGAAGGGGTGGAGTTGGCCAAAGGGGCACCTTGAATCCTTAGCAGAGAATTCCTTTCTCCACGATGTTAGCTGAGCGTTTCTGTTAAATGTCAGCCGACGAATGCAGCATTTGAAACAATCTGACGGTAAATCCCTTGCCCTCTCAGTTGCTGGAGTTCTCGCACCCTCTGCTCTTGGGAGGTCCCCACGTGATGTGGTGTCTTATTTCCATAGCGTCTTGTAGATTAGATGGGACCTCAGTTTCCATGGTAAAAAATGAAGCGTAACTCCTTCCCTTCCCCCATTTGACTTAGGAAAAATAAATCCTGTCCCCTCCCACAGCCCCAAACCAGCCCCACAGGAGGTGCTGCGGCCAGGAGAGAGGTGCCTCGCCCCTGGCCCTGAGCTGCTGTGGTAAGAGAGGGCTCGGGTGGGGGTGAGTCCTCTCTCCCTGGGGCAACCTGCACCCCAAACCCCTCATCCCCAACCACACCCTGAAGCCCACACCCCCAGATGGAGCCCTACCCCCCCCCCCCGCACCCCAACCCTCTGCCCCATCACCATCTCCAGAGGGGATCACTCTCAGATCCACAACCTCCCTCACCCGCACTCCACACACACCGCTCCTTGGTAGAGGGAGGGAAGCAGGGAAAAGGGGGAAAAGAAGCAAGAGAAGAGGAGAAAGGAGGGAGAAAGGAGGAAAAGGGAAACCAAAAAGGATAAACCCCCAGGTCCCCAGTGATTCCAAGAGTCACAGTCCGAGGTAGGAAATCAAATTCTGCCCCTTAAGCCAGTGTTTTCTGTGCCGAGAATTCTGCCTGCAGCAGGTGCATCAGACCCAACAGGTTCCAAACCTCTCGGAGCCTCTGACCTTGTCCAAGGGACGTTCGTTTTCTGGCACAACCAGGGGTAGGAAAGGAGAAAACTCCACAGAGGCTCCTCCTCACGCTCACAGACGGGAATCCTAATTCTCTCCCCGTCCTCGAGGGGAGACCTGGAGAAGGAGACGTGCGGCAGCAAAGCCGGGGGGGGGGGTCTCCGAGACTGCCCTGGCCCTGCACCTCGGCCCTGCCCGCCTGATGTCGGGGTCTCTCTGTGAGGTCACCCCCTCTCCACCACCTTTGCCCAATGGGCTGAGTTCCTGCAAAAGGCCTTGGTGATGTCACTGCCCCACCCACCCCTCCCCTCCAAGCTGATGTCCTGCCCCTGCCCAGCCTCTTTGGAGGTTGGAGTTGTTGCCCCTGGATCTCGAGTTGCCAACTTCCACTCCCAACAAAACTGAACACCCTTGTGCCCCCCTTTGCCGAGGTCCCGGCCCGCTCACACCATCTCCCTCCCCTCCGTCGCTCCCTCTCCCCCACGCTCCCTCACTCGCTCATTGTCACCGCGCTGAGGAGGGCTGGGGAGGGCCCCTTGTCAACTGGGTGTTGTCGGGACGCACCTGGGAAGGAGGGCTGCCTGCCAAGCACCTTTAGGAGGAGGCGTCCCTCCCTGTCAGAAAATCATCTCCCTCCCTCAGCTCAGTGATGGCCTGAATTGCTCCTTCTCCCGGCAGAGCCAGAGGATTGGAAGCAGCAACATCAGACCCCTGTGTGGCTCGCAGGAATGAACACAAACACACCCTTGTAGCTGGACAGATGGTGAGTTTTACCCCTGGGATACAACAAGGCCCAAGAGAAAGGTGGTGGCCCCACATCTAAGGAATGAAACACAATACAGTCATCATCGTTACGCCCGTCCTTGCCCCTTTATACTTCTACTGTCTCGCTCCCGCCACCCTCGCCCTCTGTGGGTTCAGGGAGAGAGCCGCACTCAGTGCTTCCGACACACACAGACTCACACACACATCTTGCAAGGAAAACCTCACCACGGAGCCACATGCACCTGTTGCTTCCCTGCCCCCCGCTCTCCAGAATCCAACCCCAAGGAAAGCTTGTCGGGCCCAGAGCTGGCAGGGCGCCCGGTGCTGGAGCATTGAAGCTACCGTGACGGCACTCAGAGGAAAGATGCGGAGAGATGCAAGTTAAGAATTGGCCGGTCAGGTTTCCAGTCCCCTCACAGGTCATTCCCTCACTCGAGCAAAGGGGCACATCTCAATTCTCAGCTGGCTCAGTCGAGCGGCATCGTTCTTGTTTCCACTCAGTCAGGTTTGAGGCCTGTTTCGCACCCTGTCTTTGAGAAGACAGTCAGAAACTACTCTCTGAAACAGCCAATGCAGGAGGACGTGTTATCGCTCCTGCCCCAACTCAGACGGACAAAGAGAGAAATGTTCTCGCTTTGAGGGTGGGACTCCCTGCCCTGGGCCAAAGACGAGCACCTCTCTTTGACCTTGGTCGCTCATTCAGCTTTTCTTTCAGCAGGGAGCCCGAGAGCTCAGGTGCTGGAGCGCTGCGTTGGTCAGTGAAGCTCGGTGAGCTCCAAGGTCACTCGGCTCTTCTACCAGCAAGTCAAAACACAGGAAGGATTTCCTCATTTGACAATACTGGGGCTGTCTGAGGGTCTGTCCACACTGCACACTGAGCCTGTCTCTATGTGGCCTGGGCTTGCTGACTTGTGTTGCCAAGCCGGTGTTTGAGCATCCAGACTGCAGGGGAAACTCAGGCCTCACACTGTGTCTATCTGTCAAGGCTCCTTCCCCACTCTGAACGCTAGGGTACAGATGTGGGGACCTGCATGAAAACCTCCTCAGCTTACTTTTACCAGCTTAGGTTAAAACGTCCCCAAGGTACAAACTATTTTACCTTTTGCCCTTGGACTTTTGCTGCTACCACCAAAAGTCTAACCGGGTTTTTTATTAGGAAAGAGCCGTTTGGAAACGTCTTTCCCCCAAAAATTCTCACCAAAACATTGCACCCCCCTTCCTGGGGAAGGTTTGGTAAAAATCCTCACCAATTTGCATAGGTGACCACAGACCCAGACCCTTGGATCTTAAGAACAACAAAAAAGCATTCGGTTTCTTAAAAGAAGAATTTCAATAGTAGAAAAAGTAAAAAGAATCACTTCTGTAAACTCAGGATGGTAGATACCTTACAGGGTAATTAGATTCAAAACATCGAGAATCCCTCTAGGCAAAACCTTAAGTTACAAAAAGACACAAAAACAGGAATATCCATTCCATTCAGCACAGCTTCTTTTCTCACCCATTTAAAGGAATCAGAATCTAACGCATATCTAGCTAGATTACTTACTAAGTTCTAAGACACCATTCCTGTTCTGTCTCCGGCAAAAGCATCACACAGACAGATCCCGACCCTTTTCTTCTCCTTCCCCCTAGCTTTTGAAAGTATCTTGTCTCCTCATTGGTCATTTTGGTCAGGTGCCAGCGAGGTTCTCCTAGCTTCTGAACCCTTTACAGGTGAGAGGGTTTTTCCTCTGGCCAGGAGGGATTTAAAGGTGGTTAGCCTTCCCTTTCTATTTATGACTCTATCCTACTGCAGGAAGTCGTCCTAAGTTACGCTGCTCCCGCTGCGTGAATAACAGAGCTGGATTTGACGTCGCTTCGGTCGACTTACTGCTGTGTCTACACTGGGCTGGGTCGACGGGAGATGCTCTTCGGTCAACTTCCCTTCCTCCTGCTGTTCCTGGCACAGTCCCAACGGCGACCGGAGAGCGCTCTGCTATCAATTTAGTGGGTCTTCACTCAACCCCCACGACATCAACCCCCAGTGGATCCACTGCAGCAAACAGAGCCTCCCAACCGTGCTGCCCCATCTACACGGCACGACTTAGACCCGAGTGGGAAATTCAGCTCCTGTGGGGTGTGTCACCCTCATCCGCTGAAGATGCTCCCCGAGTCTCCAGGGATTCCTGCCCTAACTGCTCTCCAGCCGGTTTGTGTCCATACGCTCCCCGCGGGGAGGCTGGGAGTGGCCTGGTTACAAGCGCTGGTTGCTCAGGCCTGGCAGGGAAGGGAAGCTCCGGGCAGCATTGACAGTCTGGAGATCCCTCCGGGGAAGCACAGGCGGTGGGTGGAACAGGCGGGGAGGCGAAGCTGCGGGGTCCTGCGGACGCCCTGAAACCAGCTCACAGACCCCCGGGGGTCACGCTGCCCTACACGCTGTTGCAGTAATGTTTGTACAAGGCGTGACGCTGGCAGAGCAGCTTGTGTCAGAGTGTAGTCAGGCCAACGGATGTGTGTGTTAGTAGAGATCAAAGCGACTGTTCAATGTTCAAATGTATTGGGTGTTTAAACCTCCTGAAAACTCGTGGAATGTTGTTTGCACTGTTTTCACGTCTCTGTGTCCTGTTACGCTGTGATAGCAAAGAGTTGCCTTGTGTAGACCCCTGTCACTAAATAACCCCTCAAAGGAGAATGAAGGTGTGTGGGATGCAAGTGAAGAAAAGGTTCATTTCCAAAGAAGGGGTGGTAAGAAGCAGGATCCCTGGGCGGGGGCAGGAGGGTGTGGTTTGCACTGTTGTTGCCCAGGGTGGGAATGGGGAACTGGGCTCTGGCTTAAAGCGGTGTCAGGCTTCGGGGGGCTGGGTTCAGAGCTGGAGGTTCGGGTTGGGGTGAGGGTTGGGCTACAGTTTTGGTTCAGGGGTTTCGAGTTGGGGGACAGGTTATGGGGTCAGGGTTCCAGTTGGGTTCTGGGTAGGGGGTGGGGTTTAGATTTTGGGGGGAGGGTTTGGCCAGCAGCAGCATAGAAGTGTGGGTGGCAATGGGGTGCAGCCAATAGTGATAAGTCGGGGGTCTTTTAGGTCGTTTTATTGTCAGTAGCACCCTGGGGAGGGGGTAGGGTCATGTTTACGACAGGGGGCTAAAGTGTTGGGGGAGGGGGTGGCAAGTTGACCCATCCCACTTCGCACTTCCCACACGGACACGCAAAATACGGCGAACGTGCGGACGCACACACGTCACACACACACGATGACACAAAACAGCACACAACACGACACACAAAGTAACACACAACACAGACACACACACAACATGACAGGGAAAGCATCACACACATGACCCACAACATGTCTCACACACACACACGCTCAACACATCATGACCCACAACATGTCACATTCACACACTCAACGACACACAGCACGTTGCACGTACGTCGCACACACACAAAGTCGCACCCACAGTTTGTCGCATGTCGCACGTATCACGTCACGCACATGTCGCACTACGCACATGCACAATACGTCACACGCACGCACACTCTACATGTCACAGACACAACGCAGACAACACGACACACGACACAAAATGGCACACGACATTGAGACACACACACACGACACTGACACGTTGCACATGGAACACACAGCACGTCGCACACAGGACGTCGCACGTCACACACAACACGTCGTACTTTACATGTCACACGCACAACACGTAGCACACAGCACGTCGAGCGTTGCTCGTGCATCGCACGTCGCAGGTTGTAGACCCTACGTTACATGTTATACACACAACACATCGCACACAGCCTGTCGCACGTTGTAGACAGCGCGTCACACGTCGCACACACAACACAGTGCGTGTCGCACATAAACAGCATGTCAGGCGTACACTGCACATTGCACACGCACAACACGTCGCACGCGTGCACAACACGACACACAACCGGTCACACACACAAAAATCACACACTACACTGACACACAACACGTCACACACCAACAAAACACTCAAGACAACACACACACAACCACGTCTCACACACACACACGACACCACATGACACACAATATCTCACACACACAAACACGTCTCTCACACATGCCAACACACACACACAACACACGCCCACACACACACACACGACACATGATGTCGCACACACGCGGACACACACAACGTCTCTCACATGCCGATATACGACGTCTCTCACACACGACACCGACACACACACGCGACACACAACGTCTCATGCACACACAACACCGACACACACCACACATGACGACTGACACACACACAACACACGGCCTCTCACACACACACCCACCCAACACATGACATCTCACACACGATGTCTCACACAAACACACGACGTCTCTCACAGACACCCACACACGCCCACACCCACACCCACACACTCGCCGACACCCACTGACACACGACATCTCACACGCCCACGACACGACATACGACACGTCACACGACACACAAGACGGCAGAGGACACGACACCGAAATCACACCCCGGAGACGACCCCCCGCGGGGGCGAGAGCGGAGCGGGGACGGTCGGGGGAACTCGGTCTCTGGGCGGCGCGTGGGGCCGGTGTGGGCGGGAGGGAAGAGGGCGGCAGGGCCGAGGGCGAGATTCCCAGCCCCCGTCGAGCGCTGTGGAGCGAGGGCTCCGGCTCGGCTCTCGCAGCGGCTCTGGCGAGGAATGGTGCCGGAGCTCTCGCCGGAGGGGAACGCGGCAGGAGGGGCCTGAGCCGCTTGGGCCTCTTTCCAAGGAGGCGGAACCAGGCCTCCGCTCTCTGCCCGCTGCAGACCCGGCTGCCAGGTCGGCGCTTCCAGTTCCTCGTCCGCACTCGCCGTCTTCTCGTGTGTTCGCCAACTCGCTCTCTCCCCTCTGCTCTCCTGGTGCCGTCTCCCTTGGTAGGACACGGGTAGGTGTGCATTCCCACAGGTGAGGTCTCGGGAGCCATGGAGACGTCGGAGCGGACGAAAATCATGCAGGGCAGTAGAAAGGCTGCAGAAAGTACCTGAAGAGACAAAGGGAATGAGAAGGGGGAGTCCAGACTAAGACAGGAGTCTAGTCTGTAAAGAGAAACAACGGGAAGTCTAAGCTACAGAAACTCTTCAAGTTGCCAAAAGACCTTTAGGATGGGAAATGACTTCTTGAATCCAGTCTCTTTAAGATTTTAGCCTTAGTATGTGTGTGTATTTGTCTTTGCTTAGCAATCTGCCTTCTTCTGTTTGCTATCCCTTCTAATCACTGAAAATCTGCCTTTTCTAGTGAAACTATTTGTTGTTTATTATTATTATTAAACTCAGTTTGTGCAACGGGTGCTCCGGGAGGAAATGATTTGTGTGTTACTCCAAGGGGCCGCGCGGTGACACTGTTGCTCCATAAGGGAAATGCTTTGTGCAATACCTGGTTTAGCCACCCACTGTCACTGTTGGTCCAGGAGGGAAATGATTTGTGCATTACACTGACTGGCCACCCGGTGTCACTGTTGCTCCGTTAAGAAAATTATTTGTGCATTACCGTGAGTGGCCACCGAGTGTCACTGTTGCTCCATGAGGGAAATGCTTTGTGTAATACCTGGATTAGCCACCCGATGTCACTGTTCCTCCACGATGGAAATGGTTTGTGCATTATCTGGATTGGCCACACACATCACTGTTGTTCGGGGGGCGGCGGGGAGGGATTGTTTGTGTGTTACTCCTGAGTGGCCACGTTGTGTCACTCTTCCTCCATGAGGGGAATGCTTTGTGCATTACCCTGTGTGGCCACCCAAGACAACACACACATCACACACAAAACATCACACACACACACACACACAACACAACACCGACACACACAGAGAGAACACGTCACACATACAGAAACACATCTCTCACACACACACAGCACAGGACACCGACACACTCAAACAACATGACACACAAATAAAATGACACACAAAACAGCACACAACACGACACACAAAAATCACACACAACACACGACACTGACACACACACACACACACACACACGAGACGAGGCACAAAACGGCAGACATGACACAGAAATCACACGACACCGACACCCACATACAATACAACACACAATACCACACATGACACACAAAACAGCACATGTGACACACACACACAACACGATGCACAAAACATCGCTCACAAAATATCACACACCCACACATATGACACACACACAGACAACACGACACAAGACACACAAAACGGCACACAACATGAGACACAAAAATCTCACACAACACATGACACCGACACACACAACATGGCACACAACACGGCACACACCGTCACATGCACACAACACAGCATACAACATGGCACACACACACTCAACATGGACCACAACACGCACACATAAACACGTCTCACACACACAAAACGACACACAAGTCACACATACAACACGCAACACGACACACACAACACATCACACAGCAGAAGGTTTCATCGAGGAGGAGGATGTCCCAGGGTCCCCAAGCGATGCTCTGGGACTGCTCCCCAGGAAGCCAGGCAGGACTCTGGGGAAGTCTCCTCTCGGGGAGCAGCCTGTCTGCAGGACACACAGCTCCCCCGGCTCCACCTTCCTGGCTCTGACCTCAGAGCCTTCAGCCTCCTCTGCCCCTCCCTGCACTTCCCACAGCCAGTCCGCCCAGGCGGGATCCTGGGGGGGGGGCAGAGGGTCCTGCCCCCCAACTCCGCAGTCAGACGGGACTCTCAGCCAGCCAGGAAAACAGAGGTTTATTAGACCACAGGGACATGGTCTAACACAGAGCTTGTAGGTGCAGAGAACAGGACCCCTCAGCCGCTCACAACTCGATGGCAGAGAGCAGTGAGGAGAGAACAGCTTCCTCTCCAAGAAGGTGGACGCACTTGTCCCTGCAGAAGAAAGCAGTGGAGACCCAGGTGGAGGCAGAGGAGGTGAAGCTGCAGGAGACAACAGACAAAGTCAAAGCGGATCTTACAGGTGAGATGGTTCAATCCACATGGTTCGCGAGGAGCATGTGAGGAACACTCACACCAGTCACTCGACAAGCCTCGACATCAGGGCCATCTCATGGGACAGTGATGGGTACCTCCATCTCTGGAATCCATATAGAGGGTGGCAGAGGTCCATGGCTGAGGTGGGGAGAGCTGACAATATCAGGTCACCCCCCTCTGGGGATCTGGCACGGTGGGGTGGGGACTACTAACATTGTTCCAGGCTGGAAGGAGAAGAGAGAGGCTGGATGTTGGAGGAAATCCTTTCTTTTCTCCTGGATTGGGTCCCTTTCCTCAAGAAAATGCTCCAGAGGTCTCAGCAGGTCACAGCTGGGAACCGTACCAGAGCTGAGTCATTCCTTCTTGGGGGGTTCAATGCAAAAGGAGGCCAGGTGCCCATTACTGACAGGAAAGGGGTGCAAGGGGAGGGGAAGAGTAGAGGACACCATTGAAAAGAAACTGGCCCCGAGGAAAGAGGAAGCCTCGTGTGGTTAAAGCCTCCAGCTAGGAGTCAGGAGAGCAGAGTTCTCTGCTGAGCTCTGCCAACAACCTTCAGTCTGACCCTGGGCAATTCGCTTCAGGGCTCTGGGCCCAACTTCCATCCTCTGTAAACCGGGGGGAAGACATGGAAAAGCAAAATGTTAAGAATGTTTCTTTCTGCTGCAGGGACGAAGAAGGAGCCGTCTGACACGAAGGGGAAGTGGGAAAAAGGAAGCCCAGAAGAGCAGGAAGAAGAGCGCACTCCCAGCCCCTCATTAACAAGCAGCTCCCATATGACGATGGTAATGGTGCTGTGTGGCCGTGCTCATGGAAAGCATCCCTTGCTGTGTGTAGGAATATCTCCCAGGGACTGAAAAGAAACACTGGTCAAGGGTGATCAACTCCAGCCAGTCTTTATCTGGGTCGCTTGAACGAGGCCCGCTTTGACAAAGGGGTTTAGGCACCTAAAGAAGTCCAGAGGTGCTTTGTGGGATTGGCAGAAGTGCCTGACTCAGGTGCCCGATTCTGATGCACTTTCCATGGCATACAGGCACGGCTGAAAATCAGACCAGGCCCATCCCTGCCCTGGTCGGGGGAACCCACATATCTCCTGGCTGTGGGGTTCTGGCCCATCTCGTGGCACCAGGACCACTTGGATACACAGAGAAAAGGAGTCTGCTCTAGAGCCTTAGCTAACAGCCTCTTGGCTTTTCGCTCCTGTGGTCGAGGCTCCTGCACTAAGCCCCAGAGGTCCCAGGTTCCCTCTCGCCTGCCAACATCTGGGCTCTGTCCGAGTTACAAAAGCCTCTAGACACCTTTGTAACTCTTCCTCTTCGGGACAGAGCACCCTGCAGCGCATACAAAAGGCTGCAATTCTGGGAGCTTCTGACCCTCCGGGGGTCTAGAGTATGGAGGTGAGTGTGCCACTCCGCCGTGCTCTACTGCATCCTAGGATATCAGGGTTGGAAGGGACCTCAAGAGGTCATCCAGTCCACTCCCTTGCTCAAAGCAGGACCAAACCCCAATTTTTACCCTAGATCTCGAAATGGTCCCCTCAAGGATTTAACTCACAACCCCGGGTTTAGCAAATGCTCAAACCACTGAGCTACCCCTCAGCTGTTGGCAACCAGGACAGACGGTGCTAATCCAGCGCCATGCAGGCCAGCTGCAGTAATCCCCAGGGGGTGCCCTGAGACCCCAGGGCAAAGGCCTCCAGCACCCCAGGCCCTGGGTTGAGGTGACCCTGAAACCAGGCCCCCTGGAGTAACATTGTGCCCAGTGAGTTCTCACCCCCAGGGCTCTGGCCCCAGAGGCCCACGCTTTGGGCTTCTCCTCAGCCAGGCAAACTTGCTTCTTCAGTCTCAGTTACTTTCTGTCCTGACGGCAATTCCTGCCTGTTTTCTGGCAGCCCCAGAGGCTGCTAGGTGGGGAAGGAAGAGGGTGTTTCCGTTTGGGCCCTATTCTCAGTCCCTTCCTCGCAGACACTGTGGGCTGTCAGAATTGCTGAGCCAATCTCCTCAGGCGCTCGGGGTGGGATGGGACATGGGGCAGGTTCTCCAGTGACCCCTCGGCGACACTCAAGGAGCAACTCGAATGGGCTTTGCAGGACATTGAGGCTTTCTCAGCAAAAGCGGGGTTTCCTGCGAGGAGGGGCTAGCGAGGGAGGAAACGGGGTGGCCCTTGGGGTCCCAGCACTGCCCGAGAGGCTCCCGTCTCTTCTCAGGGGAGGGGGCCAGAGAGGGGACAAAAGGCTGAGGAAACCTTAGCACCTGGGGAGGCTTTTGAAGAAAAGGGCTCAGCCGGAGTCTCCACGCTCCCTCGGCACTGCCAGCCTCCCCCAGGGACAGACTGTTCCAGGGCAGCTGCCCGAGGGAAATACTCAATCCCAACAGGCTTTGTCCCTGTTCTTTGCAGACCCCCAGGGAGCACCCTTCCTCAGTCCCGCTCCATGCCCTGCTGATGGCAGCCGTGAAGGGTCTGACAACACCCACTCTGCAGAGATTTAGAGCCGCAGAGGAAGAGCTGAGGACCATCATATCTCTCCACAGAGACAAGATGGAGAGAGTAAGAGACTCCTGCAATGGGGCAGGGGGATGCTGCGCAGAGAGGGGGATGGGAGAAGTTCCTCTCCTTGGAAACCATTCCTGGGACACTGGCATGGGATTGGAAAGTTGGCTCAGCCCCTTGTCATTCATCGCTTGGCCACGGGGATAGGCGACATTCAAGCCCTTCTCCAAAGACCGCCTGCACGTGGCGCGAAAGTGCAGACTTAGTCCCTTCCTGGGCTTTGGCTTTCCTGGAAACTCTGAGACTAATCAATGAACAGAATCCTCAGCCTGAACTTCCTCCCCAACCTGCCTGTTCCTAGGGTTTCCTGCAGGTCATCCCTGTCTCTGCCCGAGTTCCTTCTTTCCAACAGGTCCCAGCGGGAAGTTAACAAATGGCCCCTCAATCAGCAGATTGATTTGTGCAGGGCTCTAACTCCTGCTAGCAGAACAGGTCAACAGAATCCAGCCACCCGCCTTGGAGCTCCTGCTCCTTGTTTGAGAGAGGAAAGAGCAATGACCAATTCCTCACGGAAGAGTCCTAGGGGGTGGCTTGTCCCTTTAGGGTCTGTCTCCCTGTCTTGCAAACTCTGCAGCAGGAGCCTGAAAGCCTGGCCCTATGGACTTGGGCTCCCAGGGCTGGCACTGAGGGGCCACAACAGCAATGCAGACTCTTCTGGGCTGGGGCTGGAACTTGATCTCTGAAGCCTGGGGAGGAGGGTGGCTTCAGAGCCTGGGCTCCAGCCCAAGTCACCTTGTCTGCACTGCTCTTCTAAGTGCCATAGCATGAACCCGAGGTTAGAGACTGGGGACTTAGGAGACTGGGGCCAGGAGCTGGCTAGCCCCACCCAACTAGCCCTGCCTCCCATCTCTGCCATGGGCTCTGGGATACATCGGTAGAACCAGCTGGGTCTGGAGCAGTGCTTCTCAACCTGTGGCCCGGTCAGCACAGAGCTGCTCCCCTTTGGGACATCCTCAGGGACAAACAGGTCGGATTGGATGTGCCCCACAATGGAACCTAGGTTGAGAACCACTGGTCTGGAGGAACGGATTGTGCAAGAAAGAGCTAAAAGGAAGTTGCAGAGATGGAGGAAAGGCTCCTGGAGGGAAGCCCTTGAGAGCGGGGCAGAGAGCCGTTTGCTACGGCAGGGAAGGCCCTGGGACATCAGGGGAGTTAGGACTGTGCCCACTCTAAGGTTTTGTGCGTGTTTTTGAGCTTGAAGGTGCTAACCCAGACCTCAGGAAGACTGGGGTTCCTGGACTTGTCAAAGCCTCTTAGGGAGCAGCCAAGATGGGCAACCGAGGTCAGAGGAGGCTTGCAGGCCTGCCAGGAGGGCTTCCCTGGGAGGAGGCCACTTATTGAGAAATCCATCCCTCAACTTTCTGGCATTCTTCCAGGTTGAAGATGTCGTGGGAGGGATCTTAATCTGGCTTGACAACAGCTGTGATCCCAGAGCCAGAAGAGCAGTGCTCAGGGCCATGGCCTTGCTGGCTCGCTCCCACCCCCAGGACGTGGTTCTAACCTGTGTGGCTCACACGCTCTCATCGCATAGGTAGGGAGCTGCTTTGTTATCTCCTCAGTCCAGTAGTTCTCTTCCTGCTCCTACTGACAGGCCACAGGCCGGGAGGGATCCGTGGGGCTCACACAGTTGGAGGGAGTTTCCTGCTGTGCAGAGAGCTGTCCACGCTTTCGAAGAGGAGATGGCCAGGCCCAGCCACTGAGGAGCCAACCCCTCCTCCTACACTCCCCGGGATGGAGACATGCCACTTTTCTGGAGAATTCCAGCATTGTCCTGATTTCTATGGGTCACCCCACTTCCTCTCAGATCCAGTACAGGGCCAATCGATGATTTGGGGGTTCATTCAACATCCCTGGCTCATGAGGTCTGGCTGCTCCTTACTGCAGGGGAGAAGGCAGAGACAGAAAAGACCCATGAGGCCCATCTGTCTATCCCCTGGAGACCAGTGCAGGATTCTAACCTGTCGTCAGACCCCCCAGTTATTCCATGGCTGAGGAATTGGTGACAAAATGCACTCATCCTTATGGAGCTGTGGGGCAGAGGTCAATCTCTTAAGACAGACATTTCCAGCCCATATTGATGCAAAAGAAAATCAAATCAAATCAACAAAAAAATCATCCCCACATGACCAGAGCCTAAATGCAGTGCAGCGAGCAGACAGCTAGCATTAATAGCTCTGAGAGGGGGGAGTGCCTCTTTCCACCTCAATAGATTGTTAACTTTCAGTCCTGCTGGTTATTGCTGATCACTTGGAAGGGTCAGGCTGCTGAGGGGTTTGTAACACAACCCCCATGTGCCTCGGGGCCATGAAACCCAACTGAACCCTAGCCAGAGGTCAAAAGTCCAACTTTCCTTGGCATCTTCTGCAATGCAGTTCTGCACTGACCTGAGCGAAATTTGTGTCACACTGCAGAGCAAATTGAAGAGCAGCAGGAAAGAAATGGAACTTCTTACCCAATTCAGTTATCAGAGGAATACAGTGTTGGTTTTCAGATTTCTTTGACTGTTTGATTTGTAAACCTTTCTGAATTTCAGAATCAGGTCTGAATTTCTTGGAACAGCCACAGTGCTTTCCAGGGGCTGTGCTCAGAAGTTACAGAAACTCGGCAGCATTGGCACAGAAGTTCAGTCAAGCTTCCGGAAGACCTTGCTTCCAGGCCATTTGCTCTTGAGTTGTCCAACCTAGTTCTCAGTGTCCTGGGGCTTGACCACCACGTCCGACCTTCCTCACCAAACTTGGAAGTCAAATGACTGGAAGTCTTTTGGATCCATCTGCAGTCTTCCTCTGCAGATGCCTGCGGGGACCAGCAGGACTTAGATCCGCAAGAGTGGAGGAGGGGGATTTCAGTCCTACTTTCCTTCCTTCTCTGTCACGTTGGGCTTTACAATCTCCTCTTCCAAGCTCTTGAATCTTCTCAGATCAGGGCATGTGCTGACTCACTCTCTGACCCTGTCCACCACACTGCAGTAGAATTGAGCTGCTAAGAGACACTTGGCCAAACGCTGGGTCTCCGTTATAGCCCCAAACAGCCAGAGGAACTCCAATGATGTCAGGCAAGTTTCTCAGGACTGACCCAAGTGTAACAGAGCAGAATTTTGCACAGTCTGCGGGTCACAGTTTGGTGGTCATTCTGTGGTCAGTACATGGTCACTGTCTTGGAAAGAGTGGGTTAGCTTTAGAAAGAAGAACCCATTAGGGGAAAGGAATAAATACAACTTTCTCTGAAGGGACTTGCCCTGCCTTAGCCTCCCTGCACCAGTGGCTGTCTCCTCTGGTATTCCAAGCCTCTCCCTGGGGAGGGCAAGAGATGGCCAAGCAGGAAAGCTCTGACGTGTGTTTCTGAATTTGCAGATGTGCCATTGAGTTGTGGAAGGCCTTGGGTGAAGAACCACAGCTCACCAGGGAGGTGCTGCAGCAGCTGCTGGACAAGCTCCAGCAGAGACGCCGGGAGGAGAAGAGCAGCCATGTGTCTCTGGCTGTAAGTGAGATTTGAGATGTCACCTTGCGAACCCGCCACCACAGGGAAGATGGTGCATCTGTGTGTGTGTGCGAGTTTCACCTCTTCTTACCTTCAGGCCATGGCTCCACCACACATTGAAGCTGACCTAACTTAAATGGGCAGACAGCCGCCACAGCGATTCCATCCCTGGTGTGTGTCCGCACTTTGCTGCTCGTGTCGGCAGTGCCCGTCCTCCCCAGAAGGGCTTGTCTTGATTGTAGGGTCAGGGTGGGGCATTGTGGGAAGGCTCCTGAAAGCCAGTTGAGGAAAGCGATGCGGTGTCTGCACAGACGCGGCATCGACCTGACTGCATCGACCTGGACTCTCTGCCACGTGTGGAGGTGGAGTGACGAATTTGGCACCGAGGGGCAGTTCTGATGATGGGAAGGAAATTCCATCCTTAGGGGGATGCAGAGTGAGTGGCCTTGCGTTGACCTCACTCTGGAGTGTAGACCAGGCCTTAGTGTGTCCTCGCCACTTCCAATCAAACCAAAGAGGGGTCAGTAAAGTTTCCCCCAGGTCAAAGTTACACATCTGAGGTGGTTTATCTGCTGGTACCCTGGCTCAGTTGTCTTCTGCTCCAGATGGCCCTTTAGTGAACAGGTGCAGTTCAGGTGTCTCTTGGAAGTCTCCAGGTTTCTGGCTCTGTCAACTGTGGCTAGAAATCTTCCCAACATGGCATCCTGAGAAGTCCAGTACTTTTGACTGGGCCAGAAACACTGGACCTAGGAGAACGGATCTCCTCAGGATGGTTTCAGCCCTTCCAGTCATGGCTGGAAAGCCAAAGCACACGCTCTGCACCAGAAAGAGAAATAATGGGGAATAACGTCATCCAGACTCTTCTCATCTTTCCATCCTGCTTCCGTTCCAGGAATGAGGGAAGGTTCAGGAGCCTCCAAATGTCCCCACCCCTCTCAGAAGCCAATACTCTTTTGTAATACGCTGGAGAGGAAAGGAGACATGACAAAGGGACAATAGCAAATGGCAATGGGGGCAGGTGGCAGATTGGGAGAGCTGAGTGAAATTCTTTCCCCCCTCCAGGCAATGAAGACCATTTATGAGCTCCTTTTCCTACGGGGATACCGAGAAGCCATCCTGCAAATGTATCCCCAGCTGCTCATTCTCTGTGTCAGGCAAGTGCAGTACGTGATGGATCTGCACTTGCCAGGGACCTACATGGCCAGGCAGACATCCAGCCCCGAGGAGGGATGCAGCTGCCTCAGTCTCCTAAGGTAATGACTGAAAGGAAAAGGAAGAACAGATTTGTTGGGCTAAACACATGGGGGCTGTTCACGGCCATCAGTTGTTCGGGTGTTGTCATTAGCCCAGGCTCAGATGGGAGCAGGTCTCTCTTGAGGGAAAGGGGTTGAGAGCCGTGCATTCTTGTGAGTCACACTCGCTCATCTGACGCCGTCCACAGCCCAGCTGCTTTCCTACACACTCAGGCAGCAGCCATGTTTGTGCATCCATCCACGTCTGCCACCCGCCAAAAGGTCAGTGCATTCATCAGTGCCTGCTGAGCAAATCCGTGGGCCTCTCTCCCCGAACGCGGACAGAGCCACACCGGCAGCACATGGGGACAGGCACCGCAGGACGTCAGCCTCACAGGCAGACAGGAGGAAGAGGGACCAGTTCATCTGGTTCTGTGGGCACGGTTAGGGGCTTCCATCTGCACGGGAAAGAGAGAGCGCCAGAAGACACCTCAGGTGGCGTAAACTGATGGAGCTTTGCTCGATTCCACCAACAAAGGATCTGGACCCACATGCCCGCTTGAGTCCTGTTACCTGTCACAGTAAAGAATCAAGTATTCAACCATTGTGAGTGATGACACCAACCATCTGAAGAAGCTACAGTGTCCCTAACTGGTTCCAAAGTCAGTGAAACTGCAGTGTAGACAGGGTATCACACTGGATCGATCCTTGGGGAGGCTAGCTACTGCTGAGCATGCTGGGTGTCTCAGGACTTGTGCAGATTTGCCATGCTCGGGGCTGATCTCATTGCTTGACACTCTGTTTGTTTGTTTGTTTTTGTCTTTAGCACCTCAGTGGAGGCTGTGAAGACGCTTTTCTCCATGCCCGGCTATTGGAAGGAATTTGCCAGCATCCAGTTTCATCGGGGTTGGGACATGATAGCCTCCCGATATCACTACTCGCAGGGGGTTGGCCTGATTGCAAGGTAGGAGCTCAACGTTTCCTCTTCTTTGGGTCTCTCTTGGGAATGGGATTTGCGTGTGAAATAGTCCTCAGTTCCAGGCTGCCAGCTCAGCCCAGCAACTGGAGCTGAACGCTCTCTCCCCCTTGAGAATCAAAAGGGACTTTCTGTTCCATGTTCCAGAGCCATGATCGAGTTTGAGAACCCTCAGCTCCCTGCAGTTTTCAGAGAGGCAATCACCATCGTCCAGAGTGGGAAGGAGGAGGAGCAGAGAACTATCGCCCTGGCTTTCTGCACTGAGGTGAGATTCATGAGTTGACAGGCAGAAGTGGGCTTTCTGGAGAGCAGCTCAGGACAGCAAGCTCTAGGCTACATTGTCAGCAGCTTAGCAGCCCTACCGCCAGCTAGCTCCTCTCCGCACATGGATGGATGCGGGGCATGGCAAAGAGAGGGAGGGAGAGACAGGGTGAGATTGCTCCTGGCTGGATGTGCCCAGATGGGGTTATGGGACAAGAAGCCATGTTTCTCCAGTGCCCCAAGGCCATGCTTCTCTCCTCACCTTTTCCTGGGGTTCTGCTTTTCTTCTGCCCCACGGCTCTCTCCATGGCACTCAATGAGGTCTGGAGATTCCCCTTTCCCTGGGGGCTTATTTGTGACTTCTGCATTAGTCTAAATCTGGGGAAGGAACCAACTGAAACAGCAGCAATTGGCTCCCTCCTCACCAGAGACTTTGCATAGGAGGAAGTGGCCCTTTGGGAAAGACGACTGTCCAGGGAACAGACCCCACAATAAGACCTCTGCTCCTCAACCTGATCTTCATTTGGCTCTTGCCAGTTTCTCCAGAGTCCTTCCATTGACACCATCCTGACAAGATCAGCCCTCCAGGCACAGCTCATGGACTGGACCAAAGATGCAAATTCCATCATACGGAGGCTCAGTCTGCGAGGCCTTGGCAGTATTGTGTTCCAGCCAGAAAAGGTGAGAGCCGGGGATTGCCCAGGGGACCCAGGAAGCCAATGTCCATCAAATAGCTCAGAAATGAGAGGGAGAGCCACACACAAGCCTTCTTGTTTAAAACACAGCCCTCAAATGGTGGAGGTGCTTTCGGAACAAATCAAGGCATGCCATGCTCCCTGCTCCCGTGAGCTGAGCCCTGATTCCAGATGGGATACAATGGGGGAGGCGGGGTGAGCAAAGACAAAGGTGACAGTGAGCAACTGGCACAGAGTGACAGGAGAATGACTTTCTGCCCCGTTAGGGGGCTGTGCCCTCCGTGGTTTCTCGTCGGTGGCAGTGGTCCAGCATGTGCTCCAGGCTGTCACCTGGCATAGTATTGAGCTGCCTTCTTCATTCCGGCAGGTGCAATTCTTACGGGCCCAGCTGCCAGCAATCCTGGCCATGTTTTGTGACAGGGATGGAAGGCGTGTCATGGAGGCCATGCATAAAGCTGCAGACATCATCTACCTCCTCAACAGGGAAGGGATTGGCTCCATCTCCCAGGACATTGCTGTCAGCCTTCGCCCCTTCATTGATGACGTAAGGCTTGGAACCCGCAGAAGAAGCCCAATCCCCCACTCCAGCTGTCTGTGATGCCCTTGTCTCTCTCTCCCCATCCCCTTCCTCCCGCCCCTCAGGCCTGCCATGGAGCCTCCAAGGAGTGCCCCCGCCATGGGTGGGGAATCTCCTGCTGAGCCACCTCCCTGTCAGAGCTCTTTTCTCCAAAGCTCAGCCTCAGTGCCATGCTCCCAGCCCCTGCTGCAGCCTGGCCTGGGGGAGAGGGGGCCTGGCATTGGGCAGATGACCAGCTGTCTGGAGAACACAGGCCCCCAAAGAGGTGGAGATTCTCAGCAGGAAAGAGGTGGGTCGGGAATGGCCCGGCTCTCAGGGGCACCCAAGAGCCAAAGAAATGCTGTCTTTTGGAGCAGCCAGTCCCTGCCAGGCTCCAGCAGCTGCTTCTCCCCTTCCCCACACCAGTCTCCAGCAGCCTGCCTGCCCTCTCCCCTCATCTTCTCGGGTTCTAGGATTCTGTGCTCTCCAGACAGAAACTGCCTCTGGGACACCCTGGGCTGCACTGTCCCGCACAGGGTCTCAGGCCTGCACAAGATGTCCATGGCGCTGGCCTGGTGGCCTCCCTGCTCCCGCCAGCCCAGGTCGTTCACACAGGGGAACCGGAGCAGCGTGGGCATCACCACTAAGTGGCGTTCTGCTCCGATGCTGCCTGGCTTTAACCGGGGGTCCCCACCCCCTGTGTGTCATTGCCAGGAGAAGGGCAGTGTGCGCTCAGCTGCCATTGTACTGCTTGGCAACGTGGTGAGCAGGGTGCAGGACCCCGACAAACCCTTCGTGCAGCAGGAAATCATCCACTGCTTGCTCCCCCTGCTGCTGCATCTTGAAGACCAGGAGGAGAGTGTGAAACTGGTAAGTGCCACGGTCATTATTGCCTGAAGAGCAAAGAGCCAGTATCTCCTGGGGCCCCCACTCCACTCATCGCCAGAGCCCCTTGCCCAAGCAGAGTCTTCTCCTCCCTGCTTCACTCCATGCTGGAGCCAAGTGCCTCATCCATCCTCACAGCACACAGCACAATCGGGAAGAAAAACCTTCTTCTGGGAAACAGGTGGGGCATAGCGTAGCGGGGCCGGGAGTCCTGCTGCTGGCCCCGGCACGGCCCAGGGCCTGCGTCCCCCTGAAGTGCAGGGCCCCCCAAAGCATGGGGCCCTGGGCAACCACCCCAAACCATCCAAAGGACAGGACGGCTCTGGCTCTCTCCAGCCAACTCTCCCTTTCCTCTCCTCAGCACACTCCTGTGGAGAACAAATGACAGGAATCTCCACTGGCAGGAAAAGCAGGAGAACAAGGGACGGGGAAGGTTCCATGTCCCCCAGACTATCCCTCTCTCAGGGAGAACCCTCTTGATCTCCTCTTCTCTTGCAGTCATGTAAACTGACGCTCTTCCACTGCGCAGTGTTCCTCAGGTGGGCTCATTTGAAGACACTCTCCCGCAGCTTGGCCTGGGATGGCTCCTCACAGCTCTTGAAGTGTGTCTGGATCTGCTTGGTAGGTGAATTCCTTGTGCCTTGAGAGTGGTGAATGGGGACTTGAGGAAGACCTTTCTAACTCCACACCCTGAGTACCCATCCGCTTCGGTCGGGCTGCAGGACTCTGTTCCAGGCTCTCTGCTGGCTCATTTCAGCAGGACTTACAATCCGTTCACATTGTTGACATTTTTATGCCACAATTCTCCGACCTTCAAACTTTGTCTTTTCAAAGGAAAGCTGAGGTTCTGGAGAACACAATAGGAACTTCAGAGGGGTGCTGCTCTGGTGTATGGGTTCATATTGGCGGTTGCCAGGGCCTGGCTATATGCATTGGCTTTCCTGGACTATTTGCTGTGGGAAGAACATGTCATTTGTATATTGTGCATTTCTTCCTTCTTTCTTCCTAGTTGCAGAACAACGAGAGCCACATCCCCAAATTCCTGTTCCAGGCCTTACAGTACCTGGAAAGCTCACAGACAACAATAAGACATTCAGCAGCCCGATTCATTGGTAAGCAGAGAAAATCCACTTGATCTTTTCTCAGTGCTTCCTTCAGAGCCCTTTTCTGGACGGCTGCTCTGTTCCCTCCAACAGCACCAGAATCCTAAAACGGGGTGTGTGTGTGAGTGTGTGTGTGTGTATGTTTGTGTGAATAAACATGTATTCCAAGATGAAGGGAGCAACTTAGCTGAATCGACTGCACCAACTTCCCCCGCCCACAA
The DNA here is from genome assembly GCF_965140295.1 of Lepidochelys olivacea. Taxonomy (NCBI): domain Eukaryota; kingdom Metazoa; phylum Chordata; order Testudines; family Cheloniidae; genus Lepidochelys; species Lepidochelys olivacea. Next base: position 4,748,000 of record NC_140438.1, on the reverse strand, counting down.
CAATTCTTTGGCTGCGCCTAGGGGAAACCAGCAGGATGTGAATTCAGTCTCCTTTGGAAATCAGCCTCTCAGTAACTTCTGAGCATCTGATGCTTTCTCGAATATGCTTGAGAATATGCATGAGAGCCATTGTATTCATTGTTTGTCTAGGAAATACTATCCACCATTACTGTGATTTGTTGTCTGAAACAGTGAATGAAGATGGCATCTCCCGCCTGTATGAAGGTAAGGAAATACCTCTGTGTGTTTGGGCCTCTGTGGGAAGCACAGGGGTGCAGCACAGGGCCTGAACACAGCTTTGAATGTGTCCCTCTCAGTCTAAGGACAGCGTTGAAGGAAGAAGGATGGTCACGCCAGCTTTCATCGTGGTCCCACAATCTGTGTATGGGAGCAGGGGAATTCCATCCCGAGCTCCTAGTGTAGACGTAGCCTTAGAGCTGTGTGGGGAGACTGTCTTCATGAAGGTCAGAAAGTCTCTAAAGGAAGGCCTGACCGAATTGAAAAGGGCTGTTGGTATTAAGGATGATGATGATGATGATGACGATTCCCCTCTGTAGGGCAAGATTCATCACCTGGCCTCCCTGGAATGGAGTGATTGCAGGCCAGGGACCTTCACTGCGAGATTTGTTATCAGCTCCTAGGAAATCCCATGAGGGCACATGGGTAACACTTTTCCCTGTGAGCTCTTCAGGAATGAAGGCACAGGGCCACAAAGGATTTCAGGAGACGTTAGGATCCCTTTGTGGATCTCGGCCTAAATGTTGGATGGTTTAACGTGGCTGTTGCTGTCGCTTTCCTGTTCCATCCAAAGAACAAGTGCCCCCAACCGTCTGTGTGTACGGGTGTATGGAGGAGTGTCTGCCAGCAGAGGGGGAAGTTAGGCAAGAATGGGGTCTCCTCTCTGTCCAGGGCTATTTTGGGAGGAGCGGAGTTGTTGTTCTTGTGCCCTTAGACTCTTGGGGAGCTAACAGCAGGGGGCAATGGCCATCGGAAGTGGAGGTTTCCTAGGTACCAGTCACATCAGCATCACGGGGTTTTCAACCCATTTCCTCTTGGTTTCAGCTTTTCACGAAGTGCCTTTGAAATCAGACAGGACCACGTGGTACATCCTCAACAGATATTATAAATGGTTGCAGAAGCTTGGAAATCTCGTGTCGGGTTCTGCATTTGACTAGGGAACCGGGACCGACACAGACGAGCTCTTTGTCCTGCTATGGTAAATACAACAGACGCTTCTCAACTTTTTGGTGTCCCTGGCCTCTGTTTGCCAGAAGCTGGGAATGGGGGACAGGGTTCTGATCACTAGATGATTGCCTGTCCCTTCATTCCCTCTGGGGCACCTGGCATTGGCCACTGTCGGAAGACAGGGTACTGGGCTAGATGGACCTTTGTTGTGGCCTTTCTTATGTCCTTATGTTTGGAACCGGGACTGAAGAACGAGGTGGATAACAGCAGATGACCCAAAATTATGTTCATTAGTGGGGCCTAGAGAAAACTTGGAAGAAGCTCAAAGGGATCGAAGAAAGCCATGTCACTGGGCAGCACCATGGCAGGTGAAAACCAGCGCTGACCAAGGCAGGGCCATACACATGGAAAGCAGTGAGGTGAACGACTCCTCCATATCGCTGGTGTCAGAGGCCAAAGCACGGCTGGTTGGGCCCAGTGGTTGGAGCAGTGGCTCTGGGGCCTCGTGCTCAGAGTGGTGGAGGCTGAGCCGAGGGGAGCCAAGGGTTGGAGCCGGAGTCAGGAGTCAAGAGCAGGATTGGAACAGGCTGGGGAATAGGGCAAGGGCCGGATTAACGATCCCCGGACAATGGGAGCTGCGGGGAGGCAGAGCCTACAGGCAGGATCAGCCCCCGGGACAGAGGTTCCCGGTGTGGTGCTCGTCGTGGTGACGTGGCTGGCGGGGATGAGGAACGGCAGCGTGCGGAGCCTCCTCACCCCCACCCCAGCCAGGCAGAGCCGGCCCAGCCGCAACGCAGCACGCAGGGGTTTAGTGGCTGCAGCCTGGGCCCCCCTTAGCCCTACTCCTTTGCTGAGTGCACCATTGCCCCACTTCTGCCCCATTCCCACACACTGGTACAGGGCAGAACCCCGGAGCTGATCTCTGAAATCTCGCTCACTAGAAGGAAGTCACTGCAAAGGCAGGACAACCCCACCTTTGGGCACCCTGGAGGACATCTCATCCCACTGCACAGAGCCCTACATTCACACAGCTTCTCGCATGTGGTTCCCTCACTCTTCAGAGCCTGGTGGAGAGAGGAGAAATTCTCCCAGACTCCCTTTTACCATTGCCACCCCACAGGGTAGCAGAGGTTGCAGGGGGTTGGGTGCTCTCTTTAAGAAATGCCAGCTCTCAGGGAAGTTGCCAATGAGCATCAGCAAAGTGGGGTGGGGTTGTGCTGTGGAAAAGTACCCTGCTTGAAGGTTTTGTTCTTCTCATTTGGGTTCCTGCCCTTTCTCCTTCTTCCAGACATCGAAAGGCCAACAGGAGCCAATTGAGCCCACCACTGATCCCATCTCTTGTGAGATGGCAAAGCAGCTTTGCATGGGAAGGAGGAGACAGAAGAGGCCGAGCAGCATGTGCCGGGCTGAACCAGCCACACAGAACCCCATAGTCTAAGTGGAGAAAGCCAAGCCCCTCCCCAGCCCTGCCGGACATGCTCCAACTGGACCACCAGAGTGTAAGGGAGCAGCTCAGCTCACGCTAGGCAGACCGCTGAAAATGGAGGATGCACACTGTAGGCTCCAGTCCAGAAGCAGCTCAAGCCCCTGACTGCAGAGCTCTGAGGCGCCGAGACCCAGCCACGTCCCTGGGGGCCTGCAGACATGCAAGGGAGATCGGAGACTCTGGGAGTTTCCCACGCCGGGAACCCAGAGACCCCCAGCCCATGGCCTAGAGACATCTCCAAGAAAGTAACCTGGGTGAACTAGCCATTGTCATCCGCAGTGCTGGATCCCCACTGACTCAATGGCAAACACATTGGCCACGGACGAGGCCCTGGGCGAGGAGCCGGTGGAGTAACGAGGGCCTGGGTCCACCTTCCCTGGCTGCCATTCATCCTTTGGTGGCTGCCCACGTCCCCATTGACCCACTAGACTGCACAGCCCCAAGAGGAGGGGCAACCATCTTGCCTCTGAACTCTCAGCCAAACAGCCCTGCACTGAAGGTTCCCTCAACTGACTCTGGCCGTTGGGCCACATAGCATTGGGGGAGAGAGTAGCCATATTGTCCGTTGCTATCGGGCCACACGGGCGTAAGAGACAGGATAGACATATGGACTCTGGTCGCTGGGCCACACAGCCCCGACGGAGAGGGCGGCCGCACGGACTCTGGTCGCTGGGCCACACAGCCCCGACGGAGCGGGCGGCCGCACGGACTCTGGTCGCTGGGCCACACAGCCCTGACGGAGCGGGCGGCCGCACGGACTCTGGTCGCTGGGCCACACAGCCCTGACGGAGAGGGCGGCCGCACGGACTCTGGTCGCTGGGCCACACAGCCCCGATGGAGAGGGCGGCCGCACAGACTCTGGGTGTTGGGACACACACACTGCGTGGGAGGGCAGCCATTTTGACACTGGGCATTTGGCCAAACTACCCTGAGGCTTAGGGAAGTTATTTGATGTCAGCCATGGGACCTCGCCCCTTCACTCCTCAGACATCGCTCATCTGTCACCATGAGACCGACCCCATGACAGAAGACTTTTGGGGTCAAGATGCAAACGGGAGTCGAAACAAGGAGTGCCATGTGACCCCTCTAAGAGATCCTCCCACTCCTTTACCAATCTGGGGGTGTTTTATCTCCATCCACCTGCTTCAGGAATGGATTTGAGCAATTGGGGAATGTTCTGGGGCACAGTGACCCATCCGGAAGTAGGTCACGTGACCCTCCGAGAGCTCCTCCCACTTGGGGTGGCCTCAGCCCCTTAGGACCCACCAGAGAGGGGATTTCACCAAACAGGGTAAGTGCCATGGTGGGGTGACCTGCCCGCAAGAGGGGTCCATCACCCCTCCATGAAATCCCCGCACCGTCCTCTGCTAATCAGTCAGGGTTTCACACACACGCTTTAGGCCATCCCAGAAGGGAAACGTAACGATCAGAATAGGCAGTGCCCGAAGGTCTAGGCCAGAAGCCGCCGATCTCTGGAGCTCCATGTTTGCGAGGCTGGCAGCATCGTCCTGGAAGTCGCAACACAACACTGCGGGGAAGAGCCCGTCTCGTTCCAAGGATGTCTTTTGAAGAAACCGTGGCCTAGACCTTCAGGCTATACCTGTTCTGGATTGGTACACATTTCCCTTCTGAGATGGCCTAAGGTGGGAGTGAAACCCTCGCCAACTGCTAGAGGGTGGTGTGGGGACGTTTTAGAGGGACCGCGGGATCCTGTTGCGGGCAGGTCACTCCACTGCAGCACTTCCCTTCTTTGGTCAAATCCCCTCTCGGGGTGGTCCTACGGGGCTGACGCCCACTTCAATTGGTAGAGGACACAGGGAGGAGTTCTCAGCGGGGATATACAACTCCCTTCTGCGTGTTTCACCCTGCCCCACAACGAACCCTGATTGGTCAAATCCAGTCTCCAGGTGTGTAAAATGCTGGTTGCCCCTGCCAAATTTTCCTAAAAGAAGGGAAGAAAGGCATGTACCTTTTGGGTTATCTGTCAGGTGGCCATCTTGGACTTGGGAAAAGATGCTGGTGACCTTTAGCCATTTCCTCTATTAGTTTGGGTTGGGGAGCACACTCCCACGCACGGATTGAATCCGCGTAGATAAGGTCTAACTTCCAGGCAGAGACGACGCAAAGAGGGTTTTTAGTTAGGTCAACTCACCCGTTCCTGTGTCCATCATGGAGTCCCTCCCTGATGTCCAATGTCAAGAGAGCAGCAGCCGTCCATCGCTGTCCCTGCAAGTAAAGGGAGAGAGAACATCAACCTGACCTCCTGGGTGTAATTGTTTGGGAGACTGGAGCACTTCCAGAGTTCAAGTTTTGTTAATCCACCCCTTCTCTAGCCTAGCCTAGTCCTTTTCCCTCTCGTAAATAAAGTCTTGTTTGTGTGCTTACCACTGCCTCGCGTTATTTTCTTGTGCTAAGGCAAGTTCTGACAGACTGGCTTTACAAAGGGGACCATGTGGGAAGAATTTACTGTAAGATTCCCTGCATCTTCTGAATGGGGTTTGGGTTCTGCCCTTTTGAAAGGAAGGAAAAATCCTTCCAGGTGATCCTACGGGGCTGAAACCCACTGGGATTACTTCGTAATCTGTCCTCTTCACTACCATGTTTGTGACCCTCTGTGTCATAGGGAAGTAGCCCATGGCTCATTATGCATCTTTTGATTTAAAATGGACACGTGTGGTGTACAGACGAAGAAGGACAACTTTTCAAGTCCAGTGTGCACAGAAATGGGATGGACACTTCAAGGATTGAATACAATGCTTTGATCTTCCATCTGTTCATTAAAGAAAGACAAAGGTGCAGATTTGGGAGGCTCGGCACTGACTTCCCCAGGATCATTCCTCTCCACGTAATTCCCATGATAAATCTCCGCCCAAGGACGAGCCTGAGGAAGTGTGATCAGCGGAACTACCCAGAGCACCAGATAAATCAGGGCCCTGAGCTGAGAAAAAACAAGCCTTGGAAAGAGGCCCAAGCAGCTCAGCCGTCTTGTCCTCTGCTGTCTTGTGTGTGTGTCGCGTGTTGGTGTCGCGTGTGATTTCGGTGTCGTGTTGTCTGCCGTCTTGTGTGTCGTGTGACGTGTCCTATGTTGTGTCGTGGGCGTGTGAGACGTCGTGTGTGTGTATGTGAGACGTCATGTGTCTCGCTGTCAGTGTCGTGGGCGTGTGAGACGTCGTGTGTGTGTGGGGGTGTGTGTGTTGTGTTTCTTGGCATGTGTGAGAGATGTCGTGTCCCGTGCGCGAGCGCGTGAGTGTGTGTCGGCACGTATGAGAGCTGTCGTGTGCCGTGCGTGTGTTTGTCGGCGTGTGTGAGAGATGTGTTTCTGTGTGTGAGGCGTTGTGTGTCATGTGGTATTGTGTGTGTGTGAGACGTAGTTGTGTGTGTGTTTTCTTGAGGGTTTTGTTGGTGTGTGACGGGTTGTGTGTCGTGTTGTGCGTGTGCGACATGCAGTGTACGCGTGACGTGCGGTTTACGTGCGACGCGCAATGCGCAACGTGCCTGCGACACGCACTGTGTTGTGTGAGCGACGTGTGACGCGCTGTATACAATGTGCGACATTCTGTGTGTGCGACGTGCAACGTGTCAGTGTCGTGTGTGTGTGTCTCAATGCCATGTGTGCCATTTTGTGTCATGTGCCATTTTGTATCATGTGTCATGTGGTGTGCGTCATGTGTGTGTGACATGTAGTGTGTGCGTGCGTGTGACGTGTTGTGCTTGTGCATGTGCGTAGTGTGACATCTGCGTGACATGATACGTGAGACATGCAACAAACTGTGTGTGCGACTTTGTGTGTGTGTGACGTACTTGCAACGTGCTGTGTGTCATTCAGTGTGTGTGAGACGTGTTGTGGGTCGTGTTGTGTGTCGTGTTGAGTGTGAGACGTGTTGTGTGTCGTGTTGAGTGTGTGAGTGTGACGTGTTGTGGGTCGTGTTGTGTTGAGTGTGACATGTTGCGGGTCGTGTTGTGTTGAGTGTGTATCACATGTTGTGGGTCGTGTGTGTGATGTTTTGTGTGTGACGCTTTCCATGTCGTCTTGTGTGTCTGTCTGTGTGGTGTGTTATTTTTGTGTGTCGTGCTGTGTGCCGTTTTGTGTCATCGTGTGTGTGTGACGTGTGTGCGTCCGCGCTTCAGACATATTGTGCGTGTCCGTGTGGGAAGTGCGAAGTGGGATGGGTCAACTTGCCACCCCCTTCCCCAACACTTTAGCCACCGGTCGTAAACATGACCCTCCCCCCTCCCCAGGGTGCTACTGACACTAAAACGACCTAAAAGACCCCCGACTTATCACTATTGGCTGCACCCCATTGCCACCCGCACTTCTATGCTGCTGCTGGCCAAACCCTCCCCCCAAAATCTAAACCCCACCCCCTACCCGGAACCCAACTGGAACCCTGACCCCATAACCTGCCCCCCAACTCGAAACCCCTGAACCAAAACTGTAGCCCAACCCTCACCCCAACCCGAACCTCCAGCTCTGAACCCAGCCCCCCGAAGCCTGACACCGCTTTAAGCCAGAGCCCAGTTCCCCATTCCCACCCTGGGCAACAACAGTGCAAACCACACCCTCCTGCCCCCCGCCCAGGGATCCTGCTTCTTACCACCCCTTCTTTGGAAATGAACCTTTTCTTCACTTGCATCCCACACACCTTCATTCTCCTTTGAGGGGTTATTTAGTGACAGGGGTCTACACAAGGCAACTCTTTGCTATTACAGCGTAACAGGACACAGAGACGTGAAAACAGTGCAAACAACATTCCACGAGTTTTCAGGAGGTTTAAACACCCAATACATTTGAACATTGAACAGTCGCTTTGATCTCTACTAACACACACATCCATTGGCCTGAATACACTCTGACACAAGCTGCTCTGCCAGCGTCACACCTTGTACAAACATTACTGCAACAGCGTGTAGGGCAGTGTGACCCCCGGGGGTCTGTGAGCTGGTTTCAGGGTGTCCGCAGGACCCCGCAGCTTCGCCTCCCCGCCTGTTCCACCCACCGCCTGTGCTTCCCTGGAGGGATCTCCATACTGTCAGTGCTGCCCAGAGCTTCCCTTCCCTGCCAGGCCTGAGCAACCAGCGCTTGTAACCAGGCCACTCCCAGCCTCCCCGCAGGGAGCGTATGGACACAAACCGGCTGGAGAGCAGTTAGGGCAGGAATCCCTGGAGACTCGGGGAGCATCTTCAGCGGATGAGGGTGACACACCCCACAGGAGCTGAATTTCCCACTCGGTTCTGAGTCGTGCAGCGTGGATGGGGCAGCATGTTTAGGAGGCTCTGTTTCCTGCGGTGGATCCACTGGGGGTTGATGTCGTGGGGGTCGAGTGAAGACCCACTAAATTGACAGCAGAGCGCTCTCCGGTCGCCGTTCAGACTGCGCCGGGAATGGCAGGAGGAAGGGAAGTCGACCGAAGAGCATCTCCCGTCGACCCAGCCCAGTGTAGACACAGCAGGAAGTCGACCGAAGCGATGTCAAATCCAGCTCTGTTATTCACGCAGCGGGAGCAGCGTAACTTAGGATGACTTCCTGCAGTAGGAGAGAGTCATAAATAGAAAGGGAAGGCTAACCACCTTTAAATCCCTCCTGGCCAGAGGAAAAATCCTCTCACCTGTAAAGGGTTAAGAAGCTAAAGGTAACCTCGCTGGCACCTGACCAAAATGACCAATGAGGAGACAAGATACTTTCAAAAGCTGGGGGGAGGGAGAAACAAAGGGTCTGGGTCTGTCTGTGTGATGCTTTTGCCGGGGACAGAACAGGAATGGCGTCTTAGAACTTAGTAAGTAATCACGCTAGATATGCGTTAGATTCTGATTCCTTTAAATGGGTGAGAAAATAAGCTGTGCTGAATGGAATGGATATTCCTGTCCGTGTGTCTTTTTGTAACTTAAGGTTTTGCCTAGAGGGATTCTCTATTTTTTTAAATCTAATTAACCTGTAAGGTATTTACCATCCTGAGTTTACAGAAGTGATTCTTTTTACTTTTTCTACTATTGAAATTCTTGGGTTTTAAGAAACTGAATGCTTTTTTGTTGTTCTGGGTCTGTGATCACCTATGCAAATTGGTGAGGATTTTTAACAAACCTTCTCCAGGAAGGGGGGTGCGATGTTTTGGTGAGGATTTTTGGGGGTCTAACCCGGTTAGACTTTTGGTGGTAGCAGCAAAAGTCCAAGGGCAAAAGGTAAAATAGTTTGTACCTTGGGAAAGTTTTAACCTAAGCTGGTAAAAGTAAGCTGAGGAGGTTTTCATGCAGGTCCCCACATCTGTACCCTAGCGTTCAGAGTGGGGAAGGAACCTTGACAGATAGACACAGTGTGAGGCCTGAGTTTCCCCTGCAGTCTGGATGCTCAAACACCGGCTTGGCAACACAAGTCAGCAAACCCAGGCCACATAGAGACAGGCTCAGTGTGGACAGACCCTCAGACAGCCCCAGTATTGTCAAATGAGGAAATCCTTCCTGTGTTTTGACTTGCTGGTAGAAGAGCCGAGTGACGTTGGAGCTCACCGAGCTTCACTGAGCAACGCAGCGCTCCAGCACCTGAGCTCTCGGGCTCCCTGCTGAAAGAAAAGCTGAAGGAGCGACCAAGGTCAAAGAGAGGTGCTCGTCTTTGGCCCAGGGCAGGGAGTCCCACCCTCAAAGCGAGAACATTTCTCTCTTTTTCTGTCTGTGTTGGGGCAGGAGTGATAACACGTCCTCCTGCATTGGCTGTTTCAGAGAGTAGTTTCTGACTGTCTTCTCAAAGACAGGGTGCGAAACAGGCCTCAAACCTGACTGAGTGGAAACAAGAACGATGCCGCTCGACTGAGCCAGCTGAGAATTGAGATGTGCCCCTTTGCTCGAGTGAGGGAATGACCTGTGAGGGGACTGGAAACCTGACCGGCCAATTCTTAACTTGCATCTCTCAGCTTCTTTCCTCTGAGTGCCGTCACGGTAGCTTCAATACTCCAGCACCGGGCACCCTGCCAGCTCTGGGCCCGACAAGCTTTCCTTGGGGTTGGATTCTGGAGAGCAGGGGGGCAGGGAAGCAACAGGTGCCTGTGGCTCCGTGGTGAGGTTTCCTTGCAAGATGTGTGTGTGAGTCTGTGTGTGTCGGAAGCACTGAGTGTGGCTCTCCCTGAACCTACAGAGGGCGAGGGTGGTGGGAGCGAGACAGTAGAAGTATAAAGGGGCAAGGACTGGCGTAACGATGATGACTGTGTTGTGTTTCATTCCTTAGATGTGGGGCCACCACCTTTCTCTTTAGCCTTGTAGTATCCCGGGGTAAAACTAGCCACCTGTCCAGCTACAAGGGCGTGTTTGTGTTCATTCCTGCGAGCCACACAGGGGGTTGATGTTGCTGCTTCCAATCCTCTGGCTCTGCCGGGAGAAGGGGCAATTCAGGCCATCATTGAGCTGAGGGAGGGAGATGAAATAAGATTGATCCCAAAGATTGATCCCTGAGGAACTCCATTGGTAACCTCCCTCCAGCCTGACAGTTCACCTTTCAGCAGGACCCGCTATAATCTCCCTGTTAACCATTTCCCTATCCATCTTTCAATTTTCATATTGATCCCCATCTTTGCCAGTTAACTAATAATTCCCCATGTGGCACCATATCAAATGCCTTCCTGAAATCTTGGTCAATTAGATCCACTGCGTTTCCTTTGTCTAAAAAATCTGTTACTTTCTCAAAGAAGGAGATCAGGTTGGTTTGGCATGATCTACCTTTTGTAAAACCATCTTGTATTTTGTCCCATTTACCATTTACCTCAATGTCCTTAACTACTTTCTCCTTCAAAATTTTTTCCAAGACCTTGCACACTACAGATGTCGAACTAACATGCCTATAGTTACCCGGATCACTTTTTCCCCCCCTTTCTTAAAAATAGCAACTATGTTCTCAATTCTCCAATCAAACAGTACAACCCCTGAGTTGACAGATTCATTACAAATTCTTGCTAATGGGCTTGCAATTTCATGTGCCAGTTCCTTTAATATTCTTGGATGAAGATTATCTGGGCCCCCCGAATTAGTCCCATTAAGCTGTTTGAGTTTTGCTTCTACCTCAGATAAGGAAATATCTACCTCCATATCCTCATTTCCTAAGATCCTCATTAGCCTTATTAAAGACTGAGGCTAAGTATTTGTTTCGATATCGGGCCATGCCTAGATTATGTTTGATCTCCACTCCACCCTCAGTGCTTAGCGGTCCCACTTCTTTTTTCTTGGTTTTCTTCTTATTGACATGGCTATAGAACCTTTTACAATTGGTTTTAATTCTCTTTGCAAGGTCCTTCTCACTTTATCCCTTCATGTTCTGACCTCAAGAAGGTAGCTTTCCTTGCTGATCCCTCCCATCTTCCACTCCCTGTATGCTTTCTCCTTTTTCTTAATCACCTCTCTGAGATGCTTGCTCATCCAGCTTGGTCTACAACTCCTGCCTATGAATTTTCCCCCCTTTCTTGGGATGCAGGCTTCTGATAGCTTCTGCAGCTTTGATTTAAAGTAATCCCAGGCCTCCTGTGCCTTTAGATCCCTAAAGATCTTCAGTCCAATCCACTTGCCTAACTCATTTCCTTAATTTTTCAAAGTCAGCCCTTTTGAAATGAAAAATCCTAGTTGCAGATTTATTTTTTGTTGATCCTTCCGTTCAGTTTGAACTGAATTAGCTCATGATCGCTCGAACCAAGATTGTCCCCTCCAACCATTTCTTCTAGGAGGTCCTCACTTCTCCAAAACCAAATCTAGAATGGCACCCCCTCTTGTCGGTTCAGCAACTACTTGATGAAGGAATCCATCTAACAGCTTCTAGGAACATCTGAGCCCGATTATTATTACTAGCACTCGTCCTCCAGTCTAGATCTGGGAGGTCTCTCATGATCACAAAGTTTCCATGAGTATTTACTTAATTAAAAACATTAAAGAGGGCTCGATCCATATCCACATTAGATCCTGGCGGTCTCTAGCACACTCCAAGCACTATCCCAGGGGAGGCTCCAGTCGTTTTCTTCCCCAATGTCATTTTTGCACAGACGGACTCTGTCTTATCCATTCCATCGCTGATTTCTTTACATTCTACCTCCTCATTGATAGACAATGCTACTCCACCACCTTGACCTTTATTTCGGTCTTTCCTAAACAGCACATACCCTTCAATACCCGTAGTCCAGTCATGACAACTATTCCACCCTGTTTCTGTTATCCCTAGAATATCTGGTTTCACTTCCTGCACCAGTACTTCTAGTTCCTCCATTTTGTCACATAGGCTCCTCGCATTGGTGTACAAAATCTTCATTTTTGCTGTTTGGCTTCGCTCACATTCTTTACCCAATGAGGCACGGTCATTCTACAGCCAGCAGAACCTATTAGACTGGTATCCACACTGCCCTTCCTCCTTATAGCCATTCTCCTACCCACGGCTGTATCCTTTCTTACTTTGTTTTCTTCCCTCTCAAGGCTAAAATCCGGCGTGGAGATTACCTGGAGATCTCCCAACCAACCATCTCCCCCAGATTCCTAGTTTAAAGCTCTCTTAATCAGTTGTGCCAGCCTCCATCCTAGAAGTCTATTTCCTTCCCTACTCAAATGAAGTCCATCCCGAGAGAACTGTCCTCTGTCCATGAATGCTTCCCACTGGCCATACATCCCAAAGCACCCTCCTTATAGCACCACTGCCTGAGCCATCTGTTGACAGTCATAATCTTGTCACGCCTTTGTTGCCCTTCTCCAGGCCTGGTTACAGGCCTGTCTATTCTTCTCAGTAAAGAGTCCCCGATAACGTAGACATGCCTTTCCCTGGTGACGATGCTATTCTCCAGTCTATTCCCTGTTCCCTCTGGCTGCAAGTTCTTTCCATTCCTATTCTCCCTTGTAATCCTCTTCAACCCATCCTGTATCCTCCTGGGGCTCATATTTGGTGTAGTCTCCATTGACTTTTCCCCTTTTCCTATAGGACTAGCCGCTCTTTTCTTCTTCCTTGCCCCTCCACCTTCAGTGACTACCTGCTGAGCCCCTTCTTCATTTTCCAACTCTCAAAACCTATTCCTGACCTCTATTTCTCCTTCACTAGCCCGTCTTTTCCTCTGCCTGGTTCTTTTCATCACATGCTTCCACTGACGACTTTCCTCACCCAGCAGTCTCCTCTCAGAATTCCCCAGTCCTGCTTCCATCTGCAAGGCTGAGCTTTTCCGTTCAGATACCTCATGTCTTTGCTCCATCATCTGCTCAAACCCCTTTCTAAACTCAACCAGACTTTCCACCTGCATCTCCAAACCTCCGATCTTCTCCTCCATCAGCTCGAGCAGATGGCATTTCATGCAGACAAAACTCTTACCAGGTCCCCCCTCCAGGATCATGGACATACGGAAGCTTCCACATCCAGTCATCTCCGTTGTGTCTTCCACGACAGGCCCAACAAAGAAAGGAACAGAAGGCCACCAGCCATCACCTTCAGCCCCCAACTTAAAGATCTCCAGGGCAGGATCAAGTGAAGTTCCTTAGGGATCAATCTTTCGGACCAATCTTTTTTCATTTTTTTATTGCTGATCTCGGCACAAAAAGTGGGAGTGTGCTCATCAAGTCTGCCAATGATCCAAAGCTGGGAGGTATTGCTAATTTAGAGAGATACCGGGATATCGTACAGGAAGATTTGGATGAGAGTAAACTGGAGTAATCGTAATAGGATGAAATTGAATAGTGAGAAGTGTAAGGTCATGCATTTAGGGATTAATAACAAGGATTTTAGTTATAAACTGGGGACACATCAATTAGAAGTAACGGAGGAGGAGAAGGACCTTGGAGTATTGGTTGATCATAGGATGACTATGAGCCGCCAATGTGATATGGCCGTGAAAAAAGCTAATGCGGTCTTGGGATGCATCAGGCGAGGTATTTCCAGTAGGGATAAGGAGGTTTTAGTACCGTTCTACAAGGCACTGGTGAGACCTCACCTGGAATACTGTGTGCAGTTCTGGTCTCCCATGTTTAAGAAGGATGAATTCAAACTGGAAGAGGTACAGAGAAGGGCTACTAGGATGATCCGAGGAATGGAAAACCTGTCTTATGAAAGGAGACTCAAGGAGCTTGGCTTGTTTAGCCTAACTAAAAGAAGGTTGAGGAGAGATAGGATTGCTCTCTATAAATATATCGGAGGGATAAATACCGGAGAGGGAGAGGAATTAAAATTTAAGCTCAGTACCAATGTGGACACAAGAACAAATGGATATAAACTGGTCACTGGGAAGATTAGACTTGAAATTAGATGAAGGTTTCTAACCATCAGAGGAGAGAAGTTTTGGAATAGCCTTCCAAGGGAAGCAGTGAGGGCAAAAGACCTATCTGGCTTAAAGATTAAACTCGGTAAGTTTATGGAGGAGATGGGATGATGGGATAACATGATTTTGGCAATTAATTGATCTTTAAATATTCATGGTTAATAGGCCCAATGGCTGTGATGGGATGTTAGATGGGTTGGGATCTGAGTAACTAAAGAGAATTCTTTCCTGGGTATCTGGCTGGTGAATCTTGCCCAAATGCTCAGGGTTTAGCTGATTCCATAATTGGAGTTGGGAAGAAATTTTCCTGCAGGGCAGATTGGAAGAGGCCCTGGACGTTTTTCGCCTTCCTCTGTAGCATGGGGCACCGGTCACTGGCTGGAGGATTCTCTGCTCCATGAGGTCTTCAAATCCTGATTTGAGGACTTCAATGGCTCAGACATAGGTGAGAGGTTTTGCACAGGAGTGAGATTCTGTGGCTTGCTTTGTGCAGGAAGTCAGACTTGATGATCATGATGGTCCCTTCTGACCTCAATATCTATGAATCTATTAATTAAAAACAGGGAGATTATAGCGGGTCCTGCTGAAAGGTGAACTGTCAGGCTGGAGGGAGGTTACCAGTGGAGTTCCTTAGCGATCAAGGATCTACAATCTATTCTGAAGGACAATCCCTCAATCTCACAGATCGGGAGACAGGCCAGTCCTCGCTTACAGACAGCCCCCCAACCTGAAGCAAATACTCACTAGCAACCACACAACAAAAACACTAACCCAGGAACCTATCCTTGCAACAAACCCATTGCCAACTCTGTCCACATATCTAGTCTCGGGACACCATCCTCGGACCTAATCACATCAGTCACACCATCAAATGTGCCCAAATGCATTTGTTAGTCTCTAAGGTGTCAGAACTACTCCTTGTTTTGGGTTTTTTTTTTGGTTTTTTTTTGCTGATACAGACTAACACGGCTCCCACTCTGAACTAAATGATTGCATCTCTCCCCAAAAGAGATCTATAAGCCCAGAGAACACCCTGGAGACCAGGCCTTTAAACGTTAGGAAACATCAGAGTTAAGGTGATGTGTACATACTTCGCGCAGTGCTGTTGTGCATGTGTGTTATGATATAGACTCACAAGTGTGGCCTTGGGGTCAATTCCCTGCCCCCCACAGCATCAATTTCCTCCAGGCTACCAAGGGAAGTGGTGCTTCCTCCATCCCTTGATGAGATGCCTTTCTCGAGTCTGCTTTGCTTTGGTCCAAAACTCGCGACTGCGCCATGCAGGAGGCCTGTGATGTGTAGGGGGCCAGATGAGATGATCTAAGAGTCTCTTCTGGCCTTCACATCTCCAAATCTCTGCAAAACCGAGTGTGGCACATTGAGCATCCTCTGATGGTTCCACGTGTAGCCTGCGTGAACCCTTGCACAACCACTGAGTGTGTGGGGGTGACCCAGGGGGAGCAGCTCAAACACGCACAGGAGCCGGCTCGGGGCAGGACATGAGCCCTGCAGGGCAGGGGTGGGGGTGGCAGTGACATCACAAGGGCCTTTTGCAGCACTCAGCTGATTGGTGAAAGGAGGTTGGGAGGCGGTGACCTCACAGAAAGTCCACGACAACGGCCAGGGAGGACAGGCTGCAGGGCAGGGGGATCTCAGAGACCCCCGGGGCTTTGCTGCAGGGAGTCTCCTTCTGGAGGTGTCTCCTTGAGGACTGAGAGAGAATTCAGGGTCTCGTATGTGAGCGCGAGGTGGAGCCTCTCTGGAGTTTTCTCCTTTCCCACTGCTCACTGAGCGAGAAGACAGACATCCCTGTGGAGAAGGGAAGAGCCCCAAAGAGGTTTGGTACCGAGGCAGCCTGATCCGCCCGGTGCTGGCCAAATTCTCGGCACGGAAAACAGGAGGTTAAGGTGGGACAGTTTTCCCCAGGTAGGCCTTTGTCCCTTCGAGTCTTTGGGGTTTGTCTTTTTTGGTTTCCCTTTTCCTGCTTCCCTCCCTCCACTGCGAGGAGGGGGCTGCTCTGTAGCCCTCATGGTGGGAGGCCTCCCAAAGAGATGGGACAGGAAGCGTGCTCTGAGAGTGATCCTCACTGGTGACCTGAGCCATCCCTGGGCCATCTGGGGAACCCTCAGCCCACCGCCAGAGTCTCCACGCTGATTGGCTGAGCAGGGTGTCTCATGGCAGGGAGGAGATTCAGGACTTTGTTTTTCTCGTTTAAGGCCCAGCAAATAAGCCAGAACCAATCATCTGCTTGGTGAATTGTTCTCCTTCTCGCTGCTGATTGTCTCTGAGCCGTTGCTGGTTCTCGCTGGTGTTCTCGTGCTTCTAAAACACTTGCTGAAGAATCAGTGTGAATGGTTGTTGGTCTGTAGCTCATTGCAGTCCCCTTTATTCTGGTCATTCAGTGTGTGAAACTCCAGACTGATGGTTCGTTTGAAAGTCAGGACACCCGGGTCCTGTTCCCAACTCTATCCTGACAGGTTGTGTGAGGGAAGACAAGGCCCTTCGCCTTTCTCAGCCTTCGTTTCTCCCTCTGTCAGTTGGGGAGAACAATCCCCTCACACCTGCCTCCCGGTGGGGGGAGGCTGGAGAGCTGTGGGGACCTGTTTGAGAGCGTCACTCGGAGCAGTGTATCGTAGGAGGTGTCCGATCGGGCTGAGTCATTCCAGAGGATGATGTCGTGCAGCAGAACCCCATTTTCCCAACCTGGCGTAACACAGCTTTGCATGGGAACCGAACCAAGGGCGCACACAGGTCCAGAAGCCGGCGATTTCTCCTTTGGCCACTAGATGGCGCTGCAGGCTCCCACTTCCCCCTTCTCCTGGTCAGCGCAACGGGGGTTAGTCTCCCCAAAAAGAACGCCCGTCTCGCTTTGAACGTTCCTTGATGTGCACCCTGTGGACTGTCGGGATACGTGTCCAAAAGTTGCAGGGCTTGTTTCATGGTCTCCACAATGACAATCTTTCTTCCTTTTTAGATGTGACGACCTTTTTGGTCAAGATCCTTGATTATTCGGGGACTTATCCCGGAAGACCCAAAGTATTTGGGACATAAGACTTGTCTGGAAGGGCACACAGGACTAAATTGTTTTTAGCCATAGCAGGTGCCTTGTTGCAAGAATGACGTCCATCCCCCTTCCAAAGAAGCCCCAAATGAGCTGTTACCAGAATTGCCCTTTACCTTGGGGTACGCCCATTTGTTAGGGTTACTCTTCTGGTGGGGGGAGATTCTGCAATTCTGTCAATGTGCTGCTTTTGTCACTTGTGTTTTCCTATGGATCGCTACTCCTTCCTTCTGCAAGTTCCCTCCCAATGGAGCTACCCTGCAGGACCTCGGTTCCCCAGGGCTGGGGTCTTCCAGCCCCCAAATGTGATGAACATGAACAGACACACAGGCACACACATGAACATAGCATGTCAGAGAGGACTGGGTCATTAGCACTCGCAAGCTGACCCCTGGTGTGTCCCGGGACTCAGTGGGCTGGATTGAACAGCAATTTAAAGCTGGTCCCCTCGTATGTCCTTGGACTCAGCTGGCTGGGCTGAGCAACACCTTAATGTGCCACCCCCCTATGCCCCAGGTTCAGCACATCCCTATCTCCACCTCCACCCCACAACCATTCTGCTAGTAACCCACTTGCTGAGCAAACCCCTGAGGATTTTTGGGGCTGCAGGGATCTTTAGCTTGGGTACAAGGAGCGTTGCTGCAGAGTGAATGGAGAAGCCAAAAACACCCATGGAGGTGGGGTGGGGGGCTAGCAAACTATAACTGATCACAGGAGGCAGGGTCAGGAGGCTATTCCTAGAGAGAGACAGAGGCACAGAAAGAGACAGATGGATCTCAGCACTCCTTGAAGCTGGAATCGATCAGGGTTCCCAGGTGGCCTTGGTCGCTGAGGGACCGGAGCGCTGGAGCCAGGCAGAGTCCCCAGCACAATCAGTCAGTAAAAGCGAATGAGGAGGACTTGTAGCACCTTAGAGACGAACCAATTTATCTCAGCATAAGCTTTCATGGGCTAAAGCCCAGTTCATCAGATGCATGCAGGGCAAAATACAGCAGGAAGATATATTTCAGAGTAATAGCCTTGTTAGTCTGTATTCGCAAAAAGAAAAGGAGTACTTGTGGCACCTTAGAGACTAACCAATTTATTTGAGCATAAGCTTTCGTGAGCTACAGCTCACTTCATCGGATGCATACTGTGGAAACTGCAGAAGACATTATATACACAGAGACCATGAAACAATACCGCCTCCCACCCCACTCTCCTGCTGGTAATAGCTTATCTAAAGTGATCACTCTCCTTACAATGTGAATGATAATCAAGGTGGGCCATTTCCAGCACAAATCCAGGTTTTCTCATCCCCCCCCTTTCCAAAAACCACACACACAAACTCACTCTCCTGCTGGTAATAACTTATCCAAAGTGACCACTACATTGTAAGGAGAGTGATCACTTTAAATAAGCTATTACCAGCAGGAGAGTGGGGTGGGAGGCGGTATTGTTTCATGGTCTCTGTGTATATCATGTCTTCTGCAGTTTCCACAGTATGCATCCAATGAAGTGAGCTGTAGCTCACGAAAGCTTATGCTCAAATAAATTGGTTAGTCTCTAAGGGGCCACAATACTCCTTTTCTTTTTAAGTAATCACAGTGGGTTTCAGCCCCGTAGGATCACCTGGAAGGATTTTTCCTTCCTTTCAAAAGGGCAGAACCCAAACCCCATTCAGAAGATGCAGGGAATCTTACAGTAAATTCTTCCCACATGGTCCCCTTTGTAAAGCCAGTCTGTCAGAGCTTGCCTTAGCACAAGAAAATAACGCCAGGCAGTGGTAAGCACACAAACAAGACTTTATTTACGAGAGGGAAAAGGACTAGGCTAGGCTAGAGAAGGGGGGGATTAACAAAACTTGAACTCTGGAAGTGCTCCAGTCTCCCAAACAATTACACCCAGGAGGTCATGTTGATGTTCCCTCTCCCTTCTCTTGCAGGGACAGCGATGGACGGCTGCTGCTCTCTTGACATTGGACGTCAGGGAGGGACTCCATGATGGACACAGGAATGGGTGAGTAGACCGAACTAAAAACCCTTCCTATCCCTCTTTGCGTCGTCTCTGCCTGGATGTTAGACCCTATCTACGCGGATTCAATCCATGCGTGGGAGTGTGAGGCAGAGGAGGCCTAGGATTACTTTAAATCAAAGCTGCAGAAGCTATCAGAAGCCTGCATCCCAAGAAAGGGGGGAAAATTCATAGGCAGGAGTTGTAGACCAAGCTGGATAAGCAAGCATCTCGGAGAGGTGATTAAGAAAAAGGAGAAAGCATACAGGGAGTAGAAGATGGGAGGGATCAGCAAGGAAAGCTACCTTCTTGGGGTCAGAACATGAAGGGATAAAGTGAGAAGGACCTTGCAAAGAGAATTAAAACCAATCGTAAAAGGTTCTATAGCCATGTCAATCAGAAGAAAACCAAGAAAGAAGAAGTGGGACCGGTAAGCACTGAGGTTGGAGTGGAGGTCAAGGATAATCTAGGCATGGCCCAATATCGAAACAAATGCTTTGCCTCAGTCTTTAATAAGGCTAATGAGGATCTTAGGGATAATGGTAGCATGACAAATGGGAAGGAGAAGATGGAGTTAGATATTACCATATCTGAGGTCGAAGCGAAACTCGAACAGCTTTATGGGACTAAATCAGGGGTCCCAGATAATCTTCATCCAAGAATATTAAAGGAACTGGCACATGAAATTGCAAGCCCATTAGCAAGAATTTTTAATGAATTTGTAAACTCAGGGGTTGTACCGTACTATTGGAGAATTGCTGACATAGTTGCTATTTTTAAGAAAGGGGAAAAAAACGTGATCCGGATAACTACAGGCCTGTTAGTTCGACATCTGTAGTATGCAAGGTCTTAGAAAAAAAATTGAAGGAGAAAATAGTTAAGGACATTGAGGTCAATGGTAAATGGGACAAAATACAAGACGGTTTTACAAAAGGTAGATCATGCCAAACCAACCTGATCTCCTTCTTTGAGAAAGTAACAGATCTTTTAGACAAAGGAAACACAGTGGATCTAATTGACCTAGATTTCAGGAAGGCGTTTGATACGGTGCCACATGGGGAATTATTAGTTAAACTGGCAAAGATGGGGATCAATATGAAAATTGAAAGATGGATAGGGAAATGGTTAACAGGGAGATTATAGCGGGTCCTGCTGAAAGGTGAACTGTCAGGCTGGAGGGAGGTTACCAGTGGAGTTCCTCAGGGATCAATCTTTGGGACAAATCTTATTTCAACTTTTTATTGCTGATCTCAGCACAAAAAGTGGGAGGGTGCTAATCAAGTTTGCCGATGATCCAAAGCTGGGAGGTATTGCTAATTTAGAGAGACCGGGATATCGGACAGGAAGATTTGGATGACCTTGTAAACTGGAGTAATAGTAATAGGATGAAATTGAATCATGAGAAGTGTAAGATCATGCATTTAGGGCTTAATAACAAGGATTTTAGTTATAAGATGGGGACACATCAATTAGAAGTAACGGAGGAGGAGAAGGACCTTGCAGTATTTGTTGATCATAGGATGAATATGAGCCACCAATGTGATATGGCCGTGAAAAAAGCTAATGCGGTCTTGGGATGCATTAGGCGAGGTATTTCCAGGTATTTCCAGTCAAGATAAGGAGGTTTTAGTGCCGTTCTACAAGGCACTGGTGAGACCTCACCTGGAATACTGTGTGCAGTTCTGGTCTCCCATGTTGAATTCAAACTGGAAGAGGTACAGAGAAGGACTACTAGGATGATCCGAGGAATGGAAAACCTGTCTTATGAAAGGAGACTCAAGGAGCTTGGCTTGTTTAGCCTAACTAAAAGAAGGCTGAGGGGAGATAGGATTGCTCTCTATAAATATATCAGAGGGATAAATACCGGAGAGGGAGAGGAATTAAAATTTAAGCTCAGTACCAATGTGGACACAAGAACAAATAGATATAAACTGGTCACTGGGAAGTTTAGACTTGAAATTAGACAAAGGTTTCTAACCGTCAGAGGAGTGAAGTTTTGGAATAGCCTTCCAAGGGAAGCAGTGGGGGCAAAAGACCTATCTGGCTTCAAGATTAAACTTGGTAAGTTTATGGAGGAGATGGTATGATGGGATAACATGATTTTGGCAATTAATTGATCTGTAAATATTCATGGTTAATAGGCCCAATGACCTCTGATGGGATGTTAGATGGGCTGGGATCTGAGTTACCACAGAGAATTCTTTCCTGGGTATCTGGCTGGTGAATCTTGCCCAAATGCTCAGGGTTTAGCTGTTGCCATAATTGGGGTCGGGAAGGAATTTTCCTGCAGGGCAGATTGGAAGAGGCCCTGGACATTTTTTTCCTTCCTCTGTAGCATGGGTCACGGGTCACTTGCTGGAGGATTCTCTGCTCCTTGAGGTCTTCAAACCCTGATTTGAGGACTTCAATGGCTCAGACATAGGTGACAGGTTTTTCGCAGAAGTGAGATTCTGTGGCTTGGGTTGTGCAGGAGGTCAGACTAGATGATCTTGATGGTCCCTTCTAACCCTAATATCTATGAATCTATGAATTAAAAACCCCACAGTGTAGGTTGGGGCTTCCTGGAGCCGTGATCCCTACCTGGAGATGCTGAAATCTCTCTCTTGTCTATCTCCTCCTGTCTCCAGCTCCGAGCCAGGCACTTGTCAGTTACGTGGTGAACTGATGATAGTGGAAGTAAAAAATCAAAACCCAAAAGTGAAGCCAAAAGCGCAAGCCGGGCAGGCAAGGCAAATCGCAAGCTGTTGCCATAGACTAGTCCTCCCCCTCCTCCAATAAGCCACCCAAACCGGGACACCACAGACCCCAGGAACCGCAAACCGACCACCTGGAAGCAGCAGCAAAAGGGCAGCAAGGACACAGGCTGACAGAGAGTGGAAGGAAAATCAAAAGTGAAAGAGCCCAGTCTTTGAAAGCTTTTTAAGTTCTCTGCAAATGCTCCCAGAAGAGGATGGGGCAACCGACAGGCAATCATGCTCTTGGGCAGGGGAAAAAAAAGCTACTCCTGGACCAACAACAAAGCAAAAGGAGAAGGAACAGACAGTGAGTGGGACAGAGAGATTTATTCAAATGAGCTGGTAATTCCTTAATTCCCTGGGTTACTTCCTGGCCATTTCTGTCACTTTAGTGCCATTAAGAAAAGTGTTCTCAAAATCTCTGGGTCTCCTTGCCATATGTTGTGCTTATGAAAGATCCTTCTCAGCTCCTTTTAATTTCCTGCAAGCAAGAAGGACACTGAAGACTTGAGACTGAAACTGGGGGGACTGGCTCTGGACTGCAAAATCCAGGAGGGGGAGAAAAACGGCTTCATCTTGTTGTTGCCCAGTCTAGGAGGGTTGGGAGTTCACACTGTGCACTTAGGTGTTTATTTCCTTTGGTAACTAACTCGGATTTTTTGCCTTTCACTTAATACCACTGAAAATCTCTATTTTGTTGCCAGTAAACTTGTTGACCTGTTTAACTTGACCAGTGAGTTTCCCTGAAGTGGATGGTAAATTCCTCAGTCATCAAAGGCTGGCGTAGAGCCACTTTCCACTGCTGAAGTGGGGAAGCAATTCGTACGATAGAGAGCCTACTCCTGAGATACAGGGCTGGGAGCTGAGGGGATCCGGCTGGTGCCTCCCTGTGTGACTCAGGAGTGGCTCGGGGAGCATTCATGCGATCAAGCTGGTTGATAACAGCACCTGGCCGGGGTGCTGCTGGTCACTAGCAGGGCATTGGGAGAGACAGCCCAGGCTGGAGAGGGTTCAGGGGGCACAGTGGTCCCTTAGGTCCCAGGCTGCACCTCAGGGGGATCCCATCACATTGTCCCCCTCCAGCACCCACAGGGAATAGCGAGCCTCTAGGAGCAGCGTTTGGGCTTTGCTGAGAGGTGTCACTTTCTAGTCTGTGCTCTGTCTCTTGTCCTGGACACACCCCTGTCAATCAGGAATTGCTCAGCTATGCTCTGCAGAGAGCTGACTGGTGACACAGGGCGCAGCCCAGGACGGGACGGAGGTGTGGCAATGCTGAGCGTCACAGGCCATGGGTTTAGACAGCTAGAAAATCACAGGAACAACACGGATCCACACAGCGGAGTTAGGTGCCGAAACTCCCCATACGGCGCATGGGCCACACAGGGACCTTACAATACAACTCCCGAAAGCCAGCTCACAGGGCAGGGAGCCAGCCAAGCCCTTGAATGGGAGAGACTGAGGAGGGGGAGTTGTCCTAGCCCGACCCTTCTCTCACAGCACTCACCTGGGCTGTGTCCAGCTGCCTAGCGTAGCTCGGGGCGTGAGTACCAACCTCAGGGCAGAGTGTTACACACCAGGGCACACACCCCATGGGGATTGGGAGCTCGATAGTTTGATTTCACCCACCAAGAGCTAACTCCCCAGGCAGGGCAACAGCCTGAAGAGGGAGTCCCAGACACTCCCCTTGGGCACTCTGCTCTGTCCTGCCACCGAGGCAAGCCTGCCTTTGGGCTCGATCTGTGGCTCAGGGAGGCCTGAGCAGGACCTGGTGCTGCCAGCATCACCCCCCACCGTCTGCAAGGGAGGAAGCATTGAACCAGGGTCCCCATGTTTCAGGTCAGTGTGTGAAGCACGGTGCTGTGGTGGGGCTCTCTCCCGCGCTCCTGTGGAAGTTGGTTCCCTGAGGCTAAATAATGAAAGAGCTCGGGCCAGGGGGATTGGATCACCGGGGTTTCCTAATTCCGACCTCTCCGGTGGGTTCCTGCTCCACTGGACAGTGTCATCCAAATAACATTGTTAGAAATCAATCATGAAAAGATGCGGAACGGCAGAAATCCAGGGGGTTTCAGGACAGGGAGCCCAATTCAGGCAATCAGAACAGCAGATAGGACAAATTTTGAGCTCCTATGAGGTTCCAATCAGACATCTTATAGAGTCGGAAACTGGCCAGAAATTCTTGGAAACTGGGTAAACACTTATAAAAGTATTCATTTGCATTATGATGAGGGGGTTTGGGGGGAGGGTGTAAACTATTTCCCTGAATCAAGTTTCCACTGGCAGCTCAATCAGCGGCCAGACCAACCTGCTTGTTCCAATAAGAACAATTACTTAGATGCACCATTTCTTATTGGAACCCTCAGTGAAGTCCTGCCTGAAATATTCCTTGATGTAAAGCCACCCCCCTTGTTGATTTTAATTCCCTGTAAGCCAACCCTGTAAGCCATGTCGTCAGTCACCCCTCCCTCCGTCAGAGCAACGGCAGACAATCATTCCGTGCCTTTTTTCTGTGCGGACGCCATACCAAGGCAAGCCTGGAGGCCGCTCAGCTCACTTTGGCAATCAAGAGCACATTAAACACCACACGCCTTTTTCCAGCAGTATATGCAGCACCAAAACCTGGCAAAGCGATACCGGGCGAGGAGGCGACGTCAGCGCGGTCACGTGAGTGATCAGGACATGGACACAGATTTCTCTCAAAGCACGGGCCCTGGCAATGTGGGCATCATGGTGCTAATGGGGCAGGTTCATGCGGTGCAACGCCAATTCTGGGCCTGGGAAACAAGCACAGACTGGTGGGACCGCATAGTGTGGCAGGTCTGGGACGATTCCCAGTGGCTGCGAAACTTTCGCATGCGTAAGGGCACTTTCATGGAACTTTGTGACTTGCTTTCCCCTGCTCTGAGGCACAAGAATACCAAGATGAGAGCAGCCCTCACAGTTGAGAAGCGAGTGGCGATAGCCCTGTGGAAGCTTGCAACGCCAGACATCTACCGGTCAGTCGGGAATCAATTTGGAGTGGGCAAATCTACTGTGGGGGCTGCTGTGATGCAAGTAGCCCACGCAATCAAAGATCTGCTGATATCAAGGGTAGTGACCCTGGGAAATGTGCAGGTCATAGTGGATGGCTTTCCTGCAATGGGATTCCCTAACTGTGGTGGGGCCGTAGACGGAACCCGTATCCCTATCTTGGCACCGGAGCACCAAGCCGGTGAGTACATAAACCGCAAGGTGTACTTTTCAATAGTGCTGCAAGCACTGGTGGATCGCAACGGACGTTTCACCAACATCAACGTGGGATGGCTGAGAAAGGTACACGACGCTCGCGTCTTCAGGAACTCTGGTCTGTTTCAAAAGCTGCAGGAAGGGACTTTTATTCCCAGACCAGAAAATAACTGTTGGGGATGACTACCAAGGTAGCCCAGGAGGGGTGGAGGAGGAGGGAAGGAAAATGCCACACAGCACTTTAAAAGTTTACAACTTTAAATTTATTGAATGCCAGCCTTCTGTTTCTGGGCAATCCTCTGCAGTGGAGTGGCTGGTTGGCTGGAGGCCCCCCCACCGCGTTCTTGGGCGTCTGGGTGTGGAGGCTATGGAACTTGGGGAGGAGGGCGGTTGGTTACACAGGGGCTGTAGCGGCAGTCTGTGCTTCAGCTGCCTTTGCTGCAGTTCAACCATACACTGGAACATACTGGTTTGATCCTCCAGCAGCCTCAGCATTGAATCCTGCCTCCTTTCATCACGCTGCCGGCACATTGAAGCTTCAGCCCTGTCTTCAGCCCGCCACTTACTCTCTTCAGCCCGCCACTTACTCTCTTCAGCCCGCCACTTACTCTCTTCAGCCCGCCACCTCTCCTCCCAGTCATTCTGTGCTTTCTTGCAATCTGACATTATTTGCCTCCACGCATTCGTCTGTGCTCTGTCAGTGTGGGAGGACAGCATGAGCTCGGAGAACATTTCATCACGAGTGCGTTTTTTTTTCTTTCTAATCTTCACTAGCCTCAGGAAGGAGAAGATCCTGTGATCCTTGAAACACATGCAGCTGGTGGAGAAAAAAAAAAGGGACAGCGGTATTTAAAAAGACACATTTTCTAGAACAATGGCTACACTCTTTCAGGGTAAACCTTGCTGTTAACGTTACATACATAGCACATGTGCTTTCGTTACAAGGTCGCATTTTGCCTCCCCCCACCGCGTGGCTACCCCCTCAACCCTCCCCCCTCCCCGTGGCTAACAGCGGGGAACATTTCTGTTCAGCCACAGGCAAACAGCCCAGTAGGAACGGGCACCTCTGAGTGTCCCTTGAAGAAAAGCACCCTATTTCAACCAGGTGAGCATGAATGATCTCTCACTCTCCTGAGGATAACACAGAGAGATAAAGAACGGCTGTTGTTTGAACACCAGCAAACATACACTGCCATGCTTTGTTGTACAATAAGAAAAGGAGGACTTGTGGCACCTTAGAGACTCACCAATTTATTTGAGCATGAGCTTTCGTGAGCTACAGCTCACTTCATCGCATGCATACAAATAAATTGGTGAGTCTCTAAGGTGCCACAAGTCCTCCTTTTCTTTTTGCGAATACCGACTAACACGGCTGTTACTCTGAAACTCGTTGTACAAGGATTCCCGAGTACGTGCTACTGGCCTGGAGTGGTAAAGTGTCCTACCATGGAGGACGCAATAAGGCTGCCCTCCCCAGAAACCTTTTGCAGAGACTTTGGGAGTACATCCAGGAGAGCTGCGAATGCCAGGGCAAAGTGTGACAAGATGTCACACACACAACGCGCCACACAACACGTCTCTCACACACACACAACATGTCACACAACACGTCACACACACAAACACACATAAGACGACACACAACATGACACACACTTCACACAAAACATGTAACATGACACCACACACACAACACCATGCACACATTGAACACGACACAAAACGGCCCACAATATAACACAAACACAAACACATCACACACACACACCACACCACAAAGACACACACACAGTACGTCACACACACACAACACTACACAAAACACGTCTCACACACCCACACGTCACATGTCACCACAAACACACAACCACACACAATCCATACAACACTCTAGATCACACACAACACACACACGACACACAACCCGTCACACACACACACACATAACATGATACACACAACATGAGACAAATACACACAAAAACATTTCACACAGACAACACGACACACAACCCGTCTCACACACACACATAACACGGCATGACACACACACAATGCAGCACACACAGAAACAAATCGCATGTCCCACACAACACGTTGCACGGATACACAGAACACATCGCATGCACACATGTATGCAAGTCGCACGACACACACACAGAAACACGTCACACACACACGTGACACACAACATGACACACAACACATCACACACACAAACAACTCTCTCACACACACACAAGATGACACAGAATCCGTCTCACACAGACACACAGACACACACACCACAACATGTAACACACAACATGACACACAACACATCACACATACAACTCATCGCACGTCGCACATCGTAGGGACACACACAACACATCACATGTCACATGTTGCACGTCACACCTGCACACACAACACATCGCGCATCGCACATCACACACACAACACGTCGAATGTCGGACACACAACACGTCACACGTCGCACGCACACTCAGCACGGCACACGTCGCGCATTGCACGCCACACTTTGAACACACAACACATCGCGTGTCGCACGTTACACACAAAAATGTTGCATGTCGCACACAGATGTTGCACGTCGCACATCGCACACACAACACATTGCATGTAGCACAAACAAACACACAATGCGTCACAAACACAACACATCACACATACACAAACAGGTTTCTCACACACGCACAACATGAAACACAAACACAACACACAACATGTCACACAGACACAAACACACACAACATGACATTCATGTCAGACACACACCCCCACATGCCACATGACACCACAAACACACCACACACACACACCATGTCACACACACACATATACACAACATGACACACAACATGACATACCCAAGACTATGCAAAACACATCACACACACACACACACACACCATGTCACATGACACCACAAACACAACATCACACACACACTCAACACGGCAAACAAGAAGACGCACATGTGAAGTGTGGGGTGCGATGTCTTCTGTTTGCGTGTGCGACGTGCAACATGCAACGTGCAACGTGAGGCGTGTTGCGTGTGTGTGACGTGCAATGTTTTGTGTGTGTGATGTGCGACGCAGAACGTGTTGTGTGTGTGACGTGCGATGTGCTCCGGGTGGGGTCTGTGTGTGTTTCTGCACAAGCTGATTGCGATGTCCCGGAGGCCAACAGCAAAGAGGGTTCGGCGTCCGCTTTCTTGCCCTGCCGTCAGTCTGCCACCGGGCTGGGGGGACAGCGGCTGGGGACCCCAGGAGCTGCTGAGAGACGCGGAGGATCCCTCGGGAGGGAGAAGACGACGGGAGAATTAGACTCTTCCAGCAACGAGCCACATTTGCCCAGTGCTGACGCTGTCAGGCCTCCGCATTTTGGGCCAGAAACCAACAGCCAAATCGAGCTGGAAAATTGAACCACTTGCAAATGGCCCTTGTAGCGTCTCACCAGACCATCGGCGACCCTCTGGGGGTGAGCTGTGGGCTCCCGAGAGGTAGAATCCAGGGCCTGCCTCTTCGCTTCCCATGGCCAGGTCTTTTCAGCCCCCAACAATGAGGGGAAGAACAGGGAGATGAAAAGCCAAAGAAAGTTTCAAGAGTTCTCCTTCCTGGCTGAGCTGGGGGCGCTGTCCAGGTCACGGATGGTCACTCTGGGGAGGGATGTGGGTCTGGTCCACTTTGAAGGCGGTTGATCTGGGGAAGGATGTGGGTCTCAGATATCTGGAGGATTGGCCCAGAGCCCAGTCTTGTGGGGGCACAGCTGGTGGTCCTCATCCGTGTCTGTCGGCCTCTCTTCTGCCAGAGAAGGCAAGCCAGGCCAGTACGAACAATGATGCTGTCAATAAAATGGAATCAAGTTGTGGATGTTTTTTCTCTGAAAAAATATTTTCACACTTTTCAATCGGCCCCTGGTAGTTCCTAGGAGAAATGTGAAGGATGAAATATTGGAACAGTTCCCTCTTCGTGGGAGCAACAGCTGGCTGGGTTTTGGCTGCTCAGGCTTTTGTTCCCTGGTTTTACCCACTGTGGTTCCTTTTGCATGGATTTCATGTACCTGTGTGTAAGTTTTTGCCCAAAGGCACACAGCTGTACAGGTTTTATCTCCAATCTTTACAAGTTGAAGTTGCAGATGGAGGGGGCTCCCAGCAATGGCAGTCTTAAGGGGGTGGGCGGCTAGAAGCTGGGGGACTGGATTGGGACCCCCCAACACTGACTGGTCTCTCTGCCCTGCAGTTTTAGTCCCCCCAGATTAGCCTGATTATCACAACAAAATTTTGTTTCTCCTGCTGCTAACAGCCCACCTTCATCGATTGGTCTCGTTAAGAGTTGCTATGGCAACCCCCATTTTCTCGTCTTCTCTGTATCGCTATATCTATATCTTCTTGCTGTATTTCCCCTGCATGCATCTGATGAAGTGGGCTTTTGCCCATGAAAGTTTATGCTCAGATAAATTGGTTCGTCTCTAAGGTGCCACAAGTCCTCCTCATTCGCTTTTCCTGACTGATTGTGCTGGGGGCTCTGCCTGGCTCCAGCGCTCCGGTCCCTCAGCTACCAAGGCCACCTGGGAACCCTGATCGATTCCAGCTTCAAGGAGTGCTGAGATCCATCTGTCTCTTTCTGTGCCTCTGTCTCTCTCTAGGAATAGCCTCCTGACCCTGCCTCCTGTGATCAGTTATAGTTTGCTAGCCCCCCACCCCACCTCCATGGGTGTTTTTGGCTTCCCCATTCACTCTGCAGCAACGCTCCTTGTACCCAAGCTAAAGATCCCTGCAGCCCCAAAAGTCCTCAGGGGTTTGCTCAGCAAGTGGGTTACTAGCAGAATGGTTGTGGGGTGAAGGTGGGGATAGGGAGGTGCTGAACCTGGGGGCAGAGGAGGGTGGCAGATTAAAGTGTTGCTCAGCCCAGCCCACTGAGTCATAGAATCATAGAATATCAGGGTTGGAAGGGACCCCAGAAGGTCATCTAGTCCAACCCCCTGCTCGAAGCAGGACCAATTCCCAGTTAAATCATCCCAGCCAGGGCTTTGTCAAGCCTGACCTTAAAAACCTCGAAGGAAGGAGATTCTACCACCTCCCTAGGGAACGCATTCCAGTGTTTCACCACCCTCTTAGTGAAAAAGTTTTTCCTAATATCCAATCTAAACCTCCCCCACTGCAACTTGAGACCATTACTCCTCGTTCTGTCATCTGCTACCATTGAGAACAGTCTAGAGCCATCCTCTTTGGAACCCCCTTTCAGGTAGTTGAAAGCAGCTATCAAATCCCCCCTCATTCTTCTCTTCTGCAGGCTAAACAATCCCAGCTCCCTCAGCCTCTCCTCATAACTCATGTGTTCCAGACCCCTAATCATTTTTGTTGCCCTTCGCTGGACTCTCTCCAATTTATCCACATCCTTCTTGAAGTGTGGGGCCCAAAACTGGACACAGTACTCCAGATGAGGCCTCACCAATGTCGAATAGAGGGGAACGATCACGTCCCTCGATCTGCTCGCTATGCCCCTACTTATACATCCCAAAATGCCATTGGCCTTCTTGGCAACAAGGGCACACTGCTGACTCATATCCAGCTTCTCGTCCACTGTCACCCCTAGTCCTTTTCCGCAGAACTGCTGCCTAGCCATTCGGTCCCTAGTCTGTAGCTGTGCATTGGGTTCTTCCGTCCTAAGTGCAGGACCCTGCACTTATCCTTATTGAACCTCATCAGATTTCTTTTGGCCCAAACCTCCAATTTGTCTAGGTCCTTCTGTATCCTATCCCTACCTTCCACCGTATCTACCACTCCTCCTAGTTTAGTATCATCCGCAAATTTGCTGAGAGTGCAATCCACACCATCCTCCAGATCATTTATGAAGATATTGAACAAAACCGGCCCCAGGACCGACCCTTGGGGCACTCCACTTGATACCGGCTGCCATCTAGACATGGAGCCATTGATCACTACCCGTTGAGCCCGACAATCTAGCCAGCTTTCTATCCACCTTATAGTGCATTCATCCAGCCCATACTTCCTTAACTTGCTGACAAGAATACTGTGGGAGACCGTGTCAAAAGCTTTGCTAAAGTCAAGAAACAATACATCCACTGCTTTCCCTTCATCCACAGAACCAGTAATCTCATCATAAAAGGCGATTAGATTAGTCAGGCATGACCTTCCCTTGGTGAATCCATGCTGGCTGTTCCTGATCACTTTCCTCTCATGCAAGTGCTTCAGGATTGATTCTTTGAGGACCTGCTCCATGATTTTTCCAGGGACTGAAGTGAGGCTGACTGGCCTGTAGTTCCCAGGATCCTCCTTCTTCCCTTTTTTAAAGATTGGCACTACATTAGCCTTTTTCCAGTCATCCGGGACTTCCCCGGTTCGCCACGAGTTTTCAAAGATAATGGCCAATGGCTCTGCAATCACAGCCGCCAATTCCTTCAGCACTCTCGGATGCAACTCATCCGGCCCCATGGACTTGTGCACGTCCAGCTTTTCTAAATAGTCCCTAACCACCTCTATCTCCACAGAGGGCTGGCCATCTCTTCCCCATGTTGTGATGCCCAGCGCAGCAGTCTGGGAGCTGACCTTGTTAGTGAAAACAGAGGCAAAAAAAGCATTGAGTACATTAGCTTTTTCCACATCCTCTGTCACTAGGTTGCCTCCCTCATTCAGTAAGGGGCCCACACATTCCTTGGCTTTCTTCTTGTTGCCAACATACCTGAAGAAACCCTTCTTGTTACTCTTGACATCTCTGGCTAGCTGCAGCTCCAGGTGCGATTTGGCCCTCCTGATAACATTCCTACATGCCCGAGCAATATTTTTATACTCTTCCCTGGTCATATGTCCAACCTTCCACTTCTTGTAAGCTTCTTTTTTATGTTTAAGATCCGCTAGGATTTCACCATTAAGCCAAGCTGGTCGCCTGCCATATTTACTATTCTTTCGACTCATTGGGATGGTTTGTCCCTGTAACCTCAACAGGGATTCCTTGAAATACAGCCAGCTCTCCTGGACTCCTTTCCCCTTCAAGTTAGTTCCCCAGGGGATCCTGGCCATCCGTTCCCTGAGGGAGTCGAAGTCTGCTTTCCTGAAGTCCAGGGTCCGTATCCTGCTGCTTACCTTTCTTCCCTGCGTCAGGATCCTGAACTCAACCAACTCATGGTCACTGCTTCCCAGATTCCCATCCACTTTTGCTTCCCCCACTAATTCTACCCGGTTTGTGAGCAGCAGGTCAAGAAAAGCGCCCCCCCTAGTTGGCTCCTCTAGCACTTGCGCCAGGAAATTGTCCCCTACGCTTTCCAAAAACTTCCTGGATTGTCTATGCGCCGCTGTATTGCTCTCCCAGCAGATATCAGGAAAATTAAAGTCACCCATGAGAATCAGGGCATGCGATCTAGTAGCTTCCGTGAGCTGCCGGAAGAAAGCCTCATCTACCTCATCCCCCTGGTCCGGTGGTCTATAGCAGACTCCCACCACTACATCACCCTTGTTGCTCACACTTCTAAACTTAATCCAGAGACACTCAGGTTTTTCTGCAGTTTCGTACCGGAGCTCTGAGCAGTCATACTGCTCCCTTACATACAGTGCTACTCCCCCACCTTTTCTGCCCTGCCTGTCCTTCCTGAACAGTTTATAACCATCCATGACAGTACTCCAGTCATGTGAGTTATCCCACCAAGTCTCTGTTATTCCGATCACGTCATAGTTCCTTGACATCACCAGGACCTCCAGTTCTCCCTGCCAAGGACATAAGAGGGGACCAGCATTAAATTGCTGTTCGATCCAGCCCACTGAGTCCCGGGACACATCAGGGGTCAGCTTGCGAGTGCTGATGACCCAGTCCTCTCTGACATGCTAACTTCATGTGTGTGTGCCTGTGTGTCTGTTCATCTTCATCACATTTGGGGGCTGGAAGACCCCAGCCCTGGGGAACCGAGGTCCTGCAGGGTAGCTCCATTGGGAGGGAACTTGCAGAAGGAAGAAGTAGCGATCCATAGGAAAACACAAGTGACAAAAGCAGCACATTGACAGAATTGCAAAATCTCCCCCCACCAGAAGAGTAATCCTAACAAATGGGCGTACCCCAAGGTAAAGGGCAATTCTGGTAACAGCTCATTTGGGGCTTGTTTGGAAGGGGGATGGACGTCATTCTTGGGACAAGTCACCTGCTATGGCTAAAAACAATTTAGTCCTGTGTGCCCTTCCAGACAAGTCTTATGTCCCAAATACTTTGGGTCTTCCGGGATAAGTCCCTGAATAATCAAGGATCTTGACCAAAAAGGTCGTCACGTCTAAAAAGGAAGAAAGATTGTCGTTGTGTACACCATGAAACAAGCCCTGAAACTTCTGGACACGTATCCCGACAGTCCACAGGGTGCACATCAAGGAACGTTCAAAGCGAGACGGGCGTTCTTTATGGGGAGACTAACCCCCATTGCGCTGACCAGGAGAAGGGGGAAGTGGGAGGCTGCAGCGCCATCTAGCGGCCAAAGGAGAAATCGCCGGCTTCTGGACCTGTGTGCGCCCTTGGTTCGGTTCCCATGCAAAGCTGTGTCACGCCAGGTTGGGAAAACGGGCTTCTGCTGCACGACATCATCCTCTGGAATGACTCAACCCGATAGGACACCTCCTACAATACACTGCTCCGAGTGACGCTCTCAAACAGGTCCCCACAGCTCCCCAGCCGCCCCCCACCAGGAGGCAGGTGTGAGAGGATTGTTCTCCCCAGATGACAGAGGGAGAAACAAAGGCTGAGAAAGGCGAAGGGCCTCGTCCTCCATCACACAACCTGTCGGGATAGAGTTGGGAACAGGACCCAGGTGTCCTGACTTTCAAACGAACCATCAGTCTGGAGTTTCACACACTGAATGATCAGAATAAAGTCACCTGCAATGAGCTACAGACCAACAACCCCAATGACTCGAAGGGACAAAGGCCAAGCTGGGGGAAAATTGTCCCACCTTAACCTCCTGTTTTCCGTGCCGAGAATTTGGCCAGCACAGGGTGGATCAGGCTGCCTCGGTACCAAACCTCTCTGGTGCTCTTCCCTTCTCCACAGGGACGTCTGTCTTCTCGCTCAATGAGCAGTGGGAAAGGAGAAAACTCCAGAGAGGCTCCACCTCGCGCTCACATACGAGACCCTGAATTCTCTCTCAGTCCTCAAGGAGACACCTCAAGAAGGAGACTCCCTGCAGCAAAGCCCCGGGGGTCTCTGAGATCCCCCTGCCCTGCAGCCTGTCCTCCCTGGCCGTTGTCGTGGACTCTCTGTGAGGTCACCGCCTCCCAACCTCCTTTCACCAATCAGCTGAGTGCTGCAAAAGGCCCTTGTGATGTCACTGCCACCCCCACCCCTGCCCTGCAGGGCTCATGTCCTGCCCCGAGCCGGCTCCTGTGCGTGTTTGAGCTGCTCCCCCTGGGTCACCCCCACATACTCAGTGGTCGTGCAAGGGTTCACGCAGGCCACACGTGGAACCATCAGAGGATGCTCAATGTGCCACACTTGGTTTTGCAGAGGTTTGGAGACTTGAAGGCCAGAAGAGACTCTTAGATCATCTCATCTGGCCCCCTACACATCACAGGCCTCCTGTATGGTGCAGTAGCGAGTTTTGGACCAAAGCAGACTCCAGAAAGCATCTCATCAAGGGATGGAAGAAGCACCACTTCCCTTGGGAGTCTGGAGGAAATTCATGCTGTGGGGGGCAGGGAATTGACCCCAAGGCCACACTTGTGAGTCTGTATCATAACACACATGCACAACAGCACTGCGCAAAGTATATACACATCACCTTAACTCTGATGTTTCCTAACGTTTAAAGGCCTGGCCTCCAGGGTGTTCTTTGTGCTTACAGATCTATTTTGGGGAGAGATGCACTAATTTATTTCAGCGTGGTAGCCGTGTTAGTCTGTATCAGCAAAACCCCCCCAAAAACGAGGAGTACTTCTGGCACCTTAGAGACTAACAAACGTATTTGGGCATAAACTTTCATGGGCTAAAACCCACTTCATCGGATGCATCCACTGGTGTTCAGGTTCCTTCCCCACTCTGAACTCTAGGGTACAGATGTGGGGACCTGCATGAAAACCTCCTAAGCTTACTCTTACCAGCTTAGGATAAAACTTCCCCAAGGTACAAACTATTTTACCCTTTGCCCTTGGACTTCCACTGCCACCACCAAATGTTTATCTGGGTTACTGAGAAAGCGTGGTTTGGAAACGTCTTTCCCCCCAAAATCCTCCCAACCCTTGCACCCCACTTCCTGGGGAAGGTTTGGTAAAAATCCTCACCAATTTGCATAGGTGAGCACAGACCCAAGCCCTTGGATCTTAGAACAATGAAAAAAGCATTCAGTTCTTGAAAAGAAACAGTAAAAAAAAAAAAAAGGATCACCTCTGTAAAATCAGGATGGTAGATACCTTATAGGGTAATTAGATTCAAAACATAAAGAATCCCTCTAGGCAAAACCTTAAGTTACAGAAAAGACACACAGACAGAAATAGTCATTCTCTTCAGCACAATTCTTTTCTCAGCCATTTAAAGAAATCATAATCTGACACATACCTAGCTAGATTACTTACTAAATTCTAAGGGTATGTCTACACTACGAAATTAGGTCGAATTTATAGAAGTCGTTTCTTTAGAAATCGTTTTTAGATAGTCGATTTGTGTGTGTCCCCACAAAAAATGCTCTAAGTGCATTAAGTGCATTCACTCGGCGGAGTGCTTCCACAGGACCGAGGCTAGCGTCGACTTCCGGAGCGTTGCACTGTGGGTAGCTATCCCACAGTTCCCGCAGTCTCCGCTGCCCATTGGAATTCTGGGTTGAGATCCCAATGCCTGATGGGGCAAAAACACTGTCGCGGGTGGTTCTGGGTCCATATCTTCAGGCCCCCATTCCCTCCCTCCCTCCCCTCCATTAAAGCAACAGCAGACAATCGTTTTGCACCTTTTTTCTTGAGTTATCTGTGCGGACGCCATGGCACGGCAAGCATGGAGCCCGCTCAGCTCACTTGGGCAATTAGGAGCACATTAAATACCACACGCGTTACCCATCATGGTGCACCGTGTGCTAATGGGGCAGGTTCATGCAGTGGAACGCCGATTCTGGGCCCGGGAAACAAGCACAGACTGGTGGGACCGCATAGTGTTGCAGGTCTGGGATGATTCCCAGGGGCTGTGAAACTTTCGCGTGCGTAAGGGCACTTTCATGGAACTTTGTGACTTGCTTTCCCCTGCCCTGAAGGGCAGGGGTTTTTGTAACCTTTAAGCTGGACCCCAAGAACGTCACTCTTGGTGCTGAATCCTTGCAGCTGCTCTTTTAATATCTAGCACCTGCCTGAGTCTCCACATGCTTGTTCTTTATTTCTTTCTTTATAAAATTTACCTTTTTGAAGACCATGCTTGGATTTCTGTGTCTTTAGAGGTCCGTGCACATTTTTCAGTTAGTTGCTGGCAACAGCTGATTTTTTTTTCTTTTCCTTTTCTCAGCTCTTCCCCGGGGGTTGGCGGTGGGGGGTGGAAGAGCTTGGGGGTACCCCACAGGAAAGAACTCCCGAATGTGCCTTCCTGGGCTCTCAGGGGGGTTCTGCATTTAGTGGCAGCATTTCCCAGCCCAAGGCCAGGGGGATCTGGAACCGTGGGAGTTTAATACAAGCCTGGAGTGGCCAGTATTAATGTGTAGAGACCTTGTGGATCCCGGCCTTCTGCGCTCTAAGTGCCAGTGGGGAATCCGCCTTGACAGCATCCCAGATGGGGAAGTTTCCCATGAGCCTGGCTCCCCAGACCAGGAGAGACCAGCCCAGGGCAGGATCCAAAACCCAGTGATACTAACGCCCACAGTGACCCTACTGCAGCATGGGGCAACCTTCCCAGGCCCCAGAGCCTCGGAACCTCCTCTCCCCGCCAGAGAAGGAGACGCACCAAAAAGAGTTCCCAGAAATGATGTAAACAGCCAAGTGACCGGCAAAAGCAGAGAAAATAAAGGGGTTAGGTCATCATCTGCCTGTGCCTAGATCAGGGGGCTGCACCCCGGACTCCTGGGTTCTCTCCCTTGCTCCAGGAGGGAAGTGGGGTCTAGGGGTTAGATCAGGGGGCTGGAGCCCGGACTCCTCTCCCCATGCCCAGGGAGGTGCCGGGATGACCGTGTCTCACTCCCCCAAGGGGAGAGCGGGGCGAGCGCTTCCTTCACCGGCCCCGCGGAGCGGTTCGAGCCCCTCGCCGGCCGGAGCAGCGGCCGAGCTCCGGGAGAGCGGCGAGAGCCCCGGCCCCGGGGCCCCCGGACCGCCCGGAGCCCGAGCTGCCGCGGCCCGTCCCCCGCGGGCTGCGGGGCCCCTGGAGGCTCGGGGGGGGTCCCCGGCCGGGGGGACAAGGGGGGGCGGGGCCCGGCCCGAGCTGTGACCCCCCCTCTCCCGCCGGCTGCCCCCAGCCGGGGGGTGCGGCCCCCCCCGGGCTCCAGCCCCGGCATCCATGGAGTAGCGACCTCGGCCGGGGAGCGAGTCGCGGCTCCGGGCCGGGCAGCCCCGAGGCCACGGTCCCCGCCGCGCCGAACCCTCCGCCCGTCCTCTCCCGCTCGGACTGCCCCCCCTCCGCCTGCCGGCCCCGCCGGGCTCTGCCCAGCGACTGATGACGAAAATGGTCTCCGCGTCGCGATTGGCGAGATGCCCCCTCCCCAGCCAATCCCTGCAGGCCGGAGGCTCCGGGGCAGGAGCTGGCTCCGCCCCCCGCGGCGTTCTCCAATCTCAGGGCCGCGTCCGGCCGCGCTGCGGGGGGTCCGGGCCTGGCGCTGGCGCTGCGCCTCCTGCTGCCGCTGCTGGGGGCTGCAGCCCTGCCGGGGGCCCGATCCCGTCAGCATCGGGGGGGGCAGGACGGGGGCAGCCGGGCTGGGGGGAGCTGGGTGCCGGGGGGGGGGGCGGTTCTGGGCTCTGCGTTCAGAGGTGTCGGGATCCCCCCCCCGCGCCCCCCGGCACTGAGCGGTCGCTGACAGGGATCAGTGACGTTGCTATAGTGACCGGGGGGGGGGGGTCCTGGCCCCCTTGTGCCCGGCGCTGCCGGGGGCTGCAGGGACAATGTGCCGTGGGGGGCGGAGCGCCCCTGACCCGAGCGGTGACCCCGGCGTCTCCCGCCGACCGCCCCCAGCCGGGGGGTGCGGCCCCGCTCGGACCGGCACCCATGGGTGCTGCACCCGCCGACCAGCCCCTCGCGGCCCCGTGCGGCTCCCGGGCTGCGGGGCATCCCCGGGGCCAGGCGCTGCCCAGGCCGGGTCATTCTCAGGGCAGGGTGGGGCTGGGGTGACCAGAGGGCAAGTGTGAAAAATCTGGACTGGGGTTGGGGGGTAATAGGAGCCTATATAAGAAAAAGCCCCCAAATCGGGACTGTCCCTATAACATCGGGACATCGGGTCCCCCCGGGTGGGGCACAGACAGGATTCCTGTGTGCAGAGCGCAGGCTGATAGCTGGTGGCAGGAGTAAATTAACCCCCCCCCCAGACAGATCAGCATTAAATGAAGGGAAAGGGCTTCTTGGATCTTTGACCTTTAATGGCTCCCAGAAGGGTCTTCCTGCTGGGTTTATCCCCAGGGCCTGGGACTCCTGAGTGCTGCTTGTCCTTGGCTCCCTATGGCTAAGTTGTGTCTGCACCAGTCTAGTTGCACCCACAATCCGCAATGGCAACGGGTCTTATCTGTTGTGGAAGCAGGTCATTGGAGGTGTCATCCCAGGGAGGAGATGTCAGCCCCTTCTCTGTCTCTGGCGGTGTGTTGGCGCCGCAGGGCGGGGGGAGAGTTTGGAGCCCCTGGATCTGTGCGTTAGTCAGGTCTTCGTTTGGGCGTGAGCTCCCGTTGCAGAGCACGGAACAGCTGCTGCGTTTGTGCTGTTAGGATCTCCTGTAAGAACATAAGAACGGCCATACTGGGTCAGACCAAAGGTTCATCCAGCCCAGTATCCTGTCCTCCGACAGTGGCCAATGGCAGGTGCCCCGAAGGGAATGAACAGACAGGTTATCCTCAAGTGATCCATGCCCAGTCACCCAATCCCAGTTTCTGGCAAACAGAGGTTAGGGATACCATTCCTGCCCATCCTGGCTAATGGCCATTGACGGACCTATCTTCCATGAATCTATCTAGCTCCCTTTTGAAGCCCCTTATAGTCTTGGCCTTCACAACACCCTCTGGCAAGGAGTTCCGGAGGTTGACAGTGCGTTGCATGAAAAAATACTTCCTTGTGTTTGTTTTAAACCTGCTACCTATTAATTTCATTTGGTGGCTCCTTGTTCTTGTATTATGAGAAGGAGTAAATAACACTTCCTTATTTACTTTCTCTATTCCACTCATGATTTTATAGACCTCTATCATATTCCCCCCTTCGTCACCTCATTTCCAAGCTGAAAAGTCCCAGTCTTATTAATCTCTCCTCATACGGAAGCCATTGTATACTCCTAGTCATTTTTGTTGCCCTTTTCTGAACCTTTTCCAATTCCAAGGTATCTTTTTTTGAGATGGGGCGACCACATCTGCCCGCAGTATTCAAGATGTGGACGTACCATGGATTTATATAGAGGTAATATGATATTTTCTGTCATATTATCGATCCCTTTCTGGATGATTCCCAACATTCTATTTTCTTTTTTGACAGCTGCTGCACATTGAGTGGATGTTTTCAGAGAACGCTCCACAATGACTCCAAGATCTCTTTCTTGAGTGGTAACAGCTAATTTAGACCCCATCATTATATATGAATAGTTAGGATTATGTTTTCCAATGTGCATCACTTTGCATTTATCCACACTGAATTTCACCTCCCATTTTGTTGCCCAGTCACCCAGTTTTGTGAGATCCTTTTGTAGCTCTTCGCAGTCTGCCTGGGACGTAACTGCAGGATAAAGAGCTTCTGGATCTGTCATAAATATAAAGGGAAGGGTAAATATCTTTAAAATCTCTCCTGGCCAGAGGAAACACTCTTTCACCTGTTGGGGGGAGGGAGAGCTCAGTGGTTTGAGCATTGGCCTGCTAAACCCAGGGTTGTGAGTTCAGTCCTTGAGGGGGCCATTTAGGGATCTGGGGCAAAAATTGGGGATTGGTCCTGCTTTGAGCAGGGGGTTGGACTAGATGACCTCCTGAGGTCCCTTCCAACCCTGATATTCTATGATTCTAAGAAGCTAGGATAACCTTGCTGGCACATGACCAATGAGGAGACAAGATACTTTCAAAAGCAGGAGGGAGGGAGAAACAAAGCCTCTCTGTCTGTGTGATGCTTTTGCCTGGGCCAGAACAGGAATGGAGTCTTAGAACTTAGTAAGTAATCTAGCTAGAGATGCGTTAGATTCTGATTCCTTTAAATGGCTGAGAAAATAAGCTGTGCTGAATGGAATGGATAATCCTGTTTTTGTGTCTTTTTGTAACTTAAGGTTTTGCCTAGAGGGATTCTCTATGTTTTGAATCTAATTACCCTGTAAGGTATTTACCATCCTGATTTTACAGAGGTGATTCTTTTTTTCTTCTATTAAAGTTTTTCTTTTAAGAGTCTGAATGCTTTTTCATTGTTCTTAAGATCCAAGGGTTTGGGTCTGTGTTCACCTATGCAAATTGGTGAGGATTTTTATTAAACCTTCCCCAGGAAAGGGGGTGCAGGGTTTGGGGAGGATTTTGGGGGGAAAGACGTTTCCAAATGGACTCTTTCCCAGTAATATAGCGGTTAGATGTTTGGTGGTGGCAGCCATAAAGTCCAAGGGCAAAAGGTAAAATAGTTTGTACCTTGGGGAAGTTTTAACCTAAGCTGGTAAAAGTAAGCTTAGGAGGTTTTCATGCAGGTCCCCACATCTGTACCCTAGAATTCAGAGTGGGGAAGGAACCTTGACATGATCCCAGTAGGGAGGGGTGAGGAGAGGGGAAGGCACATCCTGCTTTCCTAGCGTGGACTTGAATCTTCCTTGTTCCCCAGGAAGCAGCAGCTCAGACCCTTGGGAACTCAGCAGCCCGTACTGAGCTGGGTGAGGCTGCGGGTTGCGTCTGGGGTTTGTTTGAAGTGGTTTAACGCTTATTGGTGCCCTTGTGTCACCTCAATGACAGGCTTGGTTTGACCTAAACAGGGTTAGGCCCCGGTGCAGCCTGGCCCTACGGGGTCATCAAATCATAGAAGATTAGGGTTGCAAGAGACCTCAGGAGGTCATCTAGTCCAACCCCCTGTTCAAAGCAGGACCAATCCCCAACTAAATCATCCCAGCCAGGGCTTTGTCAAGCCTGGCCTTAAAAATCTCTAAGGAAGGACATTCCACCACCTCCCTAGGTAACCCATTCCAGTGCTTCACCACCCTCCTAGTAAAATAGTGTTTCCTAATATCCAACCTAGACCTCCCCCACTGCAACTTGGGACCATTGTTCCTTGTTTTGTCATCTGCCACCACTGAGAATAGCCGAGCTCCATCCTCTTTGGAACCCCCCTTCTGGTAGTTGAAGGCCGCTATCAAATCCCCCCTCACTCTTCTGCAGACTAAATAAGCCCATTTCCCTCAGCATCTCCTCGTAAGTCATGTGCCCTAGCCCCCTAGTCATTTTTGTTGCCCTCCACCGGACTCTTTCCAATTTGTCCACATCCTTTCTGTAGGGGGCGGGGGACCAAAACTGGCCGCAATACTGCAGATGGGGCCTCACCAGTACCGAACAGAGGGGAATAATCTCTTACCTCGATCTGCTGGCAATGCTTCTACTAATAGAGCCCAATATACCGTTAGCCTTCTTGGCAACAAGGGCACACGGCTGACTTATCTCCAGCTTCTCATGCACTGTAATTCCCAGATCCTTTTCTGCAGAACTGCTGCTTAGCTAGTCAGTCCCCAGCCTGTAGCGGTGCATGGGATTCTTCCGTCCTAAGTGCAGGACTCAGCACATGTCCTTGTTACACCTCATCAGATTTCTTTTGGCCCAATCCTCCAATTTGTTTAGGTCACTCTGGACCCTATCCCTATCATCCAGCATATCTACCTCTCCCCCTAGCTTAGTGTCATCCACAAACTTTCTGAGAGTGCAATCTATCCCATCCTCCAGATCATTAATGAAGATGTTGAATAAAACCAGCTCCAGGACTGACCCCTGGGGCACTCTGCTTGATACCGGCTGCCAGCTAGACATCGAGCCATTGATCACTGACAATCTAGCCAGTTCCTATCCACCTTATAGTCCATTCATCCAATCCATAATTTTTTAACTTGCTGGCAAGACTACTGTGGGAGACCGTATCAAAAGCTTTGCTAAAGTCAAGATAGATCAGGTGCACCACTTTCCCCATATCCAGAGAGCCAGTTCTCTCATCATAGAAGGCAATCAGGTTGGTCAGGCACGACTTGCCCTTGGTGAATCCATTTTGACTGTTCCTGATCAGCTTCCTCTCCTCCAAGTGCTTCAAAATGGATTCCTTGAGGATCTGCTCCATGATTTTTCCAAGGACTGAGGTGAGGCTGACCAGTCTGTAGTTCCCTGTATTCTCCTCCTTCCCTTTCTTAAAGATGGGCACTATATTTACCTTTTTCCAATCATCTGGCACCTCCCCCGATGACCACAAGTTTTCAAA
Source organism: Lepidochelys olivacea (assembly GCF_965140295.1). Classification (NCBI taxonomy): domain Eukaryota; kingdom Metazoa; phylum Chordata; order Testudines; family Cheloniidae; genus Lepidochelys; species Lepidochelys olivacea. Next base: position 4,705,521 of record NC_140438.1, on the reverse strand, counting down.
GATAATGGCCAATGGCTCTGCAATCACATCAGGCAACTCCCTCAGCATCCGGCTCCGTGGACTTTTGCATGTCCAGCTTTTTAAAATAGTCCTTAACCTGTTCTTTTCACCACTGAGGGCTGCTTACCTCCTCCCCACACTGTGCTGCCCAGTGCAGCAGTCTGGGGGCTGACCTTGTCTGTGAAGACCGAGGCAAAAAAAGCATTGAGTACTTCAGCTTTTTCCTCATCGTCTGTCACTAGGTTGCCTCCCCCATTCAGTAAAGGTCCCTGACCAGCTGCTTGTTGCTAACATACCTGTAGAAGCCCTTCTTGTTCCCTTCACATCCCTTGCTAGCTGTAACTCCAGTTGTGCTTTGGCCTTCCTGATTACACCCCTGCATGCTTGAGAAGTATTGTTATACTCCTCCCTAATCATCTGTCCACGTTTCCACTTCTTGTAAGCTTCCTTTTTGTATTTAAGCTCACCAAAGATTTTCACTGTTAAGCCAAACTGGTCACCTGCCATATTTGCCATTCTTTCTGCACATGGGGATGGTTTGTTCCTCTGCCCTCAATAAGTCTTCTTCAGAATACAGCCAGTTCTCCTGGACTCCTTTCCCCCTCGTATTAGCATCCCAGGCGATCCTGCCCATCAGTTTCCTGAGGGAGTCAAAGTCTGCTTTTCTCAAGTCCAGGGTCTGTATTCTGCTGCTCTCTTTTCTTCCTTTTGTCAGAATCCTGAACTCAACCATCTCATGGTCACTGCTGCTCAGGTTGCCATCCACTTCTACTTCCCCTACCAATTCTTCCTTGTTGGTGAGCAGGGCCCCTAGTTGATTCCTCCAGCATTTGTACCAGGAAGTTGACCTCAACACTCTCCAAAAACTTCCTGGATTGTCTGTGCATTGCTGTATTGCTCTCCCAGCAGAAGTCAGGGTAATTGAAGTCCCCCATTAGAAACGGGGCCTGTGATCTGGAAACTTCTTAGTTGTCCAAAGAAAGCCTCGTCTACCTCATCCTCCTGGTCTGGTGGTCTATAGCAGATGCCCACCACGACATCACCCTTGTTGCTCTGTTCTCTAAACTTAACCTCTAAAGACTCTCAACAGGCTTTCCGTTAGAGAATGGAAAGTTACAGCCAAGTCCATCTGGGTCTGTCCAGAACCCAGAACTTTCTCTTTTGTCCCAGTCCAGAAGCTTCTCCTCCCTCCAGCGGCCCATACTTAGCCTGAAGTGGCCCCTCCTTAGACTTTTGTTCTTGTTCCTGCCAAACATTGTCACCTGGCCTTGTCCTCAGCTCTTTGTTTTCCAGCTGGTCACAGCTGGCTGGCTTCCTGCAGAGGATGGGTCCTCCATGGTCATTAGTTGCTAGGTGCCAAATGTCCGGGCAGTTGTCTTCTGGGACCCCCCATCAGCTTGGGGCCCAGACCCCAACAGTGAGGCATCAGTCACACCTGGATTTCTGCGGAGCAATTAATCTTTTCCCCCATCTTGTTAACCTTGCAGCTCATAGGGGAAACTGAGGCACACACACTATTCATTATAAAACATGGGGAGATGTGGCTGATGGCTGATGCTGAGAGAGACCTGGTGATAGCTGGAGAAGGGGAATCCGCACCGGAGAGCTCAGAGAGCAGGGCCTGGTGAACCCATGTCCTGTGCATGGCCCTTTTGGAGAGTGGGAGAGCTGACCCAGGGCTGCTGGGTGAACACTGAGGGGAGGGTGAGGAGATGGGGAGCAGAAGGTCGTATGGGCCATCGCCTTGGAAGCTGAATTTACCGAAGATGAGTGTGGGAGGCTGGAAGGGAGAGCCAGTTGTGGGGATCAGAGAGGCAGTGTATAATTCCCCTGAGCAGTGTCTGACGTCAGTGGGACTCTCACCGGAGTGAAGGGATCAGGGGTTCAGTGTCTGCAGCACCAGGCCCTTTGTCTGGGAGCTGTTGCCCTTCCCGACCCCCTACTTTGGCCCTGATCCTGCCTGTGGATCTGTAAGGCATATTTTCTAATCCTTTCATCACTGTGGCTCTTCTGTCAATTTATCAACACCCTTTTTGAATTGTGGGCACTAGAACTGGACACAGGATTCCAACAGTCGTCAGACAAGTGCCAGATTTAGAGGTAAAATAACCACTGTGCTCCTCCTTGAGATTCCCCTTTTTATGCATCCCAGCTTTAGCTTTTTGGCCACAGCATGTGTTCATGTTCAGCTGATTATGCCCCATGACCCCCAAAATCTTTTTCAGAGTCACTGCTTCCCAGGACAGCATCCCCCATCATGTATGTGTGGCCTAAATCCCTTGTGCCTAGACGCACACATTTACATTCAGCCGTATTTAAAGGCATATTGTTTCTTTGCGCCCAGTTTGCTAAGTGATCTAGATCACTCTGAATCCGTGAACTGTCCTCTCCATTATTTACCACTCCCTACCACTCCCCCATTTTTATCTCATCTGCCAACTTTATCTGTGATGATTTTATGTCCTCTGCCAGGTTATTGATTAAAAAAAGGTGAAAATCTAATTCCTTCCTGCATCTAACACACTTTTCTCCTTTGCTGCTTGAAGCTTCCAGAATGTCTCCGATGCCATCTACATATTTTACTATGTTTACACAGTTGTGTAGTGCCCTGATGCTATCAAACAAGTCCATGATGCATTGGTTCCCTCCAAATCATGGGTATTTCAACCCCCAAAGTGACCACATATTCTGTACTAGAAAGCTTCAACCAACATAGACGGTGAGTAAATATCACTACCAAGAAGTTATAGCTGTTTCATGACTTCATTTACAACTGTGCAGCCCCACTGAAGACAGAATAGGGCCCCTTACTTCTCACTCATGTGGTACTGAGGGTGGATGAAATAGAGAGACAAGGTGAGTGAGACAATATCTTCAATTAGATTATCACACCCACCTTGTCGCTCCAATATCTTGGACCAACATGGATACAACAGCACTGCATAGAACGGTAGATGAAACAGACAGGCAATGATTTTATATCTATCTAGTTATGCAATGCAAAGCAATGACCCTCAAGCCTCCTTATTAATTTTCAACCGTTGACAGGTGGCTTGGTACCGACCAGAGACAACATATGGTAGCCCCTGCTCTGAGGAGCTTATGATCTAAAAGAGAGACACAGAGTTGACAGGATGTTTTGGGAAATCACAAGGAGGGAGTATCTTGTTGTGCAGGTGTTTTATTTTTTATCTCCTTCTCCTCCTCCCCAGGAAACAGAGGATGCTTTTAATCAGAGGCAGTTCCCTACAAATCTTGTGGCCTGGGTCACCATGTGTATAAACCCAGAACTTGTGTGCATATTTATTATCTAACAAGTCACTATCTAGACCAGGAAACCCCACTGGCAGCAAATTCCTCCTGCAGTTCACACATGCACACACAGAGACAGTTACCTTCATGAGCGGCACCTCACCTTGGTGACGTGCAAAACATCCATTTCCTCCTTATATTGCTCAAGGAGCCATGAGATCTCTTTAAATATCGGATTTTGCGGCTCCTTTCTGTGTAGCAGGAGGCTCATCATGAGACCAAGGGCTTTGATGATGGCCTGCTTGAGCTGCATAGATGAGACACAGAATTTATGTTCCTACGAATTCATTCAATAACTTCCAATAGGCACACCTTTTCTACTTCTAATGAGCGCAATTTCCCTTGTTCCACTGTTGGAACAGTCCTATCCCAATATTTCCTGGTAAAGAACCAGGACTCGTAGGGTTGGTGTCAGGATTATATTCTAATGCACCTCACAAGTAGACCAGGTAAAATATTTCCCCAGATTAGTATGCATTCGAGGCCAACTCATCCCTGCTGTAACTCCACTGGGGCTGAATGGACTTACACCAGGAATTAATTTAGCCCACTATCCCAGGTTCATCTGCACATTAGGTGCACAAAACTAGAATCCATGTACACTGGGTACAGACAGAATTTCCATGATGTGGTGACATTATAAACGTATGGGTTTTCGATGTTTTACATGACAATCTGTTCCATCCAAAAGGACCTACCATTAAATGCCATCATCACAAAGAGTACCAGACACACAGAATGTAACATCACAATTTCTGCTAAATGTTTAGAAAGCCAGCAATTCTCACCTCCAGCTCCTCACAGATCAGCCAATTGCTGGTCACATGACAATATAAGGGAAGAATTGTATTGCAGAATTGTGATTCACCCATTCTGGGGAATGGGCACTTTCCCCAGTTCGTAAAATATCCATTTACTGCCCTTGAGCATCTTTCCAGAACTGCACGGAAGGAGAGAAGACAGGCAATGTGAAAAGGACATAGTAGTAATGAGGAGAAGTTGCTTTCTAAGAGAAGACACCCAGGCCTATTGTTTACTCCAATTCCATGGCAGCTACTGCTCAGTGCAGGACTAGATACTGAAATCCCATATCAATTTAGAGCTATTTCTCTTTCCCCCATTCCATTTCTTGTTTCTTAACAGGCTTTTTTCTTTGTACATCTCTCCATCTTTTTTCAATTACCATCATTTGAAGACTCGCGTCCTCTGCAGTTATTATTTATTCAACCCGAACGCTGTATGATTTCATCTTGAGTTACACTTTGTCTGAAAGATGTTTCGTGCCCCTAACTGCCATTGGCTTTCCTGGGATTTGAAGGTAGTGGGGAGCACTTTGCCCTAAAAGTAGGTGTATCTAGTGTCCTTGCTAAGACGAATTAGGGTCCAATCCTGTTCTCCATGAAGTGGATGGCAAAATTCCCATTTCCTTCAAGGGCACAGGATTAACCCCTTACTGAGCATCACCTGAAAAGCAAAGGAAAAGAGAAGTGGAGAAGAAGAGAAGACAGAGAATGAGGGTGAAAGGAGATGATGATGATGATGAAGAAACTAAGGAGAGAGAATGGGTGGAGCAGTGGGAAACAGGGGATTTTTAAATGTACAGTAATGAAATCTGCTCCCTTCACCTCCTCCCCCAGGAGCCTCCTGGCAGAGGGGCAGCTTCAGCCTTTGTGTCTGTTTATTTTAAACGATATGCGTGAGTCATAAAGGGCCTGAACTTACAAATGCTCAGCACCTCCTGCAAAGTAAGGAGCACTCTCAACTTGACTGAGTGCCACAGGAGCCAAGGAACGCAGCAGCTGGTGCAATCCAGGGAAGGGAGCACAGTTCAGGGCCTGACAACACACTTAGAAACACCGTGGGGCAGGATGCTATGGGTTCCGAGGCCATTGGTGCTGCGTAAGCAGAGCAGAATGGCTTTAAAGCAGCCATTGAAAGTCAGTGGGGGGTTCACCCTGAAGAGGGGAATACTCCACAAATGTACAGCTGTGCCCAGTGCCCAACTCACTCCCAGAGTAAGGGGAGAGAGCACTGGGGCGGGATGGGAAGTGGGGTGGAGAAGAGCTCCACTAGACCTGATCTTCCACTCATTCCCATCCTTAAGGTACTTCACTCAGGGGCATAAGTTTGAGCTTGCACCTCCGGCTGGATGGCTCATGGTCTGGAGGCCAGAACTAGCAACAGCAGTTAATCTTGTGTTTCTACACACACACTCAAACAGAGCTCTGTTTAGCGGTAACATTTTTAGGTAGAGAGACAATCCCCGGTCCTTAAATGAAAAACAATAACCTTGAAAGAAAAGAGGGAAGTGACCGTACCATAGGCGGATGACAGGTTGCCCAACGTAATGAAAATAAACTCTTCAGGCAGCTCCAGACGATACAGCAGCTCGCACATGACATCATTGAAATAGCAGCGTGCCAGAGTCACTAAGGTGTTGCTAGCTGCCACTTTTAGTTCATTTGTTGCTTCCTAAAAACAAAAACCAAAAGAGAGAGACTGAGGTGACTGAAGCCGGTTGCACTAGCCAGAGTTCTTTACATGAGTCAAGTCCTTATTTCTGTGCACAAGTTGTGAATGAACCAACCCAACTTTCTGAGGGTAGAGTCATTCGTCATAAATATTCCTCGAGTCACTTGGCTAAACAGTTTTCGGCCTTTGAGTTGCTTGCAAGCTGCTTCGTTAGCCTATTCACTGTTAGCTACTTGTGGTGGGTGACTGGTCACCACAGTCACATGATATTTCCTCTTCCCTTCCCTGAGGCGGTAAGTGAGACACAGACTGGGCAGCTTCAAGATATTCCGAGAGCTTTCCTGAAATAAACTGTCCCCAAAAAGGAGGCTGACTTCCTTTGGAACAAGAGAGGGATTTTTCCAGCAGGGGTTTTCCTGCTGGCAAACTATATTCTAAATCCAATGCTGCTTCTTTTGGAGATAGCTCAGATTCTGTCTGTCTTGGGGCTTTATACTGCCACTTATCACTACAGTATCAGAGTGCCTTCCACATAAAATCAGTAACAATAATGAAATCCCGAGTAGACTTCGGGAAAGACTTGCTCTTTAAGACACCATAGGCCTGTCTCTAGGTCTGAGATCATGTGTCCTGATCCTGCAAAGCACTTAAGCACATGTGTAACTGTCAGCATGTGAGTTGTCCCATCTTATGCATGTGCACAAGTGCTGTCTAGGACCTGGGCTTTGGTCTGGAGGAAGGTGTGGACCTCTAACAGAAGAATACATTTTCATTTCAGTATATAGTTTATCCCCCAAAAAGAGAGTTTGAATGAGTTAAAGCTTTGGATCCTTTGACTGGTATCTCGGGAGAACTAACTTACCTGAGTCTCTCTCACGTGGTTGGAGGCTAGTGTTATTATTTTCTCCAGAAGCCTTCTCTCCAGGCCCTGGGTGTCCTGCTGTAAGACTTTCTCCAGGGCACAGTAAATGTCTACTCTGCTTTGCTGGGGACAAAACATAAAGGAGAAGAATTGGGAAAAGTTTTTCTTGCCGACCAGACAGTAATTTGGCTAATAAGCCCCTGCCCTAATTGGCGGCTTAATTGGTGTAAAACGTGCCCTGCCCTCCACACACACCGCATTCAGCAGAGCTTCAGAAGCAGCCGAGCAAGTGACATCGTTTAATCTTCCTGGAGAGACAAGAGCCAGAGGAAGCGCCCTTCACTGCCCCCTTCTCTAGTTTCATTTATTCAGCACAAACAATAAAAATGAGCACCTTGCCCTTGCTCTAGCTGCTCCAGGCAGAATTTGCGAATGTGGAATAGAAAATACCCAACTCCTGCAGTAAGTCCTCAGAAGCTCCCCGGGGCAATGAGCTCAGCCGTGAGGTCCACACGGACAGTAGCACGCGCGAAGGCGTCTTTTATGCAGCCCATCAGTGTAGAACTTCACAGATGATACTAACTATGGAGGAGTTGTAGGATCAGTTGGGACCCAGAAAAAATAAAGTGGGACACAGAGAAATGAAAAGCCTGAGGAGAGAACAAGATTCATTTCAGAAAACTGCAAACTAGCACCTCTGGAGAGGAGGTAGAAGTTACTGACATAGTGGGAGGGAGAAAAGTGGGAAGCAACAAGTGCCCTGGGGTGACAGTGGAAAACAAAGTCAACAGGTATATGCAAGGTGTGATGGCTACCACAAAGAGCCAGGTGGGTTGGGTCTTTTACACACAGGGCTCATGGCACAAAGCAGGAAGACAACAGTTCCTCTCTGTTCAGCTGAGCTGTGACTGCATCTGGAGGAGTGACTTTTCTAGCACCACATTCCCAGAGAGATCAACAAATGGGAAGTCATTCCTGGCAGAGCAAAAAGGAATACAGGGGGCTGGCAGAAGTGACTTCTGGATAGAGCCCTGCAACCTGACCCAAATCCTAGGGGACCGGACCACAGGCGTCCGGGTCAGGTTGGGTGAGAAAACAACTGGACCCTCTTGGGGTGGGGTCAGGTCGGCTCTCCTCCTTTAGCCCCTGGGATCGGCACAACCGGGACTGCGTGTTCCTGCCAGCCACCACCTCCTTCCTGCGCTGCCCGCGCTGTGGAGCGAGGATGCCGAGGAGTCACAGCATCTCCCTCTCTCTCTGCAGCACAGACCCAACACAGCAGGGGCCATGTCAGAGGATGGAGCCATTGCTGCTCACAGTGGCCGCTGCACCAGCCCCATGAGCAGGATGCAGAGGCAGGATCCGGTCTGGGGGGAAGGGTTGGGACCAGGATGGAAAATGATTCAGCCTCTCAGGGTGAGGTGAGTGGGCCGGGGGCCAGTTCAGGTTGGGCCCGAGCAGACCCCTACTTCTGCAGACAGACAGAAAGAGCTTTCTGTGTCTGATGCGGCCAAGGGATGACTCGGAGGGAGAGAGGATAATACCATACAACTACCTGGAGGATGTGAACACCAAGGAGGGAGAGGAATTTTTTAGGATAATACATTTCGGTAAAAGTAGGAGTAACGGGAGTAAGCTAAAAAAGGACATTCAATTTAGACTTTGATAACAGGAAAAATGCCCCAACTGTGAGACAGGGCTATTAGGTTATGACATAGTCTTCCTAGGAAAGAGGCAGAAGTTCAGTCCTTAGGGGCTTTTCAAATTAGTTTGGCCAAAACAGTGGAAAATGGCTGCTGGGAATGCTCCTGCATTAGCAGGGAAATGGACTGGATGATCCAATAGGTCTTGTCCATCTCTGCCTCCTGTGAGTCTAGACATCTGTGTGACCTGCATGCCAAGGTCATAACCCACGTTGGAATGTTCTAAGCCAATCAGATCTCTGAATGGGAAAGGTTAGGGGGTCAGACAAGGTCTGCATCAGATCTCTTGATTGGCTAAACGTTCCAGTGGTTCTGCTTTAAAAGGCATGCTTCTGCAAACTGCAATCATAACAGAGAGCTCCACTGGGGAGAAGCCCCTTCCATTCATTTTTAAATGTAAGGAGGATTTTTTTAATTGAAAATTGTCACTGAGAACTTATCAATACATAAGCAATACATAATTCAAGTAATTCAAGTAATTAATCAAATGAATTAACATAATTAATCACTCTCCTTACAGTGAGTATGATAACTCCCATTTTTTCATGTTCTGTGTGTATATAAATTTCCTCACTGTATTTTCCAGTGAATGCATCCAATGAAGTGAGTTGCAGCTCACGAAAGCTTATGCTCAAATAAATTGGTTAGTCTCTAAGGTGCCACAAGTCCTCCTTTTCTTTTTATAATTAATCAAGTAATTCAAATAATTAAAGGAGTCGGAGGCCAAGACAAGCAGTTCAGTTGGCCTCCTAGTACTTTAATGGAAACTAAAATGCCTTCTTCGTTGGCCCTTAATAGAGAAATGGACTTTGTCGGATGCAAGTGTTAATCAATGGAAAAAAGGGGTCTGAATATTCCTCCTGGGGGAATTCTGCACTACTGCACACGTGCAAAATTAATGAGCCCCGCATAGTTTTATTTTTTTGCACAGTAAAAAGCTTCTGCTGAAATGCTGCTGCCATTCCATCTCTTGCCCACCAAAGGGTGCTGTGGCAATAGAACAAAGCAGCAACTCCCTATCAGCGAAGGAAGAGAGAGAGCCTGTCTTCTTCACAGAAGGCCAGGTCAGCAGACAGGGGCTATGGAAAGACAGACAGTGTGGGATGCTGGGGTGGGGTCAGTCAGGGGCTCATAAGGGCTAGTGGGGGAGGACAGACTGGGGCAGGGGCTGAATGGGAGTGGAGGCACAGAGTTAGAGGAGGAGGGAGGTTCAGGGCCCCATAGTGATGGGGGAGGAGGTGCAAAGCTACATAAGGACCGGGGGTGGTTGGGTGGGGGCACAGAGACACATGGGGACAGGGGGAGGGAGTACAGGGACACATTGTTAGGATATAGATGTTCAGGCCTGTCTGTAAAGGCCTATAATCTAAGCATTTAGGTGTATTGTTATCACTTGGCTAGTTATAGAGGTATAAAAGAAAGAATCAAAATCACTGTCTGCCAGTGTAAGGTCTTTCTCTTACTGTGACAGTCTGAGGCCCTGTGCTTAGGCTAAGGCCTTTGGCTAAGCAGCAGAGGCAGCCATAAGCTGGGAAGTGACAGGTCACCTCCTCACATTCCCAACTAGTCACATTGAAATAAGGTGCTATTGGGCTGTTAGGAACACAATCCTGTCCTGATAATGCCTATCGCCTCCAGAGAAAGGGAAGGGCCTAGAAGCTGTAAAAGGAAACTTAGTTTGATAGCATCCTGTCTGGCAAGAACTCACTTATCACTAGCTGGGATGTGAAATCCTCATTTCTGTGTTGTTCTATCACTGTAGTCCCCATTTCCCCATTGTTTGTCTGTATAATCTCTGCCTGGTTCTGTGATTGTTTCTCTCTGCTGTATAATTAATTTTGCTGGGTGTAAACTAATTAAGGTGGTGGGATATAATTGGTTAAATAATCCTGTTACAATATGTTAGGATTGGTTAGTTAAATTTCAGGAAAATGATTGGTTAAGATATAGCTAAGCAAAACTCGAGTTTTACTATATAGTCTGCAGTCAATCAGGAAGTGAGGGGGTGGGTGTGTGGGTGGGGGAAATGGGAACAGGGAATGGGGGTGGGGGAATTGGAATCATGTTTGGCTAAGGGCAGGAATGGGAACAGGGACACAGGTATAAGGCTCTGTGGTGTCAGATCTGGGAAGGGGGACACTAAGGAAGGAAACTGGAGTCATGCTTGCTGGAAGTTCACCCAATAAACATCGAATTGTTTGCACCTTTGGACTTCGCGTATTGTTGCTCTCTGTTCATGCGAGAAGGACCAGGGAAGTAAGTGGGTGAAGGAATAAGCCCCCTAACACACATGGGGATGAGGGGAATGGGTTTCTGAGTGGGGGTGGAGGGACACATGTGAACAGGGGGTGCAAGGACCCATGGGTGTGCAGGAACACATGGTTACAGGGGCAGATGTGCCTTACTGAATGGGAGAGGTTAGGGGTCAGACAGGGTCTGCATGGGGGGAGCTGCCTAACAATTCCTCCCCACCCCTCCCAAAAAACTGTTCCATACTTTTCCCACCCATACCCAGCAACGCTCCAAGTTCACACCCAGGCTCCTTCCCAGCAATTTACTTCCCTCTCCCTCAGCTCCTCCATTACCCTTGACTCTACCAAGCCTTTGCACTGCGCCTAAGGGGTGCAAGAAATATGGTTCTGTATTGAGTTTAAATGAATTATTACTCAGAGTTCTCTATTAACATGCATAGTAAGGAATTGGTTTGTCAAAAAACATTTCCTGAATCCTTTTTGTTGTCTGTATTCATACAGACATACTTGCTGACAGGTATTTTGAAATAAATAACCAAAAATAAGGTTAACGGGTGTAATTATATTGTATTATTTTGACAAACAAAATATGCAGAATTTTGCAGCACTTCTAAAATATTGTACGCATCATTTTTATTTTTTTGTTGCAGAATTCCCCCAGTAGAAACTATATAGATAAGGGTCCCTTCAATGCTATAATCTCAATAATATGTCATCATAATAAAGGAGTGTTGGCTAGGATTTAGAGCAGGGAGTCAGTTCACTTGGGTTTTATTCACATTCTTTGACTAACTTGCTAAGTGGTGTTGAGCAAATTACTTAATTCTCTGTGACACAAGTCATCCGTAAATGGGGATAATGCTTCCCATTCTCACAAGGGTGCTATGAGTCTTAATTCATTAGTATTAGGGAAGTGCTTTGAGATTTTTGGACGAAGATGCCAAAGAAGGGCAAAGTATTATTAGAAGAGATTACTGCTAGTCTGATCGTGTACTTTTACTGTCTACAGCCCATGTACTCCACTGTGTGTAAAAGGACAATGCTCTCTTTATGGAGCATTATATCATCCTGATCTGTAAGAACAGCATTTTGCACGATGAGTTTACGCCTGAGGACAGAAGGGCGAATACTGATTCTACTGATGGTGCGCCAGGCCAAGTTCTACACTGAATTACCCCCGTGCAGTCCCCTGTACCCCCATGAAGTCAGGCAGAATTTGGTGTGGACACCTGGAAAGCAGATGTAATTTCATGAAACTGCCCTACCTCATCCTTTTGCAGTTTCTCAAGCAGAACTGTCAGAACGATAGCCAGCTTGGTCTCGGCTATAAAGGCAATCCTGAGGGCAATTTTGCCCTTATCTTGGTCATCCATATGTGCCAGGAGGGAAACAACCTCATTATAAACACCTGAAATTAAATATAAGGATTCGGCTGGTTACCACTGATAGTAGAAATTGGTGCTGGCCTCTTTAATTCACTATCCAGTAAAGATTCTGCAGGAGCCCAAACACTGTGAGAAGTAGACCTGGGAATCCTGGAAATCCTCTTCCTTCCTCCTCATGACCAGGTTTGTTTGCTGAACTACCCAGTGTGCTTGGGGGGGAAATCATAATGAAGCAAATTTGCTCCTTTCAAGTAGATCCCCACGTAAAATAATCTTCCTTTCCCTCTTTACTGTCAATTGATGAGTTTTGATAGCATACAGAGTAATAATTTAACTCTAAGCCAAGCAATAGAGCTAAAGCTAAGCACATGCTTAAGAGTTTTGCTTAGTCAGGGCCTCATTTTCAAAAATCCTGAGCACCCAGATGTACCTATTGCCTATGCTGGGAACTTATGGGGCTTGGTATCTCTTGAAAATCAGGCCAATGTTGTAGACCTCTGTATGAATTTAGAAGCCTAACTTTAGGCCCCTTGTTTTGAAGAAAGCCTTTAATCTTATGTTATGGTAGTTTAAATACTTGCAGAGAAGACTCATGGAACGGAGTTCATCCAGTTCATAGAATATCAGGGTTGGAAGGGACCTCAGGAGATCATCTAGTCCGACCCCCTGCTCAAAGCAGGACCAATCCCCAACTTTTGGACCAGATCCCTAAATGGCCCCCTCAAGGATTGAACTCACAACCCTGGGTTTAGCAGGCCAATGCTCAAACCCCACTGAGCTATCCCTGTACAGTTGCCTGTAGAGGTCATAAACGAATTCCCCCGCCCCCCCCCACCCCCATGCACAATTGGCGAGGTGTATGCTGTGAGTGGGGTGGGGTGGGTCCCTCCAACCTTCATCTGAAGCATCAGGGATTGACCATAGCAGGAGATGGGACACCTGGTAGGGTGGACCAGTGGTCTAAGATGGTTCAGAGAATCTGTTTCCTTAGCTGTCCTGCTCACATGCTCAGGGTCCAACTGATCTCCAGAGTTGTGGGTGGGAAGGAATTTCCCCCTGGTCGGATTGGCAGGGCCTTTTGAGTGGGAGGATGGGGCACTGATCACCTGCTAGGATAATCTGAGTATATCTGACCTAATCAATTCTCGACCATGGCAAGGGCCTCAGGCATTTGTTGAACCTCAGTCTCTCCTGTCCTCTGCCGATGGCACACAACAGTTTTGTCTCCTAAAGACTGAAATGTTTTCGTCCAAGACAAGTTTTGGGGTTCAGTGTAGGGTTGCTAGGTGAAATTTAGTGGCCTGTGAAATACAGGAAGTCAGACTAGATGATCTAATGGTCCCTTCTGGCCTTAAACTCTAGGAAACAATGAAATAGCTGGTGTATTAAAAAAATCAGGATTTGATCTCCCATGCATCTCTTCGCTCTGGGCAGAAATTCTCCAGGAAACTTAATATTTCACAAGAAATCTGAAATGCCGTGTTTATCTGTCTCCATTGTAACAGCATTCCAAGCATGAAGAAGGAACTAACAAGATTTCCCCTTCCCAGGAAAGACAGCTTGAGGTTAGGTGATTGCCCATCCGTTATGCAAATTGCATCCTTCAGTTGTAACACCCAGATGCAAACGGAATCATAACTGTAACCTACACTGCCCATCTGTGTGGGATGAGGAGCACTAGTGTTGCTAAGAAATGTGACCCCATGCTTTGTTCTCTTGCATTTAAGATATTAGCAGAGTTTCATTTAGACAGCTAGAGGAGAAGTCCTTCTGCATTTTTTGTTCTAATTTCCCCTATCTCTGATGGAGTTGGCTCCATGGATGCAGAAGACACAAAATGAGGACCCATAACAAACATAAAACAACTGGGAGAAAAGAAGGAAGACCTCCCCCATAACATTCCCTAGAAACTCAGATTCTCAGGAAAGTTTCCAAGTCCAGACGCTGTAGGCCAACTCCTCAACTGGTGTAAATCAACACAGCTACAAGGAAGTCAACAGAGGGACACTGGTTTACAGCAGCTGAGGTTCTGCTCATACAAATGGAGAACATTACAGCTAATCTGTATGCCTATGCTTTCTAAATGTGTGTGTGTGAATATAGAATGGATATAGAGAATACAATGCTGACCCTTACCTCTGTCGGTTACCTCCCGCTCACTCACAAATTTATTCATGTTTTAATCTTTCCTCAACACTTCCTCCAGTCCTTTCTCCAAAGAGCTCCAGTACTGATAAGCAGCTGGCCTCTCAGGCTGTCCTGTCCTGTCCAGGATAGCCAGTTCAGATTATGCAAGCACTATTATGACATCCCTGTGACTGTGGCACAGCACATAAACTGCTGCTGGCCAGGTCGGTGCTGTGATGACATGGACAAGATCCTCAAAGGTATTTAGGCTCCTAACTCACACTGAAATCAATAGATATGAGGAACCTAAATACATTTCAATATCTGGGCCCATCCATGTACGCAGTCCAATAGGTGGCTAAATTTGCTCCAGTGTAGAATTTCTCATTCGCTCTAAATCATTTTGAATTTTGGTTCCGTCCCTCTCTCAGTTTGCCACACTTTCCAAGATTGGTTTTACTGGAATATTGGAAAATCTGGAATATTGGAAAATCTGCTCCTGGTTGAATTGATAGAAAATAAAAGCACCGAACAAAGAAAGAGAAGAAACTGGCCTTGGAGAATGCACAGTGACACTTGAGTGTGGTTGGTTGGTTTCCTTTGCTTTTTAATTCGGTTGATTAAAAAGCTTGATGAAATCTTACTGGACTGTATTACGAATATTGATTTTGATATTGTTTTACAATGAATTGAAATTTATTCTTCATTTCCATGTCCTGCCAAACAAATCAACTAAATTATTTTTTGTTGTGTTTTATACAGTGTGGTGTCATATTTATGGTCATAGGTAGAGCCCACACTTGATTTTGGAGATTATGTTGCCTTTAAAGCATTCAGAGTGATGACACTCTTTGTAGTATACCATGTGGAAAAAGAATTCCAATTACATGTGTCCTTTGCTATGTATAACTGATTTTGTGCCTTACCCTTTCTGAATTTGCCCTTACACGGACATGCTATTCTTTTGTACTCCTCCTTAGTAATTCGTCCATGTTTCCCCATTTTGTAGGATTTCTTTTTGATTTTCAGGTCATTACAAAACTTCTGATGGAGCCATTGGCCTCTTACTGTTCTTCCTCTCTTTCCTTTGCATTGGCAGTTGTGCCTTTAATATTGTCTCCTGGAGAAACTGCCAGCTTTCCTGAACTCCTTTAGGCCTTCGACTTTTTCCCCATGGGTCGCTACCTACCAGTTCTCTGAGGATGTTCAAGTCTGCTTTTGGCAGCCCTTCTCCTGTCATTCTCACTCCTTAGAATCATGAAATCTGTCCTTCATGATCCCTTTCACCCAAATCACCTTCCACCTTCACATTCACCACCAGCTCCTCCCTGCTGGTCAGAATCACGTCTAAAATGGCTGTCCCCCCGCTTACTCCTTCCATTTTCTGAAACAAAGCATTGTCCCCAGTACATTCCAGGAACTTATTGGGTAATTTGGGGTTTTACCATATTCCTTTTTCAGCAGCTGTCTGGGTAGGTAAAGTCCCCCATTACAATCAGGATTTGTGTTTTGCATATTTCTGTTGTTTGTTCTAGAAATGCCTCATCTCCCTCCTCTTCCTGATTTGGAGGTCTGTAATAGACCCCTACCAGGACCTCACCCCTGTTTATTCCCTCTTTTATTTTTACTCAGAGACTTTCAACTGGTCTGCTTCTCACCTCCTTCTGGACCTCAGAACAGGTTTACAATGCAATATGTCCTCTCTTTTTTCCTGCCTGTCCTTCCTCAACAAGCTATAGCCCTCTATACCAATAGTCCAGTCACGAGATTTATCCCATCAAGTATCCGTGATGCAGTTAAACTCAGTTAAGATTTATGTACTAAAACTCCCAGTTCTTACTGTTTATTCCCCATTATTATTCCTCCTTGCTTGTGTGTACAGACATCTAAGATGTTAAGCAGATGCCCCCATGGATTTTCCTCTTGTTTCTCCTATAATTCTACTGCAATTTTCCACATCTACTTCTCCCCACACAACTAGTCCTCTATTAAGGCCACCTTTTTTTACCTGGTGGCTTTTTTCACCTGCCCCCTCTGAACTTAGTTTTAAGCTCTTCTCCTAAGGTTGGTGAGTCAGTGCATGAAGATGTTCTTCTCCTTCTTGGTCAGATGGACCCCATCTCTTCCCAGCAAACCTCCTTCCTGCAATAGCATCCCATGATAGAGGAAGTCAAACCCTCCCAGAGACCCATCTTCATAATCCTATTCTGTGGGCATGCCTACCATTGAGTGTGTATTGAGCAGAAAGAACACTCAGTGCAGGAGACAAGGGGACTGAGTTAAACTGCAGATGTCAGGTTCACATACTTCCATTTTCCGTGACTAATCGCTTAAGCTAGTGGGGATGGCCACGGTATAAAAATATTTCTGGAGATTAGCATGTGATTATTTGTATTGCAGTCCTGCCTCACAGTCCCAGTCACAAACCAGGATCCCATTGCACTAGGAACTGTACAAACAGAGAACAAGATGGTCCTTAACTGTCTTTAATTAACACATCTTAACAGCACAACAAACAGACAAGAGGATAATAAAGCAAGCAAAAAAGCCCCCTTTGACCAGGTACCAGCAGATAACTAATATAGTGCTACCTATTTCGGGAACTTTCTTCCTCAGTCAGGGTCTGATGTGACTCAGCCCCTGTTCCATGCCATTGTGTAAAGTGGGGACACGTACATTTGCACAAGATGGAAAGTATACAGTGGCACACAGTTGAGGCCTACTCCATTTTTAGTGCATAAACAGCAGGCCACTCTGCAAGAAGCTAAGGGCATGGTCAGCACAGAGAGTTTGCCTGTTTCTGTGCTGGTGTTCTGCACCCCTCACTGTCTACACCTGGCTCCATAAAGTTGGGCCTTTCCAAAATGCAGCATCAGGTAGGAGCACAGGTAATTGTAAGAATGCTTGCTCATTGCAGCTGTTAACATCAGGGCAAGGCATCCACATATAAGTGCACTACGGACGGACCAGTGATGGGAAGATGTTCATGCATGTGACAAGTAACACCATGAACTATGTAATGCCACAGAACAAATTAAGATCAAGAACAGAACAACAGTATGTGTGGCAAAGCCATGACAAACACTGTGCAGGCATCAAGGAGCTCATAAATTAGCACATCATCACCCTAACACTGCCTCAACTTGTCTTAGAGCTTGGGCAACAGTAGACCGTCAAAAGGAGGAGGCCACAGCTTTACACCTGTGGTCACTGTGATGTTAACTGGCTGCATTTGACAAGAGCTGGATCAGAGGTTGACTTTGAGTGTATTTACAGGGGGCAAGGTTTTCACAACACAAGCCTTGTGCACACACACAAATAGTGTTCTGCAGCAGTGCAAGCTGAGCTGCAGCAATGAGCAGCGGGATCCTGCCTGGGCTCGTAATTCATACACTTCTCTCACTATTGAGGATCAACAGATCAACCCATACTGAATGCAGCTTGACAATATACCATCACTTAAAACACATTACAGTCAGAGAGGATCATAAATATTCCATTTAGACACATTTTGTACAAGGCCCAAAATGACTGAGGATGCAAGAAAACAAAGCTGGTAAATACAGAAAATGCATTTGTCATAAATATAAAGGGAAGGGTAAACCCCTTTAAACCCCTCCTGGCCAGAGGAAAAATCCTGGCACCTGACCAAAATGACCAATGAGGAGACAAGATACTTTCAAAAGCTGGGAGGAGGGAGAAAAAACAAAGGGTCTGTGTCTGTCTGTCTGCTGCTTGTACTGGGGATAGAACAGGAATGGAGTCTTAGAACTTTTAGTAAGTAATCTAGCTAGGTATGTGTTAGATTATGATTTCTTTAAATGGCTGAGAAGAGTTGTGCTGAATAGAATGACTATTCTTGTCTGTGTGTCTTTTTTGTAACTTAAGGTTTTGCCTAGAGGGATTCTCTATGTTTTGAATCTAATTACTCTGTAAGGTATCTACCATCCTGATTTTACAGAGGGGATTTCTTTACTTCTATTAAAAGTTTTCTTGTAAGAAACCTGAATGCTTTTTCATTGTTCTAAGATCGAAGGGTGTGGGTCTGTGGTCACCTATGGAAATTGGTGAGGAATTTTTACCAAACCTTCCCCAGGAAGTGGGGTGCAAGGGTTGGGAGGGTTTTTGGGGGAAAGACGTGTCCAAACTACATTTCCCAGTAAACCCACTTAAAGTTTGGTGGTGGCAGTGGAAATTCCAAGGGCAAAGGGTAAAATTAATTTGTACTTTGGGGAAGTTTCAACCTAAGCTGGTAAAAGTAAGCTTAGGAGGTTTTCATGCAGGTCCCCACATCTGTACCCTAGAGTTCAGAGTGGGGAAGGAACCTTGACAGCATTACTGAAAAAACAGCTGCAGATTGACTCCTGCTAGCAAGAAGCTTCTGTACAATGTACAGTAAAATATTGGGCTTAAGCCAACGCAGGGCTAGGCTGAATTAAAGTCAGTCAAAGTTTTGCCTGAGTAGGGTATGAGGCCCAGCTCCTCAAAGGTCTTTAGACTCCTAACTTCCACTGAAATCAGTGGAACCTATACATAAAGCTGCTTTATTCAGCATTGTTCTTCCATATCTGCCCTGTTTGGCCTTGTTTAGTTTCAGGCAGTCTGACTCTGGAACATATTGTTGCAGATCCTCAGCATAACTGCTGCGAGCGCCTCCAGGCGGGAGGGGCCAAGGACACCTGGGCCTCGTGCGAGGGGGCTTCATCGACACTCGTGGTCTTCCATCCCCTCGAGTTACCTAGTGGCCATGCCCCAGGGTCCCCAACACTAGTGAAACAAAACTGCAGGAACTGAGGGGTGAGGTGTGTGTTTAGTGGCTTGGCTGCCCTGAGCCAATCCCCTGAGCTCCGAGGGCCGGCAACCCTGGCAGGGCAAGGGCAGGGCTATCCTGCCCTCGAGCCTCTATCTTCATCCAGTGCCCTGCCAGGGCAGCCCCGGAGAGGGGAGCTCAGTCTCAGGGGCACATTCACCCCTTTGCTGTGGGACCCTGTCGGTGCCGCTCATCGTGCTGGCTTCTGGGACACAAGTGCCCATCCTGCAGGGCTGAGCCCCCCCGACAGCTGATTTCACACAGAGACCCTAGCACCCCTCATCGCAAGCAGCTCTTCAGAGATCCCGCTCCCAGTCCAAACCCTGCCAGGGCTGAACCAGCAGAGCGGGTACCTCCGGGGGCAGGTCTCATCCCCAACCCAGGGTGACGTGCCGGGGGCAATGGCAGATTAGCCACTGAGCCTGTGCCCAGGGGTTGCCAGGCAGGCAGGGCGAGGAAAGCCCCCACATTCTGATCCCACTCCCTGGCGGAAGCCGTGGGGGGAGGGCCGGAGAAGCCCCGAGTGCCCCCTGAGCCCACCCCGTGCTGCAGCCCCGGGACTGGAAAACCTCTTGCTGCCTGCCCCGGCCTCAGCTTCTCCAATATGGGGGAAGCGGGGGTGGGGGGAGGCCGTCTGGAACAGGGGCAGGGCCCTGGGGAAGGGGCAGAAAGGGGTGGGGCCCTGGGCAGGGCCACAGGCAGAATGGGGGCAGGACCACAGTTAGAAGGGGTGGGGAAGGGCCCTGCACTTGTTCTGGCCCAGGGCCCCAGGAAACCTTAATCGGCTGTGGGGTGGCCGGCTAAAGAGGGGCGCAGTGCAGGGCCATAAGGATCAGGGATGCCTTGAGGCAGCAATTTGAAGCTGAAAGCCACTAATATTTGTTGCTATGCACAGGAGTGCAGTGCTTGTAATGTTAGTAGGTGATTGTGATTGGTGCAGATGATGCACTATGACGGCTTAAGAAAACTGCCTGTTGCTTTGCAGGGCTCTGTTTGCTTTCAAACCAAAACTATACTTTTATTAAAAAGCAACAAGCAGAGGAGAGAGACAAACAAAAAAGAAAAACATCAGCACTGTGGGGGATGGGAGGGTCCCATGAGGAGGTGAGGTCCTGGGACAATTAAAGATTTGTGTATGTCTAGTGTGGCAAATTGCTGGCACTACTATGATGGGTCTCGCGCTTTCTCTTCTTGGGGGGCAGGGGGAGGGGTGTTCAGGGCACTATTTCTTGCCCCTGAACTGGGGTATTAACTGCCCCACTAGTGTCCTAGAGGAGGGGAGAGGAGACGGAGGGACCCAGGCCAGCCCTCTACTCCAGGTCCCAGCCCAGGGGCCCTGGGGATAGCAGTAAACCACTAGAACTAGCGGCTCCTTCCCCTGGGCTACTTCTCTCTCCTGCCCTTCAGCTTGTGGGGCTTCCTGCCCTCCCTCTGCACAAACCAGGTGTCCCTTTACCGAGGGTCTTGGTTTTCTTAGCCCACCGCAGCACTTCTCCAAACTCTCCTCTGCTTCCCTCCAAACTGCTCTCTGCTCCAACACCAACCCACTCTGCTTCAACTCCTCCTCTTGTCTGATTGAAGCAGGGAGTTTTTATCATGTGACTGGCTTCAGGTGCTTTAATTAATTTATAGGAAACTTTCTTCCCTCTACAGGGAATAAGTCTCCCTTCTGGCAGTCTCCTGCTGCCCTCTGGCCTGGGCTTTCCTTACTTTTTGCCCCTGCTTTCAGATTCCCCCCTGACCGGGCCAGACGCTCTCCCCCCTTCTTTTGTTGTTTTTCTGCTGTTGCTTGAGTGCTGGTCGGCTGCCGGCTGGCTGTCAGCCCCCCCGCCGGCCCTCGGACAGTGCTACTGCTGCAGCTGAGGCCCCCTGAGCGGGGGGGGGGCATGCTGGCCTGCTCCCTGGAGGAAGGGAGCGGAGAGACCCAGCCGCTTGCTGTTTGTTTGTGCACCCGTATCCGGCCAAGAGAGACTCTTATAATCTGTTCTGGCATCCCTGGAATGCTACAGCTGCAAAGAAAGCCTGGAAAAGAAAGGAAAAAAGCCGTCTACCAGAGGAACACCGCCCGGGGAATCTACAAATCGCCATGGAGGGGGCCTTAAGACTGAGTAACTTTCAAACTGTGCTCTCGTGTAGGGGGAAGCCTTGACTGTGTTTGTAGGGACACAGGGGGTGTGGCACAGAACTGCCCCCCGATCCATCTGTGTCCTCCCAACCCCCACACTACCATCTTCACCACCGCCTCCCTCCACCGTCTTTGCTGGCTGCTTAACATCTGCCTCTGAACTCAGCTGCTCGCCCTGATTCCACCGTGTGGGCCAGAAGCACCAGCCAACCAAACAGGACTCTCTGGACAAGCGAACGGTGGTTCATTTGCCCCCCCCCCGAATTGTCCACCCCACAGCTTGTCCCTTTTTACCTGACCCCAACTCCTGTTAACCACCTGTCGCTGCCCCCGCTGGGGCATCGGCAATGGAAGGCACTGGGGTGACCTCCGCCGCTGCCATGCCCCAGACTCTAGGGGAGTCCCCCCAGTTGGCAGGAAAGGCCAGGGCAAGAAGAAGGGGAAGGGTCCCGCTAAAACCACCAGGCCCTCCATGGCAGAGGCCACCCCCACTGCTGCGGCCCCGCCACTGACCATGGCGTCCTTCCCCGCTGCCTCCTCCAACAGTTCTGCGGGTGTCCCTCCCTCAGCCCCCCCGCCTGCCGTCTTGTCGTCTCTCCCGCCCACCGCCTCCTCCACCATCAACAGCGGACGGGGCCCCTTTCCTACCATGACAAGGAAGCATGGTGTCCGATGCCTCCTGGTGCATGCCTCGCCCCATGTGGAGACCTACATGTGGGCGTTGGCGAGAGTGGTGGGGCCCTCGGCCATTGTGGCAGCCTCCAAAACGTACGGGAAGGTCATCTTCATCTTAGCATCGGAGGCTGCCACCCAGGAAGCGGTGGAGAGGGGGCTGGCGGTGGGGCGGGTGTTTGTCCCTCTAGAGCCGCTAGAGGACCTGGGCGTCTGCCTTGTCCTGACCTCTGTCCCTCCTTTTCTCCCCAATGCTGCCCTGTTACCTGCCCTTTCCATCCTGGGGAAACCTGTTTCTGTTATCAGCCCTCTCCTGTTGGGCTGCAAGGACCCCACCCTCTGTCACATCTTTTCCTTCTGCTGGCAAGTGCAGCTTCTACTGCTGCTGGCGGCGCGTGATGGAGAAGCGCACGAGGGGTCCTTCCTAGTTCCCCACCAGGGGGCCCGTTACCAGGTGTACTTCTCCACAGACGAAGCCCAGTGCTACCTCTGCCAGGTGTCTGGGCATGTCTGGAGGGACTGCCCCTTAGCCCGGAAAGGAGGGGCACCTGGGATCCCCGAGACCCGGCAGGACATTGGCCCCGTCACTGCTGACGCCCCTGGCCACCAGGTACCCGAACCCACCCCCCATCCTCTTCGGACCACCATTACTCCCACTCAGGCCCAAGGGACACCTGCCCTACAATGGCCAGACAAGTGGGAGAGCCCCACCCTCGCTGCTGACAAGCTGGCGGGGCCTATGGAGGAGGGGGTGGCAGAGATACCACCAGGCATGGGAGAGAGCCTGCCCCAGGGAGAATCCTCCCTCCCTTATGCTGCCCCACCATTCCCCCCCCCAAGTCCCTGAGCCATCGCCTCTACCCCCGACACACCCCTTCTAACCAGTCCCCAGATGATGCCATGGAGGGGTGGGCCCTAGTCCAGGGGAAGCGAGGCAAGCAGAAGGCTTGAGCTCCACCTCATCCACCCAAAGCAGAGGCCCCCTGGAAGACCAGGAAGGGGGGCACCGATGCCGAACCTTCCGCTTTGCCCACAAGTGCGTCCCATCCACCGGTGCCAGCCGGGAAAGAAGTGGCAGCACCGGAAGGTAGTGTCTCCCCTCCACAGGAGAACCTCCCCTCCGAGACCCTCAAGGAAGCCCCTTCTGTCCTGACACTACCCGAAGCCCCAGTGAACCCCGAGGCAACCGTCGTGGCAGGTGCCAGCGGGGAGAACCCTGGGGTGGTGGAAAGTGTCTTCTCCTCCATGTTCGAGGAGATCGAGGCCCTAGATCTGATCCCGGTCGCCCACGGGGAGGACGACCTTTTGCCAGCAAACCTTGATCTGGGCAACCTCACTCCACCCCTCTTTTCCCCATGCTCCCTCCCCCTAAATGCTGCTTCTGCTCCCACCTCCGAGGAGCCCCTGGACTCCTCCATCGACCCAGCTGCTGATGGTACCCCACTGACAACCACCAAGCCTGCTCAGGTGACAGCAGGCACCACATGGCCAGGACACGAGTCACCAGGCGCACCCCCTGTTGGTGCGGAGCAATCGACTTCCTTCCCGGGCGGGGGCCCTACATAACATAATCCACCTCCTTATGCTGCGGCCGCTAAATCCACCATAGAGCCCACACCCGATATCACTGACAGCTCCCTCCCCACCCCCTTAACCCTCGAGCCTGATCGGGAGAGAGAGTACTCTGTGGTTTTCCTGCAGGAGACCCCTACGGATATGACTGCTGAAGACAGTTGGTGGCTGGAGTGGGAGGACAGGGTCTACTTTAGCCATTCCATGGTTCAACAGGCTGGAGTGACGACCCTGTTCTCCCTTGACCTATGGCATGAGGTGCTAGGGGTCGCCAAGGCCGTGCCGGGTCGCCTGCTGCATCTCCAGGTCCGTATGGAGGGACTCATGGTTAACCTCGTTAACTTCTATGCCCTGACATCGGGCCCAGAGCGGCTGCAATTCTATCAGCAGGCGTCCGCCTTCCTTGGCACCTTAGATTTTCATGAGTGCCTGGTCCTGGGAGGGGATTTTAATACCACCCTCGAGGAGCGGGACCGCTCGGGGACCAAGCAGAGCCTGGCTGCCGTGGACACCCTCTGGAAGATAGTTGAACATCACTCCCTAGTGGACATCTGGCATGACGACCACCCGGATGACACTTCCACATTAACCTTTGTCCGGGTGGAAGCCCATCAGTCGTGCCACTCCCAGTTGGACCGCATTTATTTATCATGCTTCCATCTCTCACGAGCCCAATCCTCCAGCATTCGGCTGGCCCCATCTTCTGACCATCACCTAGCCACCGTGACAGCCTCCCTCTGTGTGGAGAGGCCGGGGCTGGCCTATTGGCATTTTAACAACAGCCTATATTCCACCTTGGTTCCGAGGCCCGTCGGGGGATTAGTTGGCGGCTCCTTCATGGAGCTGTGGGCACGGGCACGTACTTGGAGCGGTTCACCCCCATCCCAGCTACTTGTCCCTTTTGCGGTGTGAGGGAAACCCTGGCGCACATATATTTGGAGTGCACCAGGCTGCAGCCCCTGTTCCGGCTCCTCACAAATCTTCTATTACGTTTTTGGTTGCATTTTTCCCCTCACCTTTTTATTTATGCACTCCCCATCCATAGCCTCACAAAGTCGCAGGATCTCCTAGTTAACCTCCTCCTGGCCCTGGTTGAAACAGCCATCTATAAAACCACAGCAAGGAGGTTGGCTGATGGAGTTTCCTGTGACTGTGGGGCCATTTTTCGATCCCCGGTCCGTTCACGTATCTGGGCGGAGTTCCTCTGGGCAGTGTCCACTGACTCCCTTGATGCTTTTGAGGAGCGGTGGGCGCTGTCCGAGGTTCTCTGCTTGGTGTCCCCATCTGGTTCCCTTTGTTTGACTCTTTGATTGGGGGAGAAAGTAAGGGACCCCAGCCCCAACCGCTGCTGTGGACACCACCACCTTAGAGGGGTTCTTTCACACGTGGGTGCACGTGCCCCCCCCCCGGGTTGTCCACCCCACAGCCTGCCCCTCTTGTTGGGTGCTTTCAAAGGAGGGAATTGTTGGTGACACTGGGCATGGCGCCAGGTAACTCGAGGGGGTGGCAGAACTTGAGAGTCGATGAAGCCCCCTCACTCTGGGCCACCAGGTAACTCAGAAGGGTGGAAGACCACGTGAGTCGAGGAAGCCCCCCCGCCCTGGGCCAGGCGAGCTTGAACACTTCCCTCCCCTGAAGCTAATGAGAAAACAATTGTGATTGGTTGCTGTGTCACAAAACAAAAACAACAGCATATGCAATGTGTAAGTGTGTTATGCAAATAAAAACCACTTTTTTTGCTTAAAAAAACCCCCACTCTCCTGCTGCCCTCTGGACATGCTGTATCACACTAGGTATCATATGCAATCTTATCCTTTGGAATACAGTGCAGCAGGTACTGTACTTCAGCAGGAATAACTGCAGATGGATGGGTGTGGAGTGCAGTGGGTACAGGGTGGCCACAGGGCTGGACTGTGATGGTGCAGGAGTGGAATGCAGCGGGTACAGATTGGAACCAGGAGGTTGATAGGAGTATGTTGGCAGTATCTGGGGGGAGTTTTGTGATAGTGGGTGCAGGGGAGGGCGGGTGCGGAGCTGCTCAGTTTGCAGAGCTAGCAGTGCCTGGACTGTGTCTGCTTGGCACTCCAAAACGTTTAAGAGCCACTCCATGGCTTCTTTCTGGGGCACTGCGTTCTCCTTTCGGTCCCTCTTCTCGCTGTCCGGCCTTTCCTTCAATTCTTGTTTTTCGGCCATGGAGTGCATCATGACATCATGCAGAAAGTTCTCTTTAGTTCTTCACGGCTGCTTTCTAATTCTGCATAGCAGTTCAGCCAGTGATAACAAAGACGGAAGCTCGGCTCCCAAGGTCATATCTGAAACCAAAATGCAACAATTTACAGAAGCAGTCTTGTCTGCAACACACAGACCACTGATGCAGTCCCTATGCACATACCTATCACTAACTGGCTGACCCCAGGCAATCACATGAGCCACAACTCCCCCAAAATGGTAACAGCAAGGGTAGGAGAAATCACTGTTCCAGGACCTGTACACTGGGCACATGGCTCTTGGGGAGAGAAAGCACTGTGTGTGGGGGGGGGAAGGGGGGGCGCTTATAATCATTCGTGTGCCCACATTTTCCACAGGCTGCTTTCATTGTGGAAGATATCTCGCTGCTGAGGGTGAGCAGGAAATCAAGGGTGGGTCTTCTCCAAGACTGGCATCTGCCCTGGCCCTTATGCAGCTTGCCTGTGTGCAGCAATGATTAATGCCCCCCTCCCCCAGTGATGGCAGGATGGCACGGGAAAGTTACCGTTAATGGGGCAAGAAACAAAGCAGCTCTGCCAAAGAACCTGCAGCAGCAGATTGCCCAGTATCTCCATGAGAGTTTCATGGAGATCTCTGGGGCAGATTCCTGTGAAGTAAGGGAGTCAATGAACACCCTATTCCACTGCTCAGACTAAGTATGTGGTGGTATGCACATCATACAGACACAAACCTTCCTTCTGCAACCCTCCTGCCCCCAACAACTTGCTTCCGTGATTCCCAAAACCAAAGCCACTTACCAAGGGCCTTCTCTCCTGTTTCCACTTCACCAAGCTCTGACAGCTGTGACTGGCTAGCCTCCTCTGGGGTAGAGAAGAACTTCTGGCTGCATGCATCTCTCACCTCCGAGTTGTCCTCTGCGTCTGGGTCCCCCTCCGCCTCCACATCCTCATCCAAGATTTCCTCCTCCTGGTTTGGTCCACTCTTGACTGGCACATGAGCCACCGAAGTATTCACAGTGGCATTCACAGTGGAGGTGGGTCACCACCAAGTATCGCTTCCAGCTCAGTGTAGAACCAGGAGCTCTTGGGCACACCACCGGAGCGGCGGTTTGCATCCTGCACCTTGCGATAGGCGTTCCACAGCTCCTTCACTTTGACCCTACACTGCAGGGTGTCCCTGTCATGGACCCTTTCTCTCATGCATTGTGAAATCTCGCTGTAGGTATCATAATTCTGGAACTGGAAAGCCTCCTCTCCCCAAATGCTGATGAGGTTCAGCAGCTCGGCATTGCTCCACGCGGGGGATCGCTGGTGCATGGAGCAGGCATAGTCACCTGGAAAGATGCGCTGAGAAAACTGCATGCGTCACCGAGCAAACAGGAAGGGGACTTTCAAAATTCCCAAGGAATTTAAGGGATGGGATTTATGGTTGGTCACCTGAAGGCAGGGCAGTAGAGTTCAAACCAATGATCAGAGAGGCGAGAACAGGGACTGTGGGACACCTCCCGCACGCCAATCGCAGCGCTGTAAGCAACCAGGGTGTCTCCACTGGCATCGTGGTGCTGTAGCCCCGGGGCAGAAAGCTCTACGCCGCTCATCAGGATGTTTTTTTTTTTTTACAGTGTTGCAACTGCACAGTTTCTGTGCACTAAGTGGCTTGTCCATGCGTACACCTGAGAAGTTACACCACCGAAAGCTGATTTACCGTGCAGAAACTTGCCAGCATAGACAAGGCCGTAGACGACTTACATAAGAACGCAAGGCTGGTCATATTGGGTCAGACCAATGGTCCATCTAGCCCTGTGTGCTGCCTAAGAGTGACCAGTGCCAGATGCTTCAGAGGGAATGAATAGAACAGGCTTGTTGACCCGCAAGGTGAAGGTCTTTCGCCTTTACCTTTATTGTTGTTGACTCCTACTTATCCTATTTTACCACACCTCCCCCAAGGTCTCTGGGCAAATCAGGTGTGAACCACTCCTTTGATACAGACATGTTCCAATCCAGCGGAATTGAGGCAGACTTTGGGCCAATGTCAGTTTGGAAAAGGCCCGCTTAACCCAGCAGGTTTCTCAAAAGAACAGTTGCTGTGAACTGCATGTAGTGTGGGTGTGTGAACCCCAAAGATATGAAACATGAAAGTAACACAAGGACAGTTCTGAGGTGGTTTCCAGAGCCAGGCCTGAGGGTTAAACAGCTGGAAGGAAAAGGGGCCTCAGGCCCTATAAAAATACCTGGTTGCAAAAAGAAAACAAAACAAAAAACAAACAAAAAAACCCAAACAACCCAGAAAAGCTCCCATCACACATCCATCACCATTTTAGATTTTGACATCTCCTGCCTGATGTGACATTTTTGCTTTGCAAACAAGAGACCTGGGGAACTCTGTGGCTGTTCCCCTCTAACTGGATAAAAAGTTCACATCTTGTCTCAAGTAATTTTCCTCTTAACAGAAGATCTTAAAATTTATCAAAATAAATTCCATTTGAAATACAAATAATTACAGCCTATACTGGGTCTCTGTTCTCGTACATGCTATTTCTCTCACATATTCCCCCACTCTAATTCCTTTGGAGTAAGGTTTTAATTTCAGGATTAGTCACCATTTCCGATATAGTAGGAGGGGGCAGGGAGAGAACTAGAAGAAAAGCTGAATTATACTGTAACACTGAAAGTTATCACAGAATCAGCCTCTTACGTTTCACTAATTAACTTCATGTTTAATTTCATTGTCGCTGGTAACAACTTATTCAAAGATTAAAAATATAAACCAATAGGGAAGTTTTGTCTTTATTCCCATTTCCACCCAGTGAGCTTTGTGTGAAGTCACATTCTACAATAACCTAGGAGCCTTCCATTTCTGTGAGTTCATTAGACTCAAGAACAAAACTAAGAGACAAAACCACAGCATGACGACTCAGCATTCATGTGTCCCGCAGTCTGAACTTGTAATCTGATACATTCCCCCACTGGCTACCATCATTTGCCCAGCATGGAAGTGCTTCTTGTCCAACAAGGCAGCCAGACTGGGACCCATAGGCATAGAATCGTTCTGAAGCAATCAGCTGTTTCTCTCTGGGGTTCATGAAACTTTGGAGCCAAATGGTAGAAGACAGCTGTTCACAATTTAATGATAGCATCCTTTAGGAGTGTGATCAATGCCACTTAACTAGAGAGCAGCGTTCTAAAAATAGTTTACCTGGACCATAGGTCACCACAGCGTCCATCTCTTTGGGTGAAAATCAACCACTAAAACCTGTAATTTCTACCTGAGTTCTTGTCAAATCGTTGACCTTACTTGGAGTAATTTTACACTTCTCTGGAGTAGAATTCTTCACCAACCACACAACATATCAGTTGCGATAATGAGGTATAAATCCCCCAAATATGGCCTTTTATTTCTTTAATCTGGTGGCAAGGATTTAAATTAGGGACTAAATTCAGGTGTGTCTTAAAATCCCTGTAAGACACCAAAAGTCAGGAATCTATTAAAAATAGGTATCTTTCTGCAGCTCTATCACATTCAACACGGATTTCATTTTCTACACATTTGCAGCATCTCCCAGGGTGAGCGGAACAGAAATGTCAGTTTCATTTTTTCCATTTCTACCTAGCTAGGGATTGCATTTCCCAAATAATAGGCATCATGCATCTGATTTGGAAGGAGATACCTGCAGGAGTGACCTCCTGCAGTGCCTGGGTCACAACTGCTTTGGGAGCCAAATGCATGGGTATTTTGCTTAGTTACAAGTCATTTATTAGGCAATCCTCTTCCCAGCCCTTTAGAAAAAATATTGACCTAACCAATTGAACAACATGGGCGTTGGGATAGTGATGGGGAATAAGGGAATCCCTCTGACTTACCCTATCTTCTTCTGTTGTTACAGAGGGTGAAATGATCTTTTCCCCTATCCCTGCCCTGTTCCTGCTCTTTGTTATAGTTCAATATATTTTAAGTGAGGAAAATGGTAGTAAAAAATATCTGCTCTCCAGCACAACCTGAAGCAACACTAGAGCAACTAGGAATGAAACAATTTGTTCCCAAAGTGGAAACTTGATGACTAACAATTGCTTTCAAATGGGGGAAACAGTGTAACCGTGATGCTCAGGGTTTGTTTAGACTAGAAAAAGTGATGGAGTTTAGGTCAGTTCAAGAGGAAAGCTAATACAACCACTGCACCTGGGCTGCATCGGCTCTACAACTGTAATTGTCTTTTTACACCAAGATCACTAACAGGAGCTGCCGCCAACGCCATGTACAATCCTAGTGGATGTAAGGCACAGGTAGTTTTTGCCTCAGTGAAGCTTGTTGGAATCAAACCATCTGTCTGGAGTGGATGAAAATTCCTGGCTGGAGGGGGACACACTCCTACAACTCAAAACGAAAGGAGTTGATAGAAAAGATTCCAAGACTGACCCCAAAGAAGGGTGAGCAGCAAAAGGCAGAAGCAGGCAACTCATCTGGGGGAGCTGAGAGACCACGGTGAAGATGGTGCAAAGATCACTATGTGGGAATTAGCAAATGTGATTTTTTTTAAAAAAAATCTTTGGCCAGCCCTAGTCAAGGCATTTATTACAGTTCTCTCTCATGTGGATTTTATTATGTCTAATAAGGCTTGAGCTCTGATTGAAGCTTTTCCCACACGCAGAGCATGTGTAGGGTCTCTCTCCACTGTGTATTCTACGATGTGTGATAAGGTTTGAGTGCCAACTAAAGCTTTTCCCACACTCAGAACATGTGTAGGGCATCTCTCCTGTGTGGATTCTCTGGTGTGTGATAAGGGCAGAGCTCCGACTGAAGCTTTTCCTGCACTCAGAGCATGTGTAGGGTCTCTCTCCTGTGTGGATTCTCTGATGTGTGATCAGGGCAGAGCTCTGATTGAAGCTTTTCCTGCACGCAGAGCAGGTGTAGGGTCTCTCTCCTGTGTGGATTCTCTGATGTGAAATGAGGGCTGAACTATGAATGAAGCTTTTCCTGCACTCAGAGCAAGTGTAGGGCATCTCTCCAGTGTGGATTCTCTGATGTGTGATCAGAGCATAGCTCTGATAGAAGCTTTTCCCACACTCAGAGCATATGTAGGGCATCTGTCCGCTGTGGATTCGCTGATGTGAGATGAGGGCTGAACTATCAATGAAGTGCCTCCCACACTCAGAGCATCGATAAGGTTTCTCACCCGTGTGGATTCTCTGATGTGTGATAAGGTGTGAGCTCTGATTGAAGCTTTTCCCGCACTCAGAGCAGGCGTAGGGCATCTCTCCGCTGTGGATTCGCTGATGTGAGATGAGGGCTGAACCATCAATGAAGTGCTTCCCACACTCAGAGCATCCATAAGGTTTCTCACCTGTGTGGATTCTCTGATGTGTGATAAGGTGTGAGCTGTGTTTGAAGCCTTTCCCACAGACAGAGCATGTGTACGGCCTCTCTCCTGTGTGGATTCGCTGATGTGAGATGAGGGCTGAACCATCAATGAAGCGTTTCCCACACTCAGAGCATCTATAAGGTTTCTCACCCGTGTGGATTCTCTGATGTGTGGTAAGGTTTGAGCGCCGACTGAAGCTTTTCCCGCACTCAGAGCATGTGTAGGGTTTCTCCCCTGTGTGCATTCTACGATGTCTGATAAGGTTTGAGCTCTGACTAAAGCTTTTCCCACACTCAGAGCATGTGTAAGGCGTCTCTCCTGTGTGGATTCTCCTATGTCTGATATGTTCTGAGCTCCGATTAAAATTTTTCCCACACTCATGGCATGTGTAGCGTGTCTTTTTCATGTTGATTCTCTCGTGTTTAATAAGGTCTGAGTGGCTACTGAGGTTTTCCTCTGGCCTGTGCTGACTCTCACAAGTTTCTTCTTTTTCTGGGAGTGCACAACTTCCAGAATCATTTCCTTTGGATCTTCCTGATAACATTTCATGGGATTCTACTTGCTCAGTATCTTCCTGCTGGGGTTTCTCCTCATTCTCATTCACCATCCCAACACCTAATGGGAGACAGAGAGAATCCAGACATAGGTCACTCCCTGCGCCAGAGAGAAAGGAAATCTTAGAGACAGGAATGGAAAATGGAATTAACAAACCAAAGTATGTGCGGGAGAGATCAAACCTTTCCCCAGAGGAGAGAGGAAGGGATTAGTTCTGGGTCTGCATCTCACCATAAATCTCAGGGAAAGGAAGATTGGGGAGGGACCTGCTGCCAGTTGTCAGTCAGGGTACATGGGAAGCCATGAGTGACATCTGCCTCATGATTCCACATCTGCAGGGAACAATCCTCAACTTAGAGAGCTCACAAGGTCTTTGTAGGGCATCCTAAATGTTTCCTGTATTCACAGACAGTTTTTGAATTGGTTTCACCAGTTCCTCACCTTTGCATGCAGCTCTCGGGAGCACTTTTTTCTCACTGTCATGGAGATCTGGGACTCACGGGTTTTCCCCTTGTTCCAGCCATGAAATCACATCAGGTTTGGAAACTGGAAACCCTGCTCAAAGCAAAGAAAATAAGGAAGGTCCGTGGAATTTGTGGGATACCTGTCACAAAGAATATTCCATAGCTTTAACCGCAGCTCATTTTTAAGTAGTAACATCCCAAGGCCAGCTTCTTTGGCTCAAAGTGGCAGGAGAATTATTATTATAAATCATATTCATTATCTTCATGTCTAAGGGCCAATTAACAGTGGGTCCCTGTTGTGCTCGGCACAGTACAAACCCAGAATAGTAGATGGCCCATGCCATGAAGAATTTACAATCTAAATAGACAAGGCGGACACAGAACAGGGGAAGAGGTAGAACCCACCAGCCGAGTGAACTATGTGAAAGCAGAGTGACAGATCTGATGAACACAGGCATCCATCTTGAGACTACCGTATTTAATGTTACGACTAGGGCCAAAGTTTTCTGGAAATTGCCGCTATGACTGCATTTTTTCCCGAAGTTACTCTTCATTTCTGGAATCACCCTTCACATCCGGAATTGCTGAACAGAGGGTGGGTGTGGCATGCAGGATCACAACCCCCAGATTTCTGCCCAGAGACACCTGACTCATCCCCAGGGTGCAGAGCAGAGGTGATGTGTGGGCAGGGCACACAGGGTCATGACCCTCCCGCCCCAATTTCTGCCTAAAGACACCTGACTTTTCCACAGGGCGCAGGGCAGAGGCTGGGGGCTGGCTGAAGTTGAGACTTGCTGCCAATTTCTTCCCTCCTCATACAAGTCTGGGCTCAGCAAAACCACTGTGGAGCTTCCCCTGGGCAGGGAGGGCACTTGGTAGTCGGACGCTGGGCTCCCTCATCATGCTGCAGAGCAGACGGCACTCGCACCTGCTCTCAGCTGTGTCCACAGCACTTCTCCCCTGCACACATCTGGTTCATGCCCTGCCTCCCCAGCACACAGCTGACTCTAGGCTCTCTATGCCCAGTGTCTGGGCCCCCCTCCCCCACACAGCTGGCTGCTGTCCCCTCCCCCCAATGCACTTTCATGCTGTAAAGGATTAGATATTGCTCATGTTTGTCAATTACTCTGTTTTCATTGCCAGCAAACACTGGCTGTGTTATGACTGTTATGTGTATATATGAGCCAGCCCTTGAAAGCATGAACACTTCACAGACTATGATGCTGAGATGGGCCAGATGATACCAGGGAGGGCTCAGGGATGGGTTTCCTGTGCAATCTGGTGTGACTAAGGGGTGATGAATGCCAGATCTCAAGGCTGGTTATGCAGATCTCCCATCATTTGAAGCTTTGCCCAATGCAGAAGGGGGCAGTGACTGATTTTACCTCTTTCAGGAGACTGAAAAAGACAGACTTTTTTGGGAGAAATAGCTGAGTTTGAGCTGATTGAGGGGGCTTTTTGGGCTACAAACTGACTTGACCTGATAACCAAGAGGTAACCCTTTAAGAAAGGTTTTAATACACTTCGGAACCGATCAGGGATTCCCAAGAGAACTGATGAGGGGGCGATGGTAAATATGCATTTAGATGCTCTTCTTGTTTTATATGTTTTCCTCACAAGGCTTAACCTCTGGCCCACTGTCCTGGATCCATAGGATCTGTGCTATGCCCTGGATTTTAAAACAGTCCTTGGGACGTGCCCCTTGAGTGCGCTAGACCCCCAAGGGGTCCCACTCTTTCACAAGGATAAGCCATGCAGCTTCACCACCTGAGACTGAGCCTCTGGCTTCAAAACTCCTATTTCAACCTGTGAGCTCTGCCAGCAGGTCCAGCTGAACGACACTCCTCTTCAGAGACCGTTCCTCATTCATGCTTCAATGCACCTCAGCAAGTTTTTGCTCGCACACTGGGCAGAATTTTAAAACATAGCAGGGTTCATTAGTCAACTGAAACAAAGCATTGGAAAGTTGTTTGTCTTTGCTTCTCTATGTAGTCCAGACTGGCCAATGCCCTTAAAATCATAGAATATCAGGGGTGGAAGGAACTTCAGGAGGTCATCTAGTCCAAACCCCTGCACAAAGCAGGACCAATCCCCAATTTTTCCCCAGATCCCTAAATGGCCCCCTCAAGGATTGAACTCACAACCCTGGGTTTAACAGGCCAATGTTCAAACACACTGAGCTATCCCTCCCCACAAGGCCCTTGAGCCTTGCTGCGGTAGAAAACATTTTGTTTTCCTTTCACTGTGCCTGTCCATTTGTCTTCACTCCAGTACAACTCCCTGCATCTGCAAGCCCAGTTCTTCCTGCTCCCAAAAACACAACGAGTCCATGTATGCTTCATTCAGCCGAGCGGAGATCCTCCCATGGCCAGGTGACAATTATTCCCTTGTCTCTGTCGGGTATTCCATTGATGTAGGCTGATCCCAGACAGTCCTTAATGACCCATTCACATCACCCTATGACAGCTACATGACAAAACACCTCATATCTCCTGCTCTTTCTAATCAAAGCAATACCAATCACAGAGGGAAACTGAAGTGTGTATTCACATAATAGAAGTATCAGCAGAATTCCCACCTCTATCACACACACACTGCTCACAGCTCTTGGAGAGAAAGCAAAGCACAGGAACTGGACGTTAGTCCAGTGAACACAGTGGAGAACAAGCTGCAATCCTCAAACCCTGGTCAAAAGGAGAGGCATGTGGGTCCCTACCCATAGGGAGGGGCTGGCTAGAGGCCTGATACCTGAGAGGGCATTCCTTGAGCAGACCATGGAGGAAGGTCAAAGGCTTAGCTACCTCAGAACTGTTACATTGCAAAAGCACATTTTGGGGAATTAGGAAATCTAGTGACTCAAGTGTAATAAGAGGGAGAATTAAACTCCACCAGTTTGTGGAGAAGGTTGGGAATTAAACACTAAAATTCAGGAACAACAGCCTCTAATTCTTCCGGAAAAGGAGAATGTAAGAAACAAGAACTGGGCCACGCAACCTCAAAAGGGACAGGCTCAAAGATCCAAGGAGCCTGGAGGGAAGACAGCTTGTGGCTGGGGCAGTTGGGGAGAGGGGGGACAAGACTCTCACTCCTGTTGACCCCGACCTGATTTTATGATCTATGACCTAGTCTCATGTCTTGTGGGCAATTTTATACTCGCTAGAGGAATAAAATGTCTTTATCAGAGTATTGCTTATTAGCTTGGAACATGCATAGAGGAGCAAGGAGGTGAACATAAATAAATGGGTTATTAATCTTGCTACAGTTAAGGGCTTTATATTAGGTTGAGGCTTTGTGGGAGTAGTTATGCTGAAGTCTGGGATTTACCTGAATAAGCCTAAGGAGAGAAGCCCGGGTCAGATATTTTGCACCCTCATTTTGACAAACTAACGAGTAACCACAAACAGGCGCAATACGCCACAGTATTCTGAAAGAAGGAATTTTGGGTGGGCTTTAGGACATAATTATGATGCATTTTGTGCAAGTGTAGCCAGACAGACAGCCCCCCCCCCTCAGACCAGCATTGCTGGAAACACAGGAGGAAGCAGGAACAGGGCACTTAACATATATTCCAGCACAGCCTTTGAAGCTGTGAAAGCACAGGTGTGCTGCTACAATGTGCCTCTGGGAACAGATACAACGATTAAGCTCACAGCAGGCAGAGGCCCTGTGACAGACATGGCTGTTAGCCCCTACTAAATAGCGTGATGTACACACACCAACATCCTAGTTGGGAAAATATTTACCCTGATAAAAGAAATGTCCAGTAGTCGACACTTATTGTTTCTCTCCTTTGCAAGTGTAAACTACTCTTGCGAAAGCTGGCGTCACCCCGACAGACCAGCCTCAATTTGGCATAAGAAAGGAGAAAGAGAATAAAGGAGTACAGAGGTATAAGTAGGGGACCTACAGCACCATGATTTTTGAGTGCTTTCACTATCTATCTGCTGGTCAGATAAGTGACAGCCTCCCAAGGCTTCTGCAGCTAAGAGGGTCCCTACGCCTTGTCCCTTATTCGTCTTTCCGCGGAATTGAGTGACCGATCCTGGCTTGGCACCGCTGGAATCGAGAGATGCAAGGAGGGTAAGAAGCACCCACACCTGATCTCCTATCTTTAGTGTACACATATTTTGAAATAGAGCTCTATACTTTGTTTTCTTTCTTTGGGATTGTGGCTTCAGTTTTGTAACTTGTTTGTGTGTGTAACATCTCTACATTTAAATAAGTAGGCACTAGCAATTTTGTAACCACATGATTAGAATCTAGCTTAATAAATTTTTGGTAACCATTTATGCATAAGCCTGACTTGTTTTCTCTGGTTTACTGTAAAGCAGCCAACACAATTAAAGAACCTCAGCCGTTTTGGCTCTAAAGCCTGGCCATTAGGTGAGAGTACTAAGAGCCTAGCGTTGAGTTGTGCCGCCTCCACGGGGCAAACTCTTGGGGCACCTGTCAGTCAATCCTGGCTGCCCGCTGCGAAGGAGCTCTGAGCTCTAGCAGTTAAAGTCACGGGTGTGGAGAGGCTCTTAGTGCTGCCATTGGGGCACCTGTCAGTCAGTATTGACTGCCCGCTGCGAAGGAGCTCTGAGCTCTAGCAGTTAAAGTCACGGGTGGTTAGGACCTTGGGGCATCCGTCAGCCTAGCCCGGGCTGCCCGCCGCGAAGGGACAGTGCGTCCTAGCGGTTAAAGTCACGGATGGTATAAACGGGCATAGCTGGCACCTCACCAAACATCCTTGGCCGTCGGCTAACAGCAAGATACATCATGTATGGTGTCATGGGAAAAGTTATGATTTGCTTAATATGATTATCCTATTTGTGTGCATGGATCATGTTTGTATCTGAAGTTATGGACATTGACTATGTATCTGCATTTCAAATATGCCTACTCTGGGTAACACCCACAACTAGCCTTTCAGGTACAACAATGAAAAAGCCAGACAGTGCTGATGGCTCATCAACAAAGACAATGGACCGTGGAAGAGCTTAGCCTTCCTGTGAATGTTTCAGCCAGCATATGAGTCATGGTTACTATGACTCAGCAGGGCATGTGACCAGACCAAATGACACTGAACTCTATTTTGATACCTGTATTTTTCCACAAACTGGACTGGGAACTGAGTTTGGAACAAATGGTTCCTACCATATGGAAAAGCTACATAAGGTGGTGTGTGACATAGAATCATAGAACAACAGAGCTGGAAGGGACCTCTGGAGGCCATCTAGTCCAACCCCTGCCCAGAGCAGCACCAATCCCAACTAAATCATCCCAGCCAGGGCTTTGTCAAGCCTGACCTTAAAAACTTCTAAGGAAGGGGATTCCACCACCTCCCTAGTGAACGCATTCCAGTGTTTCACCACCCTCCTAGTGAAAAAGTTTTTCCTAATATCCAACCTAAATCTCCCCCACCACAACTTGAGACCATTACTCCTTGTCCTGTCATCTGCTATCACGGAGAATAGTCTAGATCCATCCTCTTTGGCTCCACCTTTCAAGTAGTTAAAAGCAGCTATCAAATCCCCCCCCATTCTTCTCTTCCGTAGACTAAACAATCCCAGTTCCCTCAGCCTCTCCTCAGAAGTCACGTGTTCCAGACCCCTAATCATTTTTGTTGCCCTTCGCTGGACTCTCTCCAATTTATCCACATCCTTCTTGTAGTGTGGGGCCCAAAACTGGACACAGTACTCCAGATGAGGCCTCACCAATGTCGAATAGAGGGGAACGATCACGTCCCTCGATCTGCTGGCAATGCCCCTACTTATACACCCCAAAATGCCACTGACCTCCTTGGCAACAAGGGCACGCTGTTGACTCATATCCAGCTTCTCATCCACTGTCAACCCTAGGTCCTTTTCCGCAGAACTGCTGCCGAGCCATTCAGTCCCTAGTCTGTAGAGGTGCATTGGATTCTTCCGTCCTAAGTGCAGAACTCTGCACTTGTCCTTGTTGAACCTCATCAGATTTCTTTTGGCCCAATCCTCTAATTTGTCTAGGGCCCTCTGTATCCTATCCCTACCCTCCAGCGTATCTAACACTCTCCCAGTTTAGTGTCATCCGCAAACTTGCTGAGGGTGAAATCCACACCATCCTCCAGATCATTAATGAAGGTATTGAACAAAACGGGCCCCAGGACCGACCCTTGGGGCACTCCGCTAGATACCGGCTGCCAACTAGACATGGAGCCATTGGTCACTACCCATTGAGCCCGACAATCTAGCCAACTTTCTACACACCTTGTAGTGCATCCAGGCAGCCCATACTTCTTTAACTTGCTGACAAGAATACTGTGGGAGACCATGTCAAAAGCTTTGCTAAAGTCGAGGAATAACACATCTACTGCTTTCCCTTCATCCACAGAACCAGTTATCTCATCATAGAAGGCAATTAGATTAGTCAGGCATGACTTGCCCTTGGTGAATCCATGCTGACTGTTCCTGATCGCTTTCCTCTCATCTAAGTGCTTCAGAATTGATTCCTTGAGGATATGCTCCATGATTTTTCCGGGGACTGAGGTGAGGCTGACTGGCCTGTAGTTCCCAGGATCCTCCTCCTTCCCTTTTTTAAAGATTGGCACTACATTAGCCTTTTTCCAGTCGTCCAGGACTTCCCCCGATCGGCATGAGTTTTCAAAGAAAATGGCCAATGGCTCTGCAATCACAGCTGCCAACTCCTTTAGCACTCTCAGATGCAACGCATCCGGCCCCATGGACTTGTGCACGTCCAGTTTTTCTAAATAGTCCCGAACCACTTCTTCCTTCACAGAGGGCTGGCCACCTCCTCCCCATGCTGGGCTGCCCAGTGCAGTAGTCTGGGAGCTGACCTTGTTCGTGAAGACAGAGGCAAAGAAAGCATTGAGTACATTAGCTTTTTCCACATCCTCTGTCACTAGGTTGCCTCCCTCATTCAGTAAGGGGCCCACACTTTCCTTGGCTTTCTTCTTATTGCCAACATACCTGAAGAAACCCTTCTTGTTACTCTTAACATCCCTCGCTAGCTGCAACTCTAGGTGTGATTTAGCCTTCCTGATTTCATTCCTACATGCCCGAGCAATATTTATATACTCATCCCTGGTCATTTGTCCAATCTTCCACTTCTTGTAAGCTTCTTTTTTGTGTTTAAAATCAGCAAGGATTTCACTGTTAAGCCAAGCTGGTCGCCTGCCATATTTACTATTCTTTCTACACATCAGGATGGTTTGTCCCTGTAACCTCAATAAGGATTCTTTAAAATACAGCCAGCTCTCCTGGACTCCTTTCCCCCTCATATTATTCTCCCAGGGGATCTTGCCCATCAGTTCCCTGAGGGAGTCAAAGTCTGCTTTTTTGAAGTCCAGGGTCCATATTCTGCTGCTTTCCTTTCTTCCTTGTGTCAGGATCCCGAACTCGACCATCTCATGGTCACTGCCTCCCAGGTTCCCATCCATTTTTGCTTCCCTACTAATTCTTCCCGGTTTGTGAGCAGCAGGTCAAGAAGAGCTCTGCCCGTAGTTGATTCCTTCAGCACTTGCACGAGGAAATTGTCCCCTACACTTTCCAAAAACTTCCTGGATTGTCTGTGCACCTCTGTATTGCTCTCCCAGCAGATATCATGATGATTGAAGTTGCCCATGAGAACCAGGGCATGCGATCTAGTAGCTTCTGCGAGTTGCTGGAAGAAAGCCTCGTCCGCCTCATCCCCCTGGTCTTGGCCTCATTCCCCACACAAGAGAATTCCTGGAAACATCTGAGGAACAAAGACTGAACTGGGGGAAGTACTGGTGTCAGGGTAAAGGGATTTTTAACTTGTGTATGGAAACTTGGTGGACTGCTTGTATGATCAGTCAGTGTGAGAAATTGCTAATTCAAATTCTATCCATCTAGTATGTTAGACTTAGTTTGAGTTTTTGGTTATTTGCTAAGTAATCTGTGTTAGGCAAGAGTTAGAAATTTTGTTAGCATCTGAGTCAGAAACAGAAACATCAGAGGTCCAATGACACTAACAGCTGTAAGTACCTGATAGTCTGCATGGTCAAATGTCCGCCCAGTAACTCGGCTCTTAGAACAGAACAAACCCTGCAAACAGCCCTAGGATATCTGTGAACACTCATGCCCCACCCCTTCGCCTTACGGGTAGTCATAGATAATTGATGTAATTAAAATCGTGTCTATGCATATGTTCTGCTCATGTCAGTATCACGTTAAATGTTCTCTCTCTCTCTGAAACAATGTTTGTCTCTGTACGTATAAGATATATGCAAATGGCGCGATGAGGAAAGATACATAATTGGTCACTGTGACACTGCACTTTTGAAGCTGTTTATCAGCCTTCCCGGGACTGTGAATAAATGTGCCTGCTTGATTCTTGGGGAAAAGAATCTCCTTGCTTCCCAGTTTGGTGCAGCAAGCAGGGTGTGATCAGGAATCCTTGGAGAGTTTCTCACAACCAGGGATACCACCTCTAGTGCACACCTCGGTTTGGCGCTCCCCAAGACACCCTTTGCACCCCTTTTTAATACGAACCATATATAGGATGCACAGATGAGAGGACTGAATGGGATTGTGTTTGTGGCCAAGGTTTTCGGTATTGCAGCCTTCGTCTACAGCAAACCAAGTATTCAGCACCAGAGTGTGCTTCAGTAGCGTTGAGTACAAGGGAGTGCTCGGTCAGTTCCCCTGAAGTGCCGATTGAGTGGGTTTCAGGAAGCGGGGTAACAATGTCATATGACTTGCCCCAGGGTGTATCGATACCCTCTACGAAAGGGAGAATCGTTGATTTTATAGGAGGAAAACATGGGACGGTTCAAAAGACTATGGCAAAGGATGGATGGAATGAGGGTATGAGTGTGAAGGATAGCATGTTGTGGTGGTCTGGTCAGACAAAAGGAAAGTTAGAGAAAGGAATTGTGATACTGTACCGTGAATATGAAAAGAAGTTACGGGAATTGGAAACACTCCAAAAGACTCTTACATCAGAGGTGAACCAAAAGACAGGTTTAAACCACAAATTAAGTGAGCTTCAAGCAGAAAACAATACTCTAAAAGCAAAAATAAAAGAAAGCAGCTCCTCCGCATGTCGTATTGCTGGTAGCATACAACAGAAGGGTAATCTTACTGACTGGTTCAGGCAGCAATACGGATAAAGACCAAAATGAAATCAATTGGAAACACCTTGAAAAACAAATCCAGGATTGGAACCCAGCACTCACGATGAAAATCTGGGATAATTGGTCTCCTCCTGCTCCTCCTCCTCCTCTTTAACCCAGACTTAAGTGCCAGCGCTCCCCTGGCTCCCCCCAAGTAACCATTCGGTGGTCAGGGCCAGCAGACAATAGAGTGGCTCATAATACTTATAAGTACACTCCTCTCAACACAGAGGAAATGAGGGACTTACTGAACAATCTCTGGTTTCAAAGTGGTAGCTGTGTTAGTCTGTAACAGCAAAAAGAATGAGGAGTCCTTGTGGGACCTTAGAGACTAACAAATTGATTTGGGCATAAGCTTTCGTGGGCTAAAACCCACTTCATCAGATGCATGGAATAGAAAACACAGTAGGAAGATATATATATCTTCTGAGGCCCAGCAGTTTGGCAGTTTGATGGGCTGGATGGCCTCTCACTGAAGGCTGCCAAAAGCCCAGCACATGGAGTAGATACAGGGTGGCTTGGGGAGCAGGAAGCGTGGCAGCATCCCAGAGAGCACACCGAGAAGGGAAATGGAGAGGGGACGAGGGAGCACTGAAGTGAACTCAGCACACATCCTGAAGGCCATTGGCAGAAAGTTGTCCCCTCCCAGGCCTATGGGGGTTAGACAGTGACACAGAGATCCCTTGGCAAAGGGTCACTTGGTCTTTGCCAGCAGCTCTCACCTGAGAACTGACAAACCCATCACACCAAACATCTCTTGGAGGATGATCATGTGGGGCGTCTACAGAAGCTCAAAACAGGTCATGACTCAATGACTGAGAGATCAACGAATGGGGTGCATGTAAGGAACAAAGCATTTATATTGAAAATCTACTATATGGACTTGGAATG
Organism: Lepidochelys olivacea; assembly: GCF_965140295.1. NCBI lineage: Eukaryota > Metazoa > Chordata > Testudines > Cheloniidae > Lepidochelys > Lepidochelys olivacea. The sequence goes on along the minus strand of NC_140438.1, from coordinate 4,663,637 downwards.
GAAAATAAATCATGGAGAGGTAACAGGCCCTGGGATTGGCCCATCCACCCAAGAAGAGAGCTGTCACTCCTCACTAGTCAGCTGGAAGGTAATGCAAGGCTCAAGTGAGCAGCCTTGCTCCCTCCCAAATGATCAATGGAAAACAATCAGGGCACCACCAAACAACTGAAATTGGGGTGGGGGGTTAAAGAGAAGGGGCTAGAGCTTAGAGTTTCTCTGCCACACAATAAGGGGTGGAAGCGAGGGAAGACTGGTTGCGGATAGTTGGAGGGGTGAGGAGGTTTGGGGTATGGTGGGGGGCAGAAGCGGCTGGGACTGGGTAACCTGTAGCTGGCAGTCTCCCTAAGGGACACTTGCTCCTCCTGGGCCCCTTCCACACCCTCTTGTGAGTAGAGAATGACCACACTGTCCCTACCTCCAGAGGCAGCCGGGTCTCAGGACTCTCCCAAGTTGCACCCACTAACTCTCTTCCCATTTGGGGTATAGCTCAGGGCAACAATTTCCCACCAAGATGAACCCGGCTGGCTGTTCTGGTGCCATAGGGGCCTCTGGTGGGTGACAGGCAGAACCGCAGCACTTCTCAGGCAGAATGTATTTTCTTCATGCCAAAAAAAAAAAATAAAAAATTCTGCACTGGACGTGAATTCTGTGCGTACGCAGTGGCACAGATTCCCATATGAGTAACTCACACCCTGCACAAACATAACCTGCTCACTCCCATCTCTTCTCCCTGCATCTCTGAGTCTCAGAGCTGCTACTGCTTCTGCTGCCGCCATTAATGCACACAGGCTTTCACTCCCATTAGTGCTGGAGAAACCCAATCCAGTTACAGGACTGAACCCTTATTTTCCCATCATATGGGACAGTCTCAGCTGAGGCGGAGATGGGGGGCGGGGAGAGATACAAAGGGAAAAGAGTTGTTGTAGCCACGTTGGTTCCCTGGATATCAAAAAGGTATTTTTAATTGGTTCTAAATGAAATTCCCTCACCCACCTTGCCTCTCCATGAGATCTGAAAGTAGCAGAAGGAAACAAACAGGAAGACAGAGCTCCAGAGTCTAAACCAAACATTTTCAAGCCCCTGGAAGAAACTACATTTCCCTTCTGCTCCAGGTATGCTTGTGTCCTATATGAGGGACCACCCCACTCCTCTCACAGAAGCAAGGGGAGACTGCAGCCAGCCCCAGATGGTTCTTTCCCATCCTGGGATGTGTGTTGTGAGGAAGTTTGTGTATGGTGAATGCATGGGCTGGGTCCCCAGACAACTAGAGCCATCTGCAAACTGGAAAGACAGCACAGCATGGGGGCTGTGGTGGCACCTCTAGAGCTGGGCCTCTGCCCCCTCTAGGTCCCATGGCAGGTGGCTCTGGCAGCATCAAGTGGGTCCATCACTGCAGGGGAAGGTTGGGATAGTGTTTGAGAGTGGGGTGAGGATTGTGGGGGCATGGGGCAGTCCATGCCCAGGAATGGGGGATTGAATTCACCTCCCCACCCCCTGTAGAGCCCAGCAACTAGGAATTTATCCAGTGAAGTGAATTTCACAATGGGTGACTTTGAGCCAGCTACTAAAAGATCCTTGTGCCTTAGGTTCCATACTGGCCAAAGGAGATTACTAGTACTCCCCTCCCCAGACTCCTGGGGGCAGGCAGAGATAATTAGTGGGTTTTGGGAATTAGAAGATGTAAATTCACTAAGAACAATATTTTTTTATTATTAAATCCCCAGACACCCACCAGTCCCCATCCTTCCTCTGATGAGCTATAAATATGTAAGGGACTCAGCTCCTGATCCTGCAGTGAGTTTCCGCCCCTCCCCCCACTCTCTAGCAGCACTTTTAAGAACAGGCCACGGAAACATGTAAATACCTTGAACCAAATTCCAGAAGCTGCTGAGCATGGACAAGTTAAAATGAAACCAAGGTTCTGCCTCTCCAAGGACCTGGCCCCTAGCGCAAAATAATATTCTGAAACCGAAACTGCCACTTCATAACTGATAGCATCTTATTTATCTACTGATTTATGGGAATTACCAATAAAAGAAACAACACAGTGAAGTTGAAATCCTGAAAGATCTCATGTCTTTACAAAGCAGTATAATCTAATCTGGAACTTTATACACTAAAATGCCTTATTCCTTACCCTATCGCGATTGCCTGGTGTCACTACAGGAGGAATTACGGTTGAGTGCCTTAGCTGTGAATTTCCATCCCCTACTATATTGCAATTGCTGTTAAGTGAGTTTGGCAAAATTCATTTTCTCTATTTCTTTTATTTTATTATTTCAATTGATATCGATATTTATATTTAAGCCCTTTTTTCAGTGTTTACAATTTCAATGTTCAGAGTGGTGGGAAGTTATGAGGGTTGTCAGGCAACAATTATGTAATTACAGTAAATGCTGAGATTCCAAAGCCAATCTTTATAACTGTTCAAACACAAATTGTCAATGTAACATGCAAAATATACAGCGTAAATAATCTTAAATCAAACTCAACTTTCTCCAGAAGTATTTCTGTATTTTACCTATATAAATATTTGTTTGTCTGTGTGTGTACAGTGAAGTCAACATTTACTGCAATTTATTAATAAAAATCCAATCCTTTCAAGCATAATTTTAAGTAACAAAGTACTTTAATTCTTTCACTTCCTAGACTGTAATGCTTGCTTTGAGGATAATTACACCCTCCCTGTGATGTATTTGACTCTCAGTACCATAACCCCATCATGATGTAGCTCCTGTCTGGGAGTTCTGCTGAGGCCACTGGCATTCTGATCAGAAGGTGACACTCTGACACATGAGGGAGGGTGAAGGATGACACAACATGGAGGCCAGCAGGGTTGACAATGGCCCTGCAGAGTGTGGGAAGCAAACTCCCTCTCAGCCTCTCCTCTCTCCCATCTCCCAGAGTCAGTAATGCTGATAAATCGTTCCATGAAACCTAAAGAGCCCCAGTATGTGAGACAGTGATTAACACAGGTGCCTTAGGGGCTGCAGCACCAACCCCGTCTGGACAAGGGGGACAAAGAACTGCAGTAGAAACGGGTTAGGCTGGGAGAGGGCACAGCTGATGTGGGACTGGGAGCTGAATCGACCAGGAGGCCAGAACTCATTGGGAGCTGGGACAAGAAGTCAACATGACTGGGTAAAGGCACTTCTGTGTATTTCCCCCTGTTTACAATCCTTCAATTTATTTAATTTAGAAACGTTTCATTCACAATTAAACACATTGGAGCTAAGCTACATTGATGCATTTCCACTTGCATGGTACCATTTTAATTCGGTGCTTAATCAGATGCTTCTGCATCACAAAGCAATCAATAATTGGTGTGCTTTCATTAGTTAACTTGACTGTGTGCTGTGCGTCGCTTTAAAAAAAAAAAGATGATGTGAGCAAGTGTCAAAATTTCAGGCATTAAGAAATGGAAATTAGGTGTCAGTTCATCTCTAATGCATTTATCTCAATTTTAATTTCAGTTTTGAATCTTGAAACCATGTTGTTTAAACAGCATTAGGGTCTATTTGTATAATTGTTTGCAAGATTCGATATTGTGAACCAGAAGTCTTAACCTTTTATTTTGAGATCAGTAAATGCAATCCAGCGCACCACTCCTGAAAGACTACAGCCCCTAGCCGGTGACATGCTCCCTAGAGAGCGAACACCTGACGAGCCCTTTCACCCTAAAAGCCCTTTTGGCTCTTTGACATTGCTTCATCCACCCCACCAGAAAATGCTATAGGTAGCCAGGTAATTACAGCATACCTTAGCTGGTCAAACTATACCTAGTGATGTGCCAAAATTCATATGGTTCTGTTTGGTTTATCTTTCATTCAGCTTTGCAATTATTAGATCCTATTTAAAAATTGTAACTGAAATAACAAAAGCAAGTTAACAAGATAGTGGCATCGGGCACAGGTTGGGGTAAAACAATAAAGGGAAAGAACTGACTATGTAAAACAGGATCACCACAAACTATCAGAGCCCCAGAACCCCATCCAACTGAATCCACCTCAGCCAGGAATATCAAGCTGGGCCCCTGAAAGATCGCCCATCCCACCTGGCAGTGAATGCTGCATGTTCCAGGTGGAGCTATGGTGTGTGCATCTGCTCTATTGATGTGCTGCTTTGATACGGAATATACCGTGGCCACAGGGAGCAGAGGCATGGACTCCTACAAACAAAATCCCAGATAGCCCTCCAACATCCCATCCCCTCCGCCACCTCCACACTGTCTGCCATCCCCTCCCCCATCTCCACATGGCCATTCTCAGCCTATTGCTAACACTTCCTTCCAGCCTTCAGCACTATAATAAATAAAACATGGTGTTACAAAAGTTAGATCATGCCAGAGAAACCCGATCTCGTTCTGTGAGAAGGTAACTAATTTTTTGGACAAAGGAAATGCAGTAGCATCTGGATGACAGTAAGGCATTTGATACAGTTCCACATGAGAAACTATTCATTACATTGGAGAAGATGGGGATATGAGAAATGAAAGGTCGGTAAGGAATTGGTTACAGGGGAGACTACAACGGGGGTCATACTGAACGGTGAGTTGTCAGGCTGGAGGGAGGTTACTAGTGGAATTCCTCAGAGATTAGTCTTGGGATCAATCTTATTCAACATTCTTATTAGTGACCTTGGCACAAAAAGTGGAAGTGTGACACAAAGCTGGGAGGGATTGCCAATATGGAGGAGGACAGGCATATCATACAAGAAGATCTACATGACCTTGAAATCTGCAGTAATTGAAATGGGATAAAAATTAACAGAGCAAAGTTATATACTTAGGGATTAATGACAAGAATTTTTGCAATAAGCTGGGGACTTATCAGTTGGAAGTGACAGAGGAGGAGAAAGACCTGGGTGTATTGGTTGATAATAGAATAATTATGAGCTGCCAATGTGCTGCAGCCATGATATGGGTTAATGCAGTCCTAGGATGCATCAGGCAAGGTATTTCCAGTAGACACAGGGAAGGGTTAGTATTATTATACAAAAAGAAAAGGAGGACTTGTGGCACCTTAGAGACAAACACATTTATTTGAGCATAAGCTTTCGTGAGCTACAGCTCACTTCATCGGATCCGATGAAGTGAGCTGTAGCTCACGAAAGCTTATGCTCAAATAAATGTGTTTGTCTCTAAGGTGCCACAAGTCCTCCTTTTCTTTTGCGGATACAGACTAACACGGCTGCTACTCTGAAACCTATTGTTATACAAGGCACTGTTGAGACCTCATCTGAAATACTGAGGGCCATTCTGGCCTCCCATGTTTAAGAAGGATGAATTCAAAGTGGAACAGGTGCAGAGAAGGGCTACTAGGATAATCCGAGGAATGGAAAATCTACCTTATGAGAGGAGACTCAAAGAGCTTGGCTTGTTTAGCCAAACCAAAAGAAGGCTGAGGGGAGACAGGATTCCTCTCTATAAATACATCAGAAGGATAAATACCAGGGACAGAGAGGAGTTACTTAGGTTAAGCACCAATTTTGGCACTGGAACAAATGGATATTGGCCATCAATAAATTCTGGCTTGAAAATAGGTGAAAGTTTCTAACCATCAGAGTGAAGTTTCGGAACAGCCTCCCAAGAGAAGCAGTGGGGGCAAAAAACCTAACTGGCTTCAAGACTGAGCTCGATACATTTCTGGAGGGATTGGTATGATGGGACTGCCTACAATGGCATGTAGTTGATCTGCAACTGCTAGCAGCAAATATCTCCAAAGGCCGGTGATGGGACACTAGATGGGCAGGGCTCTGAGTTACTACAGAGAATTCTTTCCTAGTTGTCTGGCTGCTGGGTCTTGCCCACATGCTCAGTGTCTAATGGATTGCCATATTTGGGATGGGAAGGAATTTTGCCCACAGACAGATTGGCAGAGACCTTGGGGTTTTGGTTTTTTGGCCTTCCTCTGCAGCATGGGGCACGGCATGGATCATTTGCAGGTTTAAACTAGTGTAAATGGTGGATTTTTTTTGGTAACTTGAAGTCTTTAAATAAACATTTGAGGACTTCATTAACTCAGCCAAAGGTTAGGAATCTATTCTAGGAGTGGGTGAGTGAGGTTCTGTGGCCTGCGACGTGCAGGAGGTCAGACTGGATGATCATGATGGTCTCTTCTGGCCTTAAAGTCTGTGAGTCTATAAACTGTGCTTTGCGTTGCACAGACACAGATGGAGATCAGCACCCCCATTGTGCTGGGCACTGCATAGACAGAGAGGGACAGTTCTTGCCCCAAAGAGATCACAATCCAAGTAGACAATGGGTAGGAGGAAAACGGAGAGGGGCTGTGAGTTCCGCAAGGTCAGTGACAGAGCCAGTATCTGCTGAGCCCCGTCACCCTCAGCTTGGAAAGGTCCCCAGATAACACTGTATTAGGCTGCAGGAAGAGGTGGTTTGTCCATGGATGCACAGGCTGTCTTGGCATGGCAGCTAGGCTGCAGTCCCTGCACACAGCTGGGGGTGTGTGTCCTGGGTCAGGAGAAGTCAGTGTCCAGTCCTGTGGGGCTGTGCTCCTGGCTCATATCTCCAGCACTCACTGCTGCCCAGGGTGGATAAAAATTGTTTTGATTTAAATCAGATTTTTTTGTAAAATGTTTTTGAGGTATAAACTTATCTAAAGATAGTTTTAATTAAGATACGTTGTAGCTCAAAGGTCTCTCATCATGGAATAGGGATTATAAATTCTAATTCTATATTATGAGACAATATATTCACATAATGTTTAAGAAAAGTTTTGTAACTGAGTTCCAATAGTTCATGGATTAGGAACGCAATCTTATGGGGTTCCAGGGGCTTCTGTATATATTATTTAGGTTAATCTACCTACCCAATGGGACTCAGTGCTCAGTCTAGATGATACCATCAGAGATGCTTAGTTTTGCAGTTCTCAAACCGTGGATGTGTGTCTCCAGAAGTAACATGCTTCTTAACAGCAAAAATGTTTTTAAATAAATATATAGAGAGAGGTGAGAAATACCAGACCTCAACTCTCTTGTCCCCCTGCAAATTTGTGTATACACAGAGTCAATCCATTACCACTCGCTAAAAGTGCAAAGTTTCAAAAAGTTCAGTGAACAGAAGATTGTTGGGGACGGAATAGATCCGGACAAGGAGAAGAAGTCTGCAGATAAATGTGAGAAGAAAGGGACATATGCTTCTTCTGTTAAAATATTATATGTTTGCTCTTGAAGAAAAAACATCCAGAATACTTAATGTTATTTTAGTTAAATAAAACAATTTAAATGTCTGTCTGGTGAGGATCTCCACCTAATACAGCATGGCAAGAAAATCCTCCAAATATTAATTAACCTGTTGGAGATAGTTCACCTCCCAATGAGTTCGTAAATATCTAGTTCAGTTACCTTTGGTAAATGAAATAACCAATCATTCATTTTCTGATATAGCTGTAAAACTAATCTGAAAAGTTTTCAAAATAAATCACGGTTTAAAAATGTATAGTGTGTACCTTCTAAAAATGAAACCTACATCTATCTCAGAGTTATGAAGAATATGTATTAAGATTATAACAACCAACAAGAACTTTTATGTAGAGAACCACGATTAAATCACTAGTCAGGAAGACTCTATTTAAATCAAATCCACCCTGCGGCTGCCCCTCCATTACCAGCTGCACTGTTCAGCCAGCCCCAGGCCTCAGTAAGGTCACTGTCCCCCACCTGCCCTCGAAAGCCTTCGAACTGGGACATGGTGCACCAGTGCCAATCAGAGTGCACTAGTGTAAATTCTGCCTATACTAAGGGTTTGCACCAGTGCCTAAAACACCAGCGTAGCAGAGACCTTCAGTACCTGAAACAGCAGTATGATGGCACTAGAACTGGGATCTATTTCTAGCTCCGTTACAGACAGCCTGGGTGATCTTGGACATGTAAATTTTTCTCCTCCCAACTTTAGTCTATTTACGCAGCTGCCCACTCACTGGAGAGAGAGGAGACCCCAGAGCTGCTCACCACTAAAATCTGTGTGGGTATCACCAGAGCTAAGGTAGTTCAACTCTGGAATAGTCTTACAAGGCTGACTTCTCTTTCCCTGGAAGTTTTGAAGAACAGGTAGGACAAATCTTTGTCAGAGATAATCTGCACATATTTGGTCCTACCTCAGCAAAGAGAGCTGGACTTCATAACATCTTGAGGTCCTTTCCAGACTGACATTTCTATGATGCTATTCAATATATACATATAAAAACACAACATACAGAAAGATGCCCACCACAACATAACGTCAGGCAACTCAGGAAACAAAAACAACAACAACAAAAAACCTACACTCCAGAGCATAAAATGACAATACAAAGGAAAAGAAAGCAACACAATGCAAACTAACACACCCTAAAGTACACAATGAAAAAGAGCTCAAAACAAACCAACACAACACAGGCACCAAAGAAGCTGAGGTAAAACAATGCACCATAAAACTGTGCAACTTGACATGGTGCATCACAGTTCCAACAGCTCAGAATAGAACATGACACAGCATGTCATAAATATAAAGGGAAGGCTAAATACCTTTAAAATCCCTCCTGGCTAGAGGAAAAACCCTTTCACCTGTAAAGGGTTAAGAAGCTAGGATAATCTCGCTGGCACCTGACCAAAATGACCAATGAGGAGACAAGATACTTTCAAAAGCTGGGGGGAGGGAGAAACAAAGCCTCTCTGTCTGTTTAATGCTTTTGCCGGGAACAGAAAGGAATGGAGTCTTAGAACTTAGTAAGTAATCTAGCTAGAGATGCGTTAGATTCTGTTTGTTTAAACGGCTGAGAAAATAAGCTGTGCTGAATGGAATGGATATTCCTGTCTGTGGGTCTTTTTGTAACTTAAGGTTTTGCCTAGAGGGATTCTCTATGTTTTGAATCTAATTACCCTGTAAGGTATCTACCATCCTGATTTATAGAGGTGATTCTTTTACTTCTATTAAAATTCTTCTTTTAAGAACCTGATTGCTTTTTCATTGTTCTTAAGATCCAAGGGTTTGGGTCTGTGTTCACCTATGCAAATGGGTGAGGATTTTTATCAAGCCTTCCCCAGGAAAGGGGGTGTAGGGTTTGGGGAGGATTTTTGGGGGGGAAGGACGTTTCCAAGCGGGCTCTTTCCCGGTTATATATCTGTTAGACGCTTGGTGGTGGCAGCAATAAAGTCCAAGGGAAAAAGGAAAATAGTTTGTACCTTTGGAAAGTTTTAATCTAAGCTGGTAAAAATAAGCTTAGGAGATTTTCATGCAGGTCCCCCCATCTGTACCCTAGAGTTCAGAGTTGGGAAGGAATCTTGACACAGCACAAAAGAGAATTATTTCAATGTAGGCATGGAAGGGATCTTGAGAAGTCATCTACTCAAGCCTCCTGTGATGAGGCTAGTTGCAAGTTGCAGTGGGGGAGGTTTAGATTGGATATTAGGAAAAACTTTTTCACTAAGAGGGTGGTGAAACACTGGAATGCGTTACCTAGGGAGGTGGTAGAATCTCCTTCCTTAGAGGTTTTTAAGGTCAGGCTTGACAAAGCCCTGGCTGGGATGATTTAACTGGGAATTGGTCCTGCTTTGAGCAGGGGGTTGGACTAGATGACCTTCTGGGGTCCCTTCCAACCCTGATATTCTATGATTCTATGAGGCAGGTCTAAGTATCTCTAACCTGGTCTTAAAAACCTCCAATGAAGGAAATGCCACAGCCTCTCTTTGAAGCCAATGCAATGTGAATACAGGCCACAACACCACTGTACACACATAAGCTGGGCTTGGGGTTAAGGGGAGAGGCAAGGATTCAAATAATCTGGGTTCAGATCCCAGTTTTGCCCCAAATTCTCCATGCAAACTTGAGCAAATTACTTCAGCTCTCTGAGTTTCAGCTTCCCCATATGTAAAATGGAGAGTAGCCTCCCATTATTTGCCTGTTTAGCTTTTGAGCTTTTCATGGCAAGGACTGTCACTGGGGCATATCTACACTGCAGTTAGACACCAGCAGCTGGCTCGTGCCTGCTGGCTTGGGCTTACACAGCTCAGGCTATGGGGGCTGTTTAATTGTGGTGTAGATGTTCCGGCTTGGGAGCTAGCCCAAGGTCTGGCACACTCCAACCTCACAGGGTCCTACAGCCTGGCTCCAGCCCTAGCTCAGACATCTACACAGCAGTTAAACAGCCCCTTCACCTGAGCCCTGTGACCCTGAGTCAGCTGGCATGGGCCAGCTGTGGGCTTTTAATGGCAATGTAGACATACCCTCGGTGTCTGTTCAGCAACAGTCACAATGGGGACCCCGATCTTGGTCACTGTCTGTGCAGAACCCTGCAGAACAAGGGGCCTGACCTCAAACAGGGGTTACAGGCATTACAGGATCCATGATTTTCTTTGGGGTCCCTGCAGCACCAGCCAAAATGTGGGGCCAGGATCTCTGTCAGGGTCCGTGCAGTGCCTGGTACAGCGGTGGGGGGTGATCTTCATCAGGTTAAGTGCAATGCCAGGCCCAACTGGGACACGGATCTCAGTTGGGGTCTCTAAAGTACCCAGCACAATGGTGGCCGCAGTCATGCACTGCCTGGCACAAGAGGGCTGGATCTCAGTTTTACCTGAAACAGTAGGGTCTGATCTCACTTGGGGGCTCTTCAGTGCCTGGCAGAACAGGGCCCAGATCTCAGTTGGGATCTCTGCACCACCTGGCAGAATAGGGCCACGCTCAGTAGGAGAGGAGCCCTGATCTCAGTCAGACACCTGGAGAGAAAAGTGGGAAGATTTTCGAGAATTTGATATCAGTGTTTCAGAACGGAGGAGAAAATGGGGCACAAATGAAATATTTGCCACTATAAGAGAGAAGCACCAACATCTGGGGAGATTTTATGCCTCTATTCAACAGTTCAAGAGAAAGGAGGGGAAATTTGAGGGGATTATACAGCGCTATTAAAACAACAACAGAGTGGGATGGATTCTTCTTGCCCCACACTCACATGGCCGGCAGGGAGCCCTGGGTGATGTGGCTTTCACAGGGGAAAGGAGTGGGGCTGGAGTCAGAAGGTCACTGGCTGTGGGGTCTGGGAATGTGACTAGCCGGCGGTGTCTTGGGGAGGCTGCTGGGTTGGGCAGGGTGGGGGCAGGGAAGTAGTAGGGGCTGGGAAACCTGGGACTGGGCCGTCTCCATCTGGGGCACTTCCCACAGAATGTCAGGGTTGGAAGGGACCTCAGGAGGTTCCCCCCTAAACCGGGACAAGTCACTGCAGGTAAAATGGGGGGACACCCCCCCCAAGGCGGAGATTTGAACTGGCCACGGGCGAAGTGGGGAGGAAACGGGGTCCGGGGGGGGCAGAGCCCGTCTCAGGGAGGTGGGGGAAGGGGGGGGTCACCCGGGCTGCTGCTCGTCGCTGCCGGGAGCGAAAGGGGGCAGGGCGGGAGCGGGGGGGGGGCGGTAAATCCGAGGGGATCTCAGCCCCCCCCTTTCCCTCCCCGCCCCTCGGGGGGCCCCGGCTCTTCCCCCCCCCCGGCCATGTCCGGGCTGCGCCGACATTTTCCCTCCGCCCCTTTCCCCAGGTCCCCCCCCGCCCGGCCGCCCCCGCCCGCAGGGACCCCGGGGGGGCTGGTCCCCCCGCCGGACAGTGGGGCAGAGTCACCGCCCGGCCCCTGGGCTCGCTCCGGTACCTGGAGGCTGCAGCTCCGCGGGGGGGCGGGCGGAGCCCGGGGCGGCCCCAGGGCGGCTCCGGCGGGATGGATGAAGGTCTCCCCGGCACAGACCCTTCGGCGCAGCCCGGCCCCGCAGCCTCGGAGCGCAGCAGCTGGCCCGGCCCGGCCCCCGAACCAGGGGCTCTGGGAAATGCAGCCCCTGCGAGCTCTGCCTCTACGCATGCGCGACCCCCCCCCAACCCCGCGATCTGCGCATGCCCGGAGCCGGGAAACATGGCGGGGCGGGGTCACAGCTCTCCCTGCACTCCTCTCTGTGGGCGGGGCAAAGACAAGGGCTCGAGTTGCACGAAACCCTCCTCCGCGAGAGGCTCCAGCGGCCGCGCGCGAGCCAGGCAGAGCCGCAGCGCCCCGCGCGCCTTCCCAGACCGCCTCGTTATCCCCTTTTACGTCACTTCCGTTCCCGGGAGAGTCAAGAACTACATCTCCCAGCCTGCCCCGGGAGGCGCTTCCGCCCTCTGCAGCGCAGGTAAGGGTCAGCCTGACTCTCCCCGAGCCTCTCATCCCCTCCCCCCGCAGACACCCCCGGCCCACGCCCCTCCCCCAGCCGGCGCCTCTCAGACCCGACCACACACATCCCCCCCCCGCCCGGAGCCCCCCGGCGCCTTCCCGCCTCTCAGGCGACCTCTGGGGTCCCGGGGGCGGGGCCTGGTCCCTCGTGGCCCCGCCCCTGGGCCCGGCCGCTGCGCTGCGGGGGGAGCCGGGGAGCGCGGGCCGGGGCTGCTCGCTGGGCGGCCGGAGCCTCAGCCCCGGGGCCTCCGGCCCGGCTGCTCCCCGGGGCCCGGGCAGCGCCCCTAGGACCGGCCCCGCCCCGCCCCGGCTCCCCCCGCCCCGCCCCCCTCGGCCAGCGCCGGGGCCCCCGAGGCGGCGAGCGGCCCGGCGGCCGGGGAGACCCGCCCAGCGGCTGGCCCTGGGGCCGGGGGTCTCCTGCCCGAGGGGCGCGTCCCGGGGTCGGGCAGCGGGTCGCGGTCACTTGCGCCCCCGCGTGTCCCAGCGCCCGGGCTCCGCGCCTGGCCGGGGAGCGGCCCCGGAGCGCGACCCGCCCGGCCCCGGCCGCAGGGCCTGCGAGCGAGCCCGGGCCGGGGCCGCGCTGGGGCTTCCCCCGGAGCCTGGTGTACCCCAGGCCGGGGGCTGGAGGAGCCGCTGGCCCCGGGAGGACCCCGCCGCGTGCCCCCAGGTGTGCGCGCCCCCCGGCGGGGAGCCCCCGGTGCCGGGAGCCCAGCCCAGCCCCCCGGCCGCCCCGGCTTCCCGCCGCGCCCCGGGGCCGGCTCGGCTTTGCTCCCCTCGCCTCAGACAGCCCGGCTCCCCTCGCGGGGTCCCCCTGCTGCCACGGCCCGGGCAGAGTCCGAGAGAGGCCGTCTCCGGCGGGGCCCAAGCAGCCCGGGGCTGTGACGGGCCGGTGCGGAGGGAGCAGTTCCTGCCCCTTCCTCCCGTCTGCTTTTCAGAGTTTGCCCCATTTTCTCTCTCATTCTCCAGTGTTCATGTAACAGTCTCAGGTCTGGGAGGTTTGACCTGCAGCGAATTTTATTTCTGTGGGAAATTGTCCTGAATCATTCCCCAAACGAGAAGGGGCTTAATGGGTGCCGCTTGCCGAGCCCTGAGACCCAGCTGCCTCTGGGGTGGGATGGGGTGGCCATTCTGTGCCAGCACCAAAGCAAGGAAGGGGGGGACAGAAGGAGGGAAGAAAACCCAGCCCAAGGTTACACAGTCCTGGCTACTGCTGCCCCCAACTGCCCAACACAGCTCCCCTGCTAGCCCCCAGTTGCCTGCCTGCCCCTGCTGCTGCCTCCTCCCCGCTGCCAGGGAGTTTTCCTGCTCCATACTCCCCTCACCTACCCTCTTAAAGTACCTCCCCAAAGGGCTCCCTGCTGCCCATGTGAATGGTGTGTTTGTGTGTGGGGGGAATTATTACTGTCTGTTTAATGAACTTCCATATACAATCCCGTCAAAGTGTCCAACTACTCTCACTTAACAGAAAATCTCTTCAGATCCGGGTGCTTTTCTCTCATTATCAAATATTTCTTTTTAGACCTATTTCTTCCCCAGTTCTCCAAGATAGATCTAAAATATCCTGTGTGCAGTCATAGAATCATAGAATATCAGGGTTGGAAGGGATCTCAGGAGGTCATCTAGTCCAACCCCCTGCTCAAAAGCAGGACCCATACCCAATTAAATCACCCCAGCCAGGGCTTTGTCAAGCCTGACCTTAAAAACTTCTAAGGAAGGAGATTCCACCACCTTAGGCAACACATTCCAGTGTTTCACCACCCTCCTAGTGAAAAAGTTTTTCCTAATATCCAACCTAAACCTCCCCCACTGCAACTTGGGACCATTACTCCTTGTCCTGCCCTCTTCCACCACTGAGAATAGTCTAGAACTATCCTCTCTGGAACCACCTCTCAGGTAGTTGAAAGCAGCTATCAAATCCCCCCTCATTCTTCTCTTCTGCAGGCTAAACAATCCCAGCTCCCTCAGCCTCTCCTCATAACTCATGTGCCCCAGTCCCCTAATCATTTTTGTTGCTGTAGTAGCCACGGTGGTCACAGGATATTGGAGGCTGCCCCCTTGATTTATATTCGGATGTTCCATGTTATTCTCCATCCCATTCCTTATGAATCTGCACGTGTTAGCTTTTTTGCTGGCAGCTGTGTACTGAGTGGAGCTTTTCATTGATCTGTCTACAGCAACATGCAGATCCCTTTCTTGAGTTGTGTAGCCGATAATATGTTCTGCTGATGCCACTAGGTGTAATACATGTTCATAGGGGTTTCTCCCCTCTTCCTTATTTGTATTTCCTCTCCCTACTAATGTTGGGGTATCCTGCTCCTATAGGTTTGTGTATTAATGATCTTATGATCCTGGGGTCAAATGTGTCAATTCGGTGCCGTGGCACTCCTGTGGTCAGACATCTGTGAATGTTCTATTGAAAAGCCTGTGTTAGCTCATTTTCCTCTGGTTGGCTGATGTCTTTATGGATGAAATTCCTCCTTAGACACTCTGTTTCCAGTTCTCCAAACCTTAGGGGTGACTGTTAGACCATTTATCTGTTCCAGAGTTCATAAGCCTCAAGCCTTATGCTAACTGCTCAAGCCAGTATTGTACAGGATACAGGCCTGTTGGTTCTTTGCATTACTGCTGCATAAAATAAATGCTAAAGCGGGATCTATGGGCTACATTTGATAGTTAATTTACCCCACAGTGTATAAGTAGCTGCAGTTTTTCTCTCCAATGTGCATTGCTTTGCATTTAGAAAGACAAGGTGGGTGAGGTAATATCTTTTATTGGACCCGCTTCACTTGGTGAGAGAGACAAATCTCTGAGCTACACACAGATGTCGTCTTCAGGAGAGTGGCCTAAAAAATTGTCCTCCTTTCTCTCTAGCTATCTATTTCTAATTTAATATTCCCTGAGATTTTTTCCATGTCTCACTAATAATAAAATATTAACATAAAATATCCTCAGATTTTGACCTTTTCTCCAATTTTTGAATATACTTAGAAAAGTTTTGCCGACGTTTCCCATTTTCTCTCAATTTGTCAAATAACAATATGAAATTCACTCTCATTTTACCTCCTTACTTACTATTGACTATCGATATTAAAATCCCTCACATTTTTCCACTTTCCTTTCTAGTTTGTGAAAATCGATCAAAATTCTCCACATTTCCACCCTTTTCTCTTTAATGACTTAACATGGATGTCAGTCTTTTTCCATGTAATTATCAAATGTCTGTTTAAAAAAAACATCTTTTGTTTGGAGATGTTCCCATGTTTAGTTGCAGCAAGTTCTCCTGTTTTGGAGGAATTTGTTACCTTAGTCATTCTCCATCCTGCCGGTTGCAGGGAGTTAAAGGGTCAACTTTCTCCTCTCATTTGAGACTCATTTCTTTCCCCCTTTATCTTCATTAAAATGTTTGCTGATGAAAGTGACTTGCCCCATATTTAATACACATCAAAGCCAGAGGCCTCCCCCTCTTTCAGGGAATGGTATCTCCCAGCTGCTCACAGGACAGTTGGCTGGACCCTTTTCTTTTCCTCGGGGGGCACAGGATGAGGGCTCAGTCTGTGCCTGGCTCCTTGCTGCCCAGGCTGTACTCAGAGTGGCTGAGAATCTCCATGCTGTTAGCCCTTCACCATGTTCACCAGCAGTATCCCAAACACCCATGACGAATGGTCTCCATGAGGGGTGGTTTCATCCAGTGCTGAGATGTAGTCGTCTCTGGAGTGGGTCCCTATTGGCCGTTATCTGCCAGTCACTGGGCATGGAAATTTCTTTAAAAATGTGGCTCCTCCATGCCATGCATTCTCCTGTGAAAGAAGCATCGCCTAGGGCTCCCCACACCTGTGTGAATGGCTGGCAGGGGCTGCTGATAACTTTCTATCCATTTGTCAATTACTGATATGAAATCAGGATTGGCTTTGCTTCTCTCCCCGTTTTCAAAACTGGAGGAACTTCAAGTTTGGGAGGGAAAACTTTTGCTTTGAATCCCTCTCAGAAGAAGAGGGTGAGGGAGGAGGAAAGGACTCTGGCCTCATCCCTCCTGAGCCGTGTTTCTGGTTTCACTCAGACCAGTGTTAATCGAGAGACACTTCAAGGAAGAACATGCAGTGACTCCAGATTAATGGGGGCAAATAAAATCAGGATATGTCCTTGTGGGGAGGGGGTTTCAGTTGTTGCTAAAGGGGCGGGGGGAAGCCCTCAGTCTCTGTCTGACTGTGTCTCTCTTCTCAGGATGTTAGGGTTGAGCTTCCTGGGTCAGATGCTGCTGCCTGCATTGTGATCTGGGAGACCAGTCTGACCAGCTGTTGCTCCCCTGGTGGGGTCTGGGCTTGGGAGTGAGTTGGAGTGAAGCTTCCTCTGTGCCCAGGCAAGGTGAGGACTTTCTCCAGCTGTAATTAGCTCCATGGGCCAGCCCTAGGCTCTGTCCACACCACATTTGAGCCAGATACTCCAAGTGATTGATAAAGACCTCAGGGGACATGCTGGGGATGGGTATGAAAGAGACTCTGCACAAATAGCCCCTCCTCACCCCACATCTCTCCTCCCCTTAGCAATTGCAGGAGCCAATCCAGCCATAGGAGAGTGAACACCCAGGAATGGCTGGCTGTCTGCCAGAGGGGGAGGGCCAGGAGATGGGAAACGCAAGGAGAAAAGGGAGAGAGAGATTGATAGGGCAGTGGGAGAAATAACTGGGGAGAGAGATTCCCAGATCTCTAACCTGCCCCCACACACTTAACTGCATCATCCCTGGGCAGATTCCCTTTCCAGTGAACAAGGTGAGGTGCAGGGAGAGGAAAAGCCGATTCCTGACTCTCCCTGTGCCCCCGGCTGTGGGAGTGTGCTGCCCCGGGGACAATGTCAAGGGAAATCTTCCAAAGTCACTCCTTTTGTTCTGCTCTTGTCTCGTATTTGGTTTCCAGACTTTGTTACTGGGAGGGTTTCAAAATGTCTTGGTTTAGTGCTAGTGGGGTGGGCCGGGTCAGTGCTGTAATAAAGTGACCAAACATTTCCTCAGAATAGAATCATAGAACTGTAGGGCTGGAATGAACCATGAGAGGTCATCTAGTCCAGCCCCCAACACTGAGGTGTTTGTCCAACCTGTCCTTAACAACCTCCAATGATGATGAATCCAAAACCTCCCTTGATAACCTATTCCAGTACAGAATTAGCCTTCGTCACAACTGAATCACAAGGCTAGCTGAGATTCAGTTTGTGATCCACTATAACCCCCAGATCCTTTTGAGTAGTACTGCCCCCCACTTTTTCTCAGATTCTTGAACATGGGTATACAGGGGTTTCCCCTCTATTCATTTATCAAATATTCATGTGAAATACACACAGATTTTACCTCATATCAACAACTGATATAAAATCCCTCTGATTTTCCACTTTCCTCTCTATAATTTGCAAAATGGATCCAAAATCCCTCCGATTTGCACCCTTTCTCTTTCATTTCTGAACATTGATCTCAAAACTCAGGTTTTGCCTCTTTCTATGTTGTTATCAAATGTCAATTAGAAATCCTGTTGGGTTTAAGGCTGTTCCCCATATTTCTAAATCCCAGCAACTTCTCCTTCCTTGGAGGGAACCTGTGGCCCTTAGTCATTCTCCATCCTGGATGTTGCAGGGGGTTAAAATTGCCCAGTGATCTTCTTTCTCCGCTCCTTTGAGAAACATTTTTTCCCTCCTTTATCTCTGTTAAAAGGTTTCCTGAAGAAAGAGACCAGCCACATATTTAATACAAATCAAAGCCCTGTCTGGGGGATCAGTGGTTCCCAGCTGGTACCAGGAGAGTTGGCTGGACCCTTTTCTTTTCTCCAGCTGGCACGGGATGAGGAGGTCACTCTGGGTACAGCGTGGGTCTAGAAGTATCCCACACAGCATGACAAATGGTCTCTGTGAGAGGTTTCTTCCTGCCATGCTAAGATGTAGCCTCTGGGATGGATGCATGGTGGCCATTATTTGCTAGTGACAGGGCATGGAAATTTCTTTCTTATTTTGCAAAAAGAAAAGGAGTACTTAGAGACTAAGGTGCCACAAGTACACCTTTTCTTTTTGTGGATACAGACTAACACGGCTGCTACTCTGTTACCTATTTTGGCCCTCCATGCCTTCCACTCTCCTGTTAAAGAAGCATCCCCAAGGGCTCCCTCTGCTTGTGTGACTGGCCAGCAGAGGATGGTGATAACTTTCTATCCATTTATCAGATACTGAGGTAACACTGTTCCGGGGGGCGGGGGTGTGTGGCATGTCTGTGTGGGGAGATTGCAGCTGGAGCTGAAGGGTCATTGTAGTAGGGGGAGGCCTCTGGGTGACTGGGCAGGGGGTACCCTAGTCAGGTTGGTGGGTTCTGGAGGTTTGAGGTTTCGGGGGGTAGTTCTGATGTGCCCAGCCCTGAGGCTATGTGTCCTGGAGGTGGGTGTCACTGGGGGCCTGTTGGCTGCAGAACAGTGGGGGTGGGGGTCTCTTGGGGAGGTGGGGCAGGGGGTTAGAGGGTGCCTGGTGCTGTGCCAGGGGCTCTGTCTGGGCTTCCCCTGCAGACTCCTGGGATCATTGCCATGCCCGGTGCACAGAGCTGGGGCGGGGAGTTCTGGCACTAGATTGGGGGATGCCAGGCAGACAGAGTGTGGGGTCCCACTGTAAAGCATCAGGGGGTCTCTGGCAAACGGCATGGCAGATTCTGCTGAAGGGCAGGTGGGGATCCTAGGCAGGCAGTGGGAGAATCCCAGGCAGGCAGTGGGGGACTGAGTTCCCAGTGGGGGGGGGGGAGAGTCCCTGGCTGCTGGGGACTCTTGGTGGAGGGAATCCTTTGGGATTCTCAGGCTGGCAGTGAAGGTCTGATGGGGGTTCCCTGGCTGGTGGGGCTCTGAGAAGCATCTGGGGTCCCTGGCCAGGGACTATGGGGGCTGGGTCCCAGGGAATACCTGGTGGGACCCTGGCTGGGGGAGTCTGGGCTTTGGACACTGGGGGGGTGTCTGGGGGACCCTGGCTGTGGGGGCTGCTATTAACCATGCTTAGTCTCCTTGATCAGTTTGTGTCAGAATCCTGGCTCCAAGCACTGCCTGTCATTCCTCAGCCATGCCCAGTCACTGTGATACCTTTCTATCCACTTATCAAACACAGATTTTGCTTTTCTCCTCTCTTGAAAACTGCAGGAACTTCCGGTTCCGTTGGGAAAATTCGTGCCCCCAGTCCTTGCCCTAGATCTGGGGGGTCAGGGAGGTAGAAAGGGGGTTAGCATTGCCACACAATGGTCTCATCCACAGCATTCTGGACTCATTCTTTCTGAAATCTGGTTTCATTAAGACCATTGTTAAACCAGAGTCACTGCATGGAAAGACAAGGAGTGACTCCAGATGGACAGTGGGGCAAATGAGATTAGCAATTCTCCCTGTGAGGAGGTACTCTCATTAACTGCTCTCCCCAGAGAACTAAAGACGGGAATGCTGCTCAAACACACTGTCCCTCTCTGCTCAGGATATTAGGGTTCAGCTTCCTGGGTCACACATTGCAGCCTTCATTGTGATCTGGGAGACCCAGTGGGGGTTCTGAGCTGGGAAATGAACTTAATTAAAGCTGCTTCTCTGCCTGGCCCAGGTGATGACTTTCTCCAGCTGGTACTAGCCCTATAGGCCCTGTTAATACTAAATTCTGAGCCAGAGACTCCAAGTAACTAAAAGAAACCAAGGGAAAATGCTGGGGTCTGGCATTAAAATGACTCTACACAAACAGCGTTCCCCCACCCCACCCCCATTTCTCCTCCCATTAGCAATTGCAGGGACAAATCCAGCCATGGGGAGCAAACAACCCAGGAATGGGACTTTCGTACCAGGTGGGCAGGGAAAGGGGACAGGGAAAAGGAGATAGAAAGAGAGACTGAAAAGGGCTGTGGGAGAGAAGAGTTTTGAGAGAGATTTCCAGATATCTAATCTGTCCAGACAGATTAATTACTGCATCCTTGGTAGAGTCACTTTCCTGTGGACAAGATGAGCATCAGACAGGAAAGCCCAGTTCCTGACTCCATATCCCTCTTGCTGGGGTGTGGCTGCCATGAGGTCCGTGTCAGACGGAATCATCGAAAGTGACTCCTTTGGTTCTCCTTTTTTTGAGCATTTTGTTCAAAGACTTTGTTACAGGATGTGGTGAGGGAGAAGAGAGGTTAAAAATGTGTCCTTGGGCTTAGCCTGGCAGGAGGGGCCAGGTCTGCACTGTAATAAAGAGATCAAGCATTTTTCCAGCATGGCAGAATCTAGGATATCTGTCTGCAGGGAAAGGGCCTGGGGGAAGCATGATGTGAAATTAACTAAAGCCTGTTCTGAAACCTCCAGAATTTCCCTTCTCACCCGGCCAGGCTGCAGAATGACGTCCATGTTTCGCTCCAGTTCATTCCATCCTCCCATGGGACAGGGGAGAGAAATGGCTGCAGAGGAGCCAGTTCATGTAGGAATTATTGGGGGGTTTCTGGGGGGTTCCTGCAGGAGGGAGGGGGCAGCAAATACGCTGGAGATGGGAAGGTTTGCACCCTCTGGGTTGGAGCGGGGCAGGAAATTCCCAGGGTGGAGAAAGGGAGGAGGACAGGGGGTGGCAAAGCTGCTGGGAGTTGTTTAATAAGTGGTCTAGATTATAGGAACAGACCCATGAGGTTCGGAGGTGGAAATGCCCTCATTTGTGAAACAGAAAATAACCCACCTATATAGAGCTGGGAAAACTCACCAGACTCATAGTGCTAGAGCCTGACCTGACTAACCAGCAGCTGCTGTGAGAGATAAAGGGGGCACCCACCAGTCAGGTTTGGGGAGATTCCCCTCCCTTCATATCCAGCTCCTCACAATGAGGAGGGTGTTGGGCTTCCTACCAAGGAGCTCTCCCTGGACCCTGCTAGGGGCTCCATCTCCTGTACCAGTCTGTGGCTAGTAGGTGTGTGGTGGATCTGCTAGGAGAGAGGAGGGGCTCTCCGTCCCCTCACCCTGGTGTTTCCTGGATGCTCTGAGCAGGGTGGGGGTGGGCCTCTGTTGACTGTGAGCCTCCCAGAGCTTCCATTTGATTGGCTCCTCTCCCCCACAAATATTGGGGCTGTGAGTAGGGCAGCAGGTACTGAGTGTTCGACTCTTGCTCTTTCAGGGGCTGGTGACCTTCGAGGAGGTGGCTGTGTATTTCACTAGGGAAGAGTGGGCTCTGCTGGACCCCGCTCAGAGAGCCCTCTACAGAGACGTCATGCAGGAGAATTATGAGAATGTGACCTCGCTGGGTAAGGGTTCCTGTCCCCTCTCTTCTTGGAAGGGGAAATGAAGAGATAAGGTTCACACCAGCCCCACAATGCCACCTCTACTCTGTCCTGTTTCAGCATCACCCCAATATGCCAGTGACACACACAGTGCCAGAGACCCTCCCCTGCTGCAGAACACTTTGGCAACAGAGCACAGGAGCAGTATCGCACAGTGTCAAATATCTCCTGTTTACACAAGTAAAACTGGGGGTTAGGTCCAGCATAACCAACAGAAGCTTCCTACCCATGGCCTTCTCTCAAACCCTGAGCCTACTCCATCCAGACCAGAATGTGCTTGGGGTGAAACAAGCAGGCTGCTGGAGTCGGAGCTGCTGGTCCAGGGTTACTTATCACACAGAGACTCAGTGCATCCTTGAATGCTGGCGGGGGGTATCCAGAGAGGGGAGCTCCAGCAGCAGAACCTTGAATATCACCCAGGATTACAGATGACACAACTCCTCATTGATCTGGATTGTACCCCAGCGTGTGAAAATGACTTAAGTTAGTAGCGAAGCTTCTTGAGACCTGGAGAGTCTTGCTCTCCCATCACCATGTGTAATAGCCATAATCTCTCTTCTCTGCAGGCATCTTGGATTTTTGAGTCCCCCATTGCCAAAGTCACATGACCCTGATTCTTATTTTTCACATTCTGCTTTTCCAGACTAATTAGAATCTGTTGCTCCTGAATTATAGCTTATAATTTCCTAGCGTTCATAGAATATCAGGGTTGGAAAGGACCTCAGGAGGTCATCTAGTCCAACCCCCTGCTCAAAGCAGGACCAATCCCCACCTAAATCATCCCAGCCAGGGCTTTGTAAAACCTGACCTTAAAAACCTCAAAGGAAGGAGATTCCACCACCTCCCCAGGAAACCCATTCTAGTCCTTCACCCCCCTCCTAGTAAAGATTTTTTTCCTAATATTCAACTTTAACCTCCCCCCACTGGAACTTGAGACCATTGCTCCTTGTTCTGCCATCTGCCACCACTGAGAATAGCCTAGATACATCCTCTTTGGAACCCCCTTTCAGGTAGTTGAAAGCAGCTATCAAATCCCCCCTCCAAAGGCAAACTTGGAGATGCTGGGGATTCAACGCAGCGCCTCATACATGCAAAACATGTGCTCTATCACTGAGTTACATCCCCAAACTAGATGTAGCTAAGGACAAACATCCACTTGTCCTTGTTGAACCTCCTCAGGTTTATTTTGGCCCAATCCTCTAATGTGTCTAGGTCCTTCTGTATCCTATCCCTACCCTCCAGCATATCTACCTCTCCTCCCAGTTTAGTGTCATCTGCAGACTTGCTGAGGGTGCAATCCACAGCATCCTCCAGATCATTAATGAAGGTATTGAACAAAACCGACCCCAGGACCGACCTTTTTGGGCACTCCGCTTGATACTGGCAGCCAACCGACATGGAGCCATTGATCACTACCCCATGATCCAGCCAGCTTCCTATCCACCTTATAGTCCATTCATCCAGCCCGTACTTCTTTAACTTGCTGGCAAGAATACTGTGGGAGACCATATCAAAAGCATTGCTAAAGTCAAGGAATAACACATCCACTGCTTTCCCCTCATCCACAGAACAAGTTATCTCATCATAGAAAGCAATTAGATTAGTCAGGCATGACTTGCCCTTGGTGAATCCACGTTGACTGTTCCTGATCACTTTTTTGTCCTTGAAGTGCTTCAAAATTGGTTCCATGTTTTTTTTCAGGGACTGAGGTGATGCTGACTGGCCTGTAGATCCCCAGATCCTCCTCCTTCCCTTTTTCAAAGATGGGCACTACATTTGCCTTTTTCCAGTTGTCCAGGACCTCCCCTGATCACTATGAGTTTTCAAAGATAATGGCCAATGGCTCTGCAATCACATCCACCAACTCCTTTAGCATGCTTGGATGCTTCTGACAGTGGCCAATGCCAGGTGTCCCAGAGGGAGTGAACAGAACAGGTCATCATCAAGTGATCCATCTCCTGTCACCCATTCCCAGCTTATGGAAAACAGAATTTAGGGACACCATCTCTGCCCATCCTGGATAATAGCTTTTGATGTACCTATCCTCCGTGAATTTATCATGTTCTGTTTTTGAACCCTGTTATAGTCTTGGTCTTCACAATATCCTTTGGCAAAGAGCTCCACAGGTTGACTGTGGGTTGTGTGAAGAAATACTGCCTTTTTGTTTGTTTTAAACCTGTTGCCTATTAATTTCATTATGTGATTCCTAGTCCTTGTGTTATGAGAAGGAGTAAATAACACTTCCTTCTTTACTTTCTCCACACCCGTCATGATTTTATAGACCTCTCAGATATCCCCCCTTCTCTTTTCCAAGCTAAAAAGTCCCTGTCTTTTTCATCTCTCCTCATACAGAAGCTGTTTCATACCCCGAGTTGGTTTCTCTCCCCCTCCCCCCCATTTTCTGAACCTTTTCCAATTCCAGTATATCTTTTTTGAGATGGGTTGACCATGTCTGCACACAGTGTTCAAGATGTGGGCGTACCATGGATTTATATAGAGGCAATATGATATTTTCTGACTTACTATCTATCCCTTTCTTAATGATTCCGAACATTCTGTTCACTTTTTGACTGTCTCTGCACACTGAGTGGATGTTTTCAGAGAACTATTCACAGTGACTCCAAGATCCCTCTCTTCAGTGGAAAAAGCTAATTTAGACCCCATCATTTTATATGTATAGTTGGGATTATGTTTTCCAGTGGGCTATAATATGTGCTATCCTGACATCTAGGACTGCTGAGATCCTGCATTCAGTAATATCCCTGCCCTTCCTGTTCCCTTTCTCCACTGAACCCCACCAGCCCATGCTTACTGTTCCCAGCTTCCCCAGGACTCTCTCATTGTCTCTGGACCTCTGTGTCAGCAAGAAGCAGTGCCAGGGAGATTTGCCCTCTGTCTGGAGTCTTCGATTTGTGGGACATGGATTTACTTTCTCTGTGTTTTAGGAGACTCTTTGAAATTGAGTATCTGTGACATTAACCACAGTACAATTTGGACTGTTGAACAGCTGTTTCCCCTCAGTTCCCCAAGCTGGGGTGCCTTTTACACTGCTTTGCTGTGAGAACAGCCACTCCTGGGCAGTTAACACACAATCTCCGGCATGTAACTCGCTCCCAGCTACACAGTATTGAGTGCTGCTAGTCAGCCACTCACAAATTACAGTGCACCACAGGAGAACCCCAGAAAATTCTCTGGTCCCAGACTTTCTTCCAGAAATGTGCATCTTGCATTGTCCAGCACACTACTGAACAATGCAAGCTCATATGAAGTCTGTCATTTCATCAGTGGAAAATGACATGCACCAGCCTTGTTATCCCAAATGAAGTTTGCAACACACTTTAATCCAAAAACACTGGTTAGATAAAACAAAATTGTTAACAACTGAAAAAAAGATTTTAAGTGACTACAGGTAATGAGGCATAAAAGTCAGAATTGTTTACAAAAGAAATACAAGATGAAACACTAAATGTCTAACTTAACAAGCTAAAATGGATTCAAAGCAAATGTTTCTCTCACCATATGCTGAGACAGGCTGACTTTCCTTTCAGCCAGGACTCCCCCTACCCACCCCTGCCCCCCAAGTTCAGTTCTTCAGGAGTTGTCATGAGCAGAGGGAAATGGGGGAGAGAGAGAGAGTCCCAAGCATTTTTCTCACCTCTTTTTAAAATTCAGTCCTTTGGACTAGAAACAACGTCAGTTCTCAGCTGAGTCATGGTGACAGGCTGTCTGTTGTAGATATGATCTTCAAGTGGTCCCTGTAATGGACTGTAAATGTCTTCTTCACACCTTCTCCCTGCCGGAGAATGGCTGTTTGACCAGCTGTTTGCCTTGCTGTCTCTGAAGAACTCCTCTGTGGGTGTTCTCCAGCATTGTAACTTTTTCAGTAATATCACACAGTAAAACCTCATAACTTTAGATACAGTGTTGCTACACATTTTAACAGGAGGATAATATTCAGTAGATTATGCGTTTTCAAATGATACCTCAGAAGCCAGATTATGTACAAAATTGGTCATAATTTTCTAGAAGAGTGAACATAGGGGTACAGACGGACACAGTGTCTGTCTGTGTGTGTTTGCAGCAGGTATGTGGGTATTTCAATCCCTCATAAGCAGAGTGTTCAGCAACTTCAAGGACCTGGGGAGATGGTCCTGAGAATTCATTGGTTTACTAAGTGTGACACTGTCTGAAATTGTAAGACCCTTTATTATTATTTATTAATTTTATTATTAATACCAATATGATAAATTGCAATGAGTCGTACTAGATATGCCATGTAATGTCAGTGAAAACGTTATGATTTTCTAAGTATGATAATTTTCTTTCTATGTTTGTATCACCTTTGTATTGTGAGTTATAGATATGTAGGGTATATCTGTATTTCCACACTTGTGCAGTGTTTCTGGGTGACACACCCAGATATATTGGCGTCAGCAGTGCCTAGCCGGTTCGATAGCCCATCCAGGGTCATCACCTGTACAATGAACCCATGTAAAGGACTAATGGGATACATCTATTGAGTCAGCAAGACATGCAGGGATATGCCTGTGTACTTAGAACTCCAAGGCTTTTCCATACCATGTGCTGTGAAGCTTGTGTTTGGGACACAGGAAGTACAAGCGACGTGGCAAAAGTAATATAAAGGACAGCTGAATCAACTCCATTTTGTCTTCAGTCCCTCTTCCTACCTCTGGAGCAACTTTTCTACAAACTAAGCTTTAAACAAAGGACTGAATGACCCATCCAAGCTGTGGATATGTTCCAGATGGACTTTGAAGCCAGCAACTCACCAGTACTGCTAAGAACCTGATATATAGATTTCTGAATGTATCTGACTGCTCTCCCATTTAACAACTCCCTTATTGTTTGTTTCTTTTATAATAAACCTTTAGTTTAGATGCTAAAGGATTGGCAGGCAGCATGGTATTTTATGTAAGATCCAAACCTATACTGACCTGGTAATGTCGCTGACCCTTTGGGGTCAGAAGAACGTTTTGTCTATTTCTGCAGAGTTTTTAAATAACCTCTCACTGTACTGGACTTAGGTGCTGATTGGGAGTCAGAGAACTAGAATGCAATAAAAGGAGCTGTGTGATTTCTTTTTTCAGCTTCTCGATAACCAGTGTGGGTGATCGGAAGCACTGTTTGTGACTGGTTGGTGAATTTAACTTCAGTGTTAACCACCAGTTTTAGGAGCATCTGCTCTCCCTTTTTCAGCCTCCCCTGACCTTGGCATTTTCAGTGAGGACTGCCCATGGCACACCAGGTCACACTAAGTACTGAAGTTAAATTAATAGAATGTTTGTTTTTTGTGACAAAGTCTTATGAAATCAACTGTACTCCTTGGTTTTTCTTTCATCTAAGCAGGGTTTCCAGTATCCAAACCTGATGTGATCTCCCAGGTGGAACAAGGGGAAGAGTCATGGGTCCCAGACCTCCAGGGTTCAGAGGAAAGAGAGATCCTGAGAGCACCCTACACAGGTGAGGAAACATTAAACCAACTCAAAATCTGTAAGTGCCTGAAGAAAATATCTGGGATGCCCGACAAAGCCCTTGGGAGGTCTCTCAGTTCATTATTGTCCCTAGCAGGGGTCGTATCCTCAGGGTAAATATAGCTCATGGCTTCCTGCAGATCCTAGCAGACACCAGGCAGGAGCTTCCTCCCTTCCCCCTGCAAATTTGGATGGGAAGTGAAGGCCAAATTGATCCCCTCCTCTCTCTATTTGTCTTATAACAAACACATGGGATCTTTTTTCAGGGAAAAAGGCAATACGCCGCATTTATTGAAGATAGAATGCATATGCTAATTGTTGTATCATTTGTGTACCACACAAATACACTGTCCTGCCAGTCGATGTTATAGTTACCAGTCCAGAGTCCAAATCAATCTATTGGCCAGCTAGGTTGATCACAGGTAGGAGGAGCCGGGTTCTGTTGGTTATGACATGATGCTTTGAAGTCTTGGCAGGACAAACCCAAAGTTTCATGGCCAGGCATCCTGTGTATATAGTGATTTTCCTTCATTGGGACCAATGAGTTTTGCACTGGCATGCTGTAATCAATTATTGTATGACAAGTGCTCGTTTTCTTAAATTATCCTTTTCATCCTTTATCTTGTTCTTTCATCAAGTTCCTCAGGGAGTTATCCCATGGTGGTTTTGGTCACAGCTGTCTTGTCCCCATTGATAGGTGACTGTCTCACCTTTAAAGTTGTCAGACTGTCCCCCTCTGACATTTCAATAGGGGCATGTTGCTGCCTCCTGGAGCCCTTATGTCTGTCTCCAGTTCCTCCCTCGTACATCTGGTTCAGCGATGGCCTTCACACTTATCTCTTAAAACACACATTCCTCATTCACAGACAAAACAGAATTCATTTACACACAACATTTTGAACAGAAACGTCAAATTGCAATGCAAAAGAAAACCATCATGGGATTCTTTCTTATTTCAAAATGGTAAACCTACAACAAATTGGTGACCCTCAAAGATCTGTTACTGCCTTGAAATCAGTCCAGACACAGATTCTGGCTGATGTATCTGTACCCATTGTCCCATTAAGCCGTTCCTTTCTGTTATTCAAAAAGGGTGGCTGGCAGGATATGATCAAATCATACACCAATACATTTAATACATGCTACATTATTATTCTTTATCCTTCATTCTAAATTATATAAAATGCAAACATAAAATCCTGCTACTACATTTTGGGAAAGAGTTTGGGGGAGTTGAGTGCCTGATTTTTATTTGACCTCTTTCCAGCACTTGTTTTGATTTGGCCTTCCCCTTTCCATCCCTGTTTTGAGGTTTCTGTCTCTACCACAGGAGGTGAAGCAATGGTATGTGAGAAAGAGGAGCAGAATTATCAGCAGGAAGATGCTGGGCAAGTGGATAAACACAGAGAATTATCACAAAGATTGAAAAGGAATGTGTCCAGGAGTAATGAGCAGGGAAAATCCTGTGAGATTCAGCACCGACCAGAGAGAGAGGAGGGAAACCAGCCAGGGGAGAAAGTGGATAAATGTATTTCCTGTCAGGGAACTCAGAAGGACATCAAGGAAACC
The DNA here is from genome assembly GCF_965140295.1 of Lepidochelys olivacea. Classification (NCBI taxonomy): domain Eukaryota; kingdom Metazoa; phylum Chordata; order Testudines; family Cheloniidae; genus Lepidochelys; species Lepidochelys olivacea. The sequence continues at coordinate 4,635,125 of NC_140438.1, read as the reverse complement.
GCAACCCAGCAGGAAATCCTCAGGGGAAAGAGGAAACATACATGCACTGACTGTGGGAAAAACTTATGTGACAACTCAGCCCTTATAAAGCATCAGAGAATTCACACAGGTGAGAAACCCTATGAATGCAGTGAGTGTGGGAAAAACTTCACTAACAGATCAGCCCTTCTTAATCATCAGAGAATCCACACAGGGGAGAGGCCCTATGAATGCAGTGAGTGTGGAAAATGCTTCACTAAGAGCTCAGCCCTTTCTGAACATCAGCGAATCCACACAGGGGAGAGGCCCTATGAATGCCGTGAATGTGGGAAAAGCTTCACTCACAGATCAGGCGTTTTCCTCCATCAGAGAATCCACACAGGGGAGAGGCCCTATGAATGCAGTGAGTGTGGGAAAAACTTCACTAGCAGCTCAGCCCTTTCTGAACATCAGAGAATCCACACAGGGGAGAGGCCCTACGAATGCCGTGAGTGTGGGAAAAACTTCACTCAGAGATCAGGCCTTTTTCTCCATCAGAGAATCCACACAGGGGAGAAGCCCTATGAATGCAGTGAGTGTGGGAAAACCTTCAATCGTAGCTCACACCTTATTAGGCATCAGAGAATCCACACAGGGGAGAGGCCTTATGAATGCCGTGAGTGTGGGGAAAGCTTCACTAACACCTCAGCCCTTTCTGAACATCAGAGACTCCACACAGGGGAGAGGCCCTATGAATGCCGTGAGTGTGGGAAAACCTTCACTCGCAGATCAGGTCTTCTTCAACATCAGAGAATACATACAGGGGAGAGGCCATATAAATGCAATGAGTGTGGGAAAAGTTTCACTAGCAAATCAGCCCTTTCTGAACATCAGAGACTCCACACAGGGGAGAGGCCCTATGAATGCAGTGAGTGTGGGAAAAACTTCACTCACAGATCAGGCCTTTCTGAACATCAGAGAATCCACACAGGAGAGAGACCCTTTGAATGCCGTGAGTGTGGAAAATGCTTCACTAACACCTCAGCCCTTTCTAAACATCAGAGAATCCATACAGGGGAGAGGCCCTATGAATGCAGTGAGTGTGGGAAAACCTTCATTCGCAGCTCGCACCTTATTAGGCATCAGAGAATCCACATGGGAGAGAGGCCCTGTGAATGCAGTGAGTGTGGGGAAAGCTTCACTAACATCTCAGCCCTTTCTGAACATCAGAGAATCCATACAGGGGAGAGGCCCTATGAATGACGTGAGTGTGGGAATACCTTCTCTTGGCACTAAGCCCATGTTAGCTATCAGAGAATCTGCACGGGAGATCAATACCATAAAAACCTCTAGGGCTATCCGTACTTTTTTTTTTCTTTAATACTTTTCCTGATTCCCACATAATAACTTTTAAAGCTGCTTGAACTGTTTGCAGCCCCATTTTCCCTTAGCTTGTCTAGATGAGGGGCCCATTTTTGCCTTTTGCAGTTTGCCCTGTTCTGAGGTGGACCCATTTGTCCTTTCTATCACTTCCATTGTCTCATGAGTAATTTGAGTATGCCCTTCCTATCAGGAACCAGGGAGCATCACATTTATAGCATTCCTCTTATTGCAAAGTTATTGTTAGTCACCGATGATACAGATTGTATCATTGCCAGTTCTTCTCACGTTGCTCTGGGTTGTGCTGAAGAGCAGTTATATTGGGAACTTTTCAAGTTATATTTAAATGAAGAGGAGCAGGGGCAGGGAAAAAAGTGTCCTTTCAGCCTCTGACACTGGAAGGAGACGGGGTGACTCAGAGATTCCCTCCTTCTCCATCACTGCAGAACTGTTACCTCCTGTCTGAGCCATGCAGAGTTTATCTTCATCGCGTTCTATCCCTCCACGTCTCAAAGTGTCATGTGATGAAGTGTTCTCAGTTGTCTGTGCTTGGAGATGATACTTTGGCTTCTTTAATCCTATATCGGAGTCACTATGACTGGAGGTGAAAGTGTCAAAGACCTAGAAGGGGAATTCAAATAGATCCCAAACACAGTGTGATCATCTGGAGTTTAAATCCTAGGTTCCATCTATTGGTAAAGTCACTTCTGGCAAGTTGGCTGTTTTGTCCCCCATTATGGGGATGCTAGGATACTAAAATTTTGTAAATAACATAGCTGACTATTGAGACAGTCTGAGTGAAGCTGATTTGAATGGATCAGAGGAGAATGTGATGGGAGAATCTCCTGTCCTGATTCTGAATAATCAGATGTAACCTGCCCTGAAATTTCACTTGACACGTTCATTGTCATGTATTCTATCTCTCTGTGACATGGCTTTTTATCTTTCCTGAAGAGTGTTTGGTCACCCAGTTGGATACTAGTTCTGTTTGATAGGATGTAGCTCAGATTTATTGGAGAATTTAAGACAAATGGCGATTTGCTAAAGTCATAATTTCTCACTTCAGCTTTGCTTTTTCCGCATCCCTCCATGATGACATGGAGACAGTTCAAGTGCAGTTCTGTCAACAGGAGAGAACTCTCCAATTTACTGACATGCTAACAAAGAAACAGTAGTTATTTAAAATCTCCAATCAGAAATTAAAGAAAAACTGGGCATGTTTCTGGAAGTCATTCTTTACTAACACTGCTGAGATTTTGAGTGGTTTTGTAAAGGATTCTACTTCAGAGAAATGTAAATTTACCCTAACCAAGGCCAAGGATTTGAAAAGAACTGGGGTTGAAAGAATACACACTCAGTTCTTGGTTTCCACCCCAGTAAAGGAAGCTCTGGTGACCAATGACCCCAGGAAAATTGTTTGTACAACTCCACTTACTAGTGCAGTGTCACTGATTACCGTTCCAAAGGATGCCAGGGTTCGATTGAGAACAATCACCATTCACCATTTGGGATCCAAGGGGAAGGAATGTCCTATGAAGCACTCAGTCTTTGGATCCAAACTGGCTGCCTGAGTGGGTAACAAGGACTTTCAGGCTGCAGAAATGATGGTAACCAATGAGACAACGAATGTGTCAGGCTCCATTTTCAGACTTCTGGATACACACATGCTGAGTCCTGATTCTGTGGTTTTGTGTCTGATGCGATGGATACACAATACAGCTGATGTTGGTGCAGCATTGTTGTTACAGATGCTCTCAGCCAGCGGGAGAGATCTCTCCCACTATTGGACTTCATTAGCCACCGCCGCTTGTGCGGGGTGGACTATGTTGGCAGGAGAAGCGCTCCTGCTGACGTAATGCCATCTACACAGGGGCCTAGGGCTCTGTAACTACGCTGCTCAGCTGTATTGATTTTTCGCTCCTGTGAGCAATATAGTTACACTGATCAATGTCTTTAGTGTAGACCAGACAGTTTCTCTTGTGTTTTATGCATTTACATCACTTCTCCTCCACCTCCTCCTACTTTGAAACATTAACAAGTTTGAAAAGAGAGATTCTTCCTCATGATGCAAACATTCCCACCTAGGAGACCCCTTCCACCAAGACACATGGCAGAAGAACCAAAGATATATGAACTTACAGCAGTGGTTGGGACCAACGTTGGGCCAAACCACAACTTGAGCCAAGGTTCAGTTGTTGGCAATGGGGATTAAAAGAAAACTAACATATATGACAAGAATTTGTGATCTTTGAATATATTCGTGTTACCACTGAAAATGAAATTATAGATGAAGTTATTGGTTAAAGAATAAGAGGCTCATGATAATCTGAATTATTTTGGAAAACTGAAAGTTGTCTTGTTTTTTGTTTTGTTAGTTGTACAGGAAATGATTTCTTATCTTGAAAAGTTAATTTGATTTAATTTACCCCCTGTAGTATAAGGAATTCTGGTAGAAAACCTCACTCCAAAGGTTAGGGTGGGAGAATGTGTGTGAAAAAGAGTGTATAAGAGAATATCGGCCCAATGAAAACTATTCGCAGAGACAAGTTGTATAATTTTTTTACCTGCTTAGACTGTAAGGGTCACTGACTTCCCCACTTCTCTAATTTGTAAAGGAGAGGCATGACATCTGTCATAGGATGTGACCAGCAGGTGGGAAAACTTCAATCATCAACCATCAGTATTAAGGAAAAGGTTGAAGTCCATTGCCTTTTATATCAAAAAGCCATCTAAAGGCTCGTCTACGCTGAAAAGCTATGTTGACATGGCCACATCTGTCAGGGGTGTGAAAAATCCACTCTGCTGAGAGAAGTAGTTAATGTGACCATAGACCCAGTGAAGACAATGTTAGATTCTTAGAGTATTTCCAGTGTTTGAAGTGTAGACATAGCCTTAGACAGAGTGATCTCCTATGGGAAGCGAGTCATGACATCAATTCTAATTTTGACTCATCTCCCTATATGTAAGAAAGCTACTAGTATGGAGGGCTGAACCAGCTGTCCCATTGCCTGGTTCCTCAACTGTAGCTACAGCTCTTAGAACCCATCAGTCCAAAGACTGAGAGAAATAGAGTTCCAACCATTGCCATTTTAGTATCTTATTGTTCCTTTCTCTATTTTTTGTGCTGGCCTTTCTATTATATCAGGGAGTGACGGTATAGCTCAGTGCTTGAGAGACAAAAACTCATTGGGGCCGATTGCCAAATGGGTCACTGTTGTTCACAAGCAACTTCTGTATCAGACCTGAGAAACTTGCTGTACCTAATACACTGATTTTATGATATTTATCCAGGAAGCATAGCAGTGAGATCTCTACTGAAAGCTTGTTAATTACTGATACTCCTAATCACTGAGAGAGGTGTGTATGAGCCATATTGAAGAAGTAATGTAAGTGCACGGAAAATGGTATTGTCATGAAAGTGAGTCACTCCAATCATTGGTCTTGTGGGGGACGGCCCATTCCAGTGGGAGGGAATTGTCACCCCTCCCTTGCTAGCTAATTATGCAACGTATTGCTCCATTGTCAACCTTTACACCAACCCAGAAAAGCCAATGGAAAACTATGAAAGCCAAACTGTAGACATCAAAACCCTGTGGAAGTGAAAAGGCCAATATGACAATGAGGAAATCATCCTTTCTGCAAATAAAGACAAAAGACTGCTTCAGTTTATGACAAAAGAGATCCATAACAACCAGTGGTTCTTCATGAAAGGCAGGGCCATGGCTCCTAGGGACTAGCAATCACTGCAATAGACTGAAATGTGAGGTGAGAATCTACTTAGATCGGGAAAGGTAACTATTAAAAAGTGTAGGTTGCATTTTGTGATTTTTGTTTTGTTGGTAACGATTGGTTTCCGTCACTCTCATTTGTTTCTGTTTAAATCTCTCTCTCTTGTTAAATACATTTCTGTTTGTTCAATAACTGTACTCAAGTGCTGTGTGTGATATGGTAGCAGTGATCTACAGTAAAACTGGTAACCTGGGCTATACCGTTGCTTTGGGCAGAGGGGATCTGGGATTTCTGTGAATATCTGGTGATCGGGGCTAGACCTCAGAGCGGGACACACTGATGGAACTCCAGGGGTTCGGGTGCTTCTATTGTCAACTGGCAGGGCTGCTGTAGCTCAGAGAAGGGTGCTTGAGTGCCTGACAGGCTGGTGAGTTTGGTTGCTAACATCCAGCTCCCAAATGCAAAAGTCCCTCTTCCTAGTGTCCAGGAGGCAACAAGGAGACTCTCAGCCCTCAGCACCCTGAGAAGGGTCACAATGTGCATCTTATATTGATCCACCTGTCAAATCCACACAGGGAAAGCACCCGATAGCATAGTTCCCTGGCTCAAAATAGCCCTAAAATTCTGCCTGTGAAATCATGGAACGTGTGCTCTTCCCTCTGTGAGAGCATGTAACGCGTCCAGTCTCTGGAGGGTAGGATTTGGGTCCAGAGTGACCTAGACAAATTGGAGGATTGGGCCAAAAGAAATCTGAGGAGGTTCACCAAGGACAAGTGCAGAGTCCTGCACTTAGGAGAGAAGAATCCCATCCACCGCTACAGGCTGGGGACTGACTGGCTAAGTGGCAGTTATGCAAAAAAAGGACCTGGGGATTACAGTGGATGGGAAGGTGGATATGAGCCAAGTGTGCCTTTGCTGCCAAGAAGGCTAATGGCATATTGGGCTGCATTAATAGGAGTGTTGCCAGCAGATCGAGGGAAGTGATAATTCCCCTCTATTTGGCATGGGTGAGGCCATATCTGGACTACTGCATCCAGTTTTGGCCCCCCCCCCCCCACACTACAGCAAGGATGTTGACAAATTGGAGAATTCAGCAGAGGGCAACTAAAATGATTACGGGGCTGGGGCACATGATTTATGAGGAAGAGGCTGTGGGAACTGGGGTTATTTAGTCTGCAGAAGAGAAGAGTGAGGGGGGATTTGATAGCAGCCTTCAGCTACCTGAAGGGGGGTTCCAAAGAGGATGGAGCTCGGCTGTTCTCAGTGGTGGCCGATGACAGAACAAGGAGTAATGGTCTCATATTGCAGTGGGGGAGGTCTAGGTTGGATATTAGGAAAAACTGTTTCCCTAGGAGGGTGGTGAAGCATGGGAATGGGTTCCCTAGGGAGGTGATGGAATATCTATCCTTAGAGGTTTTTAAGGCCCGGCTTGACAGAGCCCTGGCTGGGATGATTTAGTTGGGGTTGGTCCTGCTTTGAGCAGGGGGTTGGACTAGATGACCTCCTGAGGTCTCTTCTAACCCTAATCTTCTATGATTCTAAGTAGCTGCAAGTGGTTCCCAAAAGTTTCTTTGTGTTCACATCTGTAAAGATGCTCGGAATGGGCAACAGGGATGGATCACTTGATGATGACCTGTTCTGTTCATTCCCTCTGAAGCACCTGGCTTTGCCCACTCTTGGAAGACAGGACACTGGGCTAGATGGACCATTGGTCTGACCCAGTATGGCTGTTCTTACGTTTTATGTACAGGAATGAGGCACTTATAAATCAGAAATGGGGGAGGGGCTCTAAATTTAAATCAGTTTTAGAGAGAATGCGTTCAAACACTGTGACACTCGATGTATGGAAGAAATAAGTGATCCCCAGCTCCTTCCCCCGAGTCTTATGTGGGGATTAACTGCCAACAGCTGCTCTGAGGGAAGTGGTATAAATGCCTGTGGGTGCAGCCCACCAGCTGGTTCTCCTGGGGCAGATGGTGAGTTGCTGGGCAGGGATGCTGCACCGGCTGGGGTCTGAAATATGAACAGGGGTCTAAGGACTCTACAGCGGCCTCCAGTGGGGGTCGAGGATGCTGAGGCAGTGGAATCGGAGCATCACAGTTATCAAGATTCAAAGCTGGTTGGAGGTGGAGAGGAGGGGAATGACTCTGCTAGATTTTTAGTGCATCCCTTTAACTACTCGCCCACGACAACCTGGCAGCCTCCAGCTTTCTCACAGCACTGTGGTTGTGTTCTCTGAGGAAAGGGGCTTCAAGGAACTGGTATTTCCAGCTGCATTAAAGAATCATAAAGGAGAAGGAAGAGTTAATGTCTTAGAAAAGTCTCCTGTGTGTAAGATGGGTGGGAGGGTGTACAGAAGACAGTATGCTCCAGTTTCTTTTCTCTGGGGTTTCCTTTAGAAAAGTTGAAGCAGGGAGCAAAACCACCTGTGCTCTCTGAGGCTTGAACTCAGGACCTTCAGATTATGAGACTGATATACTACCAATTTCACTAAGAAGACTGTGAAAGGCTTTTGGCTAAGTGCATGTAGGATACTCCTACAGCAGTGACTGGGGCAGGTAAGGTGCCAGGGGTGTGCTGGAAGAAGCAGGGAGATCTGGTGCCCAGAGACCTTTCCTGGCAGCTTTCTCAGCACCAAACTAACCAACTTCCTCTGCCACTGAACAATCCACCAGGGACTAAGAGTAGTACTAGGGGGCTTTCTCCTTGCCACTTCTGCTGGCATGGGCATACGTCTTGGAGGCCTTTCTAGAAGAGAATTTGGAACTGAGTTGGGAAAAACAGTTTCAAAACAGGAAGCTCAGGTTTAGATTCATTTATTTACACTATTAAATAATCCTTCCATCCTAGTATCACAATCAATATAAGTGCTTCAGCCTTATGATTTTCCAGAGGGAAAACTTAACTTCTCTCCAAAGGGAGTTGAGAGAAAACACTTTTCAGAGTCCAGGAGAGACAAGGCAGCTGAGGGTCAGAGCTTCTAGTGGACCAGCTTCTGTTGGTGAAGGCGAGCTTTGGAGCTAACCCAGAACTCTTCTTCAGCTCTGTGTAGACCCAAAGTTTGTCTCTTCCACAAACAGAAGTTAGAACATAAGAACGGCCATACTAGGTCACAGCAAGGGTCCGTCTAGCCCACTACCCTGTCTTCTGACAGTGGCCAATGCCAGGTGCCCAGAGGGAATGAACAGAACCCTCAAGTGATCCATCCCCTGTCGCCCATTCCCAGCTTCTGGCAAAGAGAGGATAGAACACCATCCTTACCCATGCTGGGTAATAGCCATTGATGGACCTGTCCTCCATGAACTTACGTAATCCAGTTTCGAACCCTGTTCTAGTCTTGGCTTTGACAACATCCTCTGACAAAGAGTTCCACAGGTTAACACTGCGTTGTGTGAAGAAATACTTCCTTTTGTTCTTTTCACACCTGCCGCCTAGTCATTTCATTTGGTGACCCCTAGATCTTGTGTTATGAGAAGGAGTAAATAACACTTCCAACCTTGGTCCTTTAAAAGATATTATGTGACCCCCACTCCTTGTGTCTCATGTCCTGGGACTAACATGGATACACCAACATCACAAACAACAAGGTTCAAAATCAATACACATGGAAGAAGCATCTTCCGTTTCATTCCTTATGTCCTGGTCCCATCCTGTGGCCATTTTCTTTCCCTCCTTTCTGTTAAAAGCTTTGGTGTTTTGCACAGAAACATTATTTCCTCAGGAGAGACCAAGGAGTGGGAGCTGCATTCCTGTACCAGTCACTAGAAGGAGGCAAACAAAGGCCTTTAAGATGAGGCGTCCATCACTGTCAAGGTTCCTCCCCCACTCTGAACTCTAGGGTACAGATGTGGGGACCTGCATGAAAAACCTCCTAAGCTTATCTTTACCAGCTTAGGTCAAAACTTCCCCAAGGTACAAAATTTTCCACCCTTTGTCCTTGGATTGGCCGTTACCACCACCAAACTAATACTGGTTACTGGGGAAGAGCTGTTTGGACGCGTCTTTCCCCCCCCAAAATACTTCCCAAAATCTTGCACCCCACTTCCTGGACAAGGTTTGGTAAAAAGCCTCACCAGCTTGCCTAGGTGACTACAGACCCAGACCCTTGGATCTTAAGAACAATGAACAATCCTCCCAACACTTGCACCCCCCTTTTCCTGGGAAATGTTGGATAAAAAGCCTCACCAATTTGCATAGGTGACCACAGACCCAAACCCTTGGATCTGAGAACAATGAAAAAGCATTCAGTTTTCTTACAAGAAGACTTTTAATAAAAATAGAAGTAAATAGAAATAAAGAAATCCCCCCTGTAAAATCAGGATGGTAGATACCTTACAGGGTAATTAGATTCAAAACATAGAGAACCCCTCTAGGCAAAACCTTAAGTTACAAAAAAGATACACAGACAGAAATAGTTATTCTATTCAGCACAATTCTTTTCTCAGCCATTTAAAGAAATCATCATCTAACACGTACCTAGCTAGATTACTTACTAAAAGTTCTAAGACTCCATTCCTGGTCTATCCCTGGCAAAGACAGAATATAGACAGACACACAGACCCTTTGTTTCTCTCCCTCCTCCCAGCTTTTGAAAGTATCTTGTCTCCTCATTGGTCATTTTGGTCAGGTGCCAGCGAGGTTATCTTTAGCTTCTTAACCCTTTACAGGTGAGAGGAGCTTTCCCCTGGTTAGGAGGGATTTCAAAGGGGTTTACCCTTCCCTTTATATTTATGACAATCACTGTCAAAAAATCATCTCCCTCCTGCAGGTCACTGGCAGCCTGAATTTTTTCCTTATCGTCCTGGAGTCTGGGGCTGGAATCAGCACTGTCCAGCCCCTCTGTATGTAGCAGGAACAAACACAAACCTTGTCTTTAAAACAAGCTGTCCCCTTCCTTCTCAGGGAAGATTTTTCTATGATTGAAGTTGAGCTTCAGTTCCCCTCTCCTAGGGGCGGGTTGGGTGTGGGGCCAGCTCCCAATGAGCTCTGTTTTCACCTTTGCTCCCTTCAGTCACTCTGGGATGGTGACTCTGCTCCCAGCTGTCAAGCAGCTTCCAGCCCGTTCACTCTACATGGTCATGTGTCACCCCCTTTGCTAGCACCCATACCCTGCAGGAAAGCTGCTTCTGCCAGCTATGTTGGTGGTATAATGGTGAGTATAGCTGCTTTCCAAAGAGTTGACCTGAGTTCAATTCCCAGTCAACACAATAATGCCTTTACTCCTTTGTTGTTTCCTTGTCTGGAAGTGGTTTAATTTCAGTCACATTGTGGTATAATCACATTATTAATAGAATGAGACAATACATTTCTCAAAGCCCAGCAGATCATAGAGGATGGAGGCATACAAGGGGCTGGAATGTGTCATCTGAGAAAGACAGAACACTTGGAAATCTCTATCTCCCATCCCCTTGCCTTCCATGTTCTGATTCCAGCTGTGTGCGATGTTTTATGATGGGGAAATAAAGTTTTGAGTCAGTTTTTGCTCCTGCAGATTTCTTTGCTGTTACAGTTATAATGACATGAGCAAAAGGGAGGCAAAAAACAAAACAAAACAAAAAAAACCCACCCAAATTGCAATACAGTTAGGGAAAGAGAAGATCACGTGTAAGAGAAAGATTTAAAAATAAAAATTAATACTAAAAAGGGAGCCGGGGGGAAAGAGAACAAGTATGTGAAGATCCCCTTGATATTTCAATTCACATTGCTAGAATCAAAGTTCAGACTTGACGCTGTGGAAAACCTACAACTACCCGTCTCTCTGAACACCTGTGATGAGCAAGCTCGAGTTGGGACACTTGTTCTGCTTCAATCATGTATTGCTTCTCTGTATGTTCTCTGTCTCTTTCTTCTCCCCGCATTTCTCATCTCCAGTGTCGCTGGCTTTCTCTTCTTGCTCCCTGTCATCCTGCCCTTTCCCAGGGACTCACACTCTACAGCATTTAGGAAAAGCCAGAGCTTCCATGTTCTGCACATGATCCTGTGTCAGAGGACGTGTGACCAAGGTCAGAACCAGTCACAAGAACAATATGACCCTTTATTGGAGACTTCTCTGCCTACTCTGCAATTTACACCTGCCCCCCACTAAAGGGGGTGGGGCACAGCTCTGACTGAGATGTCCCACAAGAGAAATTTCAGCCCAAAGACAAATTCGTGTGAATTGTTGAAAAGTGAAGAGCCCCTTTCCCCCCACCCCAAATCCCCAGAACTCTAGTGTCATCCCCATGGCATCAGCACAGGGAACCCAGTGGGATGGGGTTACAGAATACAAGGCGGGAGGGAGCAGGGGAGAGAGGTGACAGGGAGTTTCTCTTTTTCCTTCTCTCTTCACTTTCTGTTCTTCTCTTCTCTTCCAGGAACTGCAGTCACAGCAGGGATGGGTTTGTCTCATTATTAGGGATCCGTGTCTGTCACAGAGGTAGCAGAAGTCATGGATTCTGTGACTTCCTGTGACCTCTCACTTCTGCAGTGGCCACTGTGGCTGACTCCAGGGCCACCCAAGCAGCTGGCCCTGGGGACCACCCGAGCAGTGGCCAATGCAGCTGGCCCTGGGAACTGCTTGAGCAGCAGTTCTGAGGGCAGCAGGAGTAGCCGCAGCTCAGTGGTTCCCAGTAAGCACTCCTGGGGTGGTCAGAGAAGCAGCTGGCCCCTGGGGCTCCCCCCCAGCAGCAGTTGGAGTGGCAGCCGGCCCCTGGATCTTCTCCCTCTGCAGGTGATGCCATGGGCCCCCACAGCTGGTGCCACGGATCCCCTGGACTCCGCTCCCCAAGATTCAATGCGGGGTATTTATGGTATAGGTCATGGGCAATGATTTTTTGTTTCTTGCCCGTGATGTGTCTATGACATTTATTAAAAATACCTGTGATTAAATCATCGCCTTACTCATTATTGATCAAATAAATCAAAAGGCTTCCACCTGCAAGTGGATTTAGCCCAGGACCCTCAGAGTCAACAGCTGTTACACCCCCCACTGAGTTCTGTGATCAGGTGTCCTTGCGCTGGAAGCCTCCTTTTTAAATCCTAAAATAGCATTTTTGCACCCGGGGGGCTGAAATTTTGCACAGGACATTGTAGCTCCACTGTTATTTTATTGAATTGCTTCAAAACAGAAAGTCTCCCAAGGGCCAGGCTCTCTGCCATGGAAACAGCTGCCACAGCTCTCCAGGAGTCTGTGCACCACTCAGCAAAGTACAAACCTGCTCCGCACTGAAGTGAGGTCAGACAGTGACAGTAACGCGAATACTTCAGACTATTAACCCTAGGTCCCTTTCTTTCTTTAACCCAGGACATGCCAGTCAACGGTTAGCCATGGCGTTATCTTCATCTTAAAATACCTCTCAGTATGTTTAACAGAGGAAGTGAAACCCCCTCCCACCAATGGCTCCCTGTTAAGGAGTTTTACCGTACCAGCCCCTGGAGACTGGTTTACACACTTAGAGCTTTTTCTCTTCAAACCCCTTATCCCAATCTATGGGCCAACCTCCGCATTTCAGAGTTCAGAATTTACTCTTATCACCCTAGTACGGCACTTTCCATGTGAATTGGGCAAAGCAAGTGGGGGAAGGTACATGGCTTATGAAAACAAATGCTCTGGGTGAGGCCTGAACTCATAACCTCAGCAGTGTTCCCCCCTCCACTAAAACCAGTTGCATCACCACAGATGCTTCTTAGGCAAAGTTGGGAAGTAGGCAGTTACCTGTGTCTTTGGTTAGCACCTCTGGGTGGTAAATAAAAGGCTGATGGTTCAAATCTAACTGACAATGGAGCTTTTTAGCAATGAGAATCCAGAACATTTTAACAGGAAGAAAATCTCCTCTAGTCTCATCTAGCCCCTTTTGAATCATAGAATCATAGAATATCAGGGTTGGAAGGGACCTCAGGAGGTCATCTAGTCCAACCCCCTGCTCAGACCAGGATCAATCCCCAATTAAATCATCCCAGCCAGGGCTTTATCAAGCCTGACCTTAAAAACTTCTAAGGAAAGAGATTCCACCACCTCCCTAGGTAACGCATTCCAGTGTTTCACCACCCTCCTAGTGAAAAACTTTTTCCTAATATCCAACCTAAACCTCCCCCACTGCAACTTGAGACCATTACTCCTTGTCCTGTCCTCTTCTACCACTGAGAATAGTCTAGAACCATCCTCTTTGGAACCACCTCTCAGGTAGTTGAAAGCAGCTATCAAATCCCCCCTCATTCTTCTCTTCTGCAGACTAAACAATCCCAGTTCCCTCAGCCTCTCCTCATAAGTCATGTGTTCCAGATCCCTAATCATTTTTGTTGCCCTTCACTGGACTCTTTCCAATTTATCCACATCCTTCTTGTAGTGTGGGGCCCAAAACTGGACACAGTACTCCAGATGAGGCCTCACCAATGTCGAATAGAGGGGAACGATCACGTCCCTCAATCTGCTGGCTATGCCCCTACTTATACATCCCAAAATGCCATTGGCCTTCTTGGCAACAAGGGCACACTGTTGACTCATATCCAGCTTCTCGTCCACTGTCACCCCTAGGTCCTTTTCCGCAGAACTGCTGCCTAGCCACTCGGTCCCTAGTCTGTAGCGGTGCATTGGGTTCTTCCGTCCTAAGTGCAGGACCCTGCTCTTATCCTTGTTGAACCTCATCAGGTTTCTTTTGGCCCAATCCTCCAATTTGTCTAGGTCCCTCTGTATCCTATCCTTGCCCTCCAGTATATTTACCACTCCTCCTAGTTTAGTATCATCCGCAAATTTGCTGAGAGTGCAAACCACACCATCCTCCAGATCACTTATGAAGATATTGAACAAAACCGGCCCCAGGACCGACCCTTGGGGCACTCCACTTGACAGCGGCTGCCAACTAGACATGGAGCCATTGATCACTACTCGTTGAGCCCGACAATCTAGCCAACTTTCTACCCACCTTATAGTGCATTCATCCAGCCCATACTTCTTTAACTTGCTGACAAGAATACTGTGGGAGACCGTGTCAAAAGCTTTGCTAAAGTCAAGAAACAATACATCCACTGCTTTCCCTTCATCCACAGAACCAGTAATCTCATCATAGAAGGCGATTAGATTAGTCAGGCATGACCTTCCCTTGGTGAATCCATGCTGACTGTTCCTGATCACTTTCCTTTCGTGTAAGTGCTTCAGGATTGATTCCTTGAGGACCTGCTCCATGATTTTTCCAGGGACTGAGGTGAGGCTGACTGGCCTGTAGTTCCCAGGATCCTCCTTCTTCCCTTTTTTAAAGATGGGCACTACATTAGCCTTTTTCCAGTCATCCGGAACTTCCCCCGTTCGCCACGAGTTTTCAAAGATAATGGCCAATGGCTCTGCAATCACAGCCGCCAATTCCTTTAGCACTCTCGGATGCAACGCGTCCGGCCCCATGGACTTGTGCACGTCCAGCTTTTCTAAATAGTCCCTAACCACCTCTTTCTCCACAGAGGGCTGGGCACCTACTCCCCATGCTGTGATGCCCAGCACAGCAGTCTGGGAGCTGACCTTGTTCGTGAAGACAGAGGCAAAAAAAACATTGAGTACATTAGCTTTTTCCACATCCTCTGTCACTAGGTTGCCTCCCTCATTCAGTAAGGGGCCCACACTTTCCTTGGCTTTCTTCTTGTTGCCAACATACCTGAAAAAACCCTTCTTGTTACTCTTAACATCTCTGGCTAGCTGCAGCTCCAGGTGTGATTTGGCCCTCCTGATTTCATTCCTACATGCCCGAGCAATCTTTTTATACTCTTCCCTGGTCATCTGTCCAATCTTCCACTTCTTGTAAGCTTCTTTTTTATGTTTAAGATCCGCAAGGATTTCACTGTTAAGCCAAGCTGGTCGCCTGCCATATTTACTATTCTTTTGACACATCAGGATGGTTTGTCCCTGTAACCTCAATAGGGATTCCTTGAAATACAGCCAGCTCTCCTGGACTCCTTTCCCCCCTCATGTTATTCCCCCAGGGGATCATACCCATCAGTTCCCTGAGGGAGTCGAAGTCTGCTTTCCTGAAGTCCAGGGTCCATATTCTGCTGCTTACCTTTCTTCCCTGTGTCAGGATCCTGAACTCAACCAACTCATGGTCACTGCCTCCCAGATTCCCATCCACTTTTGCTTCCTCCACTAATTCTACCCGGTTTGTGAGCAGCAGGTCAAGAAAAGCTCCCCCCGTAGTTGGCTCCTCCAGCACTTGCACCAGGAAATTGTCCCCTACACTTTCCAAAAACTTCCTGGATTGTCTGTGCACCGCTGTATTGCTCTCCCAGCAGATATCAGGAAGATTAAAGTCGCCCATGAGAACCAGGGTGTGTGATCTAGTAGCTTCTGTGAGTTGCCGGAAGAAAGCCTAGTCCACCTCATCCCCCTGGTCCGGTGGTCTATAGCAGACTCCCACCATGACATCACCCTTGTTGCTCACACTTCTAAACTTAATCCAGAGACACTCAGGTTTTTCTGCAGTTTCGTACCGGAGCTCTGAGCAGTCATACTGCTCTCTTACATACAGTGCAACTCTCCGACCTTTTCTGCCCTGCCTGTCCTTCCTGAACAGTTTATAACCATCCATGACAGTACTCCAGTCATGTGAGTTATCCCACCAAGTCTCTGTTATTCCAATCATCTCATAGTTCCTTGACATCACCAGGACCTCCAGTTCTCCCTGCTTGTTTCCAAGGCTTTGTGCATTTGTATATAGGCACTTGAGATAACCTTCTGATCGCCCCTCATTCTCAGTATGAGGTAGGAGCCCTCCCCTCACAGACGTTCCTGCCTGTGCTTCCTCCCGGTATCCCGCTTTCCCACTTACCTCAGGGCTTTGGTCTCCTTCCCCCGGTGAACCTAGTTTAAAGCCCTCCTCACTAGGTTAGCCAGCCTGCTCGCAAAGATGCTCTTCCCTCTCTTTGTTAGGTGGAGCCCATCTCTCCCCAGCACTCCTCCTTCATGGAACACCATCCCATGGTCAAAGAATCCAAAGCCTTCTCTCCGATACCACCTGCATAGCCATTCGCTGACTTCCACGATTCGACAGTCCCTACCCCGGCCTTTTCCTTCCATGGGGAGGATGGACGAGAACACTACTTGCACCTCAAACTCCTTTAACCTTCTTCCCAGAGCCACGTAGTCCGCAGTGATCCGCTCAAGGTCATTCTTGGCAGTATCGTGGGTGCCCACGTGGAGAAGCAGGAAGGGGTAGCGATCTGAGGGCTTGATGAGTCTCGGAGTCTCTCTGTCACATCGGGAATCTTAGCCCCTGGCAAGCAGCAGACTTCTCTGTTTTCCCAGTCAGGGCGGCAGACAGATGACTCAGTCCCCCTGAGGAGAGAGTCCCCGACCACCACCACCCGCCTCCTTCTCTTGGGAGTGGTGGTTGTGGAACCCCCAACTCTTTGCCAGAGGATGTTGTGAAGGCCAAGACTGTAACAGGGTTCAAAAAAGAACAAGATAAGTGCATGGAGGATAGGTCCATCAATAGCTATTAGCCAGGATGGGCAGGGATGGTGTCCCTAGCCTCTGTTAGCCAGAAACTGGGAATGGGAAATGGGATGGATCACTTGGTGATTATCTGTTCTGTTCATTCCCTCTGGGGCATCTGGCTTTGGCCACCGTCGGAAGACAGGACACTGGGCTAGATGGACCTTTGGTCTGACCCAATATGGCCGTTCTTATGTTCCTATGTAACATTGATAATGGGTGGGTATGGGGGAGGGTGTCTGCGTGGTTAAGGGGAAAAAGAATGGAGAACTAACACTGGGGCCCAGAGAGATTCCCCCACAGGCTGGAGACATCCCCTGCTTCCCACCATCACCTAGCTGTGGGAAGAACAACTTGGAATTGCTTGGAGAAGACACCTTTAAAAACACAAGTGTAACATGCTTATTACATTTTAATAAGATCAAAACTTCCTGAAACCCAGTGTCACAATCACTGAAATGAGTTTGTCCTGATATTTTACTGGCTGCAGGCACAAAGGAAGAAAAATTACACTTCCGGTTCAGAGTCAATGCACACACAAGAATCAAAGGGCTTTTTATTCCTTAGGTTCTGCCACCATAAGCTGCTTCCATTTCATTTCAATCCTTTCCCAAGATTTCTCATTGTGCAAAGCAACATTACGCCCTTGTGAGAGACCAGACCAGAGGCTGCATTCATTTAACCTACCAAAAAAACCCCAAGCAGAAACATAGATTAGGACCTATGTACTCTCCAGGTTCCTCCAGCCCAACCTTCTACTGATGCACCTCAACCCACAGCCATGCAGGGTTTGAAGCTTGCATTGCTTAAATTCCATGACACTGAGGGATTTCAGCTCCCCTTTGTCCAAAGAAAACCTTCACCCCACTCCCAACCAGGTTCTTGTCCATGGGATCACTGTTGGGGTCTGGGTCCCTGTTTGTCTATTCTCTCTATCTAGGACAAGCCAGCGTGCCTCTATATAAATCCATGGTATGCCCACATCTTGAATACTGCGTGCAGATGTGGTCACCCCATCTGAAAAAAGGTATATTGTAATTGGAAAAGGTTCAGAAAAGGGCAACAAAAATTATTAGGGGTATGGAACAGCTTCCATACGAGGAGTGATTAATAAGACTGGGACTTTTCAGCTTGGAAAAGAGATGATAAAGGTCTATAAAACAATGACTGGGTTGGAGAAAGTAAATAAGGAAGTGTTGTTTACTCCTCTTGACACAAGAACTAGGGGTCACCAAATGAAAGGAAGAGGCAGCAGGTTTAAACCAAACAAAAGGAAACATTTTTTCACATAACACTCAGTCAACCTGTGGCACCCTGGGGCACCTGGGATTGGCCACTGTGAGAAGACAGGATACTGGGCTAGATGGACCTTTGATCTGACCCAGTGTGGCCGTTCTTATGAACTGGGGTATATGAGAGTACCTCTGTGGAGCTACCCTTCTCCTTCCCCTTCTATGCTCTCACGTTTCATTGACTCCAGCCTTTTTTCTGTTCATCATCAGCATCATGTAAACAAGCTGCCCTCACCTCCTGTCCCCTAAAGGGACAGTGTCTCCTGTCTTGTGTAAATCACTGATCTCTCTCAGCACTGACTGTCCCTCCGTGTCCTTGCCCCTCAGTCTGTGCTGATGGGACCCTTCCCTCCAATCCTGGAGGATTCTCCCTTCTCCTTCCTCATCAAGCAGTCCAGTGGGTGGGAATCTTAAAAGCACCCAGCTGATTTAGGAGCAGAAACCCCCGCAGACCTTCCATGCAATTGGCACTTTGCCCTCACTGCTCAGGATTGAAACTTGTGCAGGGAGACTGGTGGACCACATCCCAGCTGGGCATGAGCAAGCAGCAGGGTAAAAGACAAACTTGGAGATGCTGGGGATTGAACCCAGGGCCTCATACATGCAAACCATGTGCTCTACCACTGAGCTACATCCCCAAACTGACCTTATCTGCTGGTTGTCACATTCAGAGCCTGTCTCTTTCCAATGCATCCAGTGGTTTACAAGCTTCATGGGAAGCCCTTTTCCCCCCGATCATGCTCTCGTGGAGGTTGCTGGTTCATAGGGGTCACTTTGCAGCAGGGCCAGATTCTATGTGTGGGGGAGAGAGAGTGCCTGCCCTGGACTCAGGGTGCAGAGTTACAATCGTCCCTCTCCCCTGCATTGGGGAGGGTGATGCTGCAATTACCTGCTGCAAGGTCATGGTGGAGGGGGGCTCTGTGAACAGCTCAATCCCTGACCCTGGTGGCAGAAATGGTGTGGGGAGCTCCAGCTGTTTCTAGGACCTACTATTTCCACCTGCCTCTAAAGTTCAGCTTTCCCCAGCACATTCACTGCAGTGCAACTGGGTCACTGTTTCTATGGCTGACGGCAAAGAATCGCTCCCAGTTTCCCTTCTATCTGCAGCATGATTAGCCTGTGTCAGTGGTTAATGAGGTGGATCTAGTTGTAGATTGTTATTCATTCCCCACCTGGACAATTCAGATAGTTCCATTCCTACTCAAATCCCCAGCACCTCAGTGACCCCAGTAGCAAGGGTTGGGGTTTCCCTGAGGGCCTGAGATTTTCAGGGTCATTTTTCCCCTCAACCTTGAGTGAACTCAGCTTTTTTCCCCCATCCCAGACATTCCATGTAATAACTGTAGCAGCATAAAGAAAGAGGGGAAGGAACATCTCACGGCCAGGGCTGGATGTGCCCAGGGCCCCCTGCTTGTCCATTGTTTCCATGGAATTTGACACCCTGCTTTGCACAAGGGAAAGAAAGATCTTGCTGTTCCTGCGTCTGTGCAAAGAAAATTGTGCTTCTGTATGAAAAAGAGGCGGGAAATGGCCCCACGGTGAGACAATATCCTCAGGATTAAGAGCAAAGGACTTAGGCTGAGAGCTGATTTAACTCCACTCATCTGGGATTTAATAAATTCTCTTCCATGGAAACACTGGGAACTTGTGACATTGCTCCAGACTCTGGGGGTTCGGCCTCCTTTAACTCTTGGTAGAAATGTGACCTTGATTCCAAGAAAGAAGAGAGGAGATGCCTGAAGCTGACCCCAGACCGAGGTCTCCTGGATGGTGGGAAACATCCTTTGCTGCTGCCAGGGGACAGGTGGCAACCGGTGACATCCCAGGGCTGGGATGAAAGGGGAATGTTGCATGGACTTGACCATGCAGGCCCCATCCTGCTTCTCAGAGCTCACAGGAGAGAATCTAGAGAAGGGTGAGTCATTTCTCAGCTGCATTCGGAGGAGAAGCCAGTAGCTGTCCTGAACAGACACCCAGGTGAGCAACCACAGCAGTTCTGTGGAAAGCTCTGGTTGTCAGGGGATCCAGCTAGGAGAGTGAGCGCTGGGAGCTCTGCAGTTTTACAGTGGGGAGGAGGGCCAGACCAGTAGGACTGTGTAACGATGCTGGTTCTGGCGGGACCCAACCGCGAGTGCTAATTCAGGACAAATAGCTTCAAGCAGGGCAGTTACAGCCCAAGGCTGGGGTTTCTGGGTACACCAAGGCAAACAAAACCAGCCCAGCCAGAGAAGACTTTGGTTTTACCCCACTGGCTAACCACAAGTCACACAAGTAATTCCCTTAGACACTCCAATTTCCCAGTATCGCCTCATTATGGGGACAAACGGTCATGAAAACCGATGCCCCAGTAAAAGAAAAAAAGGTTCTCTTGATCCTAAAGGGCCAGGCCCCAGACCCAGGTAAATATACAAATCAGATCTTACCCACAAATCACGCTGTTGCCAATCCATCAGAATCTAAAATCTAAAGGGTTATTCATAAAAGGAAAAAGATAGAGATGAGAGCTAGAATTGGTTAAATGGAGTCAATTACATACAGTAATGGCAAAGTTCTTGGTTCAGGCTTGCAGCAGTGATAGAATAAACTCCAGGTTCAAATCCAGTCTCTGGAGAACATCCCCAGCTGGGATGGGTCTTTCAGTCCTTGGTTCAAAGCTTCAGTGCAGCAAAGTCCCTCCAGAGGTATGAAGCAGGATTGAAGACAAGATGGAGGAGCTGCAGCAGCTTTTTACAGTCTCTTGCCGTGTGGTCTCTCTCTTTGTCCCAAAGACAAGCTGCCCATCCCATGGCCTGGAAAAACCTCAGAGTTCTGTCTATAGGCAGGTCCCTGCACACCTTGCTGAGTCCCAAGGCATGTCTGCCTTCTCTCACTGGGTCAATTGTATCGCTGATGGTCCTTAATGGGCCATCAAGCAGGCTAGGCGGAGCTGACATCAACTTGTCTGGGGTGTCACCCAAAAGCAGTAGCACAAGTTTGAAATACAGACAGTAGAGAGCCAATATTCATAACTTCAACTACAAAAATGATATCCACATCTAGACAACAAAACTATAACCAGCAAACCATCACCTTGTCTTCAATTTGACCTCATTTGACCCCCTTTAAATAAGATTTGGTGCCACTACAGGACCTTGGTTGTAACAATGTTCTATATGGTCCCAGTTCAAGTTAATAACATCACAGGCTGGCTCAGGAGTCACAGGTGGCTTTGTCAGTGGGGAGGCTGGAGGTCACATGTTGCGGGGGTGGGGAAGTAGGGACTACAGGATGTGGGCCTGGTTAAAATGAAACTGCACCAAAAACCTTCTGCTTTGCTCCAGCTAAGGGCCCTACTTTGGCCTCTCCCCCTATCATAAAAATCTCCATCTCTACCCTGGCTCTCAGAAACCCCCCTCTCCCCCATGGGTATTTTCATGGTTTCTTCCTTTTTTCATGGTCTTGTACAAATATTTTTGCCATGGAAATGATCAAGTACATTTAAAATGAGAAAAACAACCAAACAACACATCTGTGTCTCCTTCACCAGGCATGGTATTGTGTCTGAATTTTTCTACTGAAAAGTCTTGGCAGGCAGAGTCACCCCTACATTTATTTCACTCAGGCCCAGGACTTGCACCCAGCAGTTCTTGGGGCTGTGGGACAGAAATGAGCTACACTGGCAGCAGCGAGGGGGGACGGGTGGGACTGAGCTGTCTGGGGAATATTTTAATCCCTATCTATTTTTCAGAGGATTAAATCAATGCAGCTTCCACTTCTCCTTCTCTCCCCAGGAAATAACGTTTCTGTGCAAAGTACCCAAACCTTTTAACAATAAGAAGTGAAATGAAATGCCCACATGATGGCATCAGAACCTAAGAAATGAGAAGCCATGTTCTTGTTCAATGTGCATTGAAGCTGAAAAGGGAGAGGTTTTCTCTTTGACTCCTAGGGCCCCACTCTAATCCACTAGACACCCCTTTCCTCTCACAGCCAGGAATAGAACCCAGGAGTCATGACAACTAGCCCCCCTACTCTAGCCCTCTAGACCCTTCTCCCTGGGACAAAGGAGAAGCTCTGATGCCCCTGTGCTGTTCCCTCACCTCCCTACTTGTACTGCACTTGAAACCTAATGGGGTTTCCTTAGGCAGTTTTGAATCTTGCTCCCAGGAAGGGTGTAATTTTAGGTGCAGTTTCAAATAGTGCAATTAACCAGCCAGAAGGGGCAGCAGGTATGAGTGTAGGAGGTATTGAAATAATTATAGCAAAGTACTTCAGAAAAACAGTTATTAATGAAGTATCATAAAAAGTCAGCATAAAGAATGAGGAGTACTTGTGGCACCTTAGAGACTAACAAATTTATTTGGGCATAAGCTTTCATGGCATTTATTTGGGCATAAGGTTTCCACTTCATCAGATGCATGCAGTGGAAAATATAGTAGGAAGACACACACAGAGAGAGAACACAAAAAATAGGGGTTACCATACGAACTCTAACGAGTAATCAAGTAAGGTATTATCAGCAGGAGAAAAAAAAACTTTTGTAGTGATAATCACGATGGCCCATTTCAAACAGTTGACAAGAGGGTGTAGGGGAAAAATTAGCATGGAGAAATATTTCAGAGTAACAGCCGTGTTAGTCTATATTCACAAAAAGAAAAGGAGTACTTGTGGCACCTTAGAGACTAACCGATTTATTTGAGGATAAGCTTTCGTGAGCTACAGCATCCGATGAAGTGAGCTGTAGCTCACGAAAGCTTATGCTCAAATAAACTGGTTAGTCTCTAAGGTGCCACAAGTACTCCTTTTCATGGAGAAATAGTTCTTAGTTTGTGTAATGACTTATCCACTCCCAGTCTTTATTCAAGCCTAATTTAATGGTGTCCAGTTTGCAAATTAATTCCAGTTCTGCAGTTTCTCTTTGGAGTCTGTTTTTGAAGTTTTCTGTTGAAGAATTACGACTTTTAGGTCTGTAATTGAGCGTCCAGGGAGGTTGAAGTGTTCTCCGCCTGGTTTTTGAATGTTATAATTCTTGACATCTGATTTGTGTCAATTTATTCTTTTGCATAGAGACTGTCCAGTTTGACCAATGTACATGGCAGAGGGGCATTGCTGGCACATGATGGCATATATCACATTGGTAGATGTGCAGGTGAATGAGCCTCTGATGACATGGCTAATGTGATTAGGTCCTATGATGGTGTCCCCTGAATAGATATGTGGACAGAGTTGGCACTGGGGTTAGTTGCAAGGATAGGTTCTTGGGTTAGTGTTTTTGTTGTGTGGTTGCTGGTGAGTATTTGCTTCAGGTTGGGGAGTTGTCTGTAAGCGAGGACTGGCCTGTCTCCCAAGATCTGTCAGAGGGAGGGATCATCCTTCAGGGTAGGTTGTAGCTCCTTAATGGTGCTCTGGAGAGGTTTTAGTTGGGGGCTGAAGGTGACGGCTAGTGGCGTTTGTTACTTTCTTTGTTGGGCCTGTCCTGTAGTAGGTGACTTCTGGGTACTCGTCTGCCTCTGTCAATCTGTTTCTTCACTTCAACAGGTGGATATTCTAGTTGTAAGAATGCTTGATAGAGATCTTGTAGGTGTTTGTCTCTGTCTGAGGGGTTGGCGCAAATGCGGTTGTATCTTAGAACTTGGCTGTAGACAATGGATCATGTGGTGTGATTTGGATGAAAGCTGGAGGCATGTAGGTAGGAATAGCGGTCAGTAGATTTCTGGTATAGGGTGGTGTTTATGTGACCATCGCTTATTAGCACCGTAGTGTCCAGGAAGTGGATCTTTTGTGTGGACTGGTCCAGACTGAGGTTAATGGTGGGATGGAAATTGTTGAAATCATGGTGGAATTCCTCAAGGGCTTCTTTTCCATGGGTCCAGATGATGAAGATGTCATCAATGTAGCGCAAGTAGAGTAGGGGCATTAGGGGACGAGAGCTAAGGAAGAGTTGTTCTAAGTCAGCCATAAAAATGTTGGCATATTGTGGGGCCATGCGGGTACCCATAGCAGTGCCGCTGATTTGAAGGTATACATTGTCCCCAAATGTGAAATAGTTGTGGGTGAGGACAAAGTCACAAAGTTCAGACACCAGGTTTCCCCTGACATTATCGGGGATACTGTTTCTGACAGCTTGTAGTCCATCTTTGTGTGGAATGTTGGTGTAGAGGGCTTCTACATCCATAGTGGCCAGGATGGTGTTTTCTGGAAGATCACCAATGGATTTCCTGGACGCTACTGTGCTAATAAGCGATGGTCAAATAACCACCACCCTATACCGGAAACCTTCTAACTGCTATACTTACCTACATGCCTCCAGCTTCCATCCAGGACACACCACACGATCCATCGTCTACAGCCAAGCTCTGCGATACAACCACATTTGCGCCAATCCCTCAGACAGAGACAAACACCTACAAGATCTCTATCAAGCATTCTTACAACTACAATACCCCCCTGTTGAAGTGAAGAAACAGATTGACAGAGCCGGAAGAGTACCCATAAGTCACCTACTACAGGACAGGCCTAACAAAGAAAATAACAGAACGCCACTAGCCCTCACCTTCAGCCCCCAACTAAAACCTCTCTAGCGCATCATCAAAGATCTGCAACCTATCCTGAAAAATGATCCTGCACTCTCACAGATCTTGGGAGACAGACCAGTCCTCGCTTACAGACAGCCCCCCAACCTGAAGCAAATACTCTCCAGCAACCATACACCACACAACAAAAACACTAACCCAGGAACCTATCCTTGCAACAAAGCCCGATGCCAATTCTGTCCACATATTTAGTCAAGTGACACCATCATAGGACCTAATCACATTAGCCACCCTATCAGGGGCTCATTCACCTGCACATCTACCAATGTGATATATGCCATCATGTGCCAGCAATGCCCCTCTGCCATGTACATTGGCCAAACCGGACAGTCTCTATGCAAAAGAATAAATGGACACAAATCTGACATCAGGAATCATAACTTTCAAAAACCGGTAGGAGAACATTTCAACCTCTTTGGTCACTGAGTAACAGACTTAAAGGTGGCAATTTTGCAACAGAAAAGCTTCAAAAACTGACTCCAATGAGAAACTGCTGAGCTTGAATTAATGTGCAAACTAGATACCATTAACTTGGGTTTGAATAGAGACTGGGAGTGGCTGGGTCATTACACATATTGAATCTATTTCCCCATGTTAAGTATCCTCACACCTTCTTGCCAGCTGTCTAAATGGGCCATCTTGATTATCACTACAAAAGTTTTTTTCTCCTGCTGATAATAGCTCATCTTAATTAATTAAGGTATGGCTACTTCCACCTTTTCATGTTATTTGTATGTATAGCTTCTTACTATATGTTCCATTCTATGCATCCGATGAATAGGGACTATTTAGAAAAGCTGGACGTGCACAAGTCCATGGGGCCGGACGAGTTGCATCCGAGAATGCTGAAGGAATTGGCGGCTGTGATTGCAGAGCCATTGGCCATTATCTTTGAAAACTCGTGGCGAACTGGGGAAGTCCCGGATGACTGGAAAAAGGCTAATGTAGTGCCAATCTTTAAAAAAGGGAAGAAGGAGGATCCTGGGAACTACAGGCCAGTCAGCCTCACCTCAGTCCCTGGAAAAATCATGGAGCAGGTCCTCAAAGAATCAATCCTGAAGCACTTGCATGAGAGGAAAGTGATCAGGAACAGCCAGCATGGATTCACCAAGGGAAGGTCATGCCTGACTAATCTAATCGCCTTTTATGATGAGATTACTGGTTCTGTGGATGAAGGGAAAGCAGTGGATGTATTGTTTCTTGACTTTAGCAAAGCTTTTGACACGGTCTCCCACAGTATTCTTGTCAGCAAGTTAAGGAAGTATGGGCTGGATGAATGCACTACAAGGTGGGTAGAAAGCTGGCTAGATTGTCGGGCTCAACGGGTAGTGATCAATGGCTCCATATCTAGTTGGCAGCCAGTATCAAGTGGAGTGCCCCAAGGGTCGGTCCTGGGGCCAGTTTTGTTCAATATCTTCATAAATGATCTGGAGGATGGTGTGGATTGCACTCTCAGCAAATTTGCGGATGATACTAAACTGGGAGGAGTGGTAGATGCTGGAGGGGAGGGATAGGATACAGAAGGACCTAGACAAATTGGAGGATTGGGCCAAAAGAAATCTGATGAGGTTCAACAAGGATAAGTGCAGGGTCCTGCACTTAGGACGGAAGAACCCAATGCACCGCTACAGACTAGGGACCGAATGGCTAGGCAGCAGTTCTGCGGAAAAGGACCTAGGGGTGACAGTGGACGAGAAGCTGGATATGAGTCAGCAGTGTGCCCTTGTTGCCAAGAAGGCCAATGGCATTTTGGGATGTATAAGTAGGGGCATAGCGAGCAGATCGAGGGACGTGATCGTTCCCCTCTATTCGACATTGGTGAGGCCTCATCTGGAGTACTGTGTCCAGTTTTGGGCCCCACACTTCAAGAAGGATGTGGATAAATTGGAGAGAGTCCAGCGAAGGGCAACAAAAATGATTAGGGGACTGGAACACATGAGTTATGAGGAGAGGCTGAGGGAACTGGGCTTGTTTAGCCTGCAGAAGAGAAGGATGAGGGGGGATTTGATAGCTGCTTTCAACTACCTGAAAGGGGGTTCCAAAGAGGATGGCTCTAGACTGTTCTCAATGGTAGCAGATGACAGAACGAGGAGTAATGGTCTCAAGTTGCAGTGGGGGAGGTTTAGATTGGATATTAGGAAAAACTTTTTCACTAAGAGGGTGGTGAAACACTGGAATGCGTTACCTAGGGAGGTGGTAGAATCTCCTTCCTTAGAGGTTTTTAAGGTCAGGCTTGACAAAGCCCTGGCTGGGATGATTTAACTGGGAATTGGTCCTGCTTCGAGCAGGGGGTTGGACTAGATGACCTTCTGGGGTCCCTTCCAACCCTGATATTCTATGATTCTATGATTCTATGATACTTCCCAAGAGTTTGTTTCTTCTGTAATTAATTGATCTCGGCCCGGTGTCTGGCCATGGAATTTACTATTTATTATTTGTATCCCAGCATATTTAAAGACAAAACTGCTTTACAAAGGCTCCTTTATTTGAGGTTATACAAACAGGCCATGCACACACCTATTTCAAGGGGATGGAATTTTCCTGACCCACAGAGAACTTAAAATAACACGCTCAAGATCACGCATTCCTTAGGAGAAAATGAAGGGAGAAAAAAACAAAAACAAAAACCACCAAACTTTTGATGTTTCTACCCAAATGATCAATGAGACCAGAAAGTGTGACTAGAGAAGTAAGACTGTGCAATTAACTATCCGGTACTACACTAACTCTGCAGTTACTTAGATGCAGACACAACCAGCTCTATGGTTGGTAACCTTACAGAGACTCTGCTGCTGATCATGAACTAAAAACACATTCCCTTTAAACAGCTGCCATATGAATGCATCTGAAAGTCACAAGGAACAGCGATCTGTGTTAAAGGAAGGTTGCCATTTATTAGACCCCCAATTTCTATTGTGTGCACAAAGAGAGGTTTGAATGTGTAACAGGTAGTTTGGTAAATCTTGGTTATTTTATTTTTGTCAGAGGTTCCTGTCCACCTCCAGTAGAGTTTTCAGTCCCAATGGCAACTTACTTACCAAATGTAACACAAACTAGTCCATTCCTCCCAAGGGGATGGGGTTCTTGTTCTTCTGCACATTGTAGCCCACGGAGACCAAGGACCTGCAAATGTGCCTTCACATTATACCTTTGTTTAATTGATGAAAACATAAAATAGACACTTCGAGGATTGGAACTGATTTCAGCAGAGGGACCTGTTTGCTAGGTTTTTATGCATTTGCACAGGAAAACATTGAGTGTTTCCATTCAGTTCAGGTATCCCTATTCAGTGGAACTCCTGAACATAATGGAAATGGATATGCAATTATTTTTGTTAAAGGAACAGCTTTCTAAGGGGACACTTGGATTTGAACCAAGGACCACTTGATCTCCAGTCAAACGTATACCCCCATGACATTTGTCTACGTGAGTCAGTGGTCTTAAGGGTCTTGAAGGACAGGCCCTGCCTCAGCAAACTCCTTTTCCATTTCCAGAACAGTGGTTTTAAAAATGGGGTTTGATTAAACTTTATATATACATGTAGACCCCACAGCTTTACCAATAAAATAAAAACCAGCAGGACCTTATTAAAGGGAAAAAGGCAAAATACCACATTTATTGTGAATACAGAAAGAATCATAGTAAGCAGTTAGTTATAGTTATAACATTCCATTCAATCTCAAATTTATTCTCACATTCATTCATTCATTCATTCATTCATACACACACACACACACACACACACACAGGTTCTGCAAGGTTGTTATCATAGTTACCAGCCTTAGAGTTGCTCATGCCAAGTCACTGGCCAGGTGGCCTGGACATGAGGAGGGAGCAGGGCCTTGTCAGATGCTCATCTGATGCTCCTGGAAGTTGGTTTGCAGAATCAGACCCCAAAGTTCTCACTTTTTAGAGTCTATTTTTATAGGAATTTCTTCCTATGCCAGTCTATGGGAATTGCTTCATCATGCTGTTGCTGAATCAATCAGCAGATAGCACATTCCTGACGGCTCCAAGATGTTATCTTGTTCTTTGGTTCTCCCATCCTTGAGGCTGTTGGGTGGATTCCAGTCTGCCCTCCGGGGGGGGGGGGTCCTCTGGTTATTTCCACTTGACGCCTTCTTCAGCCGATGGACACTGGATTCTTAGGCTGGCACCTCCCTGATCATTCAGTTATTATCCACACCAAGCATCCATCCACATACATCCTCTATCTCTATTTTAATCACAATTGTTAATACAACAAAAGGGCGGGGAGTCTCTGGGTGCTGTTTCTGTTGTTACAGAGTATTGCTTTGAGTCTCTCTCTGTGTGAATTGCTTTGAGAACAGACTCTGTCTTAGAACGTACTAACACAATTAGCAGCTTGCAAGTTTCACACACAGAGGGAGAGAAACAGCACCAAAAACCAACAGACCTCTTAATTAGTAATACCCTGGAATTTAAACTCTGGGGAATCAAACTCATTTGTGATTTTAATACAGAACTTCTTTAATATGATCCAACATAATCCCCCTTTTGACACTAAGATTTATAATCGTCAGTGTCACTTTCTATGTAGCCTATTCAAGAGAAAGTACTGTGAGGCAATTTGAGTTTGTGATTCCAATTCATGCCACATACATGATCCTAGTGATGTATCTTTACTACAAGGTTCTGGGGCAACAGGCAAGGTGAGGCACACCCACTTTTGAGGAGTCCATTCGGTACAACCTCTAGTGTCCAATAGCTTCCCTCCCTCCCCAGCCCACTGGCTCAAGGTCCAGGGTAGCCAAAAGGATCCCATGTGTAATATGGGGAGTGGGTTAACCTTCAATACCTTTGCCTCCAGGGACTGTTGGTGTGCAATTTTGACAACAATTTCTCCCATTAACAAGTCTGGTTTACAATAGTGGAAACATATTGCATCCATTCATATTGATAAGTGTCAAACAATGATCTCTTTCTTTTTTAACAAATGCATCAAACCCTTAATATTTCCCAATATGACCCAGAACATTTTGTGTTCCAAAGTAGCTAGTGCAAGTATCTGCATTTCAGTGCATCCCATAGCTATGGCTGTGTAGTTTCCTATTTCTAATATTTTTTTTTTCTTATGGATAAGCCATGTGGTAGTATTAAGCCATTACTAAAGATTCCATTGGCCTTTTAGGTTACCCAGACCAATTTGGACCAAGTCTACATTGGCATGTACTTGTTTTTGTATCAGGCTGTCCTGTAGCTGGGACAGAAAGCTTAATTTATTTTTAAGTTCCTGCAGGTCTTCAGTATTTTTTTTTTTTAAACACACAACAGTGCTAGCAACAACACAAAACACAAGACAAAACATAGAACACAGAACACAATTTCTATTGTGACAGTAGATTCATGGTATTGGGTTGCTTTTCAGCTGGCAGCTTTTCCTGATTTTCTGAAAGACAAAAAGAACATGTTTCTACCCCTTTTGGGGTGGCAGATTATTGCTTAAAATATTTCTTTTACAAATACCCTTGCTGATTGCAGGCAAAACAGAGAAATTGCCCCCATATTTTCCTGTTTTTGTTCTATAGGCAGGCCAGGTTTCAATGGCTTTTATCTTTTAAGGGTTATGGGGAAATTATCCCACTGTTTAGTCATTAAATCCCTGAGTTTTCCTTCTTATACAGCAGACCAAGTTTATAATGTTTTTCTTGCTGTGTTAAGCTTTAAGTTTTATTTACAGGTAATAACTGAGAAGCATCATTACCATACGACCTTAAAGGATTTTTCCAAAAATCATACACACTATACGTTGTTACAGGGATACTTATTATCATTAAATTTATTAAAATTATCTTGTTATCCCATGCCTTTTATTTAGACAATTTGTTTGCTGACCAGGTATGTCCTTTATCTGCAGCTCCTTTGTGCAGCTAGTTCTTTCCTTCCTTTATCATTTAGGTAATTTGCATTTTCACAGAAACTTCCTGCTTTTGGATTTAAAGCCATCAGCAGCTCAGAGACTCTATCTTAAAAGGGACACAATCAACTTTCACCAGAGTTTTGGAGTAACAGCCCTGTTAGTCTGTATTCGCAAAAAGAAAAGGAGGACTTGTGGCACCTTAGAGACTAACCAATTTATTAGAGCATAAGCTTTCGTGAGCTACAGCTCACTTCCTCAGATGCATATCGTGGAAACTGCAGCAGGCTTTATATATACACAGAGAATATGAAACAATACCTATTCCCACCCCACTGTCCTGCTGGTAATAGCTTATCTAAAGTGATTTCCAGCACAAATCCAGGTTTTCTCACCCTCCACCCCCCCACACAAATTCACTCTCCTGCTGGTGATAGCCCATCCAAAGTGACAACTCTTTACACAATGTGCATGACAATCAAGCTGGGCTATTTCCTGCATAAATCCAGGTTCTCACATCCCCCCCACCCCCATACACACACAAACTCACTCTCCTGCTGGTAATAGCTCATCCAAACTGACCACTCTTCAAGTTAAAATCCAAGTTAAACCAGAACATCTGGGGGGGGGGGGGTAGGAAAAAACAAGAGGAAACAGGCTACCTTGCATAATGACTTAGCCACTCCAAGTCTCTATTTAAGCCTAAATTAATAGTATCCAATTTGCAAATGAATTCCAATTCAGCAGTTTCTCGCTGGAGTCTGGATTTGAAGTTTTTTTGTTTTAAGATAGCGACCTTCATGTCTGTGATCGCGTGACCAGAGAGATTGAAGTGTTCTCCGACTGGTTTATGAATGTTATAATTCTTGACATCTGATTTGTGTCCATTTATTCTTTTACGTAGAGACTGTCCAGTTTGACCAATGTACATGGCAGAGGGGCATTGCTGGCACATGATGGCATATATCACATTGGTGGATGTGCAGGTGAACGAGCCTCTGATAGTGTAGCTGATGTTATTAGGCCCTGTGATGGTGTCCCCTGAATAGATATGTGGGCACAGTTGGCAACGGGCTTTGTTGCAAGGATAAGTTCCTGGGTTAGTGGTTCTGTTGTGTGGTATGTGGTTGTTGGTGAGTATTTGCTTCAGGTTGCGGGGCTGTCTGTAGGCAAGGACTGGCCTGTCTCCCAAGATTTGTGAGAGTGTTGGGTCATCCTTTAGGATAGGTTGTAGATCCTTAATAATGCGTTGGAGGGGTTTTAGTTGGGGGCTGAAGGTGACGGCTAGTGGCGTTCTGTTATTTTCTTTGTTAGGCCTGTCCTGTAGTAGGTAACTTCTGGGAACTCTTCTGGCTCTATCAATCTGTTTCTTTACTTCTGCAGGTGGGTATTGTAGTTGTAAGAAAGCTTGACAGAGATCTTGTAGGTGTTTGTCTCTGTCTGAGGGGTTGGAGCAAATGCGGTTGTATCGCAGAGCTTGGCTGTAGATGATGAATCGTGTGGTGTGGTCAGGGTGAAAGCTGGAGGCATGCAGGTAGGAATAGCGGTCAGTAGGTTTCCGGTATAGGGTGGTGTTTATGTGACCATTGTTTATTAGCACTGTAGTGTCCAGGAAGTGGATCTCTTGTGTGGACTGGACCAGGCTGAGGTTGGTGGTGGGATGGAAATTGTTGAAATCATGGTGGAATTCCTCAAGGGCTTCTTTTCCATGGGTCCAGATGATGAAGATGTCATCAATATAGCGCAAGTAGAGTAGGGGCTTTAGGGGACGAGAGCTGAGGAAGCGTTGTTCTAAATCAGCCATAAAAATGTTGGCATACTGTGGGGCCATGCGGGTACCCATAGCAGTGCCGCTGATCTGAAGGTATACATTGTCCCCAAATGTGAAGTAGTTATGGGTAAGGACAAAGTCACAAAGTTCAGCCACCAGGTTAGCCGTGACATTATCGGGGATAGTGTTCTTGACGGCTTGTAGTTCCACACAAAGATGGACAGGCCTAACAAAGAAAATAACAGAACGCCACTAGCCGTCACCTTCAGCCCCCAACTAAAACCCCTCCAACGCATTATTAAGGATCTACAACAGTCCTTGCCTACAGACAGCCCCGCAACCTGAAGCAAATACTCACCAACAACCACATACCACACAACAGAACCACTAACCCAGGAACTTATCCTTGCAACAAAGCCCGTTGCCAACTGTGCCCACATATCTATTCAGGGGACACCATCACAGGGCCTAATAACATCAGCCACACTATCAGAGGCTCGTTCACCTGCACATCCACCAATGTGATATATGCCATCATGTGCCAGCAATGCCCCTCTGCCATGTACATTGGTCAAACTGGACAGTCTCTACGTAAAAGAATAAATGGACACAAATCAGATGTCAAGAATTATAACATTCATAAACCAGTCGGAGAACACTTCAATCTCTCTGGTCACGCGATCACAGACATGAAGGTCGCTATCTTAAAACAAAAAAACTTCAAATCCAGACTCCAGCGAGAAACTGCTGAATTGGAATTCATTTGCAAATTGGATACTATTAATTTAGGCTTAAATAGAGACTTGGAGTGGCTAAGTCATTATGCAAGGTAGCCTGTTTCCTCTCGTTTTTTCCTACCCCCCCCCCCCAGATGTTCTGGTTTAACTTGGATTTTAACTTGAAGAGTGGTCAGTTTGGATGAGCTATTACCAGCAGGAGAGTGAGTTTGTGTGTGTATGGGGGTGGGGGGGATGTGAGAACCTGGATTTATGCAGGAAATAGCCCAGCTTGATTGTCATGCACATTGTGTAAAGAGTTGTCACTTTGGATGGGCTATCACCAGCAGGAGAGTGAATTTGTGTGGGGGGGTGGAGGGTGAGAAAACCTGGATTTGTGCTGGAAATCACTTTAGATAAGCTATTACCAGCAGGACAGTGGGGTGGGAATAGGTATTGTTTCATATTCTCTGTGTATATATAAAGCCTGCTGCAGTTTCCACGATATGCATCTGAGGAAGTGAGCTGTAGCTCACGAAAGCTTATGCTCTAATAAATTGGTTAGTCTCTAAGGTGCCACAAGTCCTCCTTTTCTTTTTACCAGAGTTTTGATTACTTTTAACTTCTGCTTCCAAAACACACAGCAATCTGAAAAAGAAAACCCAACCTATTGTGGCTCCCTTTGGAGCCCTAATAGCATTTTAATTAAGTAGCATGGTATGTTTGCATTTCTTTTGCCCCTTCTACAATATACCCTGCACATGTTCTGGGGCAAATGCACATTCCTTCCATAGTTTAACTTCTATAACATTATCCAGATCCATTTTTACATAAGGTGTCACTATTCCTTTTTTTGCTTACAGAGTTTTCATGTACCTTTATCAAAGTGACAGTCTGATTACTCAGAGCCATTTTAAGACTCAGTGTTTCTAACATTGCTCCTTTTTGTTTTGTGCACCTCACCCCTGCTGTTGCTTCAGAGAGGCACTGTCTTTTTTAATTTTTTTTTTTACTACAACTCTCATCTGCTATTTTGTTACAAAAACAAACAAACAAAAAACAAACAAAAAGAATCCAAAATTTTTTTTTTTTATATTCTCCTGATTTTGACTGCCCTGCTGCAGCCACAACTTAAAAACATTTTAAATTTTGTAAAGCATTGAGTTACCTTTTAAGGGTTAAATGCCAAATCCCAAAGCCAAACAACACTAATTACCTGTGTCTAGCAAAAAGGTCTGTCAGTTTTGCAGCTTTGAATTAAAGAGTCAAATGGATTTTTAGTGGCATTATTTAAAACAAAAACAAAACTAACTGGTCCTTAGAACTTTACATATTTACACACACAGAGACAGATACATACACATTTTCTTTTCCTTAACATCCCTTCCACACTGCTCTGTTTTTTACATCTTACATTCCCTTTATACATTTGAGGCAGTTAAGTTCCAATAGAACCCTCTTATGTTCTTTTAGCAAATTTGACTAAATTGTCCAGTCAAATGATTTTAATCAGATAGTTTATTTTTGCCTGGCTAATTTACAGACATTCCTTTGGAAAAGGGCCCATTTTTCTTTCAGAATGGCTGCAAAGAAACCAAGAATGCTCTAACACTTTTCCTTTTTAACATTTTCGGTTAAAAGTTGTTTGGGTGAAATACAAAGTTTAACTGCTTAATTCCCTCCAGCCTCTGCAGAGTTAACTTTTTTTTTTTTTTTTACTCTCTTTTCTCTTTGTAATTATGCCTGGGGGTGCCGTACATAGGACCTTCTCCCCCTTTACCTGCCTCCCTCCAGCCTCTGCAGAGTTAACTTTTTCACTCTTTTTGTATTCCTGGAGTGCCTCTTTCACTATTTTCAGCTGGCTTTGGATATTTGTAGCCAGCACCTTCCAATTGTCTGCTCCCTTTTCCATTTGTGCCTTTTCCTCTTTACATGAAGACAAGCGGAGGGAAGAATCCTTACATGCCTCCCACAACAACCAAATTGCTGCTGCATCTCTTTTGGCAGCACTAGAAGGTTTGTATATGAGGATATACTGAGCCAATCTATCCTCTAGGTCCGAAATAGTGCAGACATCAGCTAGGCCTTGTTTAGTCCAAGGACTGTGCCCAAATTTTTGAAGGATTTGTTTAAAAGGTGTAATTTCTTTAACAAAAGGTGAGGTTGGAGTTCCTTCTGACTCCATTCCTCCCTCTAGTACTGGCTTACCCTGTTTTCTTTTAAACATCTTAACATGGATATTTCAATCTCTTTGTCACTGCTGGTATTACTTAGCAAGTGACACAGCCTAGATTCTGAAATCATAGCTTAATCTATGCGTTTTTCCCCTGCTACCTTCCCGGAGGCCAGCAGGTCCCCTGCTACCTTCTCGGAGGCCAGCAGGTCCGGTTAACCTGTTCTTCCCTGCTACGTTCTCGGAGGCCAGCAGGTCTGGTTTAATCTGTTTTTCCTGCTACCTTCTCGGAGGCCAGCAGGTCCCCTGCTACCTTCTCGGAGGCCAGCAGGTCTGGTTTAATCTGTTTTCCCTACTACCTTCTCAGAGGCCAGCAGGTCTGGTTTAATCTGTTTTTCCTGCTACCTTCTCGGAGGCCAGCAGGTCTGGTTTAATCTGTTTTCCCTACTACCTTCTTGGAGGCCAGCAGGTCTCCTGCTACCTTCTCGGAGGCCAGCAGGTCTGGTTTAATCTGTTTTTCCTGCTACCTTCTCGGAGGCCAGCAGGTCCCCTGCTATCTTCTCGGAGGCCAGCAGGTCTAGTTTAATCTGTTTTCCCTGCTACCTTCTCGGAGGCCAGCAGGTCTGGTTTAATCTAATAGAAATGCCTAGCTCACTAGAGCTGGCGGTGTGCACACCAATATTTACAATAACTGAGGTTTTTTACCAATATTCCCCCTTTCGCAATTCTCCACCAAAATGTTGTACCAATAAAATAAAAACCAGCAGGATCTTATTAAAGGGAAAAAGGCAAAATACCACATTTATTGTGAATACAGAAAGAATCATAGTAAGCAGTTAGTTATAGTTATAACATTCCATTCAATCTCAAATTTATTCTCACATTCATTCATTCATACACACACACACACACACACACACACACACACACACACAGGTTCTGCAAGGTTGTTATCATAGTTACCAGCCTTAGAGTTGCTCATGCCAAGCCACTGGCCAGGTGGCCTGGACATGAGGAGGGAGCAGGGCCTTGTCAGATGCTCATCTGATGCTCCTGGAAGTTGGTTTGCAGAATCAGACCCCAAAGTTCTCACTTTTTAGAGTCTATTTTTATAGGAATTTCTTCCTATGCCAGTCTATGGGAATTGCTTCATCATGCTGTTGCTGAATCAATCAGCAGATAGCACATTCCTGACGGCTCCAAGATGTTATCTTGTTCTTTGGTTCTCCCATCCTTGAGGCTGTTGGGTGGATTCCAGTCTGCCCTCCGGTGGGGGGGGGGTCCTCTGGTTATTTCCACTTGACGCCTTCTTCAGCCGATGGACACTGGATTCTTAGGCTGGCACCTCCCTGATCATTCAGTTATTATCCACACCAAGCATCCATCCACATACATCCTCTATCTCTATTTTAATCACAATTGTTAATACAACAAAAGGGCGGGGAGTCTCTGGGTGCTGTTTCTGTTGTTACAGAGTATTGCTTTGAGTCTCTCTCTCTGTGAACTGCTTTGAGAACAGACTCTGTCTTAGAACGTACTAACACAATTAGCAGCTTGCAAGTTTCACACACAGAGGGAGAGAAACAGCACCAAAAACCAAGAGACCTCTTAATTAGTAATACCCTGGAATTTAAACTCTGGGGAATCAAACTCATTTGTGATTTTAATACAGAACTTCTTTAATATGATCCAACATGTAGACCCCACAGCTTGCACACCCACTGACATAGCTACCACCTCTCAGGGAGGTGGATTAGCTACATGGATAGGACAGCTCTCTCCCATCCCCTTAGAGCATCTTCATTATTTATGAATAAGTAGGAAATCACCTACTGAATGGGCGGCTACCAATTTACCAAATATTGCTGTGTCTGCATTCAATATGGGTAACTAGTCAGCAAAGAAGACTGTTTTGAATAAGATGTACCTCAGTTAGGATGCAGTGTCACTGACCCCAGATTGTGACTGGTCCCAACAGGGAATTTAATTTTAACAATTTGACACATTGTGAATTCACTACTGTTTTGTTATACTCTAAGGGGAATCCCAATTAGCTGTTTATTACTAATAAGGTTTGTCAACTTTCTCTCTTTGTTTTTTAAATGAGTTGTTAGGGTAGTTGCTATATAACTCTTCTAAGAAGTACAAAAAAATTCTGTAAGAAATGTTGCCTTCATATTGTTTCTTGAAATTAGTTTATTCATTTTTATCTGTGTTTGATTAAAAAGTTTAGCAATGCCATGCACATTTTAAAAGGTGTACTGTTTCTTCAGTAGGCAACCCCTTAATTCCATGAATTATAGTTTCAGAGACAGTTTCTGCTGCACAGAGGTCAAAATAGTTAATGTTTTGTTATAATCTGAATCTAATCTATATCTATATCAGTTACTCTGTTCCAAATAGATGCTCCAGATTCAGATAATCTTGAAATGAAACCCATAATTCCATTTCAATTTTGGAGTCTCCTAGTTTGAGAGATACCAGACTCTGGAATAGTCTTTTGCCCAGTCATTAGGTTCCATGCATGTTCCTGATAAGAAAGGTACAGTTGCCTTTACACAGTAATGAAATTTTAGCCTTTTGCCAGAGATAAACATTTAAAATCACAGGCACCAGAACTCACTTTGATGAATAATTTACAGTTTAAATAACTGTTAGATCTGGCCCAGGTAGCGATTTCTATAATGTCGCCATAGACAATTGCATACTCAATTGTCCGATGTGGTAGACTGAGGTGTAGTTGACAAGTCTTATTTATGAGGCTCTTTATCTTTTCTTCTTCCAACACTCAGGCATGTCACTGTGCACTGATGTCCTCTGATGTCTTTGGGTACACCATTAAACAGCTTAAGTTGGTTAACATAACAAAGCTTTTGCTTGTTTGTTTTACATTTCTTTTGTTTTCAAGAGCCAAAATTTAATACACAGGTTAACTTTCCTTTGTGTAATAGGTACCAAGTCTATTATAGCACAAACTATGCTTTTGTTCTGATTTTCCCAATTTTTTAGCATGAATGTACCTGCTTTACATGCTTCTGCAGTTGTTGTATAGACATTCATTTTCACTTAACGTGAGTGTTTGTAACCTTTCGGTGGGCTACAGTTCACTTCATTACCCTTCTCCAGTGCCAAAAAAACCAACCCCAACTCCCATAGAAGAGTAGCTGGAGACCCAGAGTTTAGTCTCTAAGGATTTTCATCAAGGATTGCACAGGGTCAACATCCCCACATTCAAGCCCCAAAAGGAACGAAAGAAATGAATTTAATTAAAAAACTTTATAAACTCTTATGATAAAGAAACAAATAATCTAATTTTTACAGCATGACATGGCTATTTTATAATCCACAGACACTACCTTCACAGTTATACATAAACATAAAGAAAACAAATTAAAATCTGAACAGTTCAGGCCCCACAGAAGTACAGTGAGAGGAAACTGAGAGTTCCCAAAAGCTTAGGTTTGTGCACCTAAGTCTCAGAATCTTTGATCACCAAATCTGTACAGTCTGTTGAGTCTAAAACAACATCTTCCCTCCACTTGCTTATAGGAATCTTCAGCTGGAATCCATGCAGACTCTTCCTCTGCTACCCAGTCAACAGACTGATTAACCAACTACTCAGTTAAGTGTATAGATTTCAAGAAAACCCTGTTACAAGAAAATACAAAACCGAGAATAGCAAAATGTAAAGGACTCTTTCCCCATTACTACATTTAACGAAATGTTGGTGACTCAGACTAGTTGAGACAATTTAACTAGAACTGTTTGGCTAAAATCAAAACAGCATACAATTAAAACAGAATTCAGAGTAACAGCCGTGTTAGTCTGTATTCGCAAAAAGAAAAGGAGTACTTGTGGCACCTTAGCGACTAACCAATTTATTTGAGCATGAGCTTTCGTGAGCTACAGCTCACTTCATGGGATGCATACCGTGGAAACTGCAGCAGACTTTATATACACACAGAGAATATGAAACAATACCTCCTCCCACCCCACTGTCCTGCTGGTAATAGCTTATCTAAAGTGATCATCAAGTTGGGCCATTTCCAGCACAAATCCAGGTTTTCTCACCCTCCACCCCCCCACACAAATTCATTCTCCTGCTGGTGATAGCCCATCCAAAGTGACAACTCTCTACACAATGTGCATGATAATCAAGTTGGGCCATTTCCTGCACAAATCCAGGTTCTCTCACCCCCTCACCCCGCTCCCAAAAACCACACACACAAACTCACTATCCTGCTGGTAATAGCTCATCCAAAGTGACCACTCTCCCTACAATGTGCATGATAATCAAGGTGGGCCATTTCCAGCACAAATCCAGGTTTTCTCACCCCCCCACCCCCATACACACACAAACTCACTCTCCTGCTGGTAATAGCTCATCCAAACTCACCACTCTCCAAGTTTAAATCCAAGTTAAACCAGAACATCTGGGGGGGGGGGGTTAGGAAAAAACAAGGGGAAATAGGCTACCTTGCATAAGGACCGCTATTCCTACCTGCATGCCTCCAGCTTTCACCCTGACCACACCACACGATCCATCGTCTACAGCCAAGCTCTGCGATACAACCGCATCTGCTCCAACCCCTCAGACAGAGACAAACACCTACAAGATCTCTGTCAAGCTTTCTTACAACTACAATACCCACCTGCGGAAGTAAAGAAACAGATTGATAGAGCCAGAAGAGTTCCCAGAAGTTACCTACTACAGGACAGGCCTAACAAAGAAAATAACAGAATGCCACTAGCCGTCACCTTCAGCCCCCAACTAAAACCCCTCCAACGCATTATTAAGGATCTACAACCTATCCTAAAGGATGACCCAACACTCTCACAAATCTTGGGAGACAGGCCAGTCCTTGCCTACAGACAGCCCTGCAACCTGAAGCAAATACTCACCAACAACCACACACCACACAACAGAACCACTAACCCAGGAACCTATCCTTGCAACAAAGCCCGTTGCCAACTGTGCCCACATATCTATTCAGGGGACACCATCACAGGGCCTAATAACATCAGCCACACTATCAGAGGCTCGTTCACCTGCACATCCACCAATGTGATATATGCCATCATGTGCCAGCAATGCCCCTCTGCCATTTACATTGGTCAAACTGGACAGTCTCTACGTAAAAGAATAAATGGACACAAATCAGATGTCAAGAATTATAACATTCATAAACCAGTCGGAGAACACTTCAATCTCTCTGGTCACGCAATCACAGACATGAAGGTCGCTATCTTAAAACAAAAAAACTTCAAATCCAGACTCCAGCGAGAAACTGCTGAATTGGAATTCATTTGCAAATTGGATACTATTAATTTAGGCTTAAATAGAGACTTGGAGTGGCTAAGTCATTATGCAGGGTAGCCTGTTTCCTCTTGTTTTTTCCTACACCCCCCCCCCCAGATGTTCTGGTTTAACTTGGATTTTAACTTGAAGAGTGGTCAGTTTGGATGAGCTATTACCAGCAGGAGAGTGAGTTTGTGTGTGTATGGGGGTGGG
Source organism: Lepidochelys olivacea (assembly GCF_965140295.1). NCBI lineage: Eukaryota > Metazoa > Chordata > Testudines > Cheloniidae > Lepidochelys > Lepidochelys olivacea. The sequence goes on along the minus strand of NC_140438.1, from coordinate 4,594,692 downwards.
GGGGATGTGAGAAAACCTGGATTTGTGCAGGAAATAGCCCAACTTGATTGTCATGCACATTGTGTAAGGAGTTGTCACTTTGGATGGGCTATCACCAGCAGGAGAGTGAATTTGTGTGGGGGGGTGGAGGGTGAGAAAACCTGGGTTTGTGCTGGAAATGGCCCACCTGATGATCACTTTAGATAAGCTATTACCAGCAGGACAGTGGGGTGGGAGGAGGTATTGGTTCATATTCTCTCTGTATATATAAAGTCTGCTGCAGTTTCCACGATATGCATCTGATGAAGTGAGCTGTAGCTCACAAAAGCTTATGCTCTAATAAATTGGTTAGTCTCTAAGGTGCCACAAGTACCCCTTTTCTTTTTTTTTTCAGGTATCCTTGGGGGTGGAGAGGCTATTTCCTTAGCCAGCTGAAGACAAAATGAAGGGGTCTCCCACGGGCTTAAATAGACTTTCTCTTGGGTGTGGAGACCCCCCTCTTCTCTCCTAAACAAAGTCCCACTACAAAATGGAGTTTTGGAGTCACCTGGGCAAGTCACATGTCCATGCATGACTGAGTTCCTTACCAGCCAAGCCACATTCCTGGGAAAGCCCAGATGTGGATTGGCATCTCCAAGTTCATTGTTGGCTTAAGGGCTTCTTGATTGGGCACTTACTGAGAATAGTTTTTTTCTCAGGAAGCTGATCAACTGCTTCACTAAAACCTACTCAGAATCAAACAAGTATGCAGCCAATACTCATAACTTTGAATACAAAAATGATACATGCATACAAATAGGATTAATACATTCAGTAGATCATAACCTCTACAGAGATATGTTACATGGCATATGTAGCATAAAACATATTCCAGTTATGTCATATATACACATTCATAAACATATTTCCATAATGCCTTATGGGGGGCACTGTCACAGAGCTGTCCTGTTTATTGCGCTCAGTGGAGCATCCATGATTACCTGCCCTGTGGATGCAGGGGTGGCTGGAGGCAGGGCAGGGGGTGCAGGGGCTGGCTGCAGGCAGGGGGTGCGGGAGTGGCTGGCTGCAGGCAGGGGGTGCGGGGGTGGCTGGAGGCAGGGCAGGGGGTGCGGGCGTGGCTGCGGGCAGGGGGTGCGGGAGTGGCTGGGTGCAGGCAGGGGGTGCGGGGGTGGCTGGAGGCAGGGCAGGGGGTGCGGGCGTGGCTGCGGGCAGGGGGTGCGGGGGTGGCTGGAGGCAGAGCAGGGGGTGCAGGGTTGGCTGCAGGCAGGGGGTGCGGGGTTGATGGAGACAGGGGCTGGCTGCAGGCAGGGGGTGCAGGGGTGGCTGGAGGCAGGGCAGGGGGTGCAGGGGTGGCTGGAGGAAGGGCAGGAGGTGCGGGGGTGGCTGGAGGAAGGGCAGGAGGTGCGGGGGTGGCTGGAGGCAGGGCAGGGGGTGCAGGGGCTGGCTGCAGGCAGGGGGTGTGGGGGTGGCTGGAGGAAGGGGCTGGATGTAGGCAGGGGGTGTGGGGGTGGCTGGAGGCAGGGCAGCGGGTGCAGGGGCTGGCTGGGGGCAGGGGGTGCGAGGGTGGCTGGAAGAAGGGCAGTGGGTGCAGGGGTGGCTGGAGGCAGGGCAGGGGGTGCAGCAGGGGGTGGCTGCGGGCAGGGTAGGGGGTACGGGGGTGGCCGGAGGTAGGGGTGGCTGGAGGCAGGGCAGCGGTGCAGCAGAGGCTGGGTGCAGGCAGGGGGTGCGGGGGTGGCTGGAGGAAGGGCAGGGGGTGTGGGGGTGGCTGCAGGCAGGGCAGGGGGTGCGGAGGTGGCTGGAGGCAGGGGGTGTGGGGGTGGCTGGAGGAAGGGGCTGGATGTAGGCAGGGGGTGCGGGGTTGGTGGAGATGGGGGCTCACTGCAGGCAGGGGGTGCAGGGGTGGCTGGAGGCAGGGCAGGGGGTGCAGGGGCTGGCTGCAGGCAGGGGGTGCGGGGGTGGCTGGAGGCAGGGCAGGGGGTGTGGGGGTGGCTGCAGGCAGGGGGTGCGGGGGTGGCTGGAGGCAGGGCAGGGGGTGCAGGGGCTGGCTGCAAGCAGGGCAGGGGGTGCGGAGGTGGCTGGAGGCAGGGGGTGTGGGGGTGGCTGGAGGAAGGGGCTGGATGTAGGCAGGGGGTGCGGGGTTGGTGGAGACGGGGGCTCACTGCAGGCAGGGGGTGCAGGGGTGGCTGGAGGCAGGGCAGGGGGTGCAGGGGCTGGCTGCAGGCAGGGGGTGTGGGGGTGGCTGCAGGCAGGGGGTGCGGAGGTGGCTGGAGGCAGGGGGTGTGGGGGTGGCTGGAGGAAGGGGCTGGATGTAGGCAGGGGGTGCGGGGTTGGTGGAGATGGGGGCTCACTGCAGGCAGGGGGTGCAGGGGTGGCTGGAGGCAGGGCATGGGGTGCAGGGGCTGGCTGCAGGCAGGGGGTGCAGGGGTGGCTGGAGGCAGGGCAGGGGGTGTGGGGGTGGCTGCAGGCAGGGGGTGCGGGGGTGGCTGGAGGCAGGGCAGGGGGTGCAGGGGCTGGCTGCAAGCAGGGCAGGGGGTGCGGAGGTGGCTGGAGGCAGGGGGTGTGGGGGTGGCTGGAGGAAGGGGCTGGATGTAGGCAGGGGGTGCGGGGTTGGTGGAGACGGGGGCTCACTGCAGGCAGGGGGTGCAGGGGTGGCTGGAGGCAGGGCAGGGGGTGCAGGGTTGGCTGCAGGCAGGGGGTGCGGGGTTGGTGGAGACGGGGGCTGGCTGCAGGCAGGGGGTGCAGGGCTGGCTGGAGGCAGGGCAGGGGGTGCAGGGGTGGCTGGAGGAAGGGCAGGGGGTGTGGGGGTGGCTGCAGGCAGGGGGTGCGGGGGTGGCTGGAGGCAGGGCAGGGGGTGCAGGGGCTGGTTGCAAGCAGGGCAGGGGGTGCGGAGGTGGCTGGAGGCAGGGCAGGGGGTGCAGGGGCTGGCTGCAGGCAGGGGGTGTGGGGGTGGCTGGAGGAAGGGGCTGGATGTAGGCAGGGGGTGTGGGGGTGGCTGGAGGAAGGGGCTGGCTGCAGGCAGGGAGTGCGGGGGTGGCTGGAGGCAGGGCAGGGGATGCAGGGGCTGGCTGGGGGCAGTGGGTGCGGGGGTGGCTGGAGGAAGGGCAGGGGGTGCGGGAGTGGCTGGCTGGAGGCAGGGGGTGCGGGGGTGGCTGGAGACGGGGCAGGGGGTGCAGGGCCTGGCTGCAGGCAGGGGGTGCGGGGGTGGCTGGAGGCAGGGCACGGGGTGCAGGGGCTGGCTGCAGGCAGGGGGTGCGGGGGTGGCTGGAGACGGGGGCTGGCTGCGGCAAGGGTGGTGGGTGCTCACGGAGAGAGTGGCTCGGAGAGGCCCCGGCCCAGCAGAGCAGCCGGGGACCCACCAGGCAGGAGCGGGAGCCCCAGGGCCAGGGGTGCCCAGGGCCGGGGGCAGCCCTCATGGCTCCCGCAGCGCAGCGCCCCCGGTGGCTGGTGGAGGAATTACATCACTTCCCGGCCGGAGCCCATCAAAGCCTCAGCACCCCCTGCAGGGAAGTGGGTTAACAACTGAATTTAAAACTGCTTCAAAATGTAACCTCCGGTTTGCGCGAACTGGTGCGAACCGGCTCCATCTCCCCACTGATGCAGGGGTATCCTCTGGCACTGAGGTTACCTCTCTGGAGGAGGGGGCTCCAGTCATTAGGGAAAGGCAGGTGTTAGTGATGGGCGATTCGACCACTGGAAACACAGAGAGCTGGGTTTGTGATAACCAGGAGAACCTCATGGTGACTTGCCTGCCTGGTGCAAAGGTTGCGGATCTCGTGAGGCATCTAGATAGACTTATGTGTAGTGCTGGGGAGGAGCCGGTGGTCGTGGTACATGTAGGTACCAGTGACATAGGGAAGGGGAGGAGAGACGTCCTGGAGGCCAAATTTAGGCTGCTAGGAAAGAGACTGAAATCCAGGACCTCTATGGAGGTGTTCTCAGAAACGCTTCCAGTTCCAGGGCTAAGTTGGCAGACAGAGCTTCAGAGTCTCAGAGACGACGGTGTAGAGAGGCGGGGTTTAGATTTATTAGGAACTGGGAAAACTTTTGGGATAGGTGGAGTGTAGCGGGGTGACCACCCACTCGGGCCCAGGGGGGTTTAGAACAGCCCTGAGAGAGGGCTGTTGTAGAAGGAAGGCAGCGGGGCTGATTGGGGAAGCAGCCTCAGCTCGGGGCCATGCTCCAATCAGGGCCCAGCTGGCTCTATAAAGGCTGTGAGCCAGATGCCTAGGGAGAGTCTCTCTCTCTCTCTCTCCCTTTCTCCTCTCCCCCCTGAGAGAGAGAAGGGTCTGGCTGCAGGGGCTTAACCCAGGACCTAGTTTGGAGCAGGGCTTGGGGAAGGCCAAGGGAGCCTGGGAGCTCCAGCCCAGGAAAGCCCCAGGCTGCGGGCCTGGTAAGGTCTGTTAGGTACGGGGGTTTCAGGGGCAGCCACGGGTAGGCAGAGGCAGCAGGTCCAAACCCAACCTTGCGTGTGATGAATGGCTCATACTGCAGTCTGCCCCAGGGTGCGGGGGCTGGCTGGTGACAGGCAGGAGCCTCGGACTGAGGCGAGGTAGGGATAGTGGGTGGGGGGTTCCCCTGGGAGGGGGAGACCCAGAACTGTGGGGGTACTGCCAGGGGGCAGCACCCAAGACAAGGGCACCGGAGTCCAGGAAGGACACAGGGACCAGGGTGGCGAGACACCAGCCTGAAGAGGGCGCTCCAGAGGCTGGAACGCTAATTCCCCATGATGACCAGCAGGAGGGGGCGCTGGTGAGTCTGCGTCCGGTTACAGGGAGCCTATACAGTAAGGATGGGCTCCACCTAAACCAGAGTGGATCCAGGCTGCTGGCACTTCACATTAAACAGGTTGCAAAGCAGTTTTTAAACTGAGAGATGGGGGAAGCCGATGGCTGCAGAGGAGCATGTGGATCGGACAGAGACTTCTCTTAGAGGAGAGTCTAGTGATAGAGAATCTCTAGATTTTAGTCAGGAGGAGAGGATGGAAGAGGATAAAGTATGGGCCGGATCAGACGAGAAACATTCACATAAAAAAGAATCTGACACATCAGAAAAGGGCAGACAAATAAACAGTGACAAGTTTTTAAAGTGCTTGTACACAAATGTTAGAAGTCTAAATAATAAGATGGGTGAACTAGAGTGCCTCGTGTTAAAGGAGGATATTGATATAACAGACATCACAGAAACCTGGTGGAGTGAGGACAATCCATGGGAGTGGCACTATATGTAAAAGAAAATGTAGAATCAAATGAAGTAAAAATCTTAAATGACTCCACACGTTCCATGGAATCTCTATGGATACTAGTTCCAGGCTCTAATAAGAATATAACAGTAGGGATCTATTACCGACCCCCTGACCAGGTCAGTGATAGTGACGATGAAATGCTAAGGGCGATTAGAGCGGCTACCAAAATGAAGAACTCAATAATAGTGGGGGATTTCAATTATCCCCATGTTGACTGGGCACAGGACAAAACGCAGAGACAAAATTTCTCGATACTTTAAATGACGGCTTCTTGGAGCGGCTGGTACAAGAACCCACAAGGGGAGAGACAATTTTCAATTTAGTCCCGAGTGGGGCGCAGGATCTGGTCCAAGAGGGAACTATAACAGGACCGCTTGGAAATAGTGACCACAATATAATAACATTTAACATTCCTGTGGTGGGAAGAACACCTCAGCAGCCCAATGCTGTGGCATTTAATTTCAGAAAGGGGAACTATGCAAAAATGAGGAGGTTAGTTAAACAGGAAGTAAAAGGCACAGTGATGAGAGTGAAATCCCTGCAAGCTGCATGGACACTTTTCAAAGACACCATAATAGAGGCTCAACTTAAATGTATACCCCAAATTAAAAAAAAACCAGTAAAAGAACTAAAAAAGAGCCACCGTGGCTTAACAACCATGTAAAAGAAGCAGGTTTCAGAGGAGCAGCCGTGTTAGTCTGTATTCGCAAAAAGAAAAGGAGTACTTTTCTGGGATGTATAAGTAGGGGCATAGCGAGCAGATCGAGGGACGTGATCGTTCCTCTCTATTCGACATTGGTGAGGCCTCATCTGGAGTACTGTGTCCAGTTTTGGGCCCCACACTACAAGAAGGATGTGGATAAATTGGAGAGAGTCCAGCGAAGGGCAACAAAAATGATTAGGGGTCTGGAACACATGACTTATGAGGAGAGGCTGAGGGAGCTGGGATTGTTTAGCCTGCAGAAGAGAAGAATGAGGGGGGATTTGATAGCTGCTTTCAACTACCTGAAAGGGGGTTCCAAAGAGGATGGCTCTAGACTGTTCTCAATGGTAGCAGATGACAGAACGAGGAGTAATGGTCTCAAGTTGCAGTGGGGGAGGTTTAGATTGGATATTAGGAAAAACTTTTTCACTAAGAGGGTGGTGAAACACTGGAATGCGTTACCTAGGGAGGTGGTAGAATCTCCTTCCTTAGAGGTTTTTAAGGTCAGGCTTGACAAAGCCCTGGCTGGGAAGATTTAACTGGGAATTGGTCCTGCTTCGAGCAGGGGGTTGGACTAGATGACCTTCTGGGGTCCCTTCCAACCCTGATATTCTATGATTCTATGATTCTATACTTGTGGCACCTTAGAGACTAACCAATTTATTTGAACGTAAGCTTTCGTGAGCTACAGCTCACTTCATCAGATGCATTCAGTGGAAAATACAGTGGGGAGATTTATATACACACAGAACATGAAAAAATGGGTGTTTATCATGCACACTGTAAGGAGAGTGATCACTTAAGATGAGCTATTACCAGCAGGGGAGTGGGGGCGGCGGGAGAAAACCTTTTGTAGTGATAATCAAGGTGGGCCATTTCCAGCAGTTAACAAGAATGTCTGAGGAACAGTGGGGGGAGGGGGAATAAATAAGGGGAAATAGTTTTACTTTGTGTAATGACTCAACCACTCCCAGTCTCTATTCAAGCCTAAGTTAATTGTATCCAATTTGCAAATTAATTCCAATTCAGCAGTCTCTCGTTGGAGTCTGTTTTTGAAGTCTTTTTGTTGAAGAATTAGTGAGAGATAAAAATGCATCTTTTAAAAAGTGGAAGTCAGATCCTAGTGAGGTAAATAGAAAGGAGCACAAATACTGCCAAATGAAGTGTAAAAGTGTAATAAGAAAAGCCAAAAAGGAGTTTGAAAAACAGCTAGTCAAAACCTCAGAAGGTAATAACAAAATGTTTTTAAAGTACATCAGAAGCAGGAAGCCTGCTAAACAACCTGTGGGGCCCCTGGACGATCGAGATACAAAAGGAGCACTTAAAGACGATACAGTCATGGCGGAGAAACTAAATGAATTCTTTGCTTCAGTCTTCATGGCTGAGGATGTCAGGGAGATTCCCAAACCTGAGCCGTCCTTTGTAGGTGACAAATCTGAGGAATTGTCACAGATTGAAGTGTCGTTAGAGGAGGTTTTGGAATTAATTGAGAAACTTAACAGTAACAAGTCACTGGGACCAGATGGCATTCACCCAAGAGTTCTGAAAGAACTCAAATGTGAAATTGTGGAACGATTAACTATGGTTTGTAACCTGTCCTTTAAATCAGCTTCTGTACCCAGTGATGGAAGATAGCTAATGTAATGCCAATATTTAAAAAGGGCTCTAGAGGTGATCCCGGCAATTACAGACCGGTAAGTCTAACGTCAGTACCGGGCAAATTCATTGAAACAATCGTAAAGAATAAAATTGTCAGACACATAGAAGAATATAAATTGTTGGGCAAAAGTCAACATGGTTTCTGTAAAGGGAAATCATGTCTTACTGATCTCTTAGAGTTCTTTGAGGGGGCAACAAACATGTGGACAAGGGGGATCCAGTGGACATAGTGTATTTAGATTTCCAGAAAGCCTTTGACAAGGTCCCTCACCAAAGGCTCTTATGTAAATTAAGTTGTCATGGGATGAGAGGGAAGATCCTTTCATGGACTGAGAACTGGTTAAAAGACAGGGAACAAAGGGTAGGAATAAATGGTAAATTTTCAGAATGGACCAATCCCATTCAACTTATTCATAAATGATCTGGAGAAAGTGGTAAAGTGGCAAAGTTTGCAGACAACACTAAACTGCTCAAGATAGTTAAGACCAAAGCAGATTGTGAAGAACTTCCAAAAGATCTCACAAGTGATTGGGCAACAAAATGGCAAATGAAATTTAATGTGGATAAATGTAAAGTAATGCACATTGGAAAAAATAACCCCAACTATACACACAATATGATGGGGGCTAATTTAGCTACAACTAATCAGGAAAGAGATCTTGGATTCATCGTGGATAGTTCTCTGAAGACATCCATGGAGTGTGCACCAGCAGTCAAAAAAAGCAAACAGGATTATAGGAATCATTTAAAAAGGGATAGAGAATAAAACAGAGAATATCTTATTGCCCTTATATAAATCCATGATATGGCCATATCTTGAATACTGCATACAGATGTGGTCTCCTCACCTCAAAAAAGATATACTGGCATTAGAAAAGGTTCAGAGCAGAGCAACTAAAATGATTAGAGGTTTGGAATGGGTCCCATATGAGGAGAGATTAAAGAGGCTAGGAGTTTTCAGCTTGGAAAAGAGGAGACTAAGGGGGGATATGATAGAGGTCTATAAAATCATGAGTGGTGTGGAGAAAGTGAATATGGAAAAGTTATTTACTTGTTCCCATAATATAGGAACTCAGGGCCACCGAATGAAATTAATGGGCAGCAGGTTTAAAACAAATAAAAGGAAGTTCTTCTTCACACAGCGCACAGTCAACCTGTGGAACTCTTTGCCTGAGGAGGTTGTGAAGGCTAGGACTATAACAGGGCTCAAAAGAAAACTAGATAAATTCATGGAGGTTAAGTCCATTAATAGCTGTTAGCCAGGATGGGTAAAGAATGGTGTCGCCAGCCTCTGTTTGTCAGAGGGTGGAGACGGATGGCAGGAGAGAGATCACTTGATCATTACCTGTTAGGTTCACTCCCTTTGGGGCACCTGGCCTTGGCCACTGTTGGTAGACAGGATACTGGGCTGGATGGACCTTTGGTCTGACCCAGTATGGCCATTCTTATGTTCTTATGTTCAACGATGACCCAGACACAGCTCACTGCTACCTCCCACCAATGGGTCTCTTAAAGAGATATCTGCCTCTTAGGCATATGGGTTAAACGTTACTAAGTATTTATACTGAATATAGGGCTTAACTGCTAAAATAGGTACTCACAACAATCTTCTGTCAGAAGGGGAATTTTCTCTCCCCTGCTGAGTTCTCTGTTTTAGCAAATGAGTTCATAACCAGATATTTACACTAGTTTCTTAATTTCCCTGTGATAGCAATTCAACTTTTGTTAACTGTTTGAAAGCACAAGCTTTAACAACCACCATGTCTTTTTAACATAACATAACACACAAAAATAGTATAAAATGAAACCAAAATGAAGTTGAAAGGCAGGTCTATGCACACACACACTGAGCGTATTAAGTTTTTATATTTGGTTGTGCTTGGGCGACAACAATAGAAACCTGTTGAAATTGGTGAGTTTTAACATTTTGCAGCAAAACCAGATATACTATAGATTGTAATATTTTGGCCATTTTGGCTACAACATGCTTAATGTCAACTTTTCATTAATGTTGAGGATTCTCTCTGCAGATTTTCTTTGAATAAAAACCCACCTGTGATTGAGAAAAGAGAATCCTTTTTGTTTGTAATTGCATTATGTCTTGAGGCAGAGAAAGCATTTCTGGAAGTGAAACCTTTCTCGAGTCATCACTCTTTTAAAAACTGGAGCCAAGAGGAATCATAGAATATCAGGGTTGGAAGGGACCTCAGGAGGTCATCTAGTCCAACCCCCTGCTCAAAAGCTGGACCAATCCCCAATTAAATCATCCCAGCCAGGGCTTTGTCAAGCCTGACCTTAAAAACTTCTAAGGAAGGAGATTCCACCACCTCCCTAGGCAACACATTCCAGTGTTTCACCACCCTCCTAGTGAAAAAGTTTTTCCTAATATCCAACCTAAACCTCCCCCACTGCAACTTGAGACCATTACTCCTCGTTCTGTCATCTGCTACCATTGAGAACAGTCTAGAGCCATCCTCTTTGGAACCCCCTTTCAGGTAGTTGAAAGCAGCTATCAAATCCCCCCTCATTCTTCTCTTCTGCAGGCTAAACAATCCCAGCTCCCTCAGCCTCTCCTCATAACTCATGTGTTCCAGTCCCCTAATCATTTTTGTTGCCCTTCGCTGGACTCTCTCCAATTTATCCACATCCTTCTTGAAGTGTGGGGCCCAAAACTGGACACAGTACTCCAGATGAGGCCTCACCAATGTCAAATAGAGGGGAACAATCACGTCCCTCGATCTGCTCGCTATGCCCCTACTTATACATCCCAAAATGCCATTGGCCTTCTTGGCAACAAGGGCACACTGCTGACTCATATCCAGCTTCTCGTCCACTGTCACCCCTAGGTCCTTTTCCGCAGAACTGCTGCCTAGCCATTCGGTCCCTAGTCTGTAGCTGTGCATTGGGTTCTTCCGTCCTAAGTGCAGGACCCTGCACTTATCCTTATTGAACCTCATCAGATTCCTTTTGGCCCAATCTTCCAATTGGTCTAGGTCCTTCTGTATCCTATCCCTCCCCTCCAACGTATCTACCACTCCTCCCAGTTTAGTATCATCCGCAAATTTGCTGAGAGTGCAATCCACACCGTCCTCCAGATCATTTATGAAGATATTGAATAAAACCGGCCCCAGGACCGACCCTTGGGGCACTCCACTTGATACCGGCTGCCAACTAGACATGGAGCCATTGATCACTACCCGTTGAGCCCGACAATCTAGCCAGCTTTCTACCCACCTTATAGTGCATTCATCCAGCCCATACTTCCTTAACTTGCTGACAAGAATACTATGGGAGACCGTGTCAAAAGCTTTGCTAAAGTCAAGAAACAATACATCCACTGCTTTCCCTTCATCCACAGAACCAGTAATCTCATCATAAAAGGCGATTAGATTAGTCAGGCATGGCCTTCCCTTGGTGAATCCATGCTGGCTGTTCCTGATCACTTTCCTCTCATGCAAGTGCTTCAGGATTGATTCTTTGAGGACCTGCTCCATGATTTTTCCAGGGACTGAGGTGAGGCTGACTGGCCTGTAGTTCCCAGGATCCTCCTTCTTCCCTTTTTTAAAGATTGGCACTACATTAGCCTTTTTCCAGTCATCCGGGACTTCCCCGGTTCGCCACGAGTTTTCAAAGATAATGGCCAGTGGCTCTGCAATCACAGCCGCCAATTCCTTCAGCACTCTCAGATGCAACTCGTCCGGCCCCATGGACTTGTGCACGTCCAGCTTTTCTAAATAGTCCCTAACCGCCTCTATCTCCACAGAGGGCTGGCCATCTCTTCCGCATTTTGTGATGCCCAGCGCAGCAGTCTGGGAGCTGACCTTGTTAGTGAAAACAGAGGCAAAAAAAGCATTGAGTACATTAGCTTTTTCCACATCCTGGAACTGGAAGAACTGGAAGTTAATGCAGTATTCATGAGAGGAGAAAAGTAAAATCTGTGATTTCATCTCACAGTGATTGATAAGTGAATAGAAAGTTATCACGGAGAATGGGCATGGCTGGGGAATGCCGGGCAGTACCTGGAGCCAGGATTCCATCACCAGCTAACAAGTGAGAAGGAGTGTGGTGAGGATCAGCTCCCAGAGCCTCCAGCCAGGGGACTCCAGACACCAACCAGTTCCCAGAACACAGACCCGCCAGGCAGGGTCTAAAAATCCCTGGGTATGGAGAACACTGGGAAATTAGAAGCTATAATTGAGGAGAAACAGACTCTAAATAGTCTGGAAAAGCAGAATGTGAAAAATAAGAATCAGGGTCATGTGACTTCAGGAATGAGGGACTCAAAAATCCAAGGAGCCTGCAGAGAAGAGAGATTATGGCTATTACACATGGAGATGGGGGAGCAAGACTTTCCATGTCTCAAGAAATGTCACTACCAACATAGGCAATTTTCGCTTGCTGCAGGGCAATCCAGATCAGTGAGGAGTTGTGTCATCTGTAATCCTGGGTGAGATTCAATGTTCTGCAGCTGGAGCTCCCTTGTCTGGATACCCCCAGCCAGCATTCAAGGACGCCCCGAGTGTCTGTGTGATAAGTAACCCTGGACCAGCAGCTCTGACTCCAGCAGCCTGCTTCTTACACCCCAAGCACATTCTGGTCTGGGTGGAGTAGGCTCAGGGTTTGAGATAAGGCCAGGGGCAGGAATCTTCTGCTGGTTATGCGGGACCTAACCCCTGGTTCTACTTGTGTAAACAGGAGATATTTGACACTGTGCGAAACTGCTCCTGTACTCTGCTCCCAAAGTGTTCTGCAGCAGGGGAGGGTCGCTGGTCGTATGTGTGTCACTGGCATGTTGGGGTGATGCTGAAACAGGACAGAGCAGAGGTGGCATTGTGGGGGTGGTGTGAACCTCATCTCTTCAGTTCCCCTTCCAAGAACCGAGGGGACAGGAACCCTTACCCAGCGAGGTCACATTCTCATAGTTCTCCTGCATGACGTCTCTGCAGAGGGCTCTCTGAGTGGGGTCCAGCAGAGCCCACTCTTCCCTGGTGAAATACACAGCCACCTCCTCGAAGGTCACCAGCCCCTGAAAGAGCAAGAATCCAACACTCAGGACCTGCTGCCCCACTCACAGTCTCACTATTCGTGGGGGAGAGGAGCCAATCAAATGGGAGCTCTGGGTGCATTCCAGTCAACAGAGTCCCATCCCCACCCTGCTCAGAGCATCCAGGAAACACCAGGGTGAGGGGACGAAGAGAGAGTCCCTCCTCTCTCCTAGCAGATCCATCACACACCTACTAGTCACAGACTGATAAGGAGATGGAGTCCCTAGCAGGGTCCAGGGAGAACTCCTTGGTAGGAAGCCGAACACCCTGCTCATTGTGAGGAACTGGATATAAAGGGAGAGGAAACTCCCCAAACCTGACTGGTGGGTGCCCCCTTCATATCTCACAGCAGCCACTGGTTAGTCGGGTCAGGCTCCAGCACTGGGAGTCTGATCAGTTTTCCTAGCTCCATGTACGTGGGTTATTTTCTATTTCACAAATGAGGGCATTTCCACCTCCAAATCTCATGGGTCTGTTCCTAGAATCTAGGCCACTTATTAAACTAGCCCTGGCAGGTTTGCCACCCTCTGTCCTCCTCCCTTTCTCCACCCTGTGCATTTCCTGCCCCACTCCAACCTCTAAACCAGACTGTACAAACCTTCCCACCTCCGGTGTATTTCCTGTCCCTCTCCCTCCTGCAGGAACCCACCAGCAACCCCCTGATAATCCCTACCTGAACTGGCTCCTTTGCAGCCATTTCTCTCCCCTGTCCCACGGGAGGCTGGGATGAGCTGGGGGAAACATGGACATCATTCTGCAGCCTGTGTGGGTGAGAAGGGCAGTTGTGGGGGTTTCAGAACAGGCTTTAGTTCATTTCACATCACGATTGCCCCAGGCCCTTTCCCTGCAGACAGACACCCTAGATTCTGCCATGCTGGGAAAATGCTTGATCTCTTTATTACCTTGTAGACCTGGTCACTCCTACCAGGCTAAGCCCACAGAGACATTTTTAAACTCCCTTTTCCCTCCCCCTGCCCCATGACAAAGTCTGAACACAATACTAGAAAAAAAAGCAGAACCAAAGGAATCACTTTCGACGATTCCATCTGACACTGAAACAATGGCAGCCACACTCCAGCAGGAGAGGGTTGCCGTTCCAACTCTAATGAGAGTAATCAATTAAGGTATTATCAGCAGGAGAAAAAAAACTTTTGTAGTGATAATCAGGATGGCCCATTTCAGACAGTTGACAAAAAGGTGTGAATAACAGTAGGGAGAAAATTAGCATGGGAAAATAGTTTTTAGTTTGTGTAATGACTCATCCACTCCCAGTCTTTATTCAAGCCTAATTCCAGCTTGCAAATTAATTCCAGTTCTGCAGTTTCTCGCTGGAGCCTGTTTTTGAAGTTTTTTTGTTGAAGAATTGCGACTTCTGTAACTGAGTGTCCAGGGAAGTTGTGGCACAAACAGGGACAGGATCCAATTAAGTCACCTCCCCCCTTCCCCCGCCCACCACTTCTACCACGGGAATTTCCTGGCTGCACAGAGACAGTTCAAACCTCTTCCTCCCTGGCATCCCAGTGACCTTCCCCCCCAGAACTCCAGCTTCTCCCCTCCCTACCGGACACACCCACCACCCTCCACACCACAGGGGACCTTGCCAGGCCCCAGTCTCTGGTCCCCCGTGAATCCCAGTGGTGCTGGGGGCAGATCCTGGCTGTAGCTCCACTGGGGCTGAGGCAGCTCCGAGGCTTCTCCCAGATTCCCTGGGGCAGAGAGTCACTTTCCTGTCCATCCCCAACACTTCCCCATCTGGGGTCTCCTACTCACCGGGGGGCTCCAGCCCAGGGCCTGGTGCAGGTAGAGCCTGGGGCTGCCCAGGGGGCTGGTCACAGCTGGAGAAAGCCCCCGCTGGCTGGGCACGAAGGGGTTAATGACAGCGCCCCCCCCTGCCCCCCCAGCACAGACGCCGGGGAGCAGCAGCTGCCCAGCCCAGGCTCCCGGATCACACAGAGGCAGCAGCAGCGTCTGGTCTGTGCCAGAGCCCCACTGCCAGGAGCTGCCCCACCCCCCGTCTGTGCCAGGCCCCGCCCCCAGGAGCTGCCCCGCCCCCAAGCTCTGGGCTTTGTTCTCCCGGCTCTGCCCCTCCAGCTGCTGCAGCCCCGGCCTCAGCCCGGGAAACCCCGCTGTGGCTCACACTGAGCGTGTACAGTAACAGCTGCTGAAACTGGAAAAAGGCTAGTGTAGTGCCCATCTTAAAAAAAGGGAAGGAGGAGGATCCGGGGAACTACAGGCCAGTCAGCCTCACCTCAGTCCCTGGAAAAATCATGGAGCAGGTCCTCAAGGAATCAATTCTGAAGCACTTAGAGGAGAGGAAAGCGATCAGGAACAGCCAGCATGGATTCACCAAGGGCAAGTCATGCCTGACTAATCTAATTGCCTTCTATGACAAGATAACTGGCTCTGTGGATGAGGGGAAAGCAGTGGATGTGTTATTCCTTGAGTTTAGCAAAGCTTTTGACACGGTCTCCCACAATATTCTTGCCAGCAAGTTAAAAAAGTATGGGCTGGATGAATGGACTATAAGGTGGAGAGAAAGTTGGCTAGATTGTCGGGCTCAACGGGTAGTGATCAATGGCTCCATGTCTAGTTGGCAGCCGGTATCAAGTGGAGTGCCCCAAGGGTCGGTCCTGGAGCCGGTTTTGTTCAATATCTGCATTAATGATCTGGAAGGTGCAGTGGCTGCACCCTCAGCAAGTTTGCAGATGACACTAAACTGGGAGGAGAGGTAGATACCACTGGAGGGTAGGGATAGGATACAGAGGGACCTAGACAAATTAGAGGATTGGTCCAAAAGAAATCTGAGGAGGTTCAACAAGGACAAGTGCAGCGTCCTGCACTTAGGACAGAAGAATCCCATGCACTGCTACAGGCTGGGGAAAGAATGGCTAGGCAGCAGTTCTGCAGAAAAGGACCTAGGAGTTACAGTGGATGAGAAGCTGGATATGAGTGGATATGAGTCAACAGTGTGCCCTTGTTACCAAGAAGGCTAACAGCATTTTGGCTTGTATAAGTAGGGGCATTGCCAGCAGATCGAGAGGCGTGATCGTTCCCCTGTATTTGACATTGTTGAGACCTCATCTGCAGTACTGTGTCCAGTTCTGGGCCCCAAGCTACAAGAAGGATGTGAAAAAATTGGAAAGCATCCAGCAGAGGGCAACAAAAATGATTAGAGGACTGGAACACATGACTTATGAGGAGAGGCTGAGGGAACTCGGATTGTTTAGTCTGCAGAAGAGAAGAATGAGGGAGGATTTGATAGCTGCTTTCAACTACCTGAAAGGGGGTTCCAAAGAGGATGGATCTAGACTGTTCTCAGTGGTAGCAGATGACAGAACGAGGAGTAATGGTCTCAAGTTGCAGTGGGGGAGGTTTAGGTTGGACATTAGGAAAAACTTTTTCACTAGGAGGGTGGTGAAGCACTGGAATGCGTTGCCTAGGGAGGTGGTGGAATCTCCTTCCTTAGAAGTTTTTAAGGTCAGGCTTGACAAAGCCCTGGCTGGGATGATTTAGTTGGGGATTGGTCCTGCTTTGAGCAGGGGGTTGGATTAGGTGACCTCCTGTGTTCCCTTCCAACCCTGATATTCTATGATTCTATGATTATCTTAGCAAAGAGAAGTTGTTAGACTTTCTGCTGTACTGCTCTGTTCCCAGAGCGTTCTGTAACAGGGGAGGGGAGAGGGCTAGTGGGTGTGTCATTGGCATGTCGGGGTGATGCTGAAATAGGGCAGAGTAGAGGTGGCATCGTGGGGGTGGCGTGAACCTTAACTCTGCATTTCCCCCTCAAAGAACGGAGGGGACGGGAATTCTTACCCAGCGAGGTCACATTCTCATAGTTCTCCTGCATGATGTCTCTGCAGAGGGCTCTCTGAGCGGGGTCCAGCAGAGCCCACTCTTCCCTGGTGAAATACACAGCCACCTCCTCGAAGGTCACCGGCCCCTGAAAGAGCAAGAGTCCCACACTCAGTACCTGTTGCCCCACTCACAGCCCCACCATTCTTGGGGGAGAGGAGCCAATCAAATGGAAGCTCTGAGAGAGAGGCAGTCAGCATAGTCCTATCTCCACACTGCTGAGAGCAGCCAGGAGGCATCAGGGTGAGGGGACGAAGAGAGAGCCCCTTGTCTCTGCCAGCAGTTCCAATATGCACCTACTAGCCACAGACTGATACAGGAAATGGAGGCCCCAGTAGGCTCCAGGCACAGCCCCATGGTAGGAATCCCAAAACCTTCCTCACTTCCAGCAGCTGGATGTGAGTGGCTGGGGCATCTTCCCTACACCTCCCTGGTGGGTGCCCCCTTTCCATGTCACACCAGCCTCTGGCTAGTAGGTGTGACAGTAGGCACAGAAGGACGCCCCCCTCGCCACTGAAATGCCGCCGAAGACCAGAGCGAGGGAAGGACCCCGACGCCGAAGAGCCCCTGAAGACCCCTAGCGCCGCCTGACTCGCCACCGAAGACCCGGAGCGCTGCCAGGTGGGTAAAAATTCCAAAGGTGCCAAGAAATTTTAAAGGTGCCACTTGTGCTCGGTGGGGGAGCGGCTGCTGTCCTGCTCCCCCCTTCGCTACGCTACTGGCTGGAAGCATGATCAAAAAGCCCCCATAATGCAGCACGGACCTTGCTCCTGTCCTCCGTCCCCCACTCCCAGCTCCCCACCCCCAACCAGGACTAAACCCACCAAGACATTTTCAAACCCTCCCAGCAACAGAGGGTGAATTAAACACTGGAAAAGACCAGGACCAAAGGAGCCCCTTGGGCGGGGATTCCCCCTGACACTGTCCCCAGGGCAGCACTCTCCTGCAGCAGGGGGATCAGGGCACAGCAGAGGGCTGGGGCAGCGGCCAGGCTGGCTGGGAGAAGGCTCCCTTCCGGCCTTGACGAGGGCAGCAGCTCCGGGCCCCCGGACACCCAGGGCGCGGGGTGGGGGCCGGGCGCTGCGCAGAGCCCGGGACCCGCCCGGCCCCAGGGTCTCTCTCACCTGGAGTCTCCGCTCAGCAGCCGCCGCCAGCAGCGCCCAGGGGTCTCTCGCCGGAGGAGGCGCCCCCGGCCGGGCCCGCGGGGGCTAAGGCCGGGCCCCCCGCCCCGAGCCCGCTGGGGAAGCGGCAGCGGCCGCTCAGCCCCCGGCTCCCAGGGGAGCAGCAGCGCCCGGGCTCCCAGGAGCTGCCCCCGCGGGCCCCGGCGCCCTCGGCTCTTTGTTCTCCCCAACTCCTGCCTCCTTCCTCCCGGCACCCACCGCTCCCGGCGGCCCCAGCCCCTTCCTGTGCCCGTGCCGCGCCCGCCGGGGCTGGGGACTCGCCCCCCGCCCACCCCCCGGACAGCCCCGGGCTCTGCTGAGCTGGGCCCCCAACAAACCCACTCTCCTGTTGGTAATAGCTTATCTAAAGTGACCACTCTCCAGAAAACCTGGATTTGTGCTGGAAATGGCCCACCTTGATCATCATACACATTGTAAGGAGAGTGATCACTTTACATAAGCTATTACCAGCAGGAGAGTGGGCTGGGGGGTGAGAAAACCTTTTGTAGTGATAATCACCCATTTTTTCATGGTTTGTGTGTATAAAAACATCTTCTGTATTTTCCACAGCATGCATCCGATGAAGGGAGCTGTAGCTCACGAAAGCTCATGCTCAAATAAATTGGTTAGTCTCTAAGGTGCCACAAGTCCTCCTTTTCTTTTTAGGGTATACATTAAGCATTTAAAATAACGTTAAATATAAAAAATGTGTTTTGAATTTATAAGTGGGGCGGGGGGGTCTCACTGGGTGCCTTGCTTTGTGAACGGAGTCACCAATTCAAAAAGTTTGAGAAACTTTTTGGGTTACACAGGGAAAGGGGAGAGAGGGACACTGAAAAAAGCCTGAAATAACTGGGGAGAGGGGTTCCCAACTCCCAAATCTGCCCCGCTCCATTTGCTGCCCCATCCCTGGCCTGTACCTCCAGTGCCGAGGACCTCACAAATCCCCCTCTCTGCCAAAGACACTTGCACAGGTATTATCTTCCTGCCAGGCCCCTGCCTCACTGAATAATTGCATAAATGCATTGGTGCGCCTCCCCTCCCCCCTGCTTCTTTTTGCAACCCTTCTGCCAGTTGGAGTCGGCACCGACACGGCCCGGGTTCAATATCTAGGGGTTCCTTTTCAACAACACCACACAGAACCTGCTCGAGCCCCGACCCAGGAGCCTGGGACGATTCCACACCAGCCCTGGGTATCTCTAGAGGCGACACTCCCCACTGGCAAGCACCGAGTCTGAGGCGATGTCTACACTGCCAATGCCAATGACGGGTTCCTCTCGATAACGATCTACAGCAGTGCGGACTGACGCATGTTCATTTTCATTCTCCGAGTCAGGAAAACCATAAAAGCCTCTTCTTTTGTACTGGAACAGGCAAAAATAAGGTGAGACTAAATGATGCTGATTTCTAAAAGCAGGTTTAGGGGGTGTATATTTTTGAAAAAAAAATCAATACAGATCCTTCTAACTAGCAGCGTGAGATAAAAAAAAGAACACAGAGAAACCTTGTCAGCAAAAACAAAAGGAGTACTTGTGGCACCTTAGAGACTAATCAATTTATTTGAGCATGAGCTTTCGTGAGCTACAGCTCACTTCATCGGATGCATACCGTGGAAACTGCAGCAGACATTATATATACACAGAGATCATGAAACAATACCTCCTCCCACCCCACTGTCCTGTTGGTAATAGCTTATCTAAAGTGATCATCAAGTTGGGCCATTTCCAGCACAAATCCAGGTTTTCTCACCCTCCATCCCCCCACACACAAACTCACTCTCCTGCTGGTAATAGCCCATCCAAAGTGACAACTCTCTTCACAATGTGTATGATAATCAAGGTGGGCCATTTCCTGCACAAATCCAGGTTCTCTCACCCCCTCACCCCGCTCCAAAAACCACACACACAAACTCACTCTCCTGCTGGTAATAGCTTATCCAAAGTGACCACTCTCCCTACAATGTGCATGATAATCAAGGTGGGCCATTTCCAGCACAAATCCAGGTTTTCTCACCCCCCCACCCCCATACACACACAAACTCACACTCCTGCTGGTAATAGCTCATCCAAAGTGACCACTCTCCCTTCATCCGATGAAGTGAGCTGTAGCTCACGAAAGCTCATGCTCAAATAAATTGGTTAGTCTCTAAGGTGCCACAAGTACTCCTTTTCCTTTTGCAAATGCAGACTAACATGGCTGTTACTCTGAAACACTCTCCCTACAACATGCATGATAATCAAGGTGTGTCATTTCCAGCACAAATCCAGGCTTTCTCACACCCTCCCTTTTTTTTCCCGGGGACACACAAACACACACAAACTCACTCTCCTGCTGGCAATAGCTCATCCAAACTGACCACTCTCCAAGTTTAAATCCAAGTTTAACCAGAACGTCTGGGGGGGGGTAGGAAAAAACAAGGGGAAATAGGCTACCTTGCATAATGACTTAGCCACTCCCAGTCTCTATTTAAGCCTAAATTAATAGTATCCAATTTGCAAATGAATTCCAATTCAGCAGTTTCTCGCTGGAGTCTGGATTTGAAGTTTTTTTGTTTTAAGATAGCGACCTTCATGTCTGTGATTGCGTGACCAGAGAGATTGAAGTGTTCTCCGACTGGTTTATGAATGTTATAATTCTTGACATCTGATTTGTGTCCATTTATTCTTTTACGTAGAGACTGTCCAGTTTGACCAATGTACATGGCAGAGGGGCATTGCTGGCACATATCACATTGGTGGATGTGCAGGTGAACGGGCCTCTGATAGTGTGGCTAATGTTATTAGGCCCTGTGATGGTGTCCCCTGAATAGATATGTGGGCACAGTTGGCAACGGGCTTTGTTGCAAGGATAGGTTCCTGGGTTAGTGGTTCTATTGTGTGGTATGTGGTTGTTGGTGAGTATTTGCTTCAGGTTGCGGGGGGGGGGAGTGAGAAAGCCTGGATTTGTGCTGGAAATGGCCCACCTTGATTACCATGCACATTGTAGGGAGAGTGGTCACTTTGGATGAGCTATTACCAGCAGGAGAGTGAGTTTGTGTGTGTATGGGGGTGGGGGGGGTGAGAAAACCTGGATTTGTGCTGGACATGGCCCACCTTGATTATCATACACATTGTGAAGAGAGTTGTCACTTTGGATGGGCTATTACCAGCAGGAGAGTGAGTTTGTGTGTGGGGGGATGGAGGGTGAGAAAACCTGGATTTGTTCTGGAAATGGCCCAACTTGATGATCACTTTAGATAAGCTATTACCAGCAGGACAGTGGGGTGGGAGGAGGTATTGTTTCATGATCTCTGTGTGTATATAATGTCTGCTGCAGTTTCCACGGTATGCATCCGATGAAGTGAGCTGTAGCTCACGAAAGCTCATGCTCAAATAAATTGGTTAGTCTCTAAGGTGCCACAAGTATTCCTTTTCTTTTTGCGAATACAGACTAACACGGCTGTTACTCTGAAACTTGTCAGCAAAGGCTAATGTCCTAAATGGGAACTCAGCAGCGGTTTGTAACTGGGGGAGCATGCAATCTGAATGTGTATGACCCGACCCCGTCCCCCATCCCCACATCGCAGTAGGGCTTGACACTCTCTCTCTATGCATCGGTGTGATGGCTGAGTGGTTAACCAAGCAGTGACAACCCAAAGAGGTTCCCTGAGCATAGGCGCTGACTTCTACTGGCACTGGTGGATGCTCGACCCCCCGCTGCTCGCAGCCCTGCCCTGACTCCACCCCTGCCCCGCCCCCTCCCACTCTCATTCCAACCCCTTCCCCAACTCCACCCCCTGCCCGCCCCTATTCCGACTCCTTCCCCAAATCCCTGCCCCAGCCCCGCCTCTTCCCTGCCTCCTCTCCTGAGCGCACCACATTCCCGCTCCTCCCCGCTCCCTCCCAGAGCTTGTTACAGCTATTCGGCAGTGGCAATCACTGGGAGGTAGGCAGAGGAGCGGGGATGCAGTGCCCTCAGGGGAGGAGGCAGAGGCGGAGGTAAGGTGGGGCAAGGCGGGGAGCTTGGCTGCTGGTGGGTGCAGAGCACCCACTAATTTTTCCCCATGGGTGCTCCAGCCCCTGAGCACCCATGGAGTCAGCGCTTATGTCCCTGCACACAATATTTTAAAATTCAGAACATTTAATTTGTCAATAAATAAATGTGGAGGCTCCAGCATGGCAGTGAGGAGCACAGGCTACTGGATGCACAAGGGTGGTATAGCACCCTGTAGCCCCCTCTCCCCTTCTGGGACACAGACTCGGTGGTGAGGCTGCACCTCTCTGCCCAAAACGACTCCCCAGAACTGTTCAGGAGCGGTGCATGACCACTCTTGTGTCCTCCCTTTGCTTCGCCATCAGAAAGTCATTTTTCTGCAGGGAAGCAAAGAAATTTGTGGGGGACATGAATTCTGCGCGTGTGCATTGGCACTGAATTCCCCCAAGAATAAAGTTTGAATCTTGCAGATGGCTTGCAGAATATGAATCAAGCTGCCTCTGTCCAGGAAATGCCACCCTGCTCTTCCAGGAAAAAAGACCCTGCTGCAAAAGAAATTATGTGACTGGAATCATAGTTAAGGCTACGATTTAATCCTGGGTATTTTTAGTAAAAGTCATGGATAGGTCATGGGCAAGAAACAAAAAATCATGACCTCCAACCTATACCATAATTACCCCTGTTTGAATCTTGGTGGGGGGGAAGGTGGAGGGCCCCCAGCAACAGCTGCTGTGGGGGGAAAGCCCCGGGGGGCCCACTGTGCCGCTGGGGAGGGGGAAGCCCCAGGCGCCCACTGTCACTCTGGCCATTGCTGGGGGGAATCCCTGGGGGCCCGCTGCAGCTCTGGCTGCCCTGGGACAGCTGCCAGGAGCCACTGAGTTGTGGCTGCACCTTCCACCCCCAGGACCGCTGCTCAGTTGGTCCCTGGGGACAGCCACATTGTCCGCCGCTTAGGCAGTCCCCGGAGCCAGCTGCCCGGGGCCGTTCCAGCAGCGGCTGGTGTGGCTGTCCCCAGGGCCACCTGAGGAGCTGGCCCTGGGTGATTTAAAAGGGCCCGGGGGCCCCCCGCCGTCACTACCAGCAGCGCAGCGGAGCGAAAGCGGCTTCCTGCCCATCCTCGCTCCGCACCAGCCACAGGAGTGTCTGGCATGTCCCTGCAGCCCCTGCGGGGGGGTGTCTCTCACACGCTGCCCACACCCTGGGCACCAACGCTGCCATTGGAACTGCGGCAGGGGTGGTGTCTGTGGGTAGTGGTGCCCGGAGACCCCCCTGCCCGCCCCACCCAGGAGCTGATGCCAGATGGGGGTGCAGGTCACTTTCAGGAGCTGCCCAAGATAAGTGCCACACCCCAATCCTCTGCCCCAGGCCAGATCCCCCACCCCACCCACACCCAAACTCCCTCCCAGAGCCCGCCACCGCCTCCCCCTGCCCCCCAACCCCTTGCCCCAGCCCAGAGCCTGCACCCAAACTCCCTCCCAGGGTCCGCCCCCCAACCCCCTGCCCCAGCCCAGAGCCCACACCTCATGCACCCAAATTCCCTCCCAGAGCCTGCCAACACCCACCCCCCCACACCCCAACACCCTGTCCCAGGCCCAGCCCAGAGCCTGCACACAAACTCCATCCCAGGGTCTGCCCTCTGCCCCCCAACCCACTGCCCCAGCCCAGAGCTTGCACCTCATGCACCCACACTCCCTCCCAGAGCCCGCACCCCGTCCTGCATCCCTGCCCCAGCCCAGAGCCCACACCCAGCACCCAAACTCCCTCCCAGAGCTTGCACCCCCTCCTGCACCCAAACTCCCTCCCAGAGCCTTAGGCGGGTGGGGGGCGGGCAGGACTTGTTCTGGGCACCACCAAAAGTTCTATAAACCTGACAACCCTGAGCCAGAGCCAGTCATTGCACATCTCTCTCCTTACGGGAGGGGACTCTGTGCGATGGGGAGCTGCTGGGGCTTTATTCCTTCCTTTAACCGCTGTGGAAGGGTAAAGGGGGAGAGAATTGGTTCCTGTTTCCCAGGAGGAAGAAAGACAGGCAGGCTGAATGTAATAAAACCAAGCTAGCAGAGGATGGTTTCGATCCATCGACCTCTGGGTTATGGGCCCAGCACGCTCCCGCTGCGCCACTCTGCTTCATGTGGGATGTTTCCTACAGGAAGTCTTCACAGTGCAGCTCACAAGCGGTGCACTGGAGAGCTGCGCCCATGGGATTTAGGCGCTTTCTAGGAAGGGGATTCTACACGTCTTGCGCCAAGTCGCCAAAGCTGAACTGAAATGCGAGCGCTGCACTCCCAGCCGGGCTCTCCTTCGTCTAACGATTCAGCAAAAACAGCCCCTTCCCCTTGCTTTTCTGGGGGTAAGATCCAGCCAGTCTCCTGCCCCAGGCTGAGGAGGGGTTCCCCGATTCCCCCAGTGTCACAAACACCCTGCGAGGGGCCCGGTGGGGCCGGGCCAGGCCCGGGGAGGAGCCGCCCCTTCCTGCCCCCCCAGCCCGGGGAACCTTTGTGTGTTTGCAGCGGGGCCATGGCCGGGGCCGGGAGGCAGCGCGGTGGGGCCGGGGGCAGCGCGGAGCGGGGCAGGGCCCGGGTGGGCCGCGGGGGGCGGAGACACGCGTGGGGCCGACACGCTCCTGCGGGCAGGGGCCGAGCCTGGCTGCCTGGTTCGCCCCCTGCCTGGGTCCCGAGCTCCCCGCGGCCGGAGAGGGGCTGGCCGGGGTTGCGGGGGGCAAGTGTCCCGGGCCGGCTGGGGCAGAGCAGCCCCTGCTGCAGGGCTGGTGGGGCGGAGCCCGGCAGCAGCTGGGCCGGGAGCTGCAGGAGGGGCTGGGAGCCCAGGAGGGGATGGGGGCTACTGGGGGAGAAGGGAGGAGAACAGGAGTGGGGGGTCAGAGCCAGAGCTGTGGGGTGGGAGGAGTGTCTGGTGCTGGGGATGGTGGGGTGGCTTTGAGCTGGGAGTTTGGGGCCAGTCGATTTACAGGGGGGCTCAGAGCTGGCGATTGAGGGATGCTTGGGGGGCTCCATGTTCAGATCTGGCCCTGCGGGAGCATTGGGGCTTGGAGCTGGGGAAAGTGGGGGACTGTCTGAAGTTGGCTGCTTCGGATGTGAGTGAGGCCCTGGGGACGTGGGGAGCTGGGGGTTGGGCTGCACCCCGGTTACGGCAGCCTGGGGCCCTGCCGTGGCCTTTTCTCTGGAAAAGCCGCTCCCTGTTTCACCGTCTCCTCTCAGTCTGAGTCCCCCTGACTCTGCAGGGCAGGACGGGCCCTGAAATCGGACAACTGGGAGGCCGTTTGCAGCGGTTTCTAACCCTCTCTCCCCATCTTCCAGGAGCCCCCACGAGAGCATCGGGCCCCTCTGGGAAAAGAGAGAGAAGCAGCCAAAGCCGAGGAGCAGCAGCAAAGCGAGGAGCTGCTGGTAGGTGCCCAGGGCCCAGGTTTGCCTGGGATCCCGGGGCCCTGAGTGACGGTGAATGCAGGGCCCGGCCTGCCAGCCTCAGCCAGGGAACCGTCCCCACTGGAGCCCAGGGAGAGGGCAGGGTCCGACACGGGGGTGACATGATGCCCTTAGGGTGCGGGAGGCTGCTGGGCCGGAGAGAGTCAGTCTGTGTGAGCCCAGAGCCCCTGCCCACGGGCTGTCTGCGTGTCACAGTGACTGGGGAGCCTTTCTAGCTCCTAGGAGGGTTGGGGAGGAAGGAGATGAAATGTGGGCTGCAGGGATGTAGGATTTGGCTCAGTGCAAGTTGATGAAGTTCTGGGGGGAAGTCTCCCTCCTGTTGGTGATGTACAGCTCTCCCCGGCCCTTATCCCTCCTCTCTTCCTGGGATAAATGAACTTCCCATCACTCACCGCAAGAGATCTTGTGTTCTGGTAAATAACTTTGTCACCCGCCCTGAGGCGCATTTATGATTTTCCCCAGTTACCAAGCAGATGAATTTCAATGTTGATAAATGCAAAGTAACGCACATTGGAAAAGGTCATATCAAATACACCGAAAATGATGGGGTCTAAATTAGCAGTTACCACTCAAGAAAGAGATCTTGGAGTCATTGTGGATAGTTCCCTGGAAACATCCACTCAGCGTGCAGCGTCGGTCAAAAATGTGAACGGAATGTTGGGAATCATTGAGAAAGGGAGCGATAATAAGACCGAAAATATCATATTGCCTCTGTATAAGTCCATGGTACGTCCACACCTTGAATACTGTGTGCAGATGTGGTCGCCCCATCTCATCAAAAATATATTGGAATTGGAAAAGGTTCAGAAAAGAGCAACAAAATGATGAAGGGTACGGAACAGCTTCCGTATGAGGAGAGATTAATAAGACTGAGGCTATGGCTACACTATGCAGTTTTAGTGACACGGCTATGCCGCTCCAGCCGTGCTGCTAAAAGGCGCGCAGTGTAACTGCTGTTTGTTGGCAGGAGAGAAGTGCCAGTGTAGACAAAGCCTGAGACTGTTCAGCTTGGAAAAGAGACGACGAAGGGGGGGTATGGAGGAGGTCTATAAAATCATGAATTGTGTGGCGAAAGTAAATAAGGAAGTGTTCTTTTCTCCTTCCTATAACACACGTACTAGGGGTCACCCAGTGAAATGAATAGGCAGCAAGTTTAAAACAAAGAAAAGGAAGTATTTTTTCACACAACACACAATCAACCTCTGGAACTCCTTGCCAGAGGATGTTGACGGCCAAGACACTAACAGGGTTCAAAAAAGAACTAGATAAGTTCATGGACGATAGATCCATCGGTGGCTATTAGCCAGGATGGGCAGGGATGGTGTCCTTAGCCTCTGTTTGCCAGAAGCTCGGAATGGGCGACGGGATGGATCACTTGATGATGACCTGTTCTGTTTATTGCCTCTGAGTCACCTGGCATTGGCCACTTCAGAAGAGAGGATACTCGGCTAGATGGACCATTGGTCTGACCCAGTATGTCTGTTCTTATGTTCTATGTTCCCCTGTTACCGAGCCACCCTCTCCCTGTTGCAGAAACAGATGACAGCCGAGAGGCAGAAGATGGTCTGGGAGTGGCAGGAGTTGCGAGGGTTTCTGGAGGAGCAGGAGCAGCGGCTGCTGTCCCAGCTGGAAGAACTAGAGAGAGCCATTGTCCAGAGAAGGGATGAGGGCATCTGCACACTGTCCTGGGAGATTTCCCTGCTAAGTGAGAGGGGAGGAGAGAAGGGGCAGCAGCCACTGAGCCAACCCCTGCAGGTCAGACTGTCATCGCAATGATCATACGCAGCGTTCCTATAGGAGCTCCTCAGCCTTAGACCCCAAAGCACTTTACAAAGTGGGGTCGGGGCATTATCCCTATGGGACAAATGGGGAAAGTGAGAGAGAGGGAGGGGCAGAGCCCTGGTCAAGGTCACATAGTGAGTCTGGCAGCGGCACCAGGGATGGATCCTGGGAGTCCTGGATGCTGCAGCCCCAAGACCTTCTCTCTGTCTGCATTTGCACTTGTAGGGTGAAATCCCCGCCCGCACCATGCTGAGATCCCGAGCCAGGCCTAAGGCTCCCCTGCTACCAGATTAATGGGTTTAATGGGGCCAGGAGCCTTCTGAGTCTCTCAGCACTGGTAGTAATTTGACTCTCAGTGCAGAGAAATATCTTCTGCCTGTGAAGTGCCTGGGGAGAAGGTTTCCACAGTGGCGACCTGCCAGCAGGGATTGCTGGGACTGCAAAGGGGAAAGTCCCTGGTAGGGCGTGGCAGCTGCCCTGGGAATGTCAACCTGAAATTCCCCTACTACCCAAGGCGTCAGTGTTGACCCCTGCAGAGCAGGAGGCCTCCCCACCCAGGGACACCCCCCCAACTGCCTTCTCTTTCTCTCCCTCTTTAGGGAGCTGGGAGCACGTATATCCTTGGCTCCATTTTGCTCTTCCTTATGGGCCATTAGGTTTGATAACTGCACTGAATAGGAAGCTTCCCCCTGCTCTTGGAGCATGTGATTCTGTCTCCCCTAGTGGCTGACTCAGGTAGGAGAAGAGCCGTTCACAGTCTGATCGCTAAAGAGGTCACAGCAGGGCTGCTAGACACAGGGCCGATGGGACCGACCTGGCCTCTCTCCTGAACCGATGTGGCCATCACGTATTCAGAGGGTGCAGAAATTCAGCTTTCACATTTTTTAAAGTGAGTTCCTGGCCCTCAGCATCTCCCCAGTGGAAACGGAGACAGTGTTGCCTTCCTGGGGCTGCCCGAAGCCGTAGCTCAGAGAGTGTGAACTCTCCTGTCCCCTGTTAATGTCATCGGAGTGTCAACTGAAGTGACGACACTTTGATGTCAACATTCAACGTTCCCTGGCTGATCACCTGAGCAGGTGGGATGGGGCGGGAGTGAAGCCTCTGCTTGGTGGGAATAGGACAATAGTTCTCAAACTGGGGGTCGGGACCTCTCAGGTTATTACATGGGTGGTCGTGAGCTCTCAGCCTCCGCCCCAAACTCCACTTTGCCTCCAGCATTTATAATGGTGTTAAATATATTTAAAAGTGTTTTTACTTTATAACGGGTCGCACTCAAAGGCTTGCTATGTGAAAGGGGTCACCAGTACAAAAGTTTGAGAATCACTGGAATAGCGGAGGGAAGGAAGGGAGGGAAGGACAGAAGAGAGACACAAGGACAAGGAAGCAAGAAAGAAATGGAGAAAGGAGGGTGGGAAAGAAAGGGAAGAACTAGCAGGGGCCCTACAGGGGTGTCTGGGAAGGGGGCTGTTTTCCTCCTGAGTGATACTGAGTGTGACAGACAAAGACTTAGGAAAATACTAAGAACTAAAATTATATTTCCTACACGAAGGGCAGATTTCCCCCTTATTTTTTGTATGTGGGTGTGTCATGGAGAGCAGTGGGTGTTCTGCTGTGAATGGAGCAAGTCATGGAGGCCTAAACTGATGCCCTGGGCCACTGACCATAATGGACAGTGCAATATGGCCCTCTCTGCCAAATGAGCTGGACACCACAGGGTTACTGCTTCAGCTGAAGGGCTCAGGGGTTTTGGCATTAAAGGACCCAGTTTCATTCCCCGCTGAAGACCTGGGCTCTGTCTGTGGCCACTGCCAGAATGTAGGACCTGCCCACACTTTGGTCTGTGTCTCCTCCTGTTCCACATAATCCCAGTGCTGGTGCCCCTTCTTACTGCAGTAAACCAGCATGGGAGGTGGCTCAGCACCCCACAGAACCAGAGCGTCCCGGAGAAAGCTCCTGAACAATGTCTCCATTCCTTGCTCTAGTGTCTCCCCACTTCCCATCTCTCTGGAGAGCACAGGGTTGAGGGCAGGTGACTCACCGTGACAATGACCATCTCGGGCTACAAAGCTCAGATCCAGGTTTCCTGGAGTTTGGGGGTTGCTGGGCTCAGGGTCTGGGGATCAGGCCTATTTCTCACCCCTCCTTTCCCTAGCAGGGAGGATGGGACTTTTTGGAAGCCGGAGCCGGGGTTTGTGGAGCTGGAGAAGAGACTCAGCGATTTCTCTCTGAAAAGCGCCCACCTGCAGGAGGTGCTGCTGGGATTCAAAGGTGAGTTGGAGTCTGGGGGTGGCGTCTCCTCTGGTTAGAGCGACCCTGGCCCTGGGGAGGAGTCGGAGACTCTAGTGATGTCACTGATCCTGGGCTCCATCTTGCAGCACCAGCTCAGCGGGTCGCCCTTCCCCATGGGAGTAGCCCTGTGGGGCTGGCTCTGTCTGCAGCGGCTGCGTTATCGGCCTCAGTCTGTGTCACCATCCTCTAGTTAACAGCGGTTCCATTAATAACCAATGGGAACCTCCCCAGGAATGCGAGAGCCTGAATTCTCACCTCTCCCATCCTCTCCTTCCCCTAGAGATGCTGGGGAGCGACACAGGTACGTGTCTCTCGTTGATGGGCCGGGGGAGATTTCAGAGCAATAACCATGTTAGCGACAGGGGATTGCAGCCTCCGGCTCTTGGAAGCTGTGGAACAATGTGAAGCGATGTTACTTTGTTCCTGCACCACTGTATTTTCAACTGACTTGTCTCTTAAATATTTTAGCTCATGAACGTCACATAAGCATTTAAAGTTTTTTACAGGTTTTTTTACTACTCTTTTTTTGCTTTTGCTTTTTTTAATTATTGAATTTTTTACAGCCTAAATTAATTTTAGTAATTTTATTTTGACATTTTAATTGCAGTAATACTGCAAGAATGGTTTTTTTAATTAAGTTTACACCATCTGATTTTAAAGCTCTTTTTTATTTTAAGACCACTGAGATTTTGACAATTTTTCCTGTTTCCAATGTCTGCTTGGTACTTTTTTTAAAAAACACAGAGGCTGAGCATATGTATTTGAAAGTTGTTCGTATAGTTAGAGGTTTTTAGCTTTTTTGTGCTTTAAAAAAAGACTTTTTGTATTTGTTGTGACTTTTTAAAATGGGTAATGTATTTACATTTTTAACTTACTATTTTAGTGCACTTTTCACTCTTGGGACAGGTTGTAGTTGATTTTTACACTTTAATAAAACCACGATTAGTGGATAATTTTGTTAAAACAGCAGTTCAGTCACTTTTTTGCATAACTTGTACTTCAAGTACGAATAGGTTTTTTTATGAAATGTTTGCTCTAAGCATTTCTTATGCTGAAATTATGCCTTAAAAGAATGTATATTTCCTGGAATGATTTTATACATTTAAGATAGAATCTTAATTTTTCCCCAATACATTCCTGTTCATCCCTGGGATAATTAATTTCTGGGGAACATCTTCAGCAGAGCTAGAATTATTACTGAAAGGCGATGCACCAGAGAGTAAAGGCACAGAGGCAGTGGACTGTGGGGAACAGAGTAAGTTTCATTACTAATGCTGCTCTTTTGAGGGGTCCTTTTAGAAAATAATTTAACTTACAAGCACTTAGAGACTTTAAGAAAGTCACTACTCACTGGAGCAATGGGTCTCGTTGGAACATATTTTAACTGACAAGCCCTTACAGCCTTTGTGAGAAAGGAACAGGATATAACTATGCTCAAAATTTAAAAAGTGAAAATTAAGTATCCTGGATCATCGGGGGAAAAAGAGGAAATACAAGTTAAAACATAATCAAAACAAAGCCTCTCAGTTTAGGTTGCTTCTTCTGACTTGGGTTGAGGAACATTGGATGAATTGTGATGAGATACAATCTTGCCAAGTTGAGAGATGATTTTCTTTCTTCCCTCTCCCCCATTTTTAAAAAAGTCCCAAAAGAAATAAACGTGGATGACACAATTTATTATTTTGTTTACTAATTAAATCCATGTCCCTAAGGCCAAATTTGACATAGGTAATTTTGTTCCCACATTTTCTTGTTCACCAAGCATGAGCTTAGTACTGTCCCTGAACGACATCATTAGCCCCCTTTTGTTTGGACTAATTTAATTTTCGGTATTTGGTCTTCTTGCACCTGTGCATCGCATTCATTGCTGAAAATAATGTAACCTACTTTTCATCAACTTGTTGCTATAGGGTATTGTAAGATCTTATGAACTTTCATATTCTTTTTACAGTGAAGTCAGGCAGAGAATTCAAAATATTGGTGTTATTGGAATTAACAGTTCCCAAGGTTGGTCCATATATGCCATAGCACTTGGCTCATTCATGTTTTGTCCAGATACAGTATAACACTCTTCCCATTCGTAGTCAATGATGTTACAAAATAATGATCTAGGCTGGTGTTTCTCAGCTGGTAGTTTGCAACCTCTGGGGGCTCAGGAAAGGTAGGCAGGAGGCTGTGAGATGTTGAGCGTTTCATTTTGATCTAAAGCAAAGAAAATCTCACTCCTGCACTCCCTTGTTCATTGTGGTCAAGTATTCTCTGTCAGCCTCTTGAAATATACAAGTTATATAGAGACTCAGCATGGACACATGTTTTATTCTTACTTTTTTAGTAAATGTTTGGGGGTCACAAACAATTTGACTTCCAATAAGTGATACTTATTTCAGTTGTGAAATTAGGCAGTTTGCAGCTGTAGAGACTGAAACCCCTTCGGTGGTTAGCAGAGATGGGGACGAGGCAGAAAGTTTGGATCTAAACCTGCATTTAGTGCTGTCAGTGATTGCAGGAGAGCAAAGGAACCTAGGGATCGTTGGTCACTAAGTCTCCCAGGCAGAGGGAGGGGAGAGGGTGAAAGAGAAGACAGAAAATGAAGGAGAAATAAGTTGTGGGTGGGAAGGTCACAAGCTCCCAAACCTGCCCGCATCCAGTCTTAGAGTCATAAAGTCTAAGGCCAGAAGGGACCATTGGATCATCTGGTCTGACCTCCTGTCTGGCTGTGAAGCATGAGGCTGAGGAATGTAATACATAAAGTGGAAGTGAGCCCCATTTAATGGTCCACTATTTGTCTCTATTGACAATGCCTTCCAGCTTAATACCACCAGCAAACTTCATTCCATTTACTGAACCAGCACTGGGCAGACTTTGTCCTGTCCCTGCCTCTGCCTGGTCCCCACAGTTAGGGAGTTGCCCTCAGGGTTTTAAAACTAAAAAACGTGGATTTAGTGCTGGGGGGAGGGGTTGGGTCTGGGCTGTGATAAAGTGATGGAATGTTTTCCCAGCATGCGAGTCAGAAACATCTTGTGCAGGGAAAGGGCCAGGGCAAATCACGATGTGAAAGGAACTAGAGCCCTTCTGAAATCTTCCCTGTCACCCTTCTTACCCTGACAGGCAGCAGAGTAATGCCCACTTTTGGCTCCAGATGAGGTTCAACAAGGACAAATGCAGAGTCCTGCACTTAGGATGGAAGAATCCCAGGCACCGCTACAGACCAGAGACCAAATGGCTTGGCAGCAGTTCTGCAGAAAGGGACCTAGGGGTTACAGTGGACGAGAAGCTGGATATGAGTCAACAGTGTGCCCTTGTTGCCAAGAAGACCAATGGCATTTTGGGATGTATATGTAGGGGCATAGCGAGCAGATCGAGGTACGTGATCGTTCCCCTCTATTCAACATTGGTGAGGCCTCATCTGGAGTACTGTCTCCAGTTTTGGGCCCCACACTACAAGAAGGATGTGGAAAAATTGGAAAAAGTCCAGCGGAGGGCAACAAAAATGATTAAGGGACACATGACTTATGAGGAGAGGCTGAGGGATCTGGGATTGTTTAGTCTGCGGAAGAGAAGAATGAGGTGGGATTTGATAGCTGCTTTCAACTACCTGAAAGGGGGTTCCAAAGAGTATGGATCTAGACTGTTCTCAGTGGTAGCAGATGACAGAACAAGGAGTACTGGTCTCAAGTTGCAGTGGGGGAGGTTTAGGTTGGATATTAGGAAAAACTTTCACTAGGAGGGTGGTGAAAGATGGGAATGCGTTAGCTAGGGAGGTGGTGGAATCTCCTTCCTTAGAAGTTTTTAAGGTCAGGCTTTAGAAAGCCCTGGCTGGGATGATTTAGTTGGGGATTGGTCCTGCTTTGAGTAGGGGGTGGGACTAGATGACCTCCTGAGGTCCCTTCTAACCCTGATATTCTATGATTCTATGATCTTGGAGTCACTGTTGGAAGACAGAATACTGGGCTAGATGGGCCTTTGGTCTGACCCAGTCTGGCCGTTCTTATGTACTAGGGAATCTAGTGAGCCGAGTGTAATGGAAGGGAGTAGGAAAATCCCTGGGTGTGGAGAACCCTGCTCACAAACAGGGAAGAATTAGTAGGGGAAGCAGAAGTGGATGGCCACCTGGGAGGCAGTGACCATGAGATGGTTGAGTTCAGGATCCTGACACAAGGAAGAAAGGAGAGCAACAGAATACTGACCTGGGACTTCAGAAAAGCAGACTTTGACTCCCTCAGGGAACTGATGGGCAGAATCCCCTTGGAGAATAACGTGAGGGGGAAAGGAGTCCAGGAGAGCTGGCTGTATTTTAAAGAATCCTTATTGGGGTTATAGTGGGGAGGCAATCTAGTGACAGAGGATGTGGAAAAAGCTAATGTACTCAATGCTCTTCTGTCTTCACAAACAAGGTCAGCTCCCAGACTACTGCACTGGGCAGCCCAGCATGGGGAGGAGGTGAAAAGCCCTCTCTGGACAAAGAGGTGGTTCAGGACTATTCAGAAAAGCTGGACGAGCACAAGTCCATAGGGCTTGATGCGCTGTGTCCGAGGGTGCTTAAGGAGTTGGTGGATGTGATTGCAGAGCCGTTGGCCATTATCTTTGGAAACTCATGGTGATCAGGGGAGGTCCCCGACAACTGGAAAAAGGCAACTGTAGTGCCCACCTTTAAAAAAGGGAAGGAGGAGGATCCGGGGAACTACAGGCCAGTCAGCCTCACCTCAGTCCCTGAAAAAATCATGGAGCAGGTTCTCAAGGAATCAATTCTGAAGCACTTAGTGGAGAGGAAAGTGATCAGGAACAGTCAGCATGGATTCACCCAGGGCAAGTCATGCCCGACTAACCTAATTGCCTTCTATGACAAGATAACTGGTTCTGTGGATGAAGGGAAAGCGGTGGACTTGTTATTCCTTGACTTTAGCAAAGCTTTTGATACGGTCTCCCACAGTATTTTTGCCAGCAAGTTAAAGAAGTATGGGCTGGATGAACGGACTATAACGTGGATAGAAACCTGGCTAGATTGTCGGGCTCAATGGGTAGTAATCGATGGCTCCATGTCTAGTTGGCAGCCGGTATCAAGTGGAGTGCCCCAAGGGTCGGTCCTGGGGCCGGTTTTGTTCAATATATTCATTAATGATCTGGAGGATGGCGTGGATTGCACCCTCAGCAAGTTTGCAGATGACACTAAACTGGGAGGAGAGGTAGATACGCTGGAAGGTAGGGATAGGATACAGAGGAACCTAGACAAATTAGAGGATTGGTCCAAAAGAAATCTGATGAGGTTCAACAAGGACAAGTGCAGAGTCCTGCACTTAGGATAGAAGAATCCCAGGCACCGCTACAGACTAGGGACCGAATGGCTAGGCAGCAGTTCTGCAGAAAAGGACCTAGGGGTTACAGTGGTCGAGAACCTGGATATGAGTCAACAGTGTGCCATTGTTGCCAAGAAGGCCAATGGCGTTTTGGGCTGTATATGTAGGGGCATTGCCAGCAGATCGAGGGACGTGATCCTTCCCCTCTATTCGACATTGGTGAGGCCTCATCTGGAGTAGTGTGTCCAGTCTTGGGCCCCACACTAAAAGAACAATGTGGAAAAATTGGAAAGAGTCCAGCGGAGGGCAACAAAAATGATTAGGGGACTGGAACAGATGACTTATGAGGAGAGGCTGAGGGAACTGGGATTGTTTAGTCTGCAGAAAAGAAGGATACGGGGGGATTTGATAGCTGAATGGTCTCAAGTTGCAGTGGGGGAGGTTTAGGTTGGATATTAGGAAAAACTTTTTCACTAGGAGGGTGGTGAAGCACTGGAATGAGTTACCTAGGGAGGTGGTGGAATCTCCTTCCTTAGAAGTTTTTAAGGTCAGGCTTTAGAAAGCCCTGGCTGGGATGATTTAGTTGGGGATTGGTCCTGCTTTGAGTACGGGGTTGGACTAGATGACCTCCTGAGGTCCCTTCCAACCCTGATAGTCTTATGATTCTGTGTTTCATCTGTAATCCTGGGTGAGATTCAATGTTCTCCTGCTGGAACTCCCTTGTTTTGATATTCCCAAGGACGCACTGAGTGTCTGTGTGATAAGTAACCCTGGACCAGCAGCTCTGACCCCAGTAGCCTGCTTGTTACACTGCAAGCACATTCTGGTTTGGGTGGAGCAGGCTCAGGGTTTGAAGAGAGGGTCGGGCTAGGAAGCTTCTGTTAGTTATGCCGGACCTAACCCCCAGTTTTACTTGAGCAAACAGGAGATCTTAGACACCGTGTGATACTGCTCCTGTGCTCTGTTCCCAAAGTGTTCTGAAGCAAGGGAGGGTCTCTGGCAGTGTGTGTGTCACTGGCATATTAGGGTGATGCTGAAAAAGGACAGAGTAGAGGTGGCATTGTGGGGGTGGCGTGAACCTCATCTCTTCAGTTCCCCTTCCAAGAACCGAGGAGACAGGACTCCTTACCCACCGAGGTCACATTCTCATAGTTCTCCTGTATGACGTCTCTGTAGAGAGCTCTCTGAGTGGGGTCCAGCAGAGCCCACTCTTCCCTGGTGATATACACAGCCACCTCCTCGAAGGTCACTGGCCCCTGAAAGAGCAAGAGTCCCACAATCAGTACCAGCTGCCCCACTCACAGCCCCACTATTTGTGGGGGAGAGGAGCCAATCAAATGGAAGCTTTGGGAGGCTCACAGTCAAAAGAGTCCCACCCCTACCCTGCTCAGAGCAGCCAGGAAACACTAGGGTGAGGGGATGAAGCGAGAGCTCCTCCTCTCTCCCAGCAGATCCATCACACACCTACTAGCCACTGACTGCTACAGGAGATGGAGCCCCTAGCAGGGTCCAAGGAGAGCTCCTTGGTAGGAAGCCGAACACCCTGCTCATTGTGAGGAACTGGATATAAAGGGAGAAGAATCTCCCCAAACCTGACTGGTGGGTGCCCCCTTCATATCTCACAGCAGCTGCTGGTTAGTCGGGTCAGACGCCAGCACTATAAGTCTGGTCAGTTTTCCCAGCTCCATGTAGGTGAGTTATTTTCTGTTCAATAAATTAGAGCATTTCCACCTCCGAACCTCATGGGTCTGTTCCTAGAATCTAGGCCACATATTAAACAACTCCCAGCAGCTTTGCCACCCCCAGTGCTCCTCCCTTTCTCCACCCTGTGCATTTCCTGCCCCGTTCCAACCTCCAAACCAGACGGTGCAAAGCTTCCCATTTCCAGTATATTTGCTGTCCCTCTCCCTCCTGCAGGAACCCCCCC
Organism: Lepidochelys olivacea; assembly: GCF_965140295.1. NCBI lineage: Eukaryota > Metazoa > Chordata > Testudines > Cheloniidae > Lepidochelys > Lepidochelys olivacea. The sequence continues at coordinate 4,558,348 of NC_140438.1, read as the reverse complement.
GATAATCCCTACCTGAACTGGCTCCTCTGCAGCCATTTCTCTCCCGTCCCATGGGAGGATGGGATGAGCTGGAGCGAAACATGGATGTCATTCTGCAGACTGGAGGGCGAAAAGGGCAGTTGTGGAGGTTTCAGAACAGGCTTCAGTTAATTTCATATCATGATTCCCCCAGGCTCTTTCCCTGCAGACAGACATCCTAGATTCTGCCATGCTAGGAAAATGCTTGATCTCTTTATTACCTTTCAGAGTAACAGCCGTGTGAGTCTGTATTTGCAAAAAGAAAAGGAGTACGTGTGGCACCTTAGAGACTAACCAATTTATTAGAGCATGAGCTTTCATGAGCTACAGCTCACGTCATCAGATGCATACTGTGGAAAATACAGAAGACGTTTTTATACACACAAACCATGAAAAAATGAGTGATCATCACTACAAAAGGTTTTCTCTCTCCCCACCCCACCCTCCTGCTGGTAATAGCTTATGTAAAGTGATCACTCTCCTTACAATGTGTATGATAATCAAGTTGGGCCATTTCCAGCACAAATCCAGGTTCTCCCTCCCCACAAACGCACTCTCCTGCTGGTAATAGCTTATCTAAAGTGATCACTCTCCTTACAATGTGTATGATAATCAAGGTGGGCTATTTCCAGCACAAATGCAGGTTTTCACCCCCCCTCCCCCCCACAAACCCACTCTCCTGCTGGTAATAGCTTATCACTCTCCTTATCATACACATTGTAAGGAGAAAGAAAAGGAGTACTTGTGGCACCTTAGAGACTAACCAATTTATTTGAGCATAAGCTTTCTTGAGCTACAGCTTACTTCATCGGATGCATACCGTGGAAAGTGTAGAAGATCTTTTTATACACACAAAGCATGAAAAAATACCTCCCCCCACCCCATTCTCCTACTGGTAATAGCTTATCTAAAGTGATCACTCTCCTTACAATGTGTATGATAATCAAGTTGGGCCATTTCCAGCACAAATCCAGGTTTTCTCCCCCCCACCCCGCACATACACAAACCCACTCTCCTGCTGGTAATAGCTTATCTAAAGTGACCACTCTCCTTACAATGTGTATGATAATCAAGGTGGGCCATTTTCAGCACAAATCCAGGGTTTAACAAGAACGTGGGGGGGGGGGAGGAGGTAGGAAAAAACAAGGGAAAATAGGTTACCTTGCATAATGACTTAGGCTTGAATAGAGACTGGGAGTGGCTAAGTTAATTGTATCCAATTTGCAAATGAATTCCAATTCAACAGTCTCTCGCTATTACCAGCAGGAGAGTGGGTTTGTATGTGTGTGTGGGGGGGGAGAAAACCTGGATTTGTGCTCGAAATGGCCCAACTTGATTATCATACACATTGTAAGGAGAGTGATCACTTTAGATAAGCTATTACCAGCAGGAGAGTGGGGTGGGGGGAGGTATTTTTTCATGCTTTGTGTGTATAAAAAGATCTTCTACACTTTCCACAGTATGCATCCGATGAAGTAAGCTGTAGCTCATGAAAGCTTATGTTCAAATAAATTGGTTAGTCTCTAAGGTGCCACAAGTACTCCTTTTCTTTCTCCTTACAATGTGTATGATAAAGAGAGTGATAAGCTATTACCAACAGGAGAGTGGGGGGGAGAAAACCTGGATTTGTGCTGGAAATGGCCCACCTTGATTATCATACACATTGTAAGGAGAGTGATCACTTTACATACACTATTACCAGCAGGAGAGTGGGGTGGGGGGAGAGAAAACCTTTTGTAGTGATAATCACCCATTTTTTCATGGTTTGTGTGTATAAAAATGTCTTCTGTATTTTCCACAGTATGCATCTGATGATGTGAGCTGTAGCTCATGAAAGCTCATGCTCAAATAAATTGGTTAGTCTCTAAGGTGCCACAAGTACTCCTTTTCTTTATTACCTTGTAGACCTGGCCACTCCTACCAGGCTAAGCCCACAGAGACATTTTTAAACTCTCTTCTCCCTCCCCATGACAAAGTCTCTGAACACAATGCTAGAAAAAAAAAAAGCAGAACCAAAGGAATCACTTTCCCTGATTCCATCTGACACTGATACAATGGCAGCCACACCCCAGCAGGAGGGACATGGAGTCAGGAACTGCATTTCCCTCTGTCTGATCCTCATCTTGTCCACAGGAAAGTGATTCTACCCAGGGTGAAGTAATACATCTGTCTGGGCAGATCAGAGATCTGAAAACCTCTGTCTAAACTCTTCTCTCCCACAGCCCCTTTTAGTCTCTATATCTCCTTTTCCCTGTCCTCTCTCCCTGCCTGTCTGGTAGGAAAGTCCCATTCCTGGGTTGTTTGCTCCCCATGGTGGGATTTGCTCCTGCAATTGCTAATGGGAGGAGAAATGGGCGGGCAGGGGGTCTGTTTGTGTAGAGTGATTTTAATACCAGACTGGACCAGCATTTTCCCTTGGTTTCTTTTAGTTACCTGGAGTCTCTGACTCAGAATTTAGTAAAACGAAAAGGAGTACTTGCGGCACCTTAGAGACTAACCAATTTATTTGAGCATGAGCTTTCGTGAGCTACAGCTCACTTCATGGGATGCATACCATGGAAACTGCAGCAGACTTTATATACACACAGAGAATATGAAACAATACCTCCTCCCACCCCACTGTCCTGCTGGTAATAGCTTATCTAAAGTGATCATCAAGTTGGGCCATTTCCAGCATAAATCCAGGTTTTCTCACCCTCCACCCCCCCACACAAATTCACTCTCCTGCTGGTGATAGCCCATCCAAAGTGACAACTCTCTACACAATGACAGGTTTCAGAGTAGCAGCCGTGTTAGTCTGTATTATTACTTGTGGCACCTTAGAGACTAACCGATTTATTAGAGCATAAGCTTTCGTGAGCTACAGCTCACTTCCTCAGATGCATATCGTGGAAACTGCAGCAGGCTTTATATATACACAGAGAATATGAAACAATACCTATTCCCACCCCACTGTCCTGCTGGTCTACACAATGTGCATGATAAACAAGTTGGGCCATTTCCTGCACAAATCCAGGTTCTCTCACCCCCTCACCCCCCTCCCAAAAACCACACACACAAACTCACTATCCTGCTGGTAATAGCTCATCCAAAGTGACCACTCTCCCTACAATTGTTTTTTCCTCCCCCCCGCAGATGTTCTGGTTTAACTTGGATTTTAACTTGAAGAGTGGTCAGTTTGGATGAGCTATTACCAGCAGGAGAGTGAGTTTGTGTGTGTATGGGGGTGGGGGGGATGTGAGAAAACCTGGATTTGTGCAGGAAATAGCCCAACTTGATTGTCATGCACATTGTGTAAAGAGTTGTCACTTTGGATGGGCTATCACCAGCAGGAGAGTGAATTCGTGTGTTGGGGGGTGGAGGGTGAGAAAACCTGGATTTGTGCTGGAAATGGCCCACCTGATGATCACTTTAGATAAGCTATTACCAGCAGGACAGTGGGGTGGGAGGAGGTATTGGTTCATATTCTCTGTGTATATATAAAGTCTGCTGCAGTTTCCACGATATGCATCTGATGAAGTGAGCTGTAGCTCACGAAAGCTTATGCTCTAATAAATTGGTTAGTCTCTAAGGTGCCACAAGTACTCCTTTTCTTTCTCCCTACAATGTGCATGATAATCAAGGTGGGCCATTTCCAGCACAAATCCAGGTTTTCTCACCCCCCCACCCCCATGCACGCACAAACTCACTCTCCTGCTGGTAATAGCTCATCCAAACTGACCACTCTCCAAGTTTAAATCCAAGTTAAACCAGAACATCTGCGGGGGGGGGGGTAGGAAAAAACAAGGGGAAATAGGCTACCTTGCATAATGACTTAGCCACTCCCAGTCTCTATTTAAGCCTAAATTAATAGTATCCAATTTGCAAATGAATTCCAATTCAGCAGTTTCTCGCTGGAGTCTGGATTTGAAGTTTTTTTGTTTTAAGATAGCGACCTTCATGTCTGTGATTGCGTGACCAGAGAGATTGAAGTGTTCTCCGACTGGTTTATGAATGTTATAATTCTTGATATCTGATTTGTGTCCATTTATTCTTTTACGTAGAGACTGTCCAGTTTGACCAATGTACATGGCAGAGGGGCATTGCTGGCACATGATGGCATATATCACATTGGTGGATGTGCAGGTTAACGAGCCTCTGATAGTGTGGCTGATGTTATTAGGCCCTATGATGGATAGATATTCTATCTACTACCCAAGATCCACAAACCTGGAAATCCTGGGCGCCCCATCATCTCAGGCATTGGCACCCTGACAGCAGGATTGTCTGGCTATGTAGACTCCCTCCTCAGGCCCTACGCTACCAGCACTCCCAGCTACCTTCGAGACACCACTGACTTCCTGAGGAAACTTCAATCCATCGGTGATCTTCCTGATAACACCATCCTGGCCACTATGGATGTAGAAGCCCTCTACACCAACATTCCACACAAAGATGGACTACAAGCCGTCAAGAACACTATTCCCGATGATGTCACGGCTAACCTGGTGGCTGAACTTTGTGACTTTGTCCTTACCCATAACTATTTTACATTTGGGGACAATGTATACCTTCAGATCAGCGGCACTGCTATGGGTACCCGCATGGCCCCACAGTATGCCAACATTTTTATGGCTGATTTAGAACAACGCTTCCTCAGCTCTCGTCCCCTAACGCCCCTACTCTACTTGCGCTATATTGATGACATCTTCATCATCTGGACCCATGGAAAAGAAGCCCTTGAGGAATTCCACCATGATTTCAACAATTTCCATCCCACCATCAACCTCAGCCTGGTCCAGTCCACACAAGAGATCCACTTCCTGGACACTACAGTGCTAATAAACAATGGTCACATAAACACCACCCTATACCGGAAACCTACTGACCGCTATTCCTACCTGCATGCCTCCAGCTTTCACCCTGACCACACCACACGATCCATCATCTACAGCCAAGCTCTGCGATACAACCGCATTTGCTCCAACCCCTCAGACAGAGACAAACACCTACAAGATCTCTATGAAGCTTTCTTACAACTACAATACCCACCTGCAGAAGTAAAGAAACAGATTGATAGAACCAGAAGAGTTCCCAGAAGTTACCTACTACAGGACAGGCCTAACAAAGAAAATAACAGAACGCCACTAGCCGTCACCTTCAGCCCCAAACTAAAACCCCTCCAACGCATTATTAAGGATCTACAACCTATCCTGAAGGATGACCCAACACTCTCACAAATCTTGGGAGACAGGCCAGTCCTTGCCTACAGACAGCCCCGCAACCTGAAGCAAATACTCACCAACAACCACATACCACATAACAGAAACACTAACCCAGGAACTTATCCTTGCAACAAAGCCCGTTGCCAACTGTGCCCACATATCTATTCAGGGGACGCCATCACAGGGCCTAATAACATCAGCCACACTATCAGAGGCTCGTTCACCTGCACATCCACCAATGTGATATATGCCATCATGTGCCAGCAATGCCCCTCTGCCATGTACATTGGTCAAACTGGACAGTCTCTACATAAAAGAATAAATGGACACAAATCAGACGTCAAGAATTATAACATTCATAAACTAGTCGGAGAACACTTCAATCTCTCTGGTCACGCAATCGCAGACATGAAGGTCGCTATCTTAAAACAAAAAAACTTCAAATCCAGACTTCAGCGAGAAACTGCTGAATTGGAATTCATTTGCAAATTGGATACTATTAATTTAGGCTTAAGTAGAGACTGGGAGTGGCTAAGTCATTATGCAAGGTAGCCTATTTCCCCTTGTTTTTTCCTACCCCCCCCCGCAGATGTTCTGGTTTAACTTGGATTTAAACTTGGAGAGTGGTCAGTTTGGATGAGCTATTACCAGCAGGAGAGTGAGTTTGTGTGTGTATGGGGGTGGGGGGGTGAGAAAACCTGGATTTGTGCAGGAAATGGCCCAACTTGATTATCATGCACATTGTGTAGAGAGTTGTCACTTTGGATGGGCTATCACCAGCAGGAGAGAGAATTTGTGTGTGGGGGGGTGGAGGGTGAGAAAACCCGGATTTGTGCTGGAAATGGCCCAACCTGATGATCACTTTAGATAAGCTATTACCAGCAGGACAGTGGGGTGGGAGGAGGTATTGTTTCATATTCTCTGTGTGTATATAAAGTCTGCTGCAGTTTCCACGGTATGCATCCCATGAAGTGAGCTGTAGCTCACGAAAGCTCATGCTCAAATAAATTGGTTAGTCTCTAAGGTGCCACAAGTACTCCTTTTCTTTTTGCGAATACAGACTAACAGGGCTGTTACTCTGAAACCTGTCAGAATTTAGTATTAACAGGGCCCAGGGTTGCCCTCTGGGGCTAGTACCAGCTGGAGAAAGTCATCACCTGGGCCAGGCAGAGAAGAAGCTTTAATTAATGTCACCACTTCCCAGCACAGAACCCCCACTGGGGGGGGGAGCAGCAGCTGCTAAGACTGGTCTCCCAGATCACAATGGAGGCTGCAGTGTCTGACCCAGGAAGCTGAACCCCAATATCCTGAGCAGAGAGGGACAGAGCATTTGAGCAGCCTTCCCTCCTTTAGCTCTCTGGGGAGAGCAGCGAATGAGAGCACCTCCTCAGAGGGAGGAATTGCTAATTTAATTTGCCCCACTGTCCATCTGGAGTCACTCCTTGTCTGTCCTTGCAGTGCCTCTGGATTAACAATGGTCTCAATGAAACCAGATTTCAGAAAGGATGAGTCCAGAACGCTGTGGAAGAGATCATTGTGTGGCAATGCTAACCCACTTCCCACCTCCCTCACCTCCCCGGATCTAGGACAAGGCCTGGGGGGCATGAATTTTCCCAAGGGAACCGGAAGTTCCTGCAGTTTTCAAGAGGGGAGAAAAGCAAAATGTGTGATTTCACCTCATGGTGTTTGATCAGTGGATAGAAAGTTATTACGGACACTGGGGGTGGCCAGGGCAGGCCAAGCAGTGCTTGGAGTCAGGATCCTGGCACCAGCTGATCAGGGAGAAGGAGCATGGTTAGTAGCAGCCCCCAGACACCCCCCGGTACCCAGACCCCCAGCCAGGGTCCCAACAGATATTCCCTGGGACCCAGCCCCCAGAGTCCCTGGCCAGGGACCCCGGATACCCCACAGAGCTCTGACAGGCTGGGAATCCCAGTTGGGTTCCCCCCACAAGGACAAATCCCTGCACATCGAGGAGATTTTAAATGGACATTTGAGAATTATGGAGAGAACAGGGGAAAATCAGGGGACTAGAGAGCTAACCATTTGAGGGGAAAGGGGGTGGGGTCTCCCTGGATTTTACAGCCACGTGTGAGATGCTGAGAGAGAAAAGTTTCAGAGTAACAGCCGTGTTAGTCTGCATTCGCAAAAAAAAAAGGAGGACTTGTGGCACCTTAGAGACTAACCAATTTATTAGAGCATAAGCTTTCGTGAGCTACAGCTCACTTCCTCAGATGCATATCGTGGAAACTGCAGCAGGATTTATATATACACAGAGAATATGAAACAATACCTATTCCCACCCCACTGTCCTGCTGGTAATAGCTTATCTAAAGTGATTTCCAGCACAAATCCAGGTTTTCTCACCCTCCACCCCCCCACACAAATTCACTGGCTAAGTGGCTAAGTCATTATGCAAGGTAGCCTATTTCCTCTTGTTTTTTCCTACCCCCCCCCAGATGTTCTGGTTTAACTTGGATTTTAACTTGAAGAGTGGTCAGTTTGGATGAGCTATTACCAGCAGGAGAGTGAGTTTGTGTGTGTATGGGGGTGGGGGGATGTGAGAACCTGGATTTATGCAGGAAATAGCCCAGCTTGATTGTCATGCACATTGTGTAAAGAGTTGTCACTTTGGATGGGCTATCACCAGCAGGAGAGTGAATTTGTGTGGGGGGGTGGAGGGTGAGAAAACCTGGATTTGTGCTGGAAATCACTTTAGATAAGCTATTACCAGCAGGACAGTGGGGTGGGAGTAGGTATTGTTTCATATTCTCTGTGTATATATAAAGCCTGCTGCAGTTTCCACGATATGCATCCGATGAAGTGAGCTGTAGCTCACGAAAGCTTATGCTCTAATAAATTGGTTAGTCTCTAAGGTGCCACAAGTCCTCCTGTTCTTTTTGAGAGAGAAAAGGGGACGAGCCGGAGGGAATTTGTATCGGGGCTGAGAGGCGAGTGGCACAAACAGGGACAGGATCCAATTAACTCCCCCGCCCCCCACTTCCCCCCCCCCGGGAATTCAAACCCCCCCCGCTACTGCGGCTTCTCCCCCCCCCGCCCGACACCCCCCAGGGGACCCCCCCGCCGGGCCCCAGTCTCTGCCCCCCCCATCCCAGCGGGGCCGGGGGCAGAGAGTCGCTTCCCACCCCCCCCCCCCCCCCGGGGTCTCTCGCTCACCGGGGGGCTCCGGCTGGGGGCGGGCAGAGCCCGGGGCTGCCCAGGGGGCTGGTCCCGGCTGGCGAACCCCCCCCCCCCGGCCGGGCACGGAGGGGTTAATGACGCCCCCCCCCCCAGCAGGGACCCCGGCGGGGGCAGCCGCTGCGCACCCTGAGCTCCCGACAACCCCCCCACCCGCCCCCAGGATCTGCCCCGCCCCCGGGCCGTGCCTGAGTCCCGCCCCCCAACTGCTCCAGCCCCGGCCCCCGCTGGGCCTCGCACTGAGCATGCGCCATAACAGCTGCCGAAACCCTCCCTCACCTGTGCCGGGGAGGGCGGAAGCGGCCCCGGGGCACGCTGGGAGATGTAGTTCCTGACTCTCTCGGGACGGAAGAGATGTTCGGGGGGGGGGGCGGAGGAACCCGGCTGCGAAGGCGCGGGGCGCTGCGGCTCTACCTGGCTCGTGCGGGGCCGTTGGAGCCTCTCGCGGAGGAGGAGGGTTTTGTGTCTCCCGGCTCTGGGCATGCGCAGGTGGCGGTGGGGGGGGGGGGAGAGTCGGGCATGCGCAGAGGCAGAGCTCACTTGCCGCTGCGCCCCGAGGCTGCGGGGCCGGGCTGCGCCGAAGGGTCTGTGCCGGGGAGACCTTCATCCACCCCCCGGGCCCCGCTCCCGCCGGAGCCGCCCTGGGGCCGCCCCGGGCTCCGCCCGCCCCGCTGCGGAGCTGCAGCCTCCAGGTACCGGAGCGAGCCCCGGGGCCGGGCGGTGACGCTGCCCCAGTGTCCGGGGGGGGGACCAGCCCCCCCGGGGTCCCTGCGTGGGGCCGGGCGGCGGGGGGAGACCTGGGGAAAGGGGCGGAGGGAAAATGTCGGCGCAGCCCGGACATGGCCGGGGGGGGGGAGAAGAGCCGGGGCCCCCCGAGGGGCGGGGAGGGAAAGGGGGGGGCTGAGATCCCCTCGGATTTACCGCTGCCCCTCCCCTGGGGACCCCCCCCGCTCCCGCCCTGCCCCCTTTCGCTCCCGGCAGCAGCCCGGGTGACCCCCCCTCCCCTTCCCCCACCTCCCTGAGAAGAACAGGGGGACTTGTGGCACCTTGGAGGCTATCGGATTTATTTGAGGGTAAGCTTTCGTGAGCTGCGGCTCGCTTCATCGCATGCATGCCGTGGAAAATACAGCGGGGAGATTTATACACACAGAGAGGGTGAAACAATGGGTGTCACACCGTGCACACTGTAAGCAGAGCGATCAGGAAAGGTGAGCGACTACCAGCAGGGGGCGGGGGAGCCTTTTGTAGCGATAATCAAGGTGGGCCATTTCCAGCAGTTGACAAGAACCCTAGGAGGGGAAATAAACATGGGGGGAAAACAGTTTTACTTTGTGTAATGACCCATCCACTCCCAGTCTCTATTCAGGCCTAAGTTAATTGTATCCGGTTTGCAGATTAATTCCAATTCAGCAGTCTCTTTTTTTGGAGTCTGTTTTTGAAGTGTTTTTGTTGAAGAATTGCCACTCTTGGGTCTGTAATTGAGCGACCAAAGAGATTGATTTTTTTGAATGTTATAAAAACCAGTCGGAGAACACTTCAGTGTCTTTGGTCGCTCGATTACAGACCTAAGAGTGGCAATTCTTCAACAAAGAAACTTCAAAAACAGACTCCAACCAGAGACTGCTGAATTGGAATTAATCTGCAAACTGGATACAATTAACTTAGGCTTGAATAGAGACTGGGAGTGGATGGGTCATTACACAAAGTAAAACTTTCCCCAAGTTTATTCCCCTCCTTCCCCACCCCGCACTGTTCTTCAGATGTTCTTGTTAACTGCTGGAAATGGCCCACCTTGATTATCACTACAAAAGGTCTGCTGCCCCCACCCCCTCCTCCGCTCTCCTGCTGGTAATAGCTCACCTTAAGTGACAGGTTTCAGAGTAACAGCCATGTTAGTCTGTATTCGCAAAAAGAAAAGGAGGACTTGTGGCACCTTAGAGACTAACCAATTTATTAGAGCATGAGCTTTCATGAGCTACAGCTCACTTCCTCAGATGCATATCGTGGAAACTGCAGCAGGCTTTATATATACACAGAGAATATGAAACAATACCTATTCCCACCCCACTGTCCTGCTGGTAATAGCTTATCTAAAGTGATTTCCAGCACAAATCCAGGTTTTCTCACCCTCCACCCCCCCACACAAATTCACTCTCCTGCTGGTGATAGCCCATCCAAAGTGACACCTTAAGTGATCACTCTCCTTACAGTGTGTATGGTAACACCCATTGTTTCACGTTCTCTGTGTATATAAATCTCCCCACTGTATTTTCCACTGAATGCATCCAATGAAGTGACCTGCAGCTCACAAAAGCTTATGCTCAAATACATTTGTTAGTCTCTAAGCTGCCGCAAGTCCTCCTTTTCTTTTTGCGAATACAGACTAACGCGGCTGCTTCTCTGATCCCTGAGAAGGTCTCTGTTCTCCTCCCCCTATTGTACCCCATTTCCTCTCCACTTCGCTAATGCCCAGTTTGGGCTGTGTCCCCCCCCATTTTACCTGCAGTGACTTGTCCTTGTTTAGGTGGGAAATCGTTCCCCTGAGTGATTTCTGAAATGGGAAGAGGGTTAATGGGCAGAGGCTGGCAGAGCCCTGAGACAGAGATACCACTGGGGGGGGGGCTGCTCTCTGCTGGCCACAGGGCCTGGAAAGGCCCAAGAAGGGGAGGGAGGAGTAAGCGTCCCCCCCCCCCATGGAGATGGTCCAGCCCTAGGTTTCCCAGTCCCAGCTACTGCCCCCTCACCCCCCCAGCCTGCTGGTCACATTCCCAGACCCTACTGCCAGCCCCTCCCCACAGCCAGTGACCTTCTGATTCCAGCCCCACTCCTTTCCCCTGTGAAAGCCAGTGCCGGGTTTACAATGACTCCAGTGGCTTCATGCTCAGAAGGGGCCCTGGCCTGCTCTGCTTCCACTGCACCCTGAGACCCTGCTGGCTCCCCGCACTCACCACTTGTTCCTCTCGGTCTGCGTGCGGGCTGGTCGAGGACTCCTCTATGCCACTTGGCCCTACACCCTGCTCCTCTATGCCCCCTGGCAGGACCCTAGTGCACCTCCGGCTCCGGGCAGTCTCTGCTTCCCACCACCTATGGGACCCCACCTGTCTCCTGGGAGCTGAGCCACCTGGGACTGGTGCAGAAGCCTGGTCAGTCTCAGCCAGGTGTGGCGGGGAGACAGCGTGGAGGGCTTGGCTGGGTCCCTGCAGGTAAGTGCTTCTTGAGGGACCCCGGCCAGGTCCAGGTCCTGGCCTGGTTGATCTCAGCACTCCTGAGGGGCCAGAGCAATTCCCAGCCCTGTGACCAGCCCTGGCTGCACTGCTGGCTCAGCCCGGCAGACACAGTCGCCTCCAAGCAGGGCTGATGAGTGCAGCCAGGAGACAGGGCTTGGAAAAGTGAGTCTGTGGGAAGTATATGTGTGTGTGTGTGGCTGGCGGGGGGGGGGGGGGGGAGTTGCTGGGCTCTGAAGGGACAGGGAGGATCTGTGTGTGTTGGGGCACTAGGGAGTTGGAGGTGCTGGGCAGTTGTGGTGGGGCTGTGGGTAGGGGTGGTGTTGTGCAGCGGACTGTGAATTTGTGGGTGGGTCTGGTGGGGGTGCTAGGCATAGTGGGTCTGGGGGGCCTCTGGCTATAGGGAATCAAGGGGGGGGGCTGTGTGGTGTAGCATAGGCCCAGCCCCAAGGGGAAGGGGCATGCTGGCAGCACAGGGCTGGGCAGGCCACTGTGCATCTGACAACTGCCGGTTTGTAAATAGTGCCCTTGCATTGGGTGGAGCAGGGCCACCCCTGCCATACCATGCCCCATTGCCTCTGGTTGGCCCCTCACTCCGGGGCCTGACCTCCCCACACCATGCTCCGTTGCCTCTATGGGGACCCACAAATATGTATGTTTGGTGCGCAGCCCACAAAAGGTTAATCCGGCCCTGGTGAAAGTGACATCACCCAGGCCTCCCTGCTGGGGATGTGAATGTGAGGCAAGAAGAATCCATCCCATTCTGTTGTTGATTGAATAGCGCTGTATAATCCCCTCAAATCTCCCCTCTTTTCTTTTCAACTATTGAATGGTGACATAAAATCTCCCCAGATGTTGGTGCTTCTCTCATATTGGTAAATACGTCGTTTGTGCCCCATTTTCTCCTCAGTTCAGAAATACTGATATGAAATTCTCAAAAATCTTCTCGCTTTTTTCTCTAGATGTCTAAGATCAGGGCTCTTATCATACTGAGCGTGGCACAGGCCTTGCCTGAGATTAGGTTCCCCAGTGAGTCGGGCACTGCACAGACCCTGACCAAATTTGGGGCACTCGTTGTGCCAGGAATTGCAGAGACCCCTACAGAGAGCAGGGACCTTGTTGTGCTGGGTGCTACAGTGACCCTGACTGAGATGTGGGTCCCTGTTCTGCCAGGCACTGCAGAGACCCCAACAGAGGTCAGACCCCACTGTTGTGACAGGTGCTGTGGAGACCCCAGCTGAGATCTGTGCCCCTGTTGTGCTGGGCACTGTAGAGACCCCAACTGACATCAGGCCCCGCATTGTGCCAAGTAAAACTGAGACCTGGACCGAGATCACAGCCCCCCTTGTGCCAGGCAGTGCATGACTAAGGCCCAGATTGCTTCCTCCATTGTGCTGGGCACTTGAGAAACCTTGATTGAGATCTGTGTCCCCATTGGGCCTGGCATTGCACTGACCCCAACCAAGATCAAGCCCCACCACTGTACTGGGCACTGTACAGACCCTGCCCCCACATTTTGTCAGATGTTGCAGGGACCCCAAACAAAACCAGGGATCCTGAGGTGCCAGGAGTTGCAGAGCCCCCAATTGAGGTCAGGCCCCCTGTTGTGCAGGGCTATGCACAGACACTTACCAAGATCAGGATCCCCATCATGACAGGTGCTGAACAGACACCAAGGGTATCTGCCATTAAAAACCATTAAAAGCCATTAAAAACCTACAGCTGGCCCATGCCAGCTGACTCAGGCTCACAGGGCTCAGGCAAAGGGGCTGTTTAATTGCAGTGTAGATGTCTGGGCTCAGGCTGGAGCCAGGCTGCAGGAACCTGTGAGGTGGGAGGGTGCTAGACCTTGGGCTGCAGCCCAAGCCGGAACATCTACACCACAATTAAACAGCCTCACAGCCTGAGCCATGTGAACCAGCCGCCGGTGTCTAACTGTAGTGTTGACATGCCCACAGTGACAGAGAGTCCTTGCCACAAAAAACTGAAAGGCTAAATAGGCAAATGGTGGGAGGCTACTCTCCGTATTTTACAGATGGGGAAACTGAAGCTCAGAGAGCTGAAGTAATTTGCTCAAGTTTGCATGGAGAATTTGGGTCAAAACTGGGAACTGAACCCAGATTGTTTGAATTCTTGCCTCTCCCCTTAACCCCAAGCCCAATTTGTGTGTGTACAGCGTTGTTTTGGCCTGAGGGTTTGCATTGCATTGGCTTCCAAGGGAAGCTGTGGCATTTCCTTCGTGTGGAGGTTTTTGAGACCAGGTTAGAGATACACCACTCTGGGAATGTTTAGGGATACTTCATCCTGCCTCATCACAGGAGGCTTGAGTAGATGACCTCTCAAGATCCCTTCCATGCCTTCATTGAAATAATTCTCTTATGTCCTGTGTCGTGTTCAATGCTGAGCTGTTTTGCATGATGCCTTTTGGAACTGTGTTGCGCCATGTTGTGTTGCATATTTTTATGGTGCATTGTTTTGCCTCACCTTGTTTGTTGCCTGTGTTGTGTTGGTTTGGGTTGAGCTCTTTTCCATTGTGTACTTTAGGAAGTGTTAGTTTGCATTGTGTTGCTTTCTTTTCCTTTGTATTGTCATTTTATGCTCTGGAGTATAGTTTTTTGTTGTTTTTCTGAATTGCTTGACATTATGTTGTGGTGGGGTTTTTTTTCTGTATGTTGTGTTTTTGTACATATTTATTGCATAGCATCATAGAAATGTTGGGGCTGGATGGGACCTCAAGATGTCATCAAGTCCAGCTCTCTCTGCCGAGGCAGGACCAGGCTGTCCGTGACAGAGCTAGAAATGGATCCCAGTTCTACTGCCACCGTACTGCTGTTTTGGGTACTGAAGGTCTCTGCTACACTGGTATTTTAGGCATTGGTGGACACTCTTAGTATAGACAGAATTTACACTAGTGCACTCTGATCGGTACTGGTGCATCATGTCCCAGTTTGAAGATTTGGGGTGGGAGGGGACAGTGACCTCTCTGCAGCTTGGGGCTGGCTGAACAGTGCAGCTGGTAACGGAGGAGCAGCAGTGAGTGCTGGAGGTATGAGCCAGGAGCACAGCCCCACAGGACTGGACACTGACTTCTCCTGACCCAGGACACACACCCCCAACTGGGTGTAGGGACTGCAGCCGAGCTACCCTGCCAAGACAGCCTGTGCATTCATGGAAAAACCACCTCTTCCTGCAGCCTAATACAATGGGGTCCGCACACCTTTCCAGGCTGCGGGTGACGGGGCTCTGCAGTTACTGGGGTCTCTTCCTGCCTCTGTCACTGATCTGCTTGGTGACCTTGGAGAAGTCACAGCCCTTCTCTGTTTTCCTCCTACCCACTGTCTACTGTTTGTGCAGTGTCCAGCAAAATGTGGGTGCTGATCTCACTCAGGGTCTCTGCCATACACAGCACGATGGGGACCTGATCTCCATCAGTGTCTGTACAACGCAAGGCACAGTTTATAGACTCAAACCAAAACTTACTGATGGCCAGTATCCATTTGTTCTAGTACCAACTTTGGTGCTTAACCTAAATAACTCCTCTGCTTCCCTGGTGTTTATCCTTCTGATGTATTTATAGAGAGGAATCCTGTCTCCCCTCAGCCTTCTTTTGGTTACGCTAAACAAGCCACGCTCTTTGAGTCTCCTCTCATAAGGCAGACTTTCCATTCCTCGGATCATCCTAGTAGCCCTTCTCTGCACCTGTTCCACCCTGAATTCATCCCTCTTAAACATGGGAGACCAGAATGGCCCACAGTATTTGAGATGAGGTCTCATCAGTGCCTTGTACAACAGTACTAACCCTTCCCTGTGTCTACTGAAAATACCTCACCTGATTCATCCTAAGACTGCATTAACCTATTTCATGGCCACATCACATTGGGGGTCTGGGGCTCTGATAGTTTGGGATGTTACTTTTTGCATAGTCAGTTCTTTCCCTTTGTTTTACCTCCACCTATGCCCAATGCCACTCTCTTCTTAACTTGCTTTGGTTATTTCAGTTCCAGTTTTTAAATGAGATCTAATAATTGCAAAGCTGAATGAAAGATAAAACAGAACCATTTGAATTTTTGGCACATATCTTGATGGAACGATACCTAGTGAAGGTATGCTGTAAGTACCTGGTTACCTATAGCATTTTCTGGTGGGATGGATAAAGCAATGTCAAAGAGCCAAAAGTGCTTTTTAGGGTGAAAGGGCTCGTCAGGTGTTTGCTCTCTAGGGAGCATGTAACCGGACAGGGTTTGCAGACTTTCAGGAGTGGGGCACTGGATTGTATTTAGTAATCTCAAAATAAAAGGTTAAGACTGCTGGTTCACAATATCCAATGAAATCTTGCAAACAATTATACAAATAGACCCTAATGCTATGGAAGCAACTTTATATTAATACTGATTCAAAACAGAAATTAAAATTATGAGATAAACGCATGAGAAATGAACTGACACCTAATTTCCATTTCTTAATGCCTGAAATTTTGACACTTGCTCACACCATCTTTTTTTTAAAAGCGATGCACAGCACACAGTCAAGTTAATTAATGAAAGCACACCAATTATTGACTGATTTGTGTTGCATAAGCATCTGATTAAGCACCTGATTAAAACTTTACACTGTAAGTGGAAATGCATCAACATGGCTTAGCTCAAATGTGTTTAAATGTGAAGGACAAGTTTCTAAATTAAATGCATGGCAGGATGGTAAACAAGGGGAAATACACAGAAGTGCCTCTACCCAGTCCTGTTGACTTCTTGTCTGAACCCGCATGAGTTCTGGCCTCTTGGACAGCTCAGCTCTCAGTCCCACATCAGATGTGCCCTCTACCAGCCCAACCTGTTTCTACTGCAGTTCTTCATCCCCCTCATCCAGGCAGGGGGTTGGCGCTGCATAGAATATCAGGATTGGAAGGGACCTCAGGAGGTCATCTAGTCCAACCCCCTGCTCAAAGCAGGACCGATACCCAATTAAATCATCCCAGCCAGGGCTTTGTCAAGCCTGACCTTAAAAACTTCCAAGGAAGGAGATTCCACCACCTCCCTAGGTAACGCATTCCAGTGTTTCACCAACCTCGCAGTGGAAAACTTTTTCCAAATATCCAACCTAAATCTCCCCCACCACAACTTGAGACCATTACTCCTTGTTCTGTCATCTGCTACCACTGAGAACAGTCTAGAGCCATCCTCTTTGGAACCCCCTTTCAGGTAGTTGAAAGCAGCTATCAAATCCCCCCTCATTCTTCTGCAGACTAAACATCCACAGTTCCCTCAGCCTGTCCTCATAAGTCATGTGTTCCAGTCCCCTAATCATTTTTGTTGCCCTTCGCTGGACTCTTTCCAATTTTTCCACATCCTTCTTGTAGTGTGGGGCCCAAAACTGGACACAGTACTCCGGATGAGGCCTCACCAGTGTCGAATAGAGGTGAACGATCACGTCCCTCGATCTGCTGGCAATGCCCCTACTTATACATCCCAAAATGCCATTGGCCTTCTTGGCAACAAGGGCACACTGTTGACTCATATCCAGCTTCTCATCCACTGTCACCCCTAGGTCCTTTTCTGCAGAACTGCTGCCGAGCCATTCGGTCCCTAGTCTGTAGCGGTGCACTGGATTCTTCCGTCCTAAGTGCAAGACTCTGCACTTGTCCTTGTTGAACCTCCTCAGATTTCTTTTGGCCCAATCCTCCAATTTGTCTAGGTCCCTCTGTATCCTATCCCTACCTTCCAGCGTATCTACGTCTCCTCCCAGTTTAGTGTCATCTGCAAACTTACTGAGGGTGCAATCCACGCCATCCTCCAGATCATTAATGAAGATATTGAACAAAACCGGCCCCAGGATCGACCCTTGGGGCACTCCACTAGATACCGGTTGCCAACTAGACTTGGAGCCATTGATCGCTACCTGTTGAGCCCGACAATCTAGCCAGCTTTCTATCCACCTTATAGTCCATTCATCCAACCCATACTTCTTTAACTTGCTGACAAGAATACTGTGGGAGACCGTATCAAAAGCTTTGCTAAACTCAAGGAACAACATGTCCACTGCTTTCCCTATAGCCACAGAGCCAGTAATCTCGTCATAGAAGGCAATTAGATTAGTCAAGCATGACTTGCCCGTGGTGAATCCATGCTGACTGTTCCTGATCACTTTCCTCTCCTTTAAGTGCTTCAGAATTGATTCCTTGAGGACCTGCTCCATGATTTTTCCAGGGACTGAGGTGAGGCTCGCTGGCCTGTAGTTCCCAGGATCCTCCTTCTTCCCTTTTTTAAAGATTGGCACTACATTAGCCTTTTTCCAGTTGTCCGGGACTTCCCCTGATCACCATGAAGTTTCAAAGATAATGGCCAATGGCTCTGCAATCACGTCCACCAACTCCTTTAACACTCTCGGGTGCAACTCATCCGGCCCCATGGACTTGTGCATGTCCAGCTTTCCTCAATAGTCCCGAACCACTTCTTTCTCCACAGAGGGCTGGTCACCTCCTCCCCATGCTGTTCTGCCCAGTGCAGTAGTCTGGGAGCTGACCTTAAATGCTGGGAGCTGACCACTTAGTGAAGACAGAGGCAAAAAAAGTATTGAGTACATTAGCTTTTTCCACATCCTCTGTCACTAGGTTGTCTCCCTCATTCAGTAAGGGGGCCCACACTTTCCTTGACTTTCTTCTTGTTGCTAACATACCTGAAGAAACCCTTCTTGGTACTCTTGCTAGCTGCTACTCCAGGTGTGATTTGGCCTTCCTGATTTCACTCCTGCAGGCCCGAGCAATATTTTTATACTCTTCCCTGGTCATTTGTCCCATCTTCCACTTCTTGTAAGCTTCTTTTTTGTATTTAAGATAAGCAAGGATTTCACTGTTAAGCCAAGCTGGTCGCCTGTCATATTTACTATTCTTTTGACACATCAGGATGGTTTGTCCTTGTAACCTCAATAGGGATTCCTTGAAATACAGCCAGCTCTCCTGGACTCCTTTTCCCCCTCATGTTGTTCTCCCAGGGGATCCTGCCCATCAGTTCCCTGAGGGAGTCAAAGTCTGCTTTTCTGAAGTCCAGGGTCCGTATTCTGCTGCTTTCCTTTCTTCCCTGTGTCAGGATCCTGAACTCGACCATCTCATGGTCACTGCCTCCCAGGTTCCCATCCACTTTTGCTTCCCCTACTAATTCTTCTTGGTTTGTGAGCAGTAGGTCAAGAAGAGCTCTGCCCCTAGTTGATTCCTCCAGCACTTGCACCAGGAAATTGTCCCCTACATTTTCCAAAAACTTCCTGGATTGTTTGTGCACCGCTGTATTGCTCTCCCAGCAGATATCAGGGTGATTGAAGTCTCCCATGAGAACCAGGGCGTGCGATCTAGTAACTTCTGAGAGTTGCCGGAAGAAAGCCTCATCCACCTCATCCCTCTGGACTGGTGGTCTATAGCAGACTCCCGCCATGACATCACCCTTGTTGCTCACACTTCTGAACTTAATACAGAGACTCTCAGGTTTTTCTGCAGTTTCATACTTGAGCTCTGAGCAGTCATACTGCTCTCTTACATACAATGCAACTCCCTCACCTTTTCTGACCTGCCTGTTCTTCCTGAACAGCTTATATCCATCCATGAGAGTACTCCAGTCATGTGAGTTATCCCACCAAGTCTCTTATTCCAATCACATCATAATTCCTTGCTTTGCCAGGACCTCCAGTTCTCCCTGCTTGTTTCCCAGGCTTCTTGCATTTGTGTATAGGCACTTGAGATAACGCGCTGATCACCCCTCTTTCTCAGTATGAGGCAGGACCCCTGCCCTCTCACGCGCTCCTGCTCTTGCTTCCTCCCGGTATCCCACTTCCCCAGTTACCTCAGGGCTTTGGTCTCCTTCCCCCGGTGAACTTAGTTTAAAGCCCTCCTCACTAGGTTAGCCAGCCTGCTTGCGAAGATGCTCTTCCCTCTCTTCGTTAGGTGGAGCCCGTCTCTGCCTAGCACCATTCCTTTTTGGAACACCATCCCATGGTCAAAGAATCCAAAGCCTTTTTTCCGACACCACCTGCATAGCCGTTCGTTGACTTCCACGATTCAACGGTCTCTACCCAGGCCTTTTCCTTCCACAGGGAGGATGGATGAGAAGACCACTTGCTCCTCAAACTCCTTTATCCTTCTTCCCAGAGCCACGTAGTCCTCAGTGATCCGCTCAAGGTCATTCTTGGCAGTATCATTGGTGTCCACGTGGAGAAGCAGGAAGGGTAGAGCAGCCCCTAAGGCATCTGCATTAATCACTGTCTCTCATACTGGGGCTATTTAGATTTCAGGGAACGATTTATCAGAGTTACTGACTCTGGGAGATGGGAGAGAGGAGAGGCTGAGAGGGAGTTTGTTCCTTACACTCTGTAGGGCCATTTTCAAATCTGGTAACCTCCATGTTACCTCATCCTCCACCCTCCCCCATGTGTCTCTGCTCGTGGGTCAGAGTGTCACCTTCTGATCATAATGCCACTGGCCTCAGCAGAGCTCCCTGACGGGAGCTACATTACGGTGGGGTTATGGTACTGAGAGTCAAATACATCACAGGGAGGGTGTAATTATCCTCAAAGCAAGCATTACAGTCTAGGAAGTGAAAGAATTCAGGTACTTCATTACTTAAAAGTGTGCTTGAAAGCATTTGATTTTTGAGTAAATTGTTGATTTCACTGTACACACACAGATGAAAAATTTATATATTTAAAAATTTATATAGGTAATATACAGAAATGCTTCTGGAGAAAGTAGAGTTTGATTTAAGATTATTTGCACTGTATATTTTGCATGTGACATTGACAATTTGTGTTTGAACAGTTATAAAGATTTGGCTTTTTGAATCTCAACATTTACTGTAATTAAATTGTTGTCTGACCATCCCCATAATTTCCCACAGCTCTGAACACAGAAATTGTAAACATTGAAAAAAGGGCTTAAAAATGAATATTGATATCATCTATTGAAATTAATAAAAGAAATAGACAAAATGAGTTTTGCCAAACCCACTTAACAGCAATCACAATATGCTATGGGATGGAAATTCACAGCTAAGGCACCCAACCTTAATTCTGCCCTGTAGTGACACCAGGCTGTTGTCAGACGTCACCAGTGTAGTGCTCTGCTCTATCCAATGTTGATAACAGTCGGTTGCGTGCATGTGTTCCCTCTGTGTGCTCCCCCAGCTCTGCAGATTGCTGGCACAGCAGACACCAAGAGAATCCCCAATGACCACAGAATCCAATAAGGTATGAAGGTTCCCGGCCAAGTTTATTGTCAAATGAAGCACAGTAATAGTTTCCAGCAGACTCTACAGGATGTACTATGAATATGTGCTTCCTGACAATGGACAGAGCTCAGTCAGTGGCGGAACACTCCACTGCCCCCTTGGCTGGGCAAAGACACAGTCCCAGGAATGCATTCTTATACACAGGTACAAACAAGTTACACAGCGCTCCTGATGTATTGAGGTGCAACCCCTCTACGTAACAAGGTACAACCCCTCTATGTAGCAAAGTGCCACCTCTCACCTTGTACATGTTGGTTCGAACAGAACAACTCCTATCCATCATATTATGCTTTTGCCCCTGTTTGTAGGATGGGTCAGCCTGTTCCTTGTTATGTATGTGGAATGTGCAAGTATTGGAGAGTTCTGGTATCTCTAGGGTCCAGTACCTTTTAGGTATGTATATTTTTGCAACAGAAGCCCTTTCCTTGCCAGTTTCTGTGAGCAAGGCCTGCCTCTGGCTCACAGCTTAACTTTGCTTTATGTTAGCAAAGTCTTGACCATTACTTTAGTTCAGGCCTTAGGCCTCATACTGGGCACCTGTTACAAGGATTTGTGTTTCAGGGCCTCATGGTTTGTGTTTCAGGGCCTCATCTTACTACACAGGCAATCGCCATATGGCTATGAATAAGGCATTTTACTGTATAAAGTTCCAGATTACATTATACTGATTTGTAAAAACATGAGATATCACCTTCACTGGTGATATCTTTTATTGGTAATTCCCAGAAGTGAATAGATAAATACCATTCTGTCAGTTATGAAGTGGCCATTTCAGATTTCTGGGGAGTGTCTATTATTTTGCACTGGGGGCCAGGTCCTTGGAGACAGAACCTTGGTTTCATTTTAACTTGTGCATGCTCAGCAGCTTCTGGAATTTGGTTCAAAGTATTTACATGTTTCCATGGCCTGTTTGTAAAAGTGCTGCTATAGAAAGTGGGGAGGGGCAGAAACTCACTGTGGGATCAGTAACTGAATCCCTTAGCCCTTGTCTACACTACGAGTTTAGGTCAAATTTAGCAGTGTTAGGTCAATTTAACCCTGCACCCGTCCACACGACCAAGCCAGTTTTGTCGACTTAAAGGGCTCTTAAAATCGAATTCTGTACCCCTCCCCGGCAAGGGGAGTAGCGCTAAAATCGACCTCACTTGGTTGAATTTGGGGTAGTGTGGATGCAGTTCAACGGTATTGGCCTCCAGGAGCTATCCCAGAGTGCTCCACTGTGATGGTACCGGACAGCACTCTCAACTCAGATGCACTTGCCAGGTAGACAGGTAAAGCCCCGGGAACTTTTGAATTTCTTTTCCTGTTTGGCCAGCATGACGAGCTGATCAGCACAGGTGACCACGCAGTCCCATAATCGCAAAAGAGTTGCAGCATGGACCGAACAGGAGGTACTGGATCTGATCGCTGTATGGGCAGAAGAATCAGTGCAGGCAGAACTCCATTCCAAAAGACGAAATACCAAAATATTTGCCAAAATCTCCAAGGGTATGATGGACAGATTCTACAACAGGGACACATAGCAGTGTCACATGACAGTTAAGGAGCTGAGGCAAGCTTACCAAAAAAACAAAGGAGGCAAAGGTCACTCTGGGTCAGAGCCCCATACATGCAGCTTCTATGATGAGCTGCATGCAATTCTAGGGAGTGCCCCTACAACTGCCCGTGGACACCTGGAAGGGGGAGTCTCATGCAATAGGGATGAGGATTTTGTGGATGAGGAAGATGAGGAGGAGGAGGTTGAGGATAGTGCACAGCAGGAAAATGGAGAATCCCTTCTCCCCGGCAGCCAGGAACTGTTCATCACCCTGGAGCCAATACCCTCCCAATGCGGGCTTCCAGACCATGAAGCCAGAGAAGGCACCTCTGGTGAGTGTACCTTTGTAAATATAATACAGGGTTTAAAAGCAAGCATGTTTAATGATTAATTTGCCCTGAAGACTTGGAATGCATTCGCAGCCAGTATAGCTACTGGAAAAGTCTGTTAACGTTTCTGGGGATAGAGCGGAAATCCTCCAGGGACCTCTCCGTGAAGCTCTCCTGGAGGTACTCTAAAAGCCTTTGCAGATGGTTTCTGGGGAGGGCAGCCTTATTCCGTCCTCCATGGTAGGACACACCAAGCCAGTAGCAAGTAGTCTGGAATCATTGCAGAACAAAGCATTGCAGCGAATGGGCCCGGGCTTTGGTGGCATACAAGCAACATCCGTTCTTTATCTCTTTGTGTTAGCCTCAGGAGAGTGATATCATTCATGGTCACCTGGTTCAAATACAGGAAATTTGTTTAAGGGGATATTCAGAGGTGCCCGTTCCTGCTGGACTGTTTGCCTTGGGCTGGAAAGAAATCATCCCTGCTGTTAGCCGCGCGGTGGGGGGAGGCCCGTTCATGCTGAGCTGTTCACGTTTGGCTGACGGGGATCTTCCCTAATACTAGCCATGCGGTGGGGGGCGGGGGTGTGTGTGAAGCAGTCATCCCAGAGAATTGGTGGGGGGGAGTTGTGCTACACATTCACCCTAAAACCGCAACCCCTCCTTTTAAATGGCCAACCCAATGACCTTTTCTTGCTATGGGAAAGGAGGGCGCTGCTGTTTGAAACCATTCCCACATGTTATGAAGGTTGAAGAAGCCGAAACCCTTTGCCTTACCATGGCTGCCTGCGAGCCGAATTCTGTTGCCCAGCCGAACATGTGCAATGTCTCACACCAAACCGGCAGGCACTCAATATAAGAGGCAAAATGCGACCTTGTACCAAAAGCATATGTGCTATGTAATGTGAATCACTTGATTCAGTGTGAAATAGTCTTCTCTTTGTTCTCTAAAATGTATCTTTTTAAATACTACTCTCCCTTTTTTTCCTCCCGCAGCTACAAATGTTTCTATGCTCCCCCTATCATCTCCATCCCCGAGGCTAGTACAGATTAGAAGGTGAAAAAAACCATTCACGATGAAATGTTCTCAGAGCTCATGCAGTCCTCCCACACTGAAAGCGCTCTGCAGAATGTGTGGAGGCAAACAGTGGCAGAGACCAGGAAAGAGTTAAATGAGTGTGATGAGAGGAGGGAGGATGCAATGCTGAGTCTAATGGGGGAGCAAACTGACATGCTCAGGCGTCTGGTGGACCTGCTGCAGGAAAGGCAGCAGGAGCACAGACCGCCGTTGCAGCCCCTGTATAACCATCTGCCCTCCTTAAGTTCCATAGCCTCCTCACTCAGGTGCCCGAGAACGCGGCGGGGGAGGCTATGGGCACCTAGCCACTCCACCCCAGAGGATTGCCCAAGCAACAGAAGGCTGGCATTCAATAAGTTTTGAACTGTAGTGTGGCCTTGTCTTTCCCTCCTCCCCTCATCCACCACCCCACTCGGTGCTTCCCTCCTCACCTACCCCTCCCAGGCTACCTTGTGAGTTTTCCCCCTATTTGTGTGATGAATTAATAAAGAATGCATGATTTTGAAACAATAATGACTTTATTGCCTCTGAAAGCGATGATTGAAGGGGGGAGGTCGGTTGGCATACAGGGAAGTAGAGTGAACCAAGAAATCATCAAAGTTTTCATCAAGGAGAAACAAACAGAACTGTCATACCGTAGCCTGGCCAGTCATGAAACTGGTTTTCAAAGCTGCTCTGATGTGCAGGGAGCCCAGCTGTGCTCTTCTAATGACTCTGGTCTTTGGCTGTGCGTAATCGGCCACGAGGAGATTTGCCTCAACCTCCCACCCTGCCATAAACATCTCCCCCTTACTCACAGATATTGTGGAGCAAGCAGCAATAACAATGGGAATATTGGTTTCGCTGAGGTCTAACCCAGTCAGTAACCTGCGCCAGTGTGCTTTTAAACATCGAAATGCACATTCTACCACTATTCTGCACTTGCTCAGCCTATAGTTGAACAGATCCTGACTACTGTCCAGGCTGCCTGTGTATGGCTTCATGAGCCATGGCATTAAGGGGTAGGCTGGGTCCCCAAGAATAACTATAGGCATTTCAACATCCCCAACGGTAATATTCTGGTCTGGGAAGTAAGTTCCTTCTTGCAGCTGATCAAACAGACCAGAGTTCCTGAAGATGCGAGCGTCATGCACCTTTCCCAGCCATCCCATGTTGATGTTGGTGAAACGTCTCTTGTGATCCACCAGTGCTTGCAGCACCATTGAAAAGTACCCCTTGCGATTTACGTACTGGCTGCCAAGGTGGTCCAGTCCCAAGATAGGGATATGCGTTCTATTGCCCCACCACAGTTAGGGAACCCCATTGCAGCAAAGCCATCCGCTATGACTTGCATATTTCCCAGAGTCACTACCCTTGATAGCAGCAGCTCAGTGATTGCACTGGCTACTTGAATGAGGTGTTTGCAATGCTCACAGCAGCAGTGAGCTGAGCGGGCTCCATGCTTGCTGTGGTATGGCATATGCAGGAGAGCAGAGTTGCAGTGGAAGCGGTGGTTGATGACGGATGCCACGAGAGTAGATTTTTTTTTTTTATCCAGAAAGATGGGAGGACCTGCGAGATGGATTCATGGCACCAGGAGAGCAGAATTGCAGCAGAAGCGGTGGAGGACGACGGTTAGCACCGCGTACGTTTCCAGAGGAAGAACACAAGTACCCAGGAGCACATGACAGACAACATGGAGAAATTCGCTATTGAGACGAGCAGAGCAGAGTTGCAGTGGAAGCGGTGGATGATGACGACGGTTAGCAGTCCTACTGCACCATCTGCTGACAGCAGTATGGTGTCTGCACGGAAAAAAGGCATGAAACAATTGTCTGCCTTTGCTTTCACGGATGGAGGGGCGACTGATGACATATACCCAAAACCACCTGCGAAAATGTTTTTGCCCGTTAGGCAATGGGAGCTCAACCCAGAATTCCAATGGGCAGTGGAGACTACGGGAACTATGGGATAGCTACCCACAGTGCAACGCTCCGAAAGTCGACGCTAGCCACGGTACTGTGGACACACTCCACCGACTCTGCACTTAGTGTGGACATACGCAATCGACTGTATAAAATCAGTTTCTAAAAATGAACTTCTATAAGATTGACCTAATTTCGTAGTGTAGAGATACCCTAAGATATTTATAGCTTATTGGAAGAAGGACGGGCATTGGTGGGTGTCTGGGGATTTAATAATAAACAAATATTGTTCGTAATGAAATTTCATCTTCTAATTCCCAAAACCCAATAATTATCCCCGGCTGTCTGGGGAGGGGAGTACTAGTAAACTCCTGTGGCCAGTGTGGAACCTAAGGCCCATGGATCTTTCAGTGGCTGGCTCAAAGTCACCCAGAGTGAAATTCACTTCACTGGATAAATCCCTAGTTGCTTGGCTCTGCAGGGTGGTGGGGAGGTGAATTCCATCCCCCATTCCTGGGCATGGGAGCCCCACACAATCATCACCCTGATCTCGGACACTACCCCAACCTTCCCCTGCAGTGATGGACCCACTTGATGCTGCCAGAGCCATCTGCCATGAGACCTAGAGGGGGCAGAGGCCCAGCTTTAGAACTGCTACCCCTGCCCCTCCCCTCCCCCAATGCTGTGCTAGAGTTGTCCTGCCTTTCCAGTCTGCAGATGGGTCTAGCTGTCTGGGGACCCAGCCCGTGCACCCACCACACACAAACTTCTCCATAACGCACATCCCAGGATGGGGAAGGACCATTGGGGGCTGGCTGCAGTCTCCCCTTGCTGCTTTCATAAAGTTTTTGTAAATGTATTTCCTAGCTTTTTGCGCAGAGCAGTGTTGGCTGGAGGAGTTAGCAGCCCTATAGGCAGTTGCAATCAGATGCCCAGAGAAGTACGACTTACCCATGGTCACCCAGCAGGCCTGTGGCAGAGCCAGGAATAGTCTCCGTCCAGTGCTCTCTCCACATAGGTGCTGGGTGATTCTGAAGTGCAGCTCCCCTCTCCTGTACTTTTTGTTACAGTAGAATGGGAATAATGGTCATGGTTTCAAATAAAAGGAGTATTTGTGGCACCTTAGAGACTAACCAATTTATTTGAGCATGAGCTTTCATGAGCTACGGCTCACTTCATCGGATGCATCCCATGAAGTGAGCTGTAGCTCACGAAAGCTTATGCTCAAATAAATTGGTTAGTCTCTAAGGTGCCACAAGTACTCCTTTTTTTTTTGTGAATACAGACTAACACTCCTGCTACTCTGAAACCCATGGTTTCAAATGTGTCTCTCCTTCTCCACCTCCTCCTCCTACCACCAGTTCCAGCTTGGCCTCCCTTTCCTCTGGCGTAAACAGAAAATACAGGAGCTTATATTGCTGAAAACCGCAATTTGTCAAACCCACTTCCTTCAACAACATTTTCCTTATTTGGCATATAATGCAAGCTTTACCAGTAGCTTTGCCTTACTTGGAGTTTAGCAAAAACAAGCTTTTCCTGTTATTGACAGGTGTTTCCTTTGCGGTTAATGGTTTTTTCTAACTTCTAGCGGTTATGGTTACATTTCTTAAGCTGTGCTGTTTGCAGTTGCCCCTCAATGGAATTTTCCTCACTCTCCTCTTATGCTTCATATACAGAGTTAGCTTGACCAAAGTTTGTTTAATCCTACTTGGGTCCACTGAATTTTTCCTCCACACAAGGTACTAACAAGCTTCAACAGGACTTTATTTCCTGCTGCTGCTGCACCTCTGTAGCCTGTCCCTCCACCGCATACACGTGTAACATGTACCTTTAAAATATTCATATTTTGCATTTCAGACGTTTAAATTTGTGTTACCTTCAACTTCACCGTCTTCCCTTACCCCCTCCGGTTTCAGGTGTTTGGTGGTGCCCCAATAGTTTTCCATTGATAGTTTGGGAGGGAGCAAGGCTGGTCACTTGAGCGTTGTGTTACCTTGCCAGCTGACTAGTGAAGAGTGACGACCATAGTTTCCTCTAAGGTGTGCACCTGGGCGGCCGCACATGTGGGTGTGAAGGGCTGCTTACCTAATTAGTGGAGCTGTGCAGATGTGGGTCCACTAATTAGGTGCCTCCTGAACCCTGGAGAGGATGTGGAAGAAGGTGAGTTGATGGGGGGAATAGGGGGTGGGTGAGGTGATGTGGGGGTGGGGAGTTTGGGGCGTCCCGACTTCCAGCCAGGCTGCAGTGGCAGGGAGAGGAGAGAGTCAGACTCTCTCAGCAGCCCCAGCTGAGCTGCAGCTGTCTTGGAGAGACAGGACTCTCCCAGCCCCAGGCTGGTCTGGGGGAGCAGGCTGCACGGGTCGGGGGGTGGAGGGGCTGGTGGGAGCAGGTTGCACAGGGGGTGGGGTGCCAAGATTTTGGGTGGGTTGCTGGCATTTTGGGGCATGTGGGGGATGTGGCTACATGGAAAGTGGGGTGCTGGGGATACTCCATTGTCTGATTAATGCATCAGAGCAAGGTCAGTCCAAGCACATCTTACCTTTTCTTGTTGTTGAGGTAACTATGAAGTTGGGGTGAGGAGCTGGTATTAATTACCAACGTATTGTTGATATAATTACAAGATCTGAAATATGCCAGGAATAATCTGATGGGGAAGGAATAATGTGGCACCCCCGCTATTTTCCCCTGTTAGAATTATAGAGCAAACACAAAACAGTGAATCCTCTGCAGTTCTAGACCAAAATATTTTCCACCTAGTATCAGCAGGGAAAGATGAAGAGCTTGCTTTGGGCCATGTTGTGTTTCAGTTGACAGCTGGTGGACATCTACCAGAGATGTTAGAAAGACTGGGCTAAGATTTAGTTTGACTGGAGGGAGACAGATCCAGAGCAGAGAGGTAAAGAGGGCTGAGGGATCCTGCCTTAGCAGATCTTAATGCAGAATCTGACTTGTTGCTGCTGTTGGTTTTTATTGTAAAGCATTTAGGCTGCTTTTGTAGATAAGTGTTAATAATCTGTCCTCTTCCTAGAGTTCTGAGGAAGTTATATGAGTATTTTTAAAGAGTGCGGACTGCAGATTAGGTTGCAGTGAGGTCTTAATAAGCGCAGGATCAGGCTCTAAACTGCTGTCAAGTCCATACAGTGAACACACTGAAAAAACACTTTGATCTTTCTGTCGTAGTGGTCTGATGGGTAAATGACAGCAATCCAAGGTTAAAAGAAATAGATCTGTGATTTTATTTTGATTGGTGTGGCTTGAAGAAGCTGCTTTCATGCTATTTACTTTCTCTTAGATACTGATCCTTGTTGTATCAACCAGGTAAGTGTGGTGGAAAATTAACTATGCATTGTGTTTGGATCAGAACAAACCTGAGGTACCTTTATTGAAGCATGCGCATACAGGGAGAGTCAGCCGGAGCTGCTCTGGCGTAAACAGAAAATACAGGCGCTTATATTGCTGAAAACCACAATTTGTCAAACCCACTTCCTTCAACAGCATTTTCCTTATTTGGCATATAGTGCAAGCTTTACCAGTAGCTTTGTCTTACTTGGAGTTTAGCAAAAACAAGCTTTTCCTGTTATTGACAGGTGTTTCCTTTGTGGTTAATGGTTTTTCTAACTTCTAACAGTTATAGTTACATTTCTTAAGCTGTGCTGTTTGCAATTGCCCCTCAATGGAATTTTCCTCACTCTTTTCTTATGCTTCATATACTGAATTAGCTTGACTAAAGTTTTAGGCTTAGTTGGGAAGTTTAGGCCTACTTGGGTCCACTGAATTTTTCCTCCACACAAGGTACTAACAAGCTTCAACAGGACTTTATTTTCAAAGTGGAAACCTCTTTACTAAGCTGCTGCTGCACCCTCTGTAGCTTTCTCTCAGCTTTTCAACTCCTCCTTCCTCTTTCCTGTCCTTTCAGACTCCCAACAGCCAGTGCTCCCAACTCTAATAATTACAAGCAACATCTAAACACCACATTCCCTCCTCTCTTAAGAAACTCTCTGAATTAAAATAAATATTATTGTTCTAACCACAGGAACAAATATGAAACAAGACACTATACTGTTGGCAGAAATATTACATTGAAAACACTGTAGATACTATATAACATAGTCTCTAGTCCAGACAGGTGCTCATCTGGGTCTGACAGGCCATCTCTCAAGCCCCGGTTCCAGTGCAATGTCTTGTTATGTTGGTACTATGGTGAAGTCATCCAGTGCAGACTGGGTGTTGGCATAATCTCCTTTTGATGCATAGGCAGGTGCAAGATAAGAAGCATTCCTTACCCGCCCATCAGAAAGTCCATAGGTGTAAGGTCTCTTCTTCTCTATGATTTTAAGAGGAGCTGTGAATTTATGGTCCCCTTTGTGTAAAATTCCAGGTTTTCGTATTCTAACAAAAGAACCACACTCAAACTTTGGTTCCTTAGCA
This sequence comes from Lepidochelys olivacea, assembly GCF_965140295.1. Taxonomy (NCBI): domain Eukaryota; kingdom Metazoa; phylum Chordata; order Testudines; family Cheloniidae; genus Lepidochelys; species Lepidochelys olivacea. Next base: position 4,528,162 of record NC_140438.1, on the reverse strand, counting down.
CCCTGCCGCTTGTCTGTGAAAGCCTTAGACTTTGCTTTGTTCTGTTCAACTGTTTTTCTCACATCATCCTCGTTTGGGGCATCAGGTCATGCTTTTAACAATCCAGCAATGTTCAGTTTAGTATTCATCTGTTTCCCATGCAGTAAGTCTGCTGGTGATCTTTGTGTTGTGGCATGTCGTGTAGCCCGGTATGCTTGCAAGAAATCAGTAGTGAAGGGTATTCACAATCACCCTTCCAGTTTAGCCATTTGCAAACTCTTTCAAACTTCAATTTAAACCTTTCGATTTCCCCATTGGCTTGAGGGTAATATAGGGATGACCTTCTGTGTAAAATGTTCCTCTGTGCTAGAAAAGTTTCAAACTCCAGGGAAGTAAATTGACTACCATTATCTGAAACAAGTTCTTTGGGGTTACCTTCCCTTCTAAAAACTGAAGAGAGGAACTTAATTACTGTAGCAGAAGAGATTTGCGATGTAAACGCTACTTCAGGCCATTTACTGAAATAGTCTATTAAAGTGATGGCATAATGGCAGTCAGTTGGAGCAGTATCAAAGGGTCCCACAATGTCAATCGCCACTTGTTCCCATGCAGAATAAGGAAGAGGAACAGGCTGTAATGGAGGGGTACATGTCACTGCTGTCTTTTCATGCATTTGGCAAGTGACACAGGATTTTATGAGCGCTTCAGTTTGAGAGTCCATCTCTGGCCACCAATACAGATCCCGTAGTCGTTTGGTTCGGACAATTCCTTGATGAATATCGTGTGCCAGGTGTAGGAGTTTTGACTGTAATCCTTCTGGCAGAAGGAGCCGGTGTGTACCTCGTAGCACACAGCCATCAAACAAAGAAAGTTCATCCCGAACTCTAAAATAAGGCAGCAAAACTGGGACAAGGTTTTTAGGCTGACTGGGCCATCTCTGTCAGAAATTCCCATAGTTTTTGTTGAATTGGACACGCTGAACAAGCAGCTTGAAATTGTTCTCTTGTAACTGTAGTGAGAGTGCTTGTAATAAGCACAACCATTACATTCTCATCCTCCAGTGGACCATCTGGTGAAGGCAAAGGCAGGCGAGAAAGTCAATCAGCGACCACATTTTGGTTTCCAGGCTTATATTCCAGTTCATAATTGAAAGAGCGTAGTCTTGCAGACAATCGAGCAATGCGGTATCCTGCTCTTCCCAGTCCTTTTGTGGTGAGCAGCATCGTCAAAGGGCTGTGGTCTGTGCGCAACTTGAACGTGCGGCCCCACAGGTAAGTTCTCCATTTTTCAGTAGCCCAGACACAAGCAAGGGCTTCTTTTTCGACTGTAAAATATTTTCTCTCAGCATTACTTAGTATCCCTAAAGCAAATGCAACAGTCTTCTCTGTGTTGTCCTCATGCAGTTGTGTGAGAACAGCCCCAAGTCCATAATCAGAAGCATCAGTAGTTACAACTGTGGGCAATGCAGGACTGAATAGTGCAAGTACTGGACTGTGTACAATCAAGTCTTTCACTGTTTCAAAACTAGCTTGTGCATCCGTTGTCCACACTAAGGTTGAACTTTTCCATAGTAATGCCCGTAATGGTTCAATGACAGAAGCATAATTGGGAATGAATTTTGCATACCAGGAGGTAAGACCCAAGAAGGTAAGGTTTGCAAATCTGTTGGAGGAGGAGCATTTGAAATTGCCAGGATATGATCTGGATCAGATTTTAGTCCAGCCTGTGAAATTGTATGCCCCAGAAAGGAGAGTTCAGTTTGTCAAAATTTGCATTTGGACCTATTGAACTGGAGGCCTACTGTGCTGATGCAGTTTAGTACAGACTGCAGGTTATTGTCATGCTCCTCAGAAGTATTTCCAAACACGGATAATATCATCCAGATAGCACTGAACTCCATGTTGATTCTTCAGAATCAATTAGATCATTTTTTGAAAAAAGAAAAGGAGTACTTGTGGCACCTTAGAGACTAACAAATTTATTTGAGCATAAGCTTTCGTGAGCTACAGCTCACTTCATCGGATGCTCAGATAAATTGGTTAGTCTCTAAGGTGCCACAAGTACTCCTTTTCTTTTTTGCGAATACAGACTAACATGGCTGCCACTCCGAAACCTATCATTTTTTGAAAGGCACTTGGGGCAGATGTGAGACCGTATGGAACATGCTTAAAACGAAATAGTCCCTCATGTGTAATAAATGCTGTGAGGTTTCTGCTATCTTCATGCAACATAACCTGGTGGTATGTGCTCTGCTAATCAAGAGTAGAAAACATCTTTGCTCCACAGAGTTCTGCAAATACTTCTTGTATGTGAGGAAGAGGATGGCTGTCAATCACAATAGCTTTATTTGGCTCCCTTAAGCCCACACAAAGGCGAATGCCTCCACCCTTCTTCTGCGTCACTACTATAAGTTAAACCCATTCCAAGGAGTTGATCTCTTCAATAATGTCCTTTTGAACAAGTTTTCTAAGTTCCTCTGAAACAGCTTCCCTGGCTGAAAATGGTAAGTGCCATAACTTCTGCCGTACAGGCATCACATTATTCCGCATTTTAACTTTATGCAGAAACCCATAAGCACAGCCGAGTTTCTCCTCAACCTGGTGTTGGGTCCTAGCTGAAACTGGTGTGTGTACCACAAGAGTGCTTTGCTGAAGAAGATTAATTTGTCCATTAACTATCCTGAGATTTAAAGCAGCCAATAAATCTCTGCCAAGAATAGGAGTGCCTTTGTGGACAATTTCAGAGTAACAGCCGTGTTAGTCTGTATTCGCAAAAAGAAAAGGAGGACTTGTGGCACCTTAGAGACTAACCAATTTATTAGAGCATAAGCTTTCGTGAGCTACAGCTCACTTCATCGGATGCATATCGTGGAAACTGCAGCAGACTTTATATATACAGAGAGAATATGAACCAATACCTCCTCCCACCCCACTGTCCTGCTGGTAATAGCTTATCTAAAGTGATCATCAGGTGGGCCATTTCCAGCACAAATCCAGGTTTTCTCACCCTCCACCCCCCCCACACAAATTCACTCTCCTGCTGGTGACCTGGATTTGTGCTGGAAATGGCCCACCTGATGATCACTTTAGATAAGCTATTACCAGCAGGACAGTGGGGTGGGAGGAGGTATTGGTTCATATTCTCTCTGTATATATAAAGTCTGCTGCAGTTTCCACGATATGCATCCGATGAAGTGAGCTGTAGCTCACGAAAGCTTATGCTCTAATAAATTGGTTAGTCTCTAAGGTGCCACAAGTACTCCTTTTTGTGGACAATGTAGAACTCTGCAGTTACACAGCAATCACCAAAAGTAACTATTACTGGCAGGCAGCCCTGTACTGGAATATGGTTTTTCAAATAGCACACCAAGTGAAGTTTGGGTTCAGTAAGAGGCACATCTTTAAAGTAAGGCAGAAAGATGGAATCAGGTAGCATAGATACTGCTGAGCCAGTGTCCAACATTAGCTGAATATAGTGTGGTTTGCCTAAGGGTATGGCGGAAATGTTTACAGTGCACTTTCTGTTCTTGAATATGTGCAGTAGTGCTTTTGTCCATGCTCAGCACAGTAACATCTGGTATTGTAACTACATGCACCTGTTGATTGAACTGGCTACTGCGACATACTTTAGCAAAATGTTCAGTCTTTTGGCAATGATTGCACTGAGCTACTTTTGCTGGACATCCTGTGTAGCTTGCAAGGTGTTGTGGTGATCCACAGCAAAAACATGCTTTTACTGTATCTTGAATTTGCTAATTTGGTGGTTTTTCATTAGTTTTCCTCTTGCAATTGTGTGTCTGCAGTTGTAGTGAACTTTTCTGCAAAGGAGTCACAGCCTGGACTTTGCCTCCTGCATCCATGCTCATTATTTTGGCTTCAGCTTATGGCTGACTCAATCTGAGTAGCAATGGTTATCGCTTTTTCTAGTGTAAGTTATGGTTCTAGAAGTAAGCGTTCTCTTACATGAAGCATGGTTGTTTTCTCAATGAGCTGGTCTCTAATCATCTTATCTGCCATATTCCCAAAGTCACAAATTACAATCAGAAAAGGAGTACTTGTGGCACCTTAGAGACTAACCAATTTATTTTAGCATAAGCTTTCGTGAGCTACAGCTCACTTCATCGAATGCATACTGTGGAAAGTGTAAAAGATAATCAAGGTGGGCCATTTCCAGCACAAATCCAGGGTTTAACAAGAACGTCGGAGGGGGAGGGGGAGGAAAAAACAAGTGGAAATAGGTTACCTTGCATAATGACTTAGCCACTCCCAGTCTCTATTCTAGCCTAAGTTAATTGTATCCAATTTGCAAATGAACTGCAATTCAACAGTCTCTTGCTATTACCAGCAGGAAAGTGGGTTTGTGTGTGGGGGTGGGGGAGAAAACCTGGATTTGTGCTGGAAATGGCCCAACTTAATTATCATACACATTGTAAGGAGAGTGATCACTTTAGATAAGCTATTACCAGCAGGAGAGTGGGGTGGAGGGAGGTATTTTTTCATGCTTTTTGTGTATAAAAAGATTTTATACACTTTCCACAGTATGTATCCGATGAAGTGAGCTGTAGCTCACGAAAGCTTATGCTCAAAAATAAATTGGTTAGTCTCTAAGGTGCCACAAGTACTCCTTTTCTTTTTGCGAATACAGACTAACACGGCTGTTACTCTGAAACCTGTTCTTACTTCAGAAATCTCTGTAGCACTGATTGCAAGCAGATAAGTCTCAAACATATGGATCCAGGTAGTAAAAGCAATTGGAGGCTCACCTGGGCTTTGCAGAAAGGGTGCAGGTGGGTTCAGAGGCAAAAGATCCATCCTCATTGCCAAAATGTTGTATCAACCAGGCAGGGTACTAACAAGCTTCAACAGGACTTTATTTTCAAAGTGGAAACCTCTTTACCAAGCTGCTGCTGCACCCTCTGTAGCTTTCTCCCAGCCTCTCAACTCCTCCCCCCTCCTTCCTCTTTCCTGTACTTTCAGACTCCCAACAGCCAGTGCTCCCAATTCTAATAATTACAAGCAACATCTAAACACCTCTATCCTGCAAACAGTTATGCCTCTGGAGGGCATCCATGCATAGGCGTTTGCAGGATTGGGGCTTTAGTGAATGAATACTGGAGCAAATGTGGCTAGGCCTAGCTCATGACATTGGTATGGTTACATTTCAAACAAAGTTTACATGGGTATTAATGGCTTAAGGTAAGAAAGACAAGGATTCTTTTAACAACATAATTCTTTTGGAGTGTTGTAGGTATCTGAAAACTGTGGTCTTAATGATTTTTTAAAAAAAATCCTATGTTCCTAATCAATACATGGTAAATAGTTAAAACTGGAAGAACTTGACCATGGATGCTGTTTATTTGTTTGGCCTTTCAATTAGAGTTGGATTCCAGACAAGAGATTTCCATTAAGTTTTAGAATTTGTTTGGGGAGAGGTATTGGAAACCATTAAGGCCAGATCTTTGCTATCTGGTATAGTTCTGGATCATCAGAGTACTCCCATTGACTCAGAAGTAGCAAGCACTAGGTGTGATGTTCGGTGTTTTGTAGGATGAAGACCTTATTGCAAGCTCTTTGACACATGGCTTTGGAGTTTGCAGACAGATCCCTGCTTCAGTGTGCTTCAGGGCTTCTACTCTTCAGTTTTTGAGTTGGTGACACACACACAATGTGAAAACAGGAGAACTTTGCCTGTTTCTACAGGGCTCTGTTGCACTCATTTAAAATACCCATAACCCGCCAGTTGATGTTTTACTTCCCTTCATGTTTTCAGTGTTGTCACTTGTTTGTTTGTGGTTTTGTTTGTTGTCTGTGTTGCTTTATTACTACTTTTTCCTGTTCTATGTGTGTGCAGTATTCATCCAATTAAGAATTGACATCCCATAGAAATGGTATAAGCCTGAGTGAATACCTTCTGCTCTCCTTTCCAGTATCAGACAATATTGTATTAATATTTGCAATGAGACCATGACTATTTCTAGTTGGCTCATAGATTTGTTTAGCATCTTAAAGCTGGGCTGTGTGCGCAGATAATATGCATGCAAGAGGGATAGTTTGGGGAACTGCAAAAGTGGGTAGCATGCTAGTGTTTTGGCAGATGCTTCATTTTTTGAGAGCAGCTTTCCCTGAAGATTTAGTGGTCTATGGTAGGAGGAGGTTATTAAATTGGGCCTCTGGTGCATATTTTTAATACTTTTGCTTAATGCCCAAGACTGTGTTTTATTTCTATAGCTGTTTTCAGTCGGCCACATTTTGGTGTGTTTACTATCTTGAGTTGTTAGAAAGGATACATGTACTCCAAGGGTAGTGTCAATTTTCTTTTTATTTGATTTCATATTAAATACACATCTTAAGCAGTGCACCTTGATAATTATCCCTTGTTTTAATATTCTTTCTTCTTCTTCCATACCTATGAACTGTTTAAAAATATATTTTATATCTAGGATTTTTGTTTGTACTGGTGGCTCACATCCACACATTACCTCAATATTGGTGGAGCACATAACAAAATTCATTCCGCACATGGATGGAAAAAATTAGAGGGAACATTGGTGATGACTCCCTCTTGGGTGGATGGGCCAATGCTGGGGCCAATTACCTCTCAGTGATTGATTTCCATTCCAAGTCCATAAAGTAGATTTTCAGTATAAATGCTTTGTTCCTTACATACGCCCCATTCGTTGATCTCTCAGTCATTATGAGTCTTCATCAGTTATGAGCTTTTTGTAGATGCCTCTGTCATGGAGTCACCAGGTCAATGCTCTGGAACTACTCTGTATGAAGCCAGTCAGGACTCTGGGGAGCCACCTCTCTCTGATTGTACTGTCTCCAGGGCAGACACTTACGCAGCTTCGACCTTCCTGGGTCTGACCTCGGAATGTTTAGCATCCCCTTCCACACCGTGCGCTTCCTGCAGTGAGTCCGCCTGGACGGGGCTCCTGGGGAAGCTAGAGAGAGTCCTGCAGCGCAACTCCAGAGTCAGACATGACTCTCAGCCAGACGGTAAACCAGAAGGTTTATTAGGTGACAGGAACACAGCGTAGAACAGAGCTTGCTATCACAGAAATCAGTGACTTTCAGCCAAGTCCAGCTTGGAAGTCCTGGGACAGACACCCTAGACTCCCCCTCTTCCAGTCCTCCCACGCGGACTTCCAGTGACCCAACCCCCGACACCCCCCGTTGCTCCTTCTCCGACTCTGTCTTGCTTCCCGGGCAAAATATGTCACCTAGTCCCACCCCTCTCCTGGGTCTCAGGTTACATAAGTGCAGGCAGCTGGGAAGCTTCATCTGCCCCGAGGGCCTCAGCAAAAATCAAGTACCCAATTCTCACCACCAGAGTATTGGTGCAGTTCACTGGGAAACTGAGGTACACACAGGATTAGTATAGGACAGTAAGACTCACATGCAGCACCCACTTTGTTACAGCCTCGCATGCTCTCCCCTATGGATAAATACCCTCAAGAGATGTTTGGTGTGATGGGTTTGTCAGGTCTCAGGTGAGAGCTGCTGGCAAAGACCAAGAGACCCTTTGCCAAGGGATCTCTGTGTCACTGTGTGACCCCAGTAGGCCAGGGAGGGGACAACTTTCTGCCAATGGCCTTCAGGACAGGGGCTGAGTTCACTGCAGTGGCCCTGATCCCCTCTCCCATTTCCCTTCTCGGTGTGCAGTCTGGGATGCTGCCCCGCTTCCTGCTCCCCAGGACACCCCGTATCTTCTCCATGTGCCAAACTTCTGGCAGCCCGCAGTGAGAGGCCATCCAGCCCATCAAACTGGTGCCAAAGTGCTGGGCCTCAGGCCTTCTGGGGTGGACCTCTGTGAGTCCAAATGACCCCTGCCCCGGGATGCTACAGGGGCATGTCCTTCTAGTGCGTCAGGGCTCCACCCTCTGGCTGAGATCTCGGGGCACTTTCTTCCTTTCTTGGGTACCAGGTGAAACAGCAAAAGAGCCGACTGTCGGCAAACAAGGGTAAATAAAGGAATGAAAGAAAAGAAAGTGTGTGTTGGGGGGGGAAACTGTGGACAGATCCCATCAGCATATGGGCCTTTCTTACTTCTGGGGGGGCCTGGGAGCGTCTCAGTCGCCTTCAGAGTTTACTGGGTCTCCAGCACAAGTTTTAGCCCGCTCCCCCTTTGAGCTCTGGAGATCCCCACCCTCCCTCAGTGAAGGTCAGAGCCCCGAATGCTGTCAGCCCTCTCTTTTGGGCTGGAGATGCTTCACAGACTGTTCCCTTTCCAGGTTTGCCCCCCTCTGAGTAGAGTAGGCCTCTTCTGTTAACTCCTGATCCAGTCCTGGCCTGGTTTGCACGTGTGGAGGGGGTGGGCCAGTCCAGACTAAAGCAGCAGTTTAACCGCTTCTGTGCCAGCGTGGGGTTTATATAGCCTTTCACTAGCACCCAGGCCCAGGGAATGACCCCCTATCAGCCCCATGCCTGAGGTGGTGGGGTGACCCACTGACAGCATTGCCTTTGAGGGTACTGGATCCTCCTGCTCCCACTCCCTCCTCTCCCCCTTTACTACCACCACAATGCCTGTCACCATCACTTTCTGAGGGGTGACCCCCAGAAAATGTGTGTTGTTATCCATTTCCCTACCCCCCCAGGATTAGTTGTGCACCCTCTGTCACTCACCTGTGTCTCAGGAGATAAGGTGGGTCATGAGGTGTGGGTGATGCTATGCTGGAGATCCATCATCACTGAGGGAGTGGCAGCCTTGACCCTCTTTGAAGGTTGCCGGGATGCTGATGTGCACTGGAGGAGACCTGGGGCTTGGTGGAGTCCATGGACCATTTGGCCCACACGGTGCCACTGTGAAGCCTGCTCTGCATGGCTGCCAATTGCTGCTGGTGGCGTTGCGCCCGTAAGTCTCTGTAACGTTGTCTTCAGTGACTCGAGAGCATGAGCACCAGTCTCAGGCAGACTGGTAAGAAGCAGGGCACAAACCCCAAATTGGTTGTGAGATCGATATGTAGATTTCACCAACCAAATATGAAGTATAAATGCTTCATACACTGTAACAGCATTAGCATGGAATCACAGACAGGCCCCTTTGGTCATCCCATAGATCTCACCATGCAGGTGAGCTCACCTTTGTGACATATGGTCCCTTACACCAGGGGTTCTCACCCTTTTTCTTTCTGAGCCCCCCCCTCCACCCCCCGCAACATGCTATAAAAACTCCACAGCCCAAGTGGGCCACAGTAAGTGGTTTTCTGCATATAAAAGTCAGAGCTGGCAGTAGGGGACAGCAAGCAGGGCAACTGCCTGGGGCCCCATGACCCATACATTGCTTAGGCTTTGGCTTCAGCCCCAGGTGGTAGGGCTCAGTGCCCCCAGACTTCAGCCCCATGCACTGGGACTTCAGCTTTCTGCCCTGGGCCTCGGCAAGTCTAATGCTGGCCTTCCTTGCCAGCTCCGCTTAAACCTTCTCATGGCCCCCCAGGGTTCCCCAGTCCCCTGGTTGAGAACCACTGCCTTTCACCTTGAATCACAGCAATCTTCAGGTTACTGCCAGTCCCAAAGGACCAGGCACTTACTTAGGTCAATTGAGTCTTAGATCTCACAACAAAGACAACACTTGTAGCCAGTCCTGTAATAACCTGTATTATGATTTATTTAGAAGGAAACAAGAGTTGTTTACAGAGTTAAAGCAGGTAATCATAGATGCAGAGGAGTTAGTCTTAAATTTCAAAAGGTAATAGAAGCTTCTATAATAAGGAAGCTCTACATATCCTTTAGGACTAACACAGGCTAAGCAGCTGGGGATCTCTTGCTTATGCCTAGAAACTTTGCCCCCCAGAGTCCAAGCAGCATACAGATAATCCGTTCCTTCTGTATGGGGTTTTTTAATCCCCTTCCTGCCATGTGCTCTGAGCTACAAACTCAGCTAATGGGAAGTCAAGAGCACAACAACAGTCTTTTGCCTTCTTTAACATCCCATAATAGTCTGTCTGGTGTTGATGGACCTTTCCTGCCAGGGAGGGTGTAATGCATTCCATTGACAATCAGCACTTCACATAGGTAAAATCTCTCTCCTTTCTGCTGATTTACAGAGCCACCGAGGCTCACGATGCAACTAGTCAGATATTAACCCAGGCAGTGACTGACAGGCATTCAATAAAGTCTAAACACATTTTTATAATTCTCATACCTGTTCTAACAATACTAACACAGGTGAGCCAGACTGATTCCAGCTCTGCATTTGTCCATGTTCAATTAAGACATGGGAGCTTTTGCAAGAGCTAACACCTCATCTGCCAATGTCACAGGCAGGATGGGCAGGGATGGTGTCTCTAGCCTCTGTTTGCCAGAAGCTGGGAATGGGTGACAGGGGATGGATAACTTGATGATGACCTGTTCTGTTCATTCCCTCTGAAGCACCTGGCATTAGCCATTGAGCTAGATGGACCATTGGTCTGTCGCAGTGGGCTGTTCTTATGTTCACAGTCTCTGTCAGGAATATCTACTCATTTGGACTCACTGGGAAGCTACAGAAAGAAACAAGGTGTGCTGAGGCAAGAATGCCCCGTCTGAGCGCCTGAGCGGGTCACTCTTCCCAAAAGCTGAAACTAGGCCCAGACCATGAAAGGGGGCACTCCCAGGAGAGACTGTATAAAAGGCTGAAGCATCAAACAACTTTGTAAACCTGAGACAGCTCCCTTGGGGACAATGACAAGGAGAATCCCCCAAGGTGACTCCTTTTATTCTGCTGTTCTCTGGCCTTTGGTTCATAGACCCATAGAACTGGAAGGGACCTCAAGAGGGCATCTAGTCCAGTCCCCTGCACTCAAGGCAGGATTAAGTGTTATCTAGACCATCCCTGACAGGTGTTTGTCCATCTTGCTCTTAAATATCCCCAATGATGGAGATTCCACAACCTCCCTAGGCAATTTATTCCAGTCCTTAACCACTCTGACAGGATGTTTTTCCTAATCTCCAGCCTAAACTACTCTTGCTGCAATTTAAGCCCATTGCTTCTTGTCCTATCCTTAGAGGTTAAAAAGAACAATTTTTCTCCCTCCTCCTTGTAACAACCTTTTATGTACTTGAAAACTGTTATCATGTGCCCTCTCAGTCTTCTCTTCTCCAGAATAAACAAACCCAGTTTTTTCAATCTTCCCTCATAAATCACATTTTCTAGACCTTCAGTCATTTTTGTTGCCCTTCTTTGGACTTTCTCCAAGTTGTCCACATCTTTCCTGAAATGTGGCACCCAGAACTGGACACAATACTCCAGTTGTGGCCTAATCAGCGCAGAGTAGAGCAGAAGAACTACTCCTTGGGTCTTGCTTACAATACTCCTGCTAATACATCCCAGAATGATGTTTGCTTTTTTTGCAACAGTGTTACAGTGTTGACTCCTATTTAGCTTGTGATCCACTATGATCCCCAGATCCCTTTCCGCAGTACTCCTTCCTAGGCAGTCATTTCCCATTTTGTATGTGTGCAACTGATTGTTCCTTCCTAAGTGGAGTACTTTGCATTTGTCCTTTTTGAATTTCATCCTTTTTACTTCAGACCATTTCTCCAGTTTGTCCAGGTTATTTTGAATTTGAATCCTACCCTCCAAAGCACTTGCAACTCTCCCAGCTTGGTATAGTCTACAAACTTGATAAGTGTAACAGAGAGACTCTGTTACTGGGAGGGTTTCACCATGTCTCAGAGGGTTCCACCCTGGTGGGAGGGGGCTAGGCCTGTACTGGAATAAGGTCACTCTGTGCTTCACAGCGTGGCAGAACCTAGAATGTCCATTAGGAGGGAAAAATCCTGGGGGGAATCGGCATGTGGAATGGACAAAAGCCCCATCTGAATTCTCTCACGTTGCCCTTCTTGCCCTGGCAGGCTACAGAATAATGTCCATGTTTTGCTCCAGATCATCCCATCCTCCCAGGAGGAAGGAAATGGCTGCTGTGGAGCTGGCTCAGGTAAGGGATTATCAGGGAGCTGGTAGTGGGTTCTGTTTGGTGGGAGCTGCTGGAGGTGGTGGAAGGCAGGAAATATCTAGGGAGGAGAAAGGAAGGGGACCGGATATGACAAACCTGCTGAGACGTGTGTAATCTAGGGTGTGATGGGTTGTCACCCCCAGGGTGCAGTCTGGTGGGCTTCTGGGAACCGCTGTGCCCTCTAACCCTCAAGCTGCGCTGGCTCTTCTCACGCTGCTTTGCTGGAGATTCAGCCAGCATCTCCAGGCCCTGTTATCACCCAGCAAAACAGCAGGTGGCGCCATACACCCAACTAAGCTACCTGAGTGCTTTACCTAAGCCACTCAAGGACAGCTAGAAGACAACAGCCAATTTCCCAGGTCCTCAACCTTGCACACCTGCTGTCGTAGAAATCCACAATTATACCATCTTATAGTGCACAGGGATCTGTATAATGTAAGCTCATTAATATAGTTCTCCTTCCCCTTGATATGGGAAAGATATGCACAACAAGCTTGTGCTAACCAAGCTGAGATTTTCCCCAGACACTTCACTCAAAATACACTGGTTAAGATAAAGCATCAAACAAGTTTATGAACTACAGAAAGATAGGTTTTAAGTGATTATAAGTGATAGCAAACAGATCAAAGCAGATTACTTAGCAAATAACCAAAAACTCAAACTAAGATTAACATAATGATGGACAGAATTTGAATTAGCAATTTCTCACCTTGACTGATCATACAAGCAATCCACCTGGTTTCCATACACAAGCTAAAAATTCCTTTACCCTGGCACCAACACTTTTCCCAGTTCAGGCTTTGTTCCTCAGGTGTTTCCAGGAGTTCTCTTGTTTGGGGAATGAGGCCAAGAGATGATTTCACACCCCACGTTATGTACCTTTTCTATATGGCAAGAACCCTTTGTTCCAAAGTCAGTTCCCAGTCCAGTTTGTGAAAAACTACAGGTACCAAAATGGAGTTCAATGTCATGTGGTCTGGTGGCATGCCCTAGCATGCCCTGCTGAGTGCTAAGCTCTTGCATGGTCCATTGTGTATTGTCCTTGTTGATGATCCATCAGCACTGTCTGGCTTCTTCATTGTTGTACCTGAAAGGCTAGTTGTGGTGTTACCCAGAATAAGCTCATTTGAAATACAGATACATAGTCAATATCCATAACTTCAGATACAAACATGATCCATACACACAAATAGGATAATCATATTCGGCAAATCATAACTTTTCCAATGACACTGCACATGATGCATCTTGCACAAAATGCATCATAATGTCCTAGTCCTATTATAAACATACCAGTATGCTGAATATGGGGTGTAGTGTCAGATAGGGCCTAATTTCAAGGCACAGGAGTTGGGAATGGAACTTCCCCTCTTTGTGGAACAGGAAATAACCCTCCAGCCAGAGCTGGGAAAACTTCCCAGACTCCCAGTGCTGCTGTCTGAATCTACTGACATTTCATTAGACACCACCACCCCCAATCTTTGTGGCAACAGCAAACTTTATCAGTGATAATTTTATATTCTCTTCTAGATCATTGATAAGAATGTTAAATAGTACAGGGCCAAGAACCAATCCTTGCAGGAACCCACTAGAAATAAATCCACTCAACCATGGTTCCACATTTACAATCCCAGTTTTTAATCTATTTAATGTATGCCATGTTTATTTTGTATCATTCTAGTTTTTTAGTCAAATAATGTGCTGAACGATGTCGTATGCCTTACAGAAGTCTAGGTATATTACATCAATATTATTAGCTGCAACCAAACTTTTGATCTCATCCAATAAGAATATCCAGATAGTTTGATAGAATCTATTTTCCCTAAACCTTTGTTCATGGGTACTAATTATATTACTCTCCTTTAATTCTTTATTAACGAAATCCAGTATCGGTTGCTCCATTATCTTTCCCAGTATCGATGTCAGACTGACTCTCTTGTAATTAGCTTGGTCATCTCTTTTACACTTTTTAATGTTGGTACAGAATTAGCTTTATTCCAGTCTTCTGGAAATTTGCCAGTGTTCCAAGTCCTAATTAAAATCAACATTAATAGTCCACCACACTCCTCCACCAGGTCTTTTAAAACTCTTAGATACAAGTTATCTGGACCCGCTTATTTAAACATGTCTAATTTTAATTCTCCAAATCCAGGAGAGAAATATTTATTGAAGACTTTTACCTCTTCTGCATTATTTTTGGTAATTCTGCCATTTCTGTCTTGTAATTTACTACTACCATTGTTAGGATTAATATACTTTTTAAAACGTCCTTCTTATTTTCGTTCATTGGTCATTGATTTCTGATAGCTTCCCTTACCAGTTTTCTACAGTTCCGACCTTCTAACTTATATTCTTTACTGTTGACTTCCCCTTTCTTCCATATATTTTATTGGGCGAGTGTTGGGATTCCTACCAGGGAGCCACCAGCAGGGTCCAGAAACAGCCCCATCTCCTCTATCAAGTTCTGGCTAGTAGGTATGTGATAAATGTGAAGACCCTGCCTCCGTCTGTCAGCTGGGAGACACAAAGTTTCTCTCTTTCTACCCTCTGATGCCTCCTGGCTGCTCTAAGTAAGGTGGGGTGGGACTCTGTTAACATGTGCATCCTGGAGCTTCCATTTACCTGGTACTGCTGTTCCGTGAATAGTGGGGTTGTGACTGGGGCAGCAGGTACTGAGTGTTGGACTCTTGCTTTTTCAGGGGCTGGTGACTTTCAAGGAGGTGGCTGTGCATTTCACCAGGGAAGAGCGGGCTCTGCTGGCTCCCTTTCAGAGAGCCCTCTACAGGGATGTAATGCAGGAGAACTATGAGACGGTGGTCTTGCTGGGTAAGGAGTCCTCTCTCCTCTGTTATTAGAAGCTGTGCAGTCTCTAAAGAACCTGAGTAGTAATAACTTTATACCTTTATTCGTCATAAAAGTTTTGATAAGTTTCCTTGCCCCCCTTTTTTTGCTTTATCTCCCAGCCACTAGAATAATTTTTGGACATGTACCTTTTTAATGCTGTCAGTCGTTTTAAAATTGCATTTAATGTATCCTTATTGGATACATTAATAACTATGTTAATAACTGTAGCTTTCATGGTTTTTCTCATTTTAAGAGGAAAATATGCCACCTTTAGAATTCTAAATTAAGTAAATAGATGTATGACTCATGCATGGCTTGTGTGACAGTCAGATGAGCTCCTCTTTTGATAGGAGAGCATATAATGTTGCCATTCAGGACCCCACAGGTGAAGGGAGAACAGAGCCATGGGAGGGTAGGAGAAGGGGGGAGCAGATAATCCTGGGGTGCGATGACATGGGGAGAGTGCATGCAGGAGTAGAGCTAAAAAGCAGCAGGGAGGGAAGAGGTAGTGAGATGAGGAGGGAACAGAAGAAGCTCCCAAGGTGCCGGGAGGTGGTGCCAGCTGAGAGTAATGGGAAGAAGGGGAGGGGAGTGTGGAGGAAGGGCACCCAGCAAGTGGGCTGGGTAGGTCAGTGGGAAGGAGGAGAGGTTTGGGGATCTAGATCTTAAACCCCGAATCCCTACCCAAGCCTTATTGCTTTACAGCCTGCACTCCAGTTTTATTTCTGTTCAGTTTCAATTCATTATAAATTTTTTTCTCAAATATTACTATTTTAACTCTTGCCCTCTCTCTCCCACTCATTACCCCGTTCCCCCATATAACCTCCCCATCTCTATGCACAGCGACCCCGGCCACCGTTCCTGAGTCCTTGCTGCATTCCTCCCTCCCATAGCCGGGCCGCTGCCCAGGCACAAATGGGCACTTTTTTGATGATGTCACAGGCTGGTAGTGTAACCTGTACAATTTTTACACCTATAAGATTACATTTTTACACCTATAAGATTGGGGTACATCTTGCCCTGGTACACGGCTACTCTGTTAATTGAGAAGATGAAATTTGGTGAAACACACGGAAACTTGATTTAATACAGACAGTTATAATTGAAATCATAGGCCAGGATCAATACACATAACAACTGGACAAGATAAGTATAGTAAAGAGGGTCTTGCACTGTGCATACTTACAAGTTATGGACACCACTGGAAACAAAGATCGAGGGGCAAGGAAGCCCATCAGAATGAAGGCCCAGGTTCAGTTTACATTGTCTCGGGGACCCGACAAAATGAAAAAATGGTAACTAGGAGAGGTATTTTATCCGCTTCCTTATGGCAGTAGGATGGCTGTATACCATATCTGCTCCTTTACAAGATTACAAGAATGTCAATAGCTGCCCCAACCCATACATGGCCTTTAGGAAGTCCATAATTAAGCATCAAGCATTAATACTCATGATTTACATCACTTATTTATTAATAATTCCAATATATGAATGCGGTCCAACTGCTGAGATACTGCATAGCAATCTAATTGCTAAAGCCCGCCCCAAACTTCCTTCTTTCAGAATCCTGTGGTGTATTGCACCTGTTTGTGGTTCCTCATTAGTCTCTCAAAATGAGCGTGCAAAATATCTAACTTGGGACTCTCTCCTTAGACCTATTCCGGGAGTAAATCCCAGACTTCAGCATAACTCCTCCCACAAAGCCTCAACCTAATATAAGGCCCTTAACCGTAGAAAGCTTAATAACCCATTTATTTCTGTTCACCTCCTTGCCCCCCATGTATGTTCCAAGCTAATAAGCAATACTCTGATAATGACGTTTTACCTCTAGCGAGTATAAAATTGCCCACAAGACATAGATCATAAAATCAGGTCAGGGTCAACAGGAGTGAGAGTTTGGAGAGAGTCTTGTCTCCCTTCTCCCCATCTGTATCAGCCACTAGCTGTCTTTCCACAAGACTCCTTGGATCTTTGAGCCTGTCCCTCCTGAGGTTGCGTGGCCCAGTTCTTGTTTCTTACATTCTCCTTTTCCAGACGAATTAGAGGCTGTTGCTCCTGAATTTTAGTGTTTATTTCCCCAACCTTCTCCACACAGTGTGGGAGTTTAATTCTCCCTCCCATTTCACCTGAGTCGCTAGATTTCCTCATTCCCCAAAATGTGCTTTTGCAATGTCACAGTTCTGGGGTAGCTAAGCCTTTGTCTTGCCTCCATGCTCTGCTCAAGGAATGCCCTCTCAGGTATCAGGCCTCTAGCCAGCCCCTCTCTATGGCTAGGGACCCACATGCCTCTCCTTTTTGACCAGGGTTTGAGGATTGCAGCTTGTCCTCCACTGTGTTCACTGGACTAATGTCCAGTTCTTGTGCTTTGCTTTCTCTCCAAGGGCAGTGAGCAGTGTTTGTGTGTGTGTGTAAAATAGAGGTGGGAATTTTGGTGATAATTCTGTGATGCCAATACACACTTCAGTTTCCCTCTGTGATTGGGATTGCTATGATTAGACAGAGCAGGAGACATGAGGTATTTTCTCATGGAGCTGTCATGGGGTGATATGAATGGGTCATTAAGGACTGGCTGGGACCAATCTAGATCAATGGAATACCCGACAGAGACAAGGGAATAATTGTCCATGGGGAGAATGTCTGCTTGGCTGAGTGAAGCATACATGGACTCATTATGTTTTTGGGAGCAGGAAGAACTGGGCTCGCAGATGCAGGGAGCTCTGCTGGAGTGAAGACAAATGGACAGGCACAGTGAAAGGAAACTATGGATCCATGACAGTGTGCCTAGTGGGGAAAAGATATAAAACAAGCAAAGGATCTAAGTGCGTATTTACCATCGCCCCTCATCAGTCCTTGTGGGAATCCCTGATCAGTTCCAAAGTGTATTAAAACCTTCCTTCAAGGCTTACCTCTTCGTTATCAGGTCATGTCAGTTTTGTTAGAGGGCCTCCCACTTTCCTGGTTCTTGTCACACAGACAGCAAGCAGCAAAAGACCAGAAGTCCGAAGTGCAGATAATTTGACGTTTATTGGGGTTAGTTTCCAAGCAAGCATATTCTGAAGACCTTCACACCAGTTGGGTTTATCTCTCTACTCCGATGGAGTCTGTTCCCCAGTGTTCCCTTCCCAGGTCTGACTCCGCAGAGCCTTGCCTGTGTCCCTGTTCCCCGTTCCTGTTTCCCCCCCATAACAAACATGGGGAGAGGGATAGCTCAGTGGTTCAAGCATTGGTCTGCTAAACCCAGGGTTGTGAGTTCAATCCTTGAGGGGGCCATTTAGGGATCTGGGGCAAAAATTGGGGATTGGTCCTGCTTTGAGCAGGGGAGTTGGACTAGATGACCTCCTGAGGTCCCTTCCAACCCTGATATTCTATGAGTCCAATTTCCCTTCCCTCTCCGATTTAAAATTCTCAGGTATACCTTAACCAGTTATTTTACTGAATTTTAACTAACCAATCCTAACATATTGTAACATAATTCTCTAACCAATTCTATCCCACTACCCTAATTAACTTACACCTAGCAAAATTAATTATACAGCAGACAGAAACAATTAGAGAACCAGACAGGTTAACAATAGAAAAGTGGTGGCCAAAAAGATAAAACAGAGAAATGAGGGTTTCAAAATCACAACCATTGATAAGTGATTTCTTGTCAGACAGGGTGCTATCAAACTAAGTTTTCATGAACCATCTTATGATCTGTTTCTTTATCTGGTGCTGATGGGCACTATCTGGACAGAATTGTCTTCTTAACAACCCAATACCACCTTATTTCAGTGTGACTGGTTTAGAATCATAGAATATCGGCGTTGGAAGGGACCTCAGGAGGTCATCTAGTCCAACCCCCTGCTCAAAGAAGAACCAATCCCCAACTAAATCATCCCAGCCAGGGCTTTGTCAAGCCTGACCTTAAAAATAGCTAAGGAAGGAGATTCCACCACCTCCCTAGGTAACGCATTCCAGTGTTTCACCACCCTCCTAGTGAAAAACTTTTTCCTAATATCCAACCTAAACCTCCCCCACAGCAACTTGACACCATTACTCCTCATTCTGTCCTCTGCTGCCACTGAGAACAGTCTAGAGCCATCCTCTTTGGAACCCCTTTTCAGGTAGTTGAAAGCAACTATCAAATCCCCCCTCACTCTTCTCTTCCACAGACTAAACAATCCCAGTTCCCTCAGCCTCTCCTCATAAGTCATGTGTTCTAGACCCCTAATCATTTTTGTTGCCCTCTGCTGGACTCTCTCCAATTTTTCCACATCCTTCTTGTAGTGTGGGGCCCAAAACTGGACACAGTACTCCAGATGTGGCCTCACCAATGTCGAATACAGGGGAAAGATCACATCCCTCGATCAGCTGGCAATGCCCCCACTTATACATCCCAAAATGCCATTGGCCTTCTTGGCAACAAGGGCACACTGTTGACTCATATCCAGCTTCTCGTCCACTGTAACCTCTAGGTCCTTTTCTGCAGAACGGCTGTCTAGCCATTCGGTCCCTAGTCTTTAGCGGTGCATGGGATTCTTCCGTCCTAAGTGCAGGACTCTGCACTTGTCCTTGTTGAACCTCATCAGATTTCTTTTGGCCCAATCCTCTAATTTGTCTAGGTCCCTCTGTATCCTATCCCTACCCTCCAGCGTATCTACGTCTCCTCCCAGTTTAGTGTCATCTACAAACTTGCTGAGGGTGCAATCCACACCACCCTCCAGATCATTTATGAAGATACTGAACAGAACTGGCCCCAGGAATGACCCTGGGGGCACTCCACTTGATACCGGCTGCCAACTAGACATGGAGCCATTGATCACTACCCGTTGAGCCCGACAATCTAGCCAGCTTTCTTATAGTCCATTCATCCAGCCCATACTTCTTGAACTTGCTGACAAGAATACTGTGGGAGGCCGTGTCAAAAGCTTTGCTAAAGTCAAGGAACAACACGTCCACTGCTTTCCCCTCATCCACAGAAACCGTTATCTCGTCATAGAAGGCAATTAGATTAGTCAGGCATGACTTGCCCTTGGTGAATCCATGCTGACTGTTTCTGATCACTTTCCTCTCTAAGTGCTTCAGAATTGATTCCTTGAGGACCTGCTCCATGATTTTTCCAGGGACTGAGGTGAGGCTGACTGGCCTGTAGTTTCCAGTATCCTCCTCCTTCCCTTTTTTAAAGATGGGCACTACATTAGCCTTTTTCCAGTCATCCGGGACTTCCCCCTATCACCATGAGTTTTCAAAGATAATGGCCAATGGCTCTGCAATCACATCCGCCAACTCCTTTAGGACTCTCGGATGCAGCACATCCGGCCCCATGGACTTGTGCATGTCCAGCTTTTCTAAATAGTCCCGAACCACTTCTTTCTTCACAGAGGGCTGGTCACGTCCTCCCCATGCTGTGCTGCCCAGTGCAGCAGTCTGGGAGCTGACCTTGTTTGTGAAGACAGAGGCAAAAAAAGCCTTGAGTGCATTTGCTTTTTCCACATCACTAGGTTGCCTCCCTCATTCAGTAAGGGGCCCACGCTTTCCTTGACTTTCTTCTTGTTGCTAACATACCTGAAGAAACCCTTCTTGTTACTCTTAACATCTCTTGCTAGCTGCAACTCCCGGTGTGATTTGACCTTCCTGATTTCACTCCTGCATGCCCGAGCAATATTTTTATACTGCTCGCTGGTCATTTGTCCAATCTTCCACTTCTTGTAAGCCTCTTTTTTATGTTTAAGATCAGCAAGGATTTCACTGTTAAGCCAAGCTGTTCGCCTGCCATATTTACTATTATTTCTGCACGTTGGGATGGTTTGTCCCCGTAACCTCAATAAGGATTCTTTAAAATACGGCCAGCTCTCCTGGACTCCTTTCCCCCTCATATTATTCTCCCAGGGGATCCTGCCCATCAGTTCCCTGAGGTTGTCAAAGTCTGCTTTTCTGAAGTCCAGGGTCCGTATTCTGCTGCTCTCCTTTCTTCCCTGTGTCAGGATCCTGAGCTCGACCATCTCATGGTCACTTCCTCCCAGGTTCCCATCCACTTTTGCTTCCCCTACTAATTCTTCCCGGTTTGTGAGCAGTAGGTCAAGAAGAGCTCTGCCCCTAGTTGATTCCTCCAGCACTTGTACTAGGAAATTGTCCCCTACGCTTTCCAAAAACTTCCTGGATTGTCTGTGCACTGCTGTATTGCTTTCCCAGCAGATATCAGGGTGATTGAAGTCTCCCATAAGAACCAGGGCCTGTGATCTAGTAACTTCCGTTAGTTGCTGGAAGAAAGCCTCGTCCACCTCATCCCTGTGGTTATAGCAGACTCCCACCATGACATCACCCTTGTTGCTCACACACGCTTCTAAACTTAATCCAGACAATCAGGTTTTTCTGCAGTTTCATACTTGAGCTCTGAGCAGTCATACTGATCTCTTACATACAGTGCAACTCCCCCACCTTTTCTGCCCTACCTGTCCTTCCTGAACAGCTTATATCCATCCATGACAGTACTCCAGTCATGTGAGTTATCCCACCAAGTCTCTGTTATTCCAATCACATCAAAATTCCTTGACTGTGCCAGGCCTTCCAGTTCTCCCTGCTTGTTTCCCAGGCTTCGTGCATTTGTATATAGGCACTTGAGATAACCCGCTGATCGCCCCTCGTTCTCAGTATGAGGTAGGAGCCCTCCCCTCTTGCGCGCTCCTGCTCTTGCTTCCTCCCGGTATCCTGCTTCCCCACTTACCTCAGGGCTTTGGTCTCCTTCCCCCGGTGAACCTAGTTTAAAGCCCTCCTCACTAGGTTAGCCAGCCTGCTTGCGAAGATGCTCTTCCCTCTCTTCGTTAGGTGGAGCCCGTCTCTGCCTAGCACTCCTCCTCCTTGGAAAATCATCCCGTGGTCAAAGAATCCAAAGCCTTCTCTCCGACACCACCTGCGTAGCCATTCGTTGACTTCCACGATTCGACGGTCTCTATCCAGGCCTTTTCCTTCCACGGGGAGGATGGCGAGAACACCACTTGCGCCTCAATTCCTTGACTGTGCCAGGACTTCCAGTTCTCCCTGCTTGTTTCCCAGGCTTCTGGTCGGGGCGGCAGATAGATGACTCAGTCTCCCTGAGGAGAGAGTCCCCGACCACCACCACCCACCTCCTTCTCTTGGGAGTGGTGGTCGTGGAACCCCCATCCCTAGGACAGTGCATCTCATGCCTTCCAATCAGCGGAGTCTCCTTCTGTTCCCTTCCCTCAGATGTATCATCTAGTCCACTCTTCGCAGTAGTACCTGTGGAGAGAACATGGAAACGGTTGCTTACCTGTATCTGCGTTGCTGGTACATGGATGCTCCCCTTTCTTCTTCTGGAGGTCACATGCTGCCAAATTTCTTCACCGTCCTCCTGTCCCCACAATGCAGCCTGCTCTGAATCTTCAGAACGTTGTGTCCATAGAAGAATATCCTGACGTCTGTCCAGGAAATCTTCAGTTTCTCTTATGCAACACAGGGTTGATACTTGTTTCTTCAGACCTTGAACCTTCTCTTCCAATATGGAGACCAGCTTGCACTTAGTACAGACAAAGTCACTTCTGTCCTCTGGAAGAAAGACAAACATGCCACATCCAGTGCAGGTCACAACAGCTGAACGCTCCCCATCCATATTACCTTCCTTCTACGAGCTTCCTCAGGACTTGCAGTAACTACTTAGAGAAGCCGGCAAGATGTAAGCCTCAGTGGGCTCTCCCCGGGCGAACTCCCAGGCAAACTCCCTCTGTTAGTCTCTCTGTTGTTCGCCGCTCCGCTGGTTCGCAGCTGACTGGCTTTTTATAACAGTCAGGCCCACTCAAGGCTCACTTGGAACGTGATGTGACTGTACGCTTCCCAGCTTATGGCTGCCCCTGCTGCTTAGCCAAAGTCCTTAGCCTAAGAACAAGCCCTCAGACTATCTTAATGAGAGAAGGCCCATACACAGGCAGACTGTAATTTTGATTCTTTGTTTTTATACCCCCTGTAACTAGCTAAGTGATAAAAATACACCTCAGTTCTTAAAGTATAGGCTTATACTTACAAGTATACTTACAGGCAGGACTGAATAATAGTGGGTTCTACTCCTTCCCTCATTCTGTGTCTGTCTTGTCTATTTAGATTGTAAATTTTTCAGGGCATGGACCATCTACTATTCTGTGTTCGTACTTTGCCTAGCACAATGGGGACTCACTTTTAGTTGGTCCTTAGGCACTAAGGTAATGAATATTGTCACGGAGTCCCTGGGTGATGCTCTGGAACTGCTCCCTATGAAGCCAATCAGGACTCTGGTGAAGTCTCCTCTCTGTGAGCAGACTGTCTTCAGGGCAAGAAGCTCACACAGCTTCCACCTTCCTGTGTCTGACCTCGGAGCATTCAGCATCCTCTGCCCCTCCGTGTGCTTCCCACAGCGAGTCCGCCCAGGCGGGGTCCTGGGGAAGCCAGAGGGTCCTGCACCCCAACTTTGCAGTCAGACATGACTCTTAGCCACCTGTAAAACAGAGGTTTATTAGATGTCAGGAACACGGTCTAAAACAGAGCTTGTAGG
Organism: Lepidochelys olivacea; assembly: GCF_965140295.1. Classification (NCBI taxonomy): domain Eukaryota; kingdom Metazoa; phylum Chordata; order Testudines; family Cheloniidae; genus Lepidochelys; species Lepidochelys olivacea. The sequence continues at coordinate 4,504,883 of NC_140438.1, read as the reverse complement.
TACAGAGAACAGGACCCCTCAGCCGGGTCCATTTTGGGGGGCAGTGAGCCAAACAACCATGTCTGCACTTCATTCCTCATCCCCAGCCAGCCCAAACTGACTCACCCTCCAGCCCCTCCTCCTCTGGGATTTGTCCCTTTCCCGGGACAGGGGGTCACCTGATTCCTTTATTCTCCAACCCTTTAGCTATCACCTTGCAGAGGGGGAAGGGCCCAGACCATCGATTGATAGGAGACAGAGTGTCGGCCATTTATGTACACTGGCCCCTTGCTCTGCAACAATTACACTGCCTTATCCCACCACCTAGAGACTTACAAAATGCATAGGGGAAACGGAGGCACCCCTACAGTATTCAGAGGAAACATTAAGAACGGTCCCACTTTGTCACAAATATAATTTATAATAATAATGCATCTGATGAAGTGAGCTGTAGCTCACAAAAGCTTATGCTCAAATAAATTTGAGTCTCTAAGGTGCCACAACTCCTCCTTTTCTTTTTGCGGATACAGACTAACACGGCTGCTACTCTGAAACCTATAATAATAAATCTGCCACTTTGAGTCAAGGCAGCTGGTCTTGGGATGTTACTGCTTAAAAATAAGCTGGGGTTAAAACCATGGAATATTCCTTGTGACAAGTATCCCACAAATTCCACTGACCTCCCTTGTTTTCTTTGCCTGGAGTAGGGTTTCCAGTTTCCAAACCTGATGTGATCTCGCAGCTGGAACGAGGGGAAGAGCCGTGGGTCCCAGGCCCCCACTGCTCTGAGAAAGAAGTGCTCCCAAGAGCTGCCTGCACAGGTAGGGAATTGGTTAAACCAACTCAAAAACTGTCTGTGAATACAGGAAACATTTGGGATGCCCTACAAACACCTTGTGAGCTCTCCAAGTTCAGGAGTGTTCCCTGAAGATGTGGAATCATTAGGCAGATGTCACTCATGGCTTCCCACCTATCCTGACTGAAAACTGGCAGCAGGTCCCTCCCCGATCTCGCTTTCCCCTGAGTGTTCTGGTGAGATGCTGACCAAAACTGATCCCTTCCTCTCTCCTCTGGGGAGAGGTTTGGGGAAAATCAGCTCCTTATAGGTTTGATCTCTCCTGCACATATTTTGGTTTGTTCATGCCTTTCTCTATTCCTGTCTCTGAGATTTCCTTTCTCTCCGGCACAGAGAGTGACCTATGCCTGGATTCTTCCCATCTCCCATCAGGTGATGGGATAGTGAGTGAGAATGAGGAGGAGAAACCCCAGCAGGAAGATGCTGAGCCACTAGAATCCCATGGAATGTTATCAGGAAGATCCAAAGGGAATGTTTCCGGGAGTTGTGCACTCGCAGAAAAAGCAAAAGCCTTTGAGACTCAGCAGATGCCAGAGGAAAACTTCAGTAGCCACTCAGACCTTATTACATGCGACAGAATCAATTTGGAAGAGACATCCTACACATGCCATGAGTGTGGGAAAAGCTTCAGTGGGAGCTCAGACCTTTTCACACATCAGATAATCCACAGAAGAGAGAGACCCTACATGTGTTCTGACTGCGGGAAAAGCTTCAGTCAGAGCTATACCCTAATCAGACATTGGAGAACCCACACTGGAGAGAAACCCTACACGTGCCCTGAGTGTGGGAAAAGCTTCAATCAGAGCTCAAACCTTATCAGACATCAGAAAATTCACACAGGTGAGAAACCTTATGAATGCTCTGAATGTGGGAAATGCTTCATTCATACTTCAGCCCTCATCTCACATCAGAAAATCCACACAGGAGAGATGCCCTATGCCTGCTCTGAGTGTGGGAGAAGCTTCAATCAGAGCTCTGACTTGATCACGCATCGTAGGATCCACACAGGCGAGAGGCCCTACATGTGCTCTGTGTGCAGGAAAAGCTTCAATCAGAGTTCAATCCTTCTTAGACATCATAAAATCCACATGAGAGAGAACTATAATAAATGCCTTGACTAGGGCTGGCCAAAGATTTTTCTTTAAAAAAAAAATCATATTTGCTAATTCCCACAGAGTGATCTTTGCACCATCTTCACCGTGGTCTCTCAGCTCCCCCAGAGGAGTTGCCTGCTTCTGCCTTTGCAGCTCACCCTTCTTTGGGGTCAGTCCTGTGATCTTTTCTATCAACTCCTTTCTTTTTGAGTTGAAGGAGTGTGTGTCCCTCCAGCCAGGAATCTTCATCAGCTCCAAGTGGGGGAGAGAGGTTTGATCCCAACAAGCTACACTGAGGCAAAAACTACCCGTGCCCTCCATCCACTAGGACTGTACATAGCGTTGGCAGCTCAAGTTAGTGATCTTGGTGTAAAAAGACAATTATTGTTGTAGAGCAGATACAGCCCAGGTGCAGTGGTTGGCATTAGCTTTCCCCTTGGCCTGACCTGAACTCCATCACTTTTCCTCGTCTAAACAAACCCTGAGCATCCCAGTTATACTGTTCCCCCACTTCAACGCAATTGTTAGTCATCAGGTTCCCCCTTTGGGAACAAATTGTTTCATTCGCAGTTGCTCTGATGTTGCTTCAGGTTGTGCTGGAGAGCAGATATTTTTACCACCATTTTCCTCACTTAAAATATATTGAACTATAACAAAGAGTAGGAACAGGGCAAGGATAGAGAAAAATGTCATCTCACCCTCTGTAACAGCAGAAGAAGATAGGATAAGTCAGAGGGATTCCCTTATTCCCCATCACCATCCCAATCCCCCTGTTGTTCAGTTGGTTAGGTCAATATTTTTTCTAAAGGGCTGGGAAGAGGATTCCCTGGTAAATGACTTGGAACTAAGCAAAATACCCATGCATCTGGCTCCCAAAGCAGTTGTGACCCAGGCCCTGCAGGAGATGGCTCCTGAAGATAGCTCCTTCCTAATCAGGTACATGTTGCCTGTTATTTGGGAAATGCAATCCCTAGCTAGGTAGGAATGAGAAAAATGGACATTTCTGTTCAGCTCACCCCTGGGAGATGCTGAAAATGTGTAGAAAGTGAAATCCATGTTGAATGTGATAGAGCTGCAGAAAGATACCTATTGTTAATAGCTACCTGACTTTTGGTGTCTTACAGGGATTCTAAGACACACCTGAATTTAGTCCCTAATTTAAACCTGTGCCACCAGATTAAAGAAATAAATGTGCATTTTGGGGGGAGTTATACCTCACTATCGCTACTGGTATGTTATACTGTTGGTGAAGGATTCTACATCAGAGAAGTGTAAAATAAATCTTTGACCTTACTTGGAGTAGACAAGAACTCAGATAGAAATTGCAGGTACGAGTGGTTGATTTTCACCCCAGTGATGGACGCTATGGTGACCTGTGGCCCAGGTAAACTGTTTTTAGAACGCTGCTCCCTAGTTAAGTGGCATTGATCACACTCCTAAAGGATGCCGTGATTAAACTGGGAACAACTGTCTTTTTCACCTGATTCCTTCAGAGCCGTTCCATGCCTATGGGTCCCAATTTGGCTTCCTTTTTGGACAAGAAGCACTTCCATGCTGAGAAAATGATGGTAGCCAATGAGGGAGAATATCAGATTCCAAGTTCAGACTGCAGGATACATGAACGCTGAGTCCTGACTCTCTGGTTTGGTCTCCTAGTTTTGCTCTTGAGTCTAACACATTTGTATCACTTCTCCACCTCCTGCTACTGTGGAATATTAGAAAGTGTGAAAATAGAGCACAGGTGATTTTTCTCATGATGCAACCTTCCCACGTAGTGAGAGACCCCTTCCACCCACACTTCTGGGAGACAACCCTGGGAGACATGAACTCACAGAAATGGAAGGCTCCTAGGTTATTGTAGAATGTGACTTCACACAAAGCTCACTGGGTGGAAATGGGAATTAAGAGAAAACCGCCCAAAAGGTTTATATTTTGTAATCTTTGAATAAGTTGTTACCTACGACAATGAAATTAAACATGAAGTTAGTGTAATTAGTGTAAACTTTTCAGTGTTACAATATGATTCACATTTTCTTCTCATTCTCTCCCTGCCCACTCCTACTGTATTGGAAATGGTGGCTAATCCTGAAATTAAAACCTCACTCCAAAGGAATCAGAGTGGGGGAATATGTGAGAGAAATAGCATGTATGAGGATAGAGACCCAGTCTGGACTGTAATTATTTCTATTTCAAATGGAATTCATTTTGATAAATTTTAAAATAAATCTGCTGTTAAGAGGAAAATTACTTGAAACAAGATGTGTAACCTTTTACCCATCCCCTGCAGTGCTGATGTGTTTTTGTTTGTTTGTTTGTCTCTCCTCCGGTGGTTGATTTTTTAATAAAAGAATGGTTTTGGTTTGAAAGCTATCTTCGTTCCATTAACTGAAAGCAAACAGAACCCTGCAAAGCAATAGGCGATTTTCTTAAACCGTCACAGTGCATCGTCTCCATAAATCACAATCCCCCCCACCATTACAAGCACTGCACTCCTGTGCATAGCAAAAAATATTCGTGGCTTTCAGCTTCAAATTGCTGCTTCAAGGTATCCCTGATCCTTATGGCCCTGCGCTCCGCTCCTCTAATAGCCCTGGTCTCTGGCTCTTCAAATTCACCCTCCAGGTGCTGAGCCTCAGTGGTCCAGCCCTGAGTGAAGCTTTCACCCTTCCCTTCACAAATAAATGGCCAAAAGCACACTCAACAATCATTCTGCACTTGCTCAACCTGTTGTAGAACCGCTCCTTGCTGCTGTCAAGGTGCCCCACGTATGGCTTCATAAGCCACGGCATTAAGGGGTAGACAGGGTCTCTTAGAATCACAGTGGACATTTTGACTTCCCTACGGTGATCTTCTGCTCCAGGAAGAAAGTCTCTGCTTCCAGCTTCCTGAACAGGCCAGTGTTCCGAAAGATGAATGCGTCATGCACCTTACCGGGTCAGCCTGCATTAATGGCTGTGAAATGCCCACGGTGATCCACAAATGCCTGGAGAACCATAGAGAAGTACCCCTTCTGGTAAATGTACTCCATGACTAGGTGGTCCGGTGCCAGAATTGGAATAGGTGTGTCATCTATCCCCCTCCGCAGTTAGGGAAGCCCATTTGTGTGAAGCCATCCACAATGTCGCGCACGTTGCCCAGAGTCACAGTCTTTTGGAGCAGGATGCAATTAATAGCCCTGCACACTTTTGTCAACACATGTCCAACGGTCGACTTTCCCACCTCAAACTGATCAGCAACCGATTGGTAGCAGTCGGAGAGCAATTGCCACGCACTTCTCCAATAACAGGGCAGCTCTCATTCGCGTGTCCTTGTGCTGCAGGGTTGGGGTGAGCTCCTCACAGAGTCCCATGAATGTGGCTTTCCCCATCCAAAAGCAGCCACTGCTCGTCATCCCAGATTTGCATGATGATGTGATCCCACCAGTCAGTGCTTGTTTCCTGAGCCCAAAAGCGGCGTTCCACTGTGGTCAGCACCTCTGTGAATGCCACAAGCAGTCTCGTGTCACAGCTAGTACGTGGGGTGAGATCAATGTCGAACTCCTCTTGCCTTTGTAGTTGAAGGAGTAACTCCACTGCCACTCGTGATGTGTCAGTAGGAGGGAGCAGCATATTGGTCAACAGCGTGGGATCCATTCCTGCTGCCCGAAGAGGCAGAGCGCGCAGTACACCAACCATTGAAAGATGGCGCCAAATGCGGACAGAAGCACAGGGATTGCTGGGATGTGAAGCAAGGCATCACAGGGCATTGGGACAGGTCCTGGGATGCCCCGTGACCCCCTCCACCTTCCCACAACTCTTAGCGGCAGAAGAGGAAGAGATGCTCAGTGGGACAGCTGCCCAGAGTGCACCGCTCCGAATACCGCAGCAAGTGCCGCAAGTGTGAACACACTATTGTGCAGGCAGCTGACAGTGTGAACACACAACAGCAGTTTCCCTTCAGCACTCTCTGAGCAGCACTGTGACTCCTGGTGCTGTAACTCTGCCAGTGTAGACAGAGCCTCAGAGAGACAGGCTGCCAGGATCCCAGGACTGATCCCCTCTGGGGAATGAAGCACAATGGCGACAGGCTATGCAGCCTTCACTCGTCTCCTGCACCTGTAAACCCTGCTAGCCCAACGTGCTGGACCATCTACGCCAGCACCTGGTTCCTCAACTGCAGGTACAGTTCCTGCTCCAGGGGAATCCAAAGGCCGAGAGGTGCAGAGATCCAACCCCTTATAACCTTAGAAAGGTTTTGTTCCTTTTTCTATTTTTTGTCTGTTTCTTTTTATGAACTTGGAGACCTCTCAGCCTTCTATTAGATTGGGGTGTAACCGTGCGGCTCAGTGGAGGTGAGTGTGTGAACACCTCTGAAATCTACAAAGGGAAGATGTTAGGAAGAATAGTTCCCCAAATCTTAATAGCCTGAAAACTCTGCCCTATGAAATGACTGAATGCATGCTCCTCATCCCTCCTGACCCCCCCCCCCCAGCCCCTGTCCCAGCCCAGAGCCTGCACCCAGCACCCAAATTACATCCCAGAGCCTGCACCCAGCACCCCTTCCTACACCCACACCACTTGCCCCAGCCCAGAGCCTTCACCCAAACTCTGTCCCAAAACCAATACCCCTCACCCTCTCCTGCACCCCCACCCCCTGCCCCAGTCTGGAGCCTGCACCCAGCACCCAAACTCTATCCCAGAGCTTGCACCCTCACCCCCTTCCCCCACACTTCCTCCAGCCCCCAAACACCCTCCCAGAGACTGCACCCCCAGCACAGACTGCACCCACACTCCCTCTTAGAGTCTGCACCCCTTGCCCCGTCCTGTATCCCCACCCCCTGTCCCAGCCCAGAGCCTGCACCCAGCACCCAAACTCCATCCCAGAGCCTGCACCCCAGACCCCCTCCCCCACTCAAACTCCCTCCCAGAGCCCACCCTCTCACCCCTTCTGCACCCAAACTCCCTCCCAGTGCCTGCACCCCAATCCCCTGCCCCAGCCCAGGGCCTGCACCCCAGACCACCTCCCCCCACCCAAAGTTCCTCCCAGAGCCTTAGACAGTGGGGGGTGGAGTTTGCGGGGGGCAAGCTCTGGGCGTTCTAGGCACCACCAAAATTTCTACAAACCTGCTGCCCCTGTTGTTTATTACTTATATGTTTATAGCTTAGATAAGCTATTACCAGCAGGAGAGTGGGGTGGGAGGAGGTATTTTTTCATGCTTTGTGTGTAAATAAAAAGATCTTCTACACTTTCCACAGTATGCATCCAATGAAGTGAGCTGTAGCTCATGAAAGCTTATGCTCAAATAAATTGGTTAGTCTCTAAGGTGCCACAAGTCCTCCTTTTCTTTTTGCGAATACAGACTAACACGGCTGCTACTCTGAAACCTTCATATAAATGACACCCAGAAATTGCTGATATCAATATCAGCTGTCAATTTCCGTGTATAAGCAGACATCCATAGAAGCATCAATATTTGGCCTTATAGGAGCTATGAGGCTTCCCTCTACAGCAAATAAAGGAGAAATGTTGTCATGTTTTACATACATTGTCACCTTACAGATGACTTACAAGTTTCTCACTGTCCTGAGTTCCACGGGACATGGGGAAGCTCTAGGAGATGCCTCCCCTTGGGATCATGTATTACATGGATCCAAAGGCTGGGGGAAGCCAGACCCAACCTGCAGCCAGGAATACCAATTCCTAGAAGCTCCCTCCTATAGAGAACTCAACTGAAGGGTCGTGAAGAAGCTGGATGTGAGGTAATTTTGGCTGAGTGCTTAATGCGATGGATCAGAAATTCACTGGGGGTGTCCCCACACAGGTGGAAACGCTGCTGACTAGGAAACTTTCTGTCTCTTTTGTTTTTAGTGGCCAAACAAACATCCCCTCTCTCTCTCTCTCTCACACACACACACACTTTTCAAGAAAACCCTTGCAAGAAGTCAAAAGTGCTTGCTGGATCTCACTGCTCGGCTTGATCGAATCCAAACACAAGCTAAACTTGTCGGGCGTAGGTCAGGGCTGGCGGGGAGTCGGGGGTGGGACGGTTTCAATTACACAGACCGGCACTGTGTGGGGACAGTTCCAAGGTATTTCTCAGGAGATATACAGGTTGTTTACCACAGCACAGAGCACCCCCCAGTGCAATTACCAGCCCCTGCTCCAGGCTAGACCCCCCAGCCCCGGAGCATTGGGAGGGCAGGCAGCATGGCCCCAGCCTCCTCTGCCCCAGAGGGTCGGGGAGGAAGACAGGGGCACTGCCCCAGCCTGAGCCGCAGTGCCGCATGCCGTGCGGGCGGGAAGGGGGGAGCCTGGGGGTGGGCAGGGCCAGGCCTGCCTGTTTGGGGAGGCACAGCCTCCCCCAGCCCATGGTACCTGCTTCCCATCCAGACAGATCAGAGCCAGTGACCAATGCTGCATTTACAATGGTGCCATGGTGCCAGGCCCACATTCAGAAGGTATCATGGCACCGGACTGGGGCCCTCGCCCCCCGCCCCTACTCCTCCTGTGCTCCACCCTGAGGCCCTGTCCCAGCTCGCTCCTCTCTTCCCCCTCCTCACCTCTCTGCCCCCTCTCTGCCTCGCCCCTCTTCCCACTCTTTGATTCTCTCAGCCCCCTCCTGACACCCGCTGCTCACTCCTCTCTGCCCTCTCCCCCGCACCTGTCCACTGCTCATTCCTCTCCGCCCCCCCCCCTCCACATGCAAGCAGTTGGGGGTGCGTAAAGACACCGAGAGAGGGCAGGGCTTCGGGGTGGAACATGAGAGCAGGGCCTTGGGGCAGAGCAGACGGAGCTGGGGTAGGGTTGCCAACTTCGTCATATTTAAAAACCGGCCGTTCCAGCAGGAGTGCCAGAACCTCCCCTGCCCCACCTCTTCCCCCCAAGGCTCTGCCCCCCATTCACTCCTCTCCCGCCCCTTCTCCCCATCACTTGCTGATTTTCCCCTCCCACCTCTCATGCTCGAGCCAGGAGGGTCTTGTCTGTGGAGCTCGGGCTGGCAGCTGCATCCGCCTGAAGCAGGTAGGAGGCGGCCCTGGCCGAGTAGGGGCTGGTGCAGGTGATGACCCAGCACCTCCCTGCTTCTTCCGCCCACAGTAACCAGACTTTGGGTGTTGATCTGACTGAACACTGCCAGATCCCATTTTTGACCAGATTTTCTGGCTGAAAACCAGGCACCTGGACACCCTAAGGGGTGAGAGGGTCATGGTCCGGGCACCGGAGCCCACAAAAGGTTAATCCAGTCCTGCCGGTGACATAAATGAGAGGGTCTCCCCTAGGATCAGAGGATCAGACAGGGGATAAGGAGGAATTGCTTGTCCTGTCCTCCCCTCTCCACAGGATCACTGCAGAACGATCAAGCTTTGGGAGCTAATATTCTTCCTCCCGCTCTCCAGGTGCCGATGCTGATCCATTGGGGTTTAACAGAGTCACACGTGGCGTGACTGGGGCAATGGCCCCACGAAGGGGGTTAGCTCTCTCTCCTGCCTGAAGTGAGGCCATAGCAGCTCCCACAAGGGGCCTACATCCCCCTTACTGAGCCAGGAATTATCTCTAGGTGTTTCATGCCTCAGGTCTCCCTCTGCACCCAGAGGTGTCAGAAATCTCCCAATCCAGGTCAGTGACAGAAGGCAGGGGGTCACCCCCGATCTAAGCATAGCAGAGCATTTCCCTGGGGAGCTGAGTATGACCTGGCTCCGGAGGGGCAGCGAGCTGGTGCTGCTGTCACTGTGCAGGAAACAAACGGACTCCAAACTCCATGGGATTAAAATCTCATTTGGGGGCAGAGGAGGAGAGGACCGATTTATGATTTTTGAACGGATTGAGTCGGTGAAACTACATCCAAACCCTAATCCTCACCCCAGCAGATAAATGTCTCTGTGCCCTCGACCTTCTGCCGGCTGGGATCAGGGGCATCCTCACTGGGGGATGAAGAGCAGCCTGTAATCCCCCCTAACCCCATTACTGGGATCAGGGAGCTCCTTGATGGGGAATAGGGAGGGAGCAGCTTGTATCTCACGCAGCCCTAATGCTGGGGTGAGGAGCCTGGTGGAGAGGGATGGTGCCCAGCTGCTGTGTGAACTGCTCCATGGACACCCCATTTACCACCCATTTCTCCAGTAATCCACCTAATAACCCTCTTTGCCCCAAATCCCCCTTGGCTTCCATAATCCCCCTCACAGCTCTATTTTCCCTGACTCTCTGTGCCCCCATACCCCTCCTCCCATACCCTCGATATGCCCCCAAATGTCCTCACACCCACAGAGTATCGGCCATGCTCTGTACCCAGGCAGCCAGTCCGCATTCACACCTGCCTTCTAGGGGTCTCTGCGGGAATCACTCACCCGTATCCCACCAGGGGCTTTTCCTGCAGCCACATCCTCCTAGGCAGTGATGAGGGGGACAGCAGCACCTCCCCCAGGGCCACCAACAGTGGTTGGGCCCTGCCTCCCTCTGGAGACACACAAGTTGGAAGAGAAGGCAGCCAGTGAGTTCCCCACCTTCCTGGGGGCGGTGAAATCGGGCTTCAGCTCTGGGATGGCCAGTGGCCAGCTCCAGCCATGGGGCTTCAGGCTCCTTTCCAAGGCTGTGCAGTGGTGGGCTCTGGCCCAGAGCTCACCCTACAACTCCCAGGGCCTCTGCTGCCTCCCCCAGGGCCCCATCGCCCCTGGCCTCTGCTGCCTCCATATCCACCTCCCCCATCCAGGACTTAATTTGTCCCCGGGCTTGCCAGGGCTGAATAAATCTGCTGCTGTTAAAAGTGATATTTGTCTGTTTCTTAATATCACTTTTCATGGCAGATTTAATAGCTATCAAGTCTTTAAAAAACAACAACAACAAAAGCAAAAGAAACAAGAGAAAAGACAAGAACATGCAAAGCACCCTTAGTTTTGTTTCTATTCTATTTACGTCCAGTAAAGAATCGCAACAACTGTACATCATTTTTATTATGCCAAAAAAGAAAAAATCCCACATAAATAAATTACAATGATTTGGACATGACTATCTGCATATTTATTTTTCCTAAAGTTAATTAAGTATTTTGGGGGAAATTGTCAGTGCCAGCAAGAGTTGGTGACCACTCATATTAACAGTCCTTCCCCCACCTGATTGGCTTAGACATCAAGTGAGTAAACAGGAAGTGGCCTGCTGGGTAAATTACCCCCAATGGTTAATGCCTAAACAGCATCAGAATCACACACAGAGCATGTCTAGTAACTGCTGCCCCCTGCTTCCATAGGCACCAACTTTCCCCAGCGCCAGTGAGTGCTCGTGCCCTCCCACGCCTGGCCCCACCCCGCCCCACCTCTTCCCTGCCCCACTTCCAACCCCTTCCCCAAAGTCCCCTCCCAACTCCACCCCCAACCAGCCCTATTGGACCCCCCCAAATCCCTGCCCTGGCCCTGCCACCCCCCCGAGCATGCCACATTCCCCCACCTCCTCGCTCCCTCTCAGTGCTTGCCACGTGAAACAGCTGTTTTGCGGCGGCAAGCGCTGGGAGCCAGGGGGAAAAAGAGGGCACACGGTGTTAGGATATAAATATTCAGGCCTGTCTGTAAAGGCCTATACTCTTAAGAATTTAGGTATATTTTTATCACTTGGCTAGTTAGAGGTATAAAAGAAAGAATCAAAATCACGATCTGCCAGTGTAAGGGCCTTCTCTTACTATGACAGTCTGAGGCCCTGTTCTTAGGGCTAAGCAACAGAGGCAGCCATAAGCTGGGAAGCGACCGGTCACATCCTCACATTCCAAACTAGTCACATTGAAGTAAGGTGCTATTGGGCTGTTAGGAATACAATCCTGTCCTGATAATGCCTATTGCCTCCAGAGAAAGGGAAGTGTCTAGAAAATGTAAAAGGAAACTTAGTTTAATAGCATCCTGTCTGGCAAGAACTCACTTATCAATAGCTGGGATGTGAAATCCTCACTTCTGTATTGTTTTGTCATTATAGTTCCCACTTTGCTATTAGAAAAGGAGGACTTGTGGCACCTTAAAGACTAACCAATTCATTTGAGCATAAGCTTTTGTGAGCTACAGCTCACTTCATCAGATGCATTCAGTGGAAAATACAGTGAGGAGATTTATATACACACAGAACAAGAAAAATGGGTATTTATCATGCACACTGTAAGGAGAGTGATCACTTAAGATGAGCTATTACCAGCAGGAGAGTGGGGGGGGGGAGTAAAACCCTTTGTAGTGATAATCAAGGTGGGCCATTTCCAGCAGTTAACAAGAATGTCTGAGGAACAGTGCGGGGGAGGGGGAATAAACAAGGGGAAATACTTTTACTCTGTGTAATGACTCAACCACTCCCAGTCTCTATTCAAGCCTAAGTTAATTGTATCCAATTTGCAAATTAATTCCAATTCAGCAGTCTCTCATTGGAGTCTGTTTTTGAAGTCTTTTTGTTGAAGAATTGCCACTTTTAGGTCAGAAATCGAGTGACCAGAGAGATTGAAGTGTTCTCCGACTGGTTTATGAATGTTATAATTCTTGACGTCTGATTTGTGTCCATTTATTCTTTTACGTAGAGACTGTCCTGTTTGCCCAATGTACACGGCAGAGGGGCATTGCTGGCACATGATGGCATATATCACATTGGAAGATGTGCAGGTGAACGAGCCCCTGATAGTGTGGCTGATGCAATTAGGCCCTATGATGGTGTCCCCTGAATAGATATGCGGGCACAGTTGGCAACGGGCTTTATTGCAAGGATAGGTTCCCGGGTTAGTGGTTCTGTTGTGTGGTGTGTGGTTGCTGGTGAGTATTTGCTTCAGGTTGGGGGGCTGTCTGTAGGCAAGGACTGGCCTGTCTCCCAAGAGTCTGTCTCTGTGAGAGTGATGGGTCGTCCTTCAGGATAGGTTGTAGATCCTTGATGATGCGCTGGAGAGGTTTTAGTTGGGGGCTGAAGGTGATGGCTAGTGGCGTTCTGTTATTTTCTTTGTTGGGCCTGTCCTGTAGTAGGTGACTTCTGGGTACCCTTCTGGCTCTGTCAATCTGTTTCTTCACTTCAGCAGGTGGGTATTGTAGTTGTAAGAATGCTTGATAGAGATCCTGTAGGCGTTTGTCACTGTCTGAGGGGTTCAACAAAAAAACTTCGAAAACAGACACCAGTGAGAGACTGCTGAATTGGAATTAATTTGCAAATTGGATACAATTAACTTAGGCTTGAATAGAGACTGGGAGTGGTTGAGTCATTACACAAAGTAAAAGTATTTCCCCTTGTTTATTTCCCCCCCCCCCGCTATTCCTCAGATGTTCTTGTTAACTGCTGGAAATGGCCCACCTTGATTATCACTACAAATGGTTTTCTCCGCCCCCCCCCCCCTCCTGCTGGTAATAGCTCATCTTAAGTGATCACTCTCCTTATAGGTTTCAGAGTAACAGCCGTGTTAGTCTGTATTCGCAAAAAGAAAAGGAGGACTTGTGGCACCTTAGAGACTAACCAATTTCCCCTTGTTTTTCCAACCCCCCCACCCCCCAGACGTTCTTGTTAAACCCTGGATTTGTGCTGGAAATGGCCCACCTTGATTATCATACACATTGTAAGGAGAGTGGTCACTTTAGATAAGCTATTACCAGCAGAAGAGTGGGGTGGGGGGAGGTATTTTTTCATGCTTTGTGTGTATAAAAAGATCTACACTTTCCACAGTATGCATCCGATGAAGTGAGCTGTACCTCACGAAAGCTCATGCTCAAATAAATTGCTTAGTCTCTAAGGTGCCACAAGTCCTCCTTTTCTTTTTCCGAATATAGACTAACACGGCTGTTACTCTGAAACCTGTCACTTTGCTATTGTTGTTCTGTATCATCTCTGTCTGGTTCTGTGATTGTTCCTGTCTGCTGTATAATTAATTTTGCTGGGTGTAAACTAATTAAGATGGTAGGATATAATTGGTTACATAATCATGTTACAATATGTTAGGATGGGTTAGTTAAATTTCAGGAAAATGATTGGTTAAGGTATAGCTAAGCAGAACTCAAGTTTACTATATAGTCTGCAGTCAATCAGGAAGTGGGTGAGTGTGTGGGTTGGAAATGGGAACAGGGAATGGGGGTGGGGAAACTGGAATCATGTTTGGCTAAGGGCAGGAATGGGAACAGGGACACAGGTGTAAGGCTCTGTGGTGTCCGAGCTGGGATGGGGGACACTAAGGAAGGAAACTGGAATCATGCTTGCTGGAAGTTCACCCCAATAAACATCGAATTGTTTGCACCTTTGGATTTGGGGTATTGTTGCTCTCTGTTCATGTGAGAAGGACCAGGGAAGGAAGTGGGTGAAGGAATAAGCCCCCTAACACACGGCACACTCAGGGGAGGACGCAGAGGCAGAGTGGAGGCAGAGGTGAGATGATGCGGGAGGGTCGGGGAGCTGCTGGTGGGTGCAGAGCACCCACCATATTTTTCCCATGGGTGCTCCAGACCCAGAGCCCCACGGAGTCTGCCCCACGGAGTCTGTGCCTATGCCTGCTTCTGTGTGTTTCTGCACCAATAACCCTGCCCTCTGCATACGTGTAGAGACACAACATTGCGGGCCTGTAAGTCACCTGAAAACATCTGTCTTGCAGCCTATCGGAATGTGACTTCACACCTTTGTGGATATCGCAGTCATGAACTCATAAATATTGCTGTCATAATGTAAGAGACGGGGCTGGGGTTGCACCAGTTGAGGCCTTATCCGTGCTGAGTAGAGAGGAAGAATTACTTCTTCTGTTTTGCTTACAACTCCCCTGCTGACCCATCCCAGAATGAGGTTTGCTTTTTTGGCAACAGTGTTACATTGTTGACCCACATTTAGTTTGTGATTCTCTATGACCCCAGATCCCTTTCTGCAGTATTCCTTGTTCAACAGTCATTTCCCATTGCGTATTTGTGCAGTTGATTACTCCTTCCTAAGTGGAGTACTTTGCATTTGTCATTATTGAATTTCATCCTATTTACTTCAAACCTTTTTCTCCAGTTTGTCAAGATCGTTCTGAAGTCTCAAATAACTTTTGGTTACTTGATAAAAAGAACTTTTTAAAAAGTAAACAATTAGAAGGTGCAAAACTATTTTGAGAATGGATTACAAGAAAGGGAGGCCAGTTCAAGGACTCAGAACAGTGGAGAGGACAAATTTTTTATTGGTATGAGACTTTATGCAGACATAGAGACTGATTAGGGACTCAAACACTAAAACATGGATGACAACTGTATCTATCCATGTTGGGGATGGTATATAACAAATATATTGGTGGAGCTGGGGGAAATACATGGCTGAGGAAATTTCCTGTGGCCAAAAGATAGTTCTTTAGCATGGCAATGTTCTGGGCTAATGACAAGGTCCACTTACTCCACTGGCCAAGCCATTCCTCACAGGCCAGCAGCTGCCTCTCCCAGTTCACATTCCCCACCTCGTCACCGACCGAATGCTAGAAGGCCCAGCTCATCAACCTGCCCACTCTTGCAGTCCTCCTCTTCCGCCCTGACTGACAGGGAGGAGTATTAAGCCTCCCTCCCTTAGGCCAGCCCTTCAGCATTCCTGGGGAACACCAATGCCACCCAAGTGACTTAGGTTGACAGTAGGTCAACCAACAGGGCTGCCTCCTAGGCCAGGCTGCAACCCAGCTTCAGGACTCAGAGGAAATGGAGCTCGTATCCCTACCTTCAGGGCTCCAGGCACGGCCAGCCTTCTGGATCAAATGACCTCTCTTGTGCTCAAGTCACAACAGCTAGTGGGCAAAGGACAGGCTCCCATGTGATTTGAGAGAGCAAGACAAAGCCTTGGGACACCCAGTAGCATTAAGTGCTGAAATAACTATCCCAAAGTCCAACTGAGACTTGAACTCGGATTGTAGGATTCAAAAGCCGGGGGCCAGCCCTTACTCCATGGGATAAATGGGGAACAGCTTGTGTTCTGCTGACTTCTGGTGTGGAAGGGGCTGGGTGGACAGTTTTTCCCTTCTTTGCTCAAGGCCTCAATGGCCTCTGTCCAGCCCTGTATTTGCTCAACAAGTCAGCATGCAGTGGTTTGCTGTAGACCCATAGGCCTTTCTTCCTCCAGACTGTGAGGCCAGTGGGCATGTGAGAAAGTTGCCCCTTCAGTCCCTGGCACGAAATGGACCTTCCTAGGAAAGGCCAAGTCCTGAAAAGAAAAAAAAAGTAACACCAAGGAGGGTACTGAAGAGACACCTCCTGAGGTATACTACAGGGGAAAAGGATCCCTTTTCTCCCTGATCAGGGACTTGAACTCTGGTCCCTCAGATTAAAAGTTTGGTGCACTACTAACTGAGCTAACCAGGCTCACATAGGAAAAGGGCAAGTTTGGCGCAGAAGAGAAACTAGTCTAGAAAAAGAAGGCAGGAAACAATACAGAAAACTTGCTACTCTCACTCTCTTAGCAGCCCTAGCCCCAGCCTCCTCTTCCATCCAGTGCCCTGAGACCTTCTTCTTCTTTCAGTTAAATATCGGATCCAGGAGAAAACACGGTTATACAAAGCAAAACGAAATCACAGACAGAAATGCCATTGGAAAAACAAAAAGAAAAAAGGAAAATGCAATCCCCATCATATTATGATATCTGGGCCAATCCTGCGCTGAGAGGACCTGCTAATGTTATAGAATCATAGAATATCAGGGTTGGAAGGGACCTCAGGAGGTCATCTAGTCCAACCTCCTGCTCAAAGCAGGACCAATTGTTAGGGGGCTTATTCCTTCACCCACTTCCTTCCCTGGTCCTTCTCACATGAACAGAGAGCAACAATACCCCAAGTCCAAAGGTGCAAACAATTCAATGTTTATTGGGGTGAACTTCCAGCAAGCATGATTCCAGTTTCCTTCCTTAGTGTCCCCCTTCCCAGCTCTGACACCACAGAGCCTTACAGCTGTGTCCCTGTTCCCATTCCTGCCCTTAGCCAAACATGATTCCAATTTCCCCACCCCATTCCCTGTTCCCATTTCCACCCCACACACCCACCCACTCACTTCCTGATTGACTGCTGACTGTATAGTAAAACTTGAGTTCTGCTTAGCTATACCTTAACCAATCATTTTCCTGAAATTTAACTAACCCATCCTAACATATTGTAACATGATTATGTAACCAATTATATCCCACCACCTTCATTAGTTTACACCCAGCAAAATTAATTATACAGTAGACAGGAACAATCACAGAACTAGACAGAGATGATACAGACAAACAATAGGGAAATGGGGATTACAGTGATAGAACAAAGACAGAAATGAGGATTTCACATTCCAGCTATTGATAAATGAGTTCTTGCCAGACAGGATGCTATCAAACTAAGTTTCCTTTTACATCTTCTAGGCACTTCCCTTTCTCTGGAGGCGATAGGCATTATCAGGACAGGATTGTATTCCTAACAGCCCAATAGTACCTTACTTCAACGTGACTAGTTTGGAATGTGAGGAGGTGACCAGTCACTTCCCAGCTTATGGCTGCCTCTGTTACTTAGCCAAAGATCTTAGCCTAAGCACAGGGCTTCAGACTGTCACAGTAAGAGAAGGACCTTACACCGGCAGACAGTGATTTTGATTCTCTCTTTTATACCTCTAAAGCTAGCTAATTGATAAGACTACACCTAAATTCTTAGAGTCTAGGCCTTTACAGACAGGCCTGAATATCTATATCCTAACACCAATCCCCAACTAAATCATCCCAGCCAGGGCTTTGTCAAGCCTGACCTTAAAAACCTCAAAGGAAGGAGATTCCACCACCTCCCTAGGTAACGCATTCCAGTTCTTCACCACTCTCCTAGGGAAAAAGTTTTTCCTAATATCCAACCTAAACCTCCCCCACTGCAACTTGAGACCATTACTCCTTGTTCTGTCATCTGCTACCACTGAGAACAGTCTAGAGCCATCCTCTTCAGATCCACCTTTCAGGTAGTTGAAAGCAGCTATCAAATCCCCCCTCATTCTTCTCTTCCACAGACTAAACAATCCCAGTTCCCTCAGCCTCTCCACATAAGTCATGTGTTCCAGTCCCCTAATAATTTTTGTTGCCCTCTGTTGGATGCCTTCACAGAATCAGAGAATATCAGAGTTGGAAGGGACCTCAGGAGGTCATCAAGTCCAACCCCCTGCTCAAAGCAGGACCAATCCCCAATTTTTGCCCCAGATCCCTAAATGGCCCCCTCAAGGATTGAATTCACAACCTTAGGTTTAGCAGGCCAACGCTGAAACCACTGAGCTATCCCTCCCCCCAATTCTTTTCAATTTTTTAAATCCTTCTTGTAGTGTGGGGCCTGTCAAGGTTCCTCCCCCACTCCGAACTCTAGGGTACAGATGTGGGGACCTGCATGAAAAACCTCCTAAGCTTATCTTTACCAGCTTAGGTCAAAACTTCCCCAAGGTACAAAATATTACACCCATTGTCCTTGGACTGGCCGCTACCACCACCAAACTAATACTGGTTACTGGGGAAGAGCTGTTTGGACGTGTCCTTCCCCCCAAAATACTTCCCAAAACCTTGCACCCCACTTCCTGGACAAGGTTTGGTAAAAAGCCTCACCAATTTGCCTAGGTGACTACAGACCCAGACCCTTGGATCTTAAGAACAATGAACAATCCTCCCAACACTTGCACCCCCCCTTTCCTGGGAAATGTTGGATAAAAAGCCTCACCAATTTGCATAGGTGACCACAGACCCAAACCCTTGGATCTGAGAACAATGAAAAAGCATTCAGTTTTTTACAAGAAGACTTTTAATAAAAAATAGAAGTAAATAGAAATAAAGAAATCCCCCCTGAAAAATCAGGGTGGTAGATATCTTACAGGGTAATTAGATTCAAAAGCATAGAGAACCCCTCTAGGCAAAATCTTAAGTTACAAAAAAGATACACAGACAGAAATAGTTATTCTATTCAGCACAATTCTTTTCTCAGCCATTTAAAGAAATCATAATCTAACACATACCTAGCTAGATTACTTACTAAAACTTCTAAGACTCCATTCCTGTTCTGTCCCTGGCAAGAGCAGCATACAGACAGACACAGACCCTTTGTTTCTCTCCCTCCTCCCAGCTTTTGAAAGTATCTTGTCTCCTCATTGGTCATTTTGGTCAGGTGCCAGCGAGGTTACCTTTAGCTTCTTAACCCTTTACAGGTGAAAGGAGCTTTCCCCTGGCCAGGAGGGATTTCAAAGGGGTTTACCCTTCCCTTTATATTTATGACAGGGCCCAAAACTGGACACAGTACTCCAGATGAGGCCTCACCAATGTCGAATAGAGGGGAACGAGCACGTTCCTCGATCTGCTGGCTATGCCCCTACTTATACATCCCAAAATGCCATTGGCCTTCTTGGCAACAAGGGCACACTGTAGACTCATATCCAGCTTCTCATCCACTGTAACCCCTAGGTCGTTCTCTGCAGAACTGCTGCCGAGCCATTCTGTCCCTAGTCTCTAGCGGTGCATGGGATTCTTCCGTCCTAAGTGCAGGACTCTACACTTGTCCTTGTTGAACCTCCTCAGATTTCTTTTGGCCCAATTCTCCAATTTGTCTAGGTCCCTCTGTATCCTATCCCTACCCTCCAGCGTATCTACCTCTCCTCCCAGTTTAGTGTCATCTGCAAACTTGCTGAGGGTACAATCCACACCATCCTCCAGATCATTTATGAAGATATTGAACAAAACTGGCCCTAGGAATGACCCTTGGGGCACTCCACTTGATACTGGCTGCCAACTGGACATGGAGCCATTGATCACTACCCGTTGAGCCCGACAATCTAGCCAACTTTCTATCCACCTTATAGTCCATTCATCCAGCCCATACTTCTTTAACTTGCTGGCAAGAATACTGTGGGAGACAGTGTCAAAAGCTTTGCTAAAGTCAAGAAACAACACGTCCACTGCTTTCCCCTCATCCCCAGAACCAGTTATCTCGTCATAGAAGGCAATTAGATTAGTCAGGCATGACTTGCCCTTGATGAATCCATGCTGACTGTTCCTGATCACTTTCCTCTCCTCTAACTCCTCTCCACAATAGTAGAGCCATAAAAGGCTTCAAAGCCCACTGTGCCCAACCCCAGATCTTGGTACTTAAAGGGTGTGTTTTTGTTTTATTTTGCTTGGTAATTTACTTTGTTCTGTCTGTTACTACTTGAACCATTTAAATCTTACTTTTTATATATTGAATAAAATTACTTTTTACTTATTAATTAACCCAGAGCAAGCAATTAATACCTGGGGGAGCAAACAGCTGTTCATACCTCTCTATCAGTGTTATAGAAGGGGGAACAATTTATGAGTTTACTCTGGCTAAGCTTTATACAGAGTAAAAGGGATTTATTTGCAGTTTGAACCCCATTGGGAACTGGATATCTGGGTGTTGGAGACAGGAGCACTTCTTAAGCTGTTTTCAGTTAAGCTTTCAGCTTTGGGGGACATGGACCAGACCTGGGTCTGGGTTGCAGCAGGCTGGCGTGTCTGGCTCAACAAGGCAGGGTAGTGAAGTCCCAAGCTGGCAGGGAAAACAGGCTCAGAGGTAGTCCCATCACATCAGGTTGCAGCCCAAGGGGTTTTCTGTGACTCACCCCATCCCAGGACCTTCAGTCTGAACCAGTATGGCCATTCTAACATCCTTATGCTCCTTTCATATATATTCCTGGGATTCTGCCTCACAATGTGTCCCTGAGCTCTCAGCCAAAATGCTCCAGACAAGCAAACACCCTGGGCTCCTGAAGCCTCTGCCACCCAGCTAGTGCCCTATGGCTCATCCCTAACCCTTCATGCTGCTCCTTTCTATAGAATGTGAAGGGAGAGGAGGCGGTGCAGGAGCCTTCTGGGGACGCAGATCTGAGGCTTTGGGAGAGACAGATTGTCTGAGACATCAGAGCGCTGTAAACCATGCAGCCACCCCCTAAATCAGGGGCCTGTTCCAGCCCTGAGTGTGGGCTCCTCCGATCCCTCCCACAGAGCAGGGTGCCCACAGATTACAGCCTGAAAATAGACATGTGAAACTAACTCCTGCTCTCCCTGACAGGGCCTCCCCTAGACTAAATGGCACCCCAAGCAAGAAGCTTCTTCGCTGCCCCCCACACCCATATGTTAAAATTTTGAATACGTTATTTTTTACTGCACGTGTAGCTCATTTTATGATTTTCATGCACAATTTGTATGCATGATTTTCTCTGTCATATAAAATGATACATTTGCATGCTAGGATCTGTAAATCTGTATTTTTCATTCCATGTGAGCAAATAAAAAAATCATTTCAACTAAGCATATAGAAACTTTTAAATTTAAACAGTAACTGAAATGTGCAAACATCTAGAAACTGAACGGCCACCAACACAGGGTGGACCAGTCTTAACTAGAGTTACAGTAAGAGACAGCGTTTGACTGTTAATCCTAGTGCTTTAGTTCAAAGGTCATTTTTCTCACCTTTGCCCTCATGAACTTAAGCTCAGTATTAGAGAGATCGAAATACTGGCCAATGGCATTTGCAAGTGATAAAATAGCAAGCGATGTCGGTCTCTCCTTCGCCATTGTAGATGAAAGATATGTTTTAATGAGCCTGAGCATCAAGGCGCAGGTGGGTCTGTCTATCTCCGTCCTCTACGCTAGTGGGCCCCAATTCCCTGGCAACCAGTAGGTGAAGCTGGGAGAACAGGGTGGGGTGGCAAGTGTCGGCAGGACTCTTGTTGCCGGAGTCTAGCTGCCCAACTTCCTCCCTGTGCCACTGGGCCCCAGTCGCCTTCAGCCAAGGAACTAAGGCAGGAATGGGGTGAGGAAGCAAGTCAAGCTGAGCAAGGCAGGCAAAAATTCAACTTGCCTTCGTGGGCCACTCCCAATGATGTTCTTTCTGTGTGCCATGGCTGACAAAAACATCCTGACAGAGAAACAGCAGGCCAAAAAGGTGCCCTGTAGGTACCAAAGTCGTTCAGCCAGGAGAGCATTAGACTGAAGATCTAGAGGTCCCTGGTTCAATCCCAGGCTTTGGCATGCTCTTTGGTCCCTTTGTGTGCAGGGGTGGGCTGTTTTCTGGAAGTGCAGCGGTGCCTTTACCTGCCACAAGTCCCTCATTTCAGGCTCCCCAGCGGGAAAAGACAGGGGAGACTTGTGCACCAAGTTGGCCAACCTGAGCTTTCATAGAATCATAGAATATCAGGGTTGGAAGGGACCTCAGGAGGTCATCTAGTACAACCCCCTGCCCAGAGCAGGACCAATCCCCAATTAAATCATCCCAGCCAGGGCTTTGTCAAGCCTCACCTTAAAAACTTCTAATGAAGGAGATTCTACCACCTCCCTAGGAAACGCATTCCAGTGTTTCACCACCCTCCTAGTGAAAAACTTTTTCCTAATATCCAACCTAAACCTCCCCCACTGCAACTTGAGACCATTACTCCTTGTCCTGTCCTCTTCTACCACTGAGAATAGTCTAGAACCATCCTCTCTGGAACCACCTCTCAGGTAGTTGAAAGCAGCTATCAAATCCCCCCTCATTCTTCTCTTCTGCAGACTAAACAATCCCAGTTCCCTCAGCCTCTCCTCATAACTCATGTGTTCCAGACCCCTAATCATTTTTGTTGCCCTTCGCTGGACTCTCTCCAATTTATCCACATCCTTCTTGTAGTGTGGGGCCCAAAACTGGACACAGTACTCCAGATGAGGCCTCACCAATGTCGAGTAGAGGGGGACGATCACGTCCCTCGATCTGCTCGCTATGCCCCTACTTATACATCCCAAAATGCCATTGGCCTTCTTGGCAACAAGGGCACACTGTTGACTCATATCCAGCTTCTCGTCCACTGTCACCCCTAGGTCCTTTTCCGCAGAACTGCTGCCTAGCCATTCGGTCCCTAGTCTGTAGCTGTGCATTGGGTTCTTCCGTCCTAAGTGCAGGACCCTGCACTTATCCTTATTGAACCTCATCAGATTTCTTTTGGCCCAATCCTCCAATTTGTCTAGGTCCCTCTGTATCCTATCCCTGCCCTCCAGCGTATCTACCACTCCTCCCAGTTTAGTATCATCCGCAAATTTGCTGAGAGTGCAATCCACACTATCCTCCAGATCATTTATGAAGATATTGAACAAAACCGGCCCCAGGACCGACCCCTGGGGCACTCCACTTGACACCGGCTGCCAACTGGACATGGAGCCATTGATCACTACCCGTTGAGCCCGACAATCTAGCCAACTTTCTACCCACCTTATAATGCATTCATCCAGCCCATACTCCTTTCACTTGCTGACAAGAATACTGTGGGAGACCGTGTCAAAAGCTTTGCTGAAGTCAAGAAACAATACATCCACTGCTTTCCCTTCATCCACAGAACCAGTAATCTCATCATAGAAGGCGATTAGATTAGTCAGGCATGACCTTCCCTTGGTGAATCCATGCTGACTGTTCCTGATCACTTTCCTCTCATGCAAGTGCTTCAGGATTGATTCTTTGAGGACCTGCTCCATGATTTTTCCGGGGACTGAGGTGAGGCTGACTGGCCTGTAGTTCCCAGGATCCTCCTTCTTCCCTTTTTTAAAGATTGGCACTACATTAGCCTTTTTCCAGTTATCCGGGACTTCCCCCATTCGCCACGAGTTTTCAAAGATAATGGCCAATGGCTCTGCAATCACAGCCGCCAATTCCTTTACTCATCCGGCCCCATGGACTTGTGCATGTCCAGCTTTTCTAAATAGTCCCTAACCACCTCTTTCTCCACAGAGGGCTGGCCATCTATTCTCCATGTTGTGATGCCCAGCGCAGCAATCTGGGAGCTGACCTTGTTCGTGAAGACAGAGGCAAAAAAAGGGAGTCGAAGTCTGCTTTCCTGAAGTCCAGGGTCCGTATCCTGCTGCTTACCTTTCTTCCCTGTGTCAGGAAAGCTTTCTTTCTTCTCTTGCTCTTTCTCAGCAAGGGGAAGAAAAAGAAGCTCTCCTTTAAGCTGGAGTGACAAGGGCGACGTAAGGATGACTTCCTGAGTGCCGGCTCCAGTCCTTTGCTCTACCAGCTGACCTACTGAAGGACTGCCACCACTTTCTCCAGGTTTGCCCATTGGTGTGTGCCAGGACAAGGGCCAGCCAAGTGGATGGAATTTGAAAGGTGAGGTGGAGCCCTGCTACAAACCTTCTGTAGTGTAGTGGTTATCATGTTTTCCCAACACACAAGAGGCCCCAGGTTTGAGACCATGCAGGAACATGATGGCTTACTTTTCCCAGCTCCCTTTGCAGTCCAGCAAGGCATTCCTCCTTCTGCCACTCTTCTGTCCCTGGGATAAACCCAACCTGCATGACAGAGGGTGGTGAAATGAGCTGAGATAAGCGCCTAGCATCAACTGGGGAAAGCTGCAGGATCTAGGCTAGTCACCTTTTGGAGCCTTTTGACTTGGCCTCCTCTGCCCTTGGACGTTGGCCTACTGAGGCCGGCTCTTCCGGCTGGCCTCCTTTGCATGACTTGCCAAAGGAGGAAGTGAGGCAGGAATGGGGCGAAAGAGGAAAGTCATGCTGAGGAAGGCAGGACAGAAACTACGCACCTCAGTGCCGCTAAGTGGGGTTAGTAGAGCACCACCATTCATTCTGCCAAAGCCTGGGGAGGTGCAGTTGGCTGCTGGGAGGTAGAATCCTGTGCCTGCCTTTTGGCTTCCCAAGGATTTCTACTTGCAGCCCTGGGGAAGAAGCTGGGTTCTGGGTGGAAAGAAAATAAGCAATGGTTAGTCTGAGTGGGCTCCTTTCTGGCCAAGATGGTGTGCTGTGGTGGGCTTGGGAGTTGCCTGCGAGCCGTGGGTGGACTTGTTCCAGTGAGAACAGCTGCTTCTTTTTGGCCAACCTGGGGTCACCAGCGGCAGCTTGTCAGGGGGCAGGTGCTGGCTTGAGTGAATGGGATATAGGAAACCCCAGCCTGCCCTTCCAGACCAAGTCTACTGCTTGTCTCCTGCATTGTGACATCCAGATTTACATCTTCCTAGCATGAGCTGCAGCACGTGTATTAAGGCTTCCTGGTTGGCCCAGTCGTTTCCAAAGTAGCTCAGCTGAGAGTGCATGAGATGGATGATCTGAAGGTTTCTGGCTCGATGCCAGGCTTTAGCACACCCCTTCACCCTGGGCGTGTAGTGCTGGGCTTTTTTCTGGCTGTGCAGCTGTGCCTTGAACTCACGAGTTCTCCTAATTTCAGAGGCAAGACTTGCAGAGGGCGCTATGTGGGGTCATGAGCCCCACCTGGGTTAGCATCCCTGATACATCATGTGGTGCGGCCAGGCTCCCTCCCTGCAGAGCAGCTGCTGGAGGGGGAAGTGGAGGGGGGCTGCCTTTGCTGCTTCCCCTCCCTGCATTGTTCACACCTGGGAGCGGCTGTTGATCGTAAGGGGGTGGGGCTGAACCTTGAAATTGTGCCCCCCCACCTCTTTCGGCAGACACCAGTCGTCTGTGCCTGATTTCCAGCTCCTCAGCCAGAGGAAAAAATGGTATTCTGCACCTGAGTGGCCAGCCCTTACTTTCTTTCTCATGAAGGGGAGAAAAAAATAATCTCTTTTCAAACCCCCATCCTGCCGTTGACCGAGGTGTGACTTTCTAAATTCCTGCTACAATGGAGGATTCAGAGTTAGTGGGGCCCTGTGCACATAAAGTCCATGAAACATTCCCCTTTCATCCCAGCCCTGTTATGTCGCCAGTAGCTGCTGTCCCCTGGGAGCAGCAAAGGATGTTTCCCATTTTCCATGAGACCCCAACCAGGGACTAGTCAGCTTCAGGCTTCTCCTCTCTCCCTTCTTGGAATCAAGTTCACGATTTTACCATGAGTTAAAGCAGCCCAAACCCCCAGAGTCTGGATCAATGTCACAAGTGTCTCCATGGAAGACAATTTGTTAAATCCCAGATGAGTGGAGTGAAATCAGTTCTCAGCCTGAGTCCTTTACTCTTAATCCTGAGGATATTGTCCCACCGTGGGGCTATTTCCCGCCTCTCTTTCATACAGAAGCACAATTTTCTTTGCACAGACACAGGAACAGCAAGATCTTTCTCTGTCCCTCGTGCAGAGCAGGGTGTCAAATTCCATGGAATCTTCCTCTTCTGCGATGGAAACAGTGGACAAGTAGGGGGCCCTGGGCACCTCCAGCCTTAGCAGTGAGTTCACTCCAGGTGGAGGGGGAAAAGAACCCTGAAAATCTCAGGGCCTCAGAGAAGACCCAACCCCTGCTACCAGGATCACTGAGGTGCTGGAGATCTGCATGGGATAGGGACTGTCTGAATTGTCAAGGTGGGGAATGAATAACCATCTACAACTAGATCCACCTCATTAACCACCGACACAGGCTAATCTTACTGCAGATAGAAAGGAAACTGGGAGCGATTCTTTGCTGTTCAGCCATAGAAACAGCGACCCAATTACACCACAGGGAATGTGCTGGGGAAAGCTGGACTTTACAGGCAAGTGGAAATAGCAGATCCTAGAAACACCTGGAGCTCCCCACACCACTTCTGCCAGCAGGGTCAGGGGTTGAGCTGCTCACAGCGCCCTCCCCCTCTCCCCCATGACCTTCCAGCAGGGGATTGCAGCACCCTCCCCCCACCAATGCAGGGGAGAGGGCTGAGTGTATCTCTGCCCCTGAGTCCAGGGCAGGCACTCTCTCTGCCCCACACATAGAATCTGGCCCTGCTGCAAAGTGCCCCCTAAGAACCAGCAACCTCCAGGACAGCAGGTTTGGCCCTCAGAGCAGGGACTCTGTCCCTCATGCTGCTTTTAGGCTCCCAGACGCTCTGGAAACAGGCGGGGGCTCTGAGTGTAACCCATAGCAGCTGTAGCCCATCTGGGGATGTAGCTCAGTGGTAGAGCGCATGCTTTGCATGTATGAGGCCCTGGGTTCAATCCCCAGCATCTCCAAGTTCTCTTTTCACCCGGCTGCTTTGCTCATGCCCATCAGGGATGTGGCCCACCAGTCTGCTTGCACGAGTTTCAATCCTGCTCCGTGAGGGGCAAATGCCAATTGCATGGAAGGTCTGGGGGGGTTTCTGCTTCGAAGTCACCTTGGTACTTTTAAGATTCCCACCTGCTGTGCTGTTTGGGTCAATGGTGGATGAGAAGGGAGAATCCTCCAGCACTGGAGGGGAAGGTCCCATCTGCCCAGACTGAGGGGCAAGGAAACGGAGGAGCAGTCAGTGCTCAGAGAGGAGAGAGGTCAGTGATTTACACCCACCAGGGGATGCTGTCCTTTTGAGGTGAGTGCAGCTGGCTTGGGATGGTGCTGACGATGGATAGAAAAAAGTCTGGAGTCAATGACAGATGAGACCATAGAAGGGGAAGGGGAAGGGCAGCTCCACAGAAGGTCCTGGGTGCTCAGATGCCCCAGATGCCCTGGCCTGTCCTAGAGAGAGAAAAGACACAGAAGTACTCAGCCCTCTTACAGTCATCCCATGGACACGAATCTGGTTGGGAGTGGGGTGAAGGTTCCCTCTGGACAAAGGGAGCTGAAATCCCCCAGTGTCCTGGAATTTAAGCAATGCAAGCTTCAAACCGTGCACAGGTGGGGGCTGAGGTGCATCAGCAGAAGGTTGGGTTGGACAGGGGCAGCAGGTTTGTATAATTGTTGGTGGTGCCCAGAATGAGATCAAGTCCTGCCCCCACCCCCAACACCTGCCTAAGGCTCTGGGAGAGAGTTTGGGTGCAGGGTCTGGGCTCATGCAGGGGGTTGGGGTGCAGGAGGAGGTGCGGAGGGCAGGCTCTTGGAGAGAGTTTGGGTATGGGTGTGAGGTCTGGACTGGGGCAGGGGGTTGGTGGTGTGGGAGTGGGTGAGGGGTGCGGTGTTTACCTCAGGCATCTCCTGAAAGCAACCCCCACCCCCCTCTAGCATCAGCCCCTAAGCGGGAGGGCCGGGGGCGTCCCTGCGCACCGCTGCCCGCAGACTCCACCCCCGCAGCTCCCATTGCCACAGTTGGCAGAGTTGGCGCTCAGGGCAGGGGCATAGTGTGGAGACCCCCCTGCCTCAGGGGCCACAGGGACGTGCTAGCCACTTCCGGGAGTGGCATGTCTTAGCCCCCTTGTGTTGCCAGTGGTGATGGCGGGAGACCCGGGTCCTTTTAAATTGCCCGGGGGTGGCAGGCGGGACCAGGGAGGACACTCCCAAGGGCATAATGTTGCTTTGCACAACGATAAATCTTGGAACAGGATAGAAATGAAATGGCGGCAGAATCTAAGGAATGAAAAGCCTCTGGATTCTTGTGTGTGCATTGACTCCGAACGGGAGCTGTAATTTGACTCGTTTTGTGGCTGTGGCCAGTAAAATATCAGGACAAAGTCATCCCAGTGATTGTGACACTGGGTTTGAAGAGGCTTTGGTTTTATTAAAATGTAATTAGCATATTACACTTGTGTTTTTAAAAGTGGCTTCCCCAAGCAATCCCAAGTTCTTCTTCCCACAGCTGGCTGATGGTGGGCAGCAGGGTATCTCCCCGATCTGTGGGGGAATCTCTCTGGGCCCCACTGTTAGTTCTCCACCCTTTCTCCCCCTAACCACGCACCCCTCCTCTCCCCATTATCAATGTTTTAGAGTGACCCCTCCCTCCCTTTATGGGATACAGACTCTGACTGGGGCTCCTCTCTGCAGGGCCCCAATGGGGAAGGAAAGAGACTGGGGGGCGAGAAGACAGGCAGAAGGAGTCAAATGGGGCTAGACCAGAATAGAGGAGATTTTCTTCCTGTTAAAATGTACTGGAGTCTCCTCACTGAAAAGCCACGTCTTTAGTTAGGTTTGAACCATCCACCTTTCAATTACCAGGCAAAGATGTGAACCACAGAGACTGATAACAGCCTATTTTGCGTAAGAAGCACGTGCAGTGGGTGCAACTGGTTAGTGCAAAGGGGACTGCTGCTGGGGTTATGAATTCAAGCCTTACCTGGAACCCTGGTTTCTATTGCCCATGTAGCTTCCCCAACTTGCTTTGCCCAGTTCACAGGGGAAATGCCAAACTAGGGTAATGCAAGTAAATTCTAAAATGTGCAAGTGCGTAGCTCGGGAACACCCATCCCATGCTGCCATCATTTCTGGTAGATTGTTCGCTGGTAGGGAGAATTGATTTATTTGCTGCTGAGAAAGCTGCCAGGACAGGTCTCTGGGCACCAGATCTCCCTGCTTCTTCCAGCACCCCCCTGGCTCCTTCCCTGCCCCAGTCACTGCTGAAGGAGGATCCTATATGCACTGAGCCCAAAGCTCTCTTGTGGCTTCTTAGTGCAGTTGGCAGTATGTCAGTCTCATAATCTGAAAGTCCTGAGTTCAAGTCTCAAAGAGGGCAACTGTTTTTCTAAAAGAAATCAGAGAAAAGAAAGTATAGGAGAGTGGTTTCTAGACGCCCTCCCATCCATCTAACACACTTTTCTATGGTTTCAGAGTAACAGCCGTGTTAGTCTGTATTCGCAAAAAGAAAAGGAGTACTTGTGGCACCTTAGAGACTAACCAATTTATTTGAGCATGAGCTTTCGTGAGCTACAGCTCACTTCATGGGATGCATCCGATGAAGTGAGCTGTAGCTCACGAAAGCTCATGCTCAAATAAATTGGTTAGTCTCTAAGGTGCCACAAGTACTCCTTTACTTTTCTATGGGTATGTCTACACAACCCGCTGGATCGGCGGGCAGCGATCGATCCAGTGGGGGGTCGATTTATCGCGTCTAGTCTAGACGCGGTAAATCGACCCCCGAGCTCTCAAGTCCTGTACTCCAGCTCGGCGAGAGCTGCGGGCAGAGTCGACAGGGGAGTGGCAGCAGCCGACTCACCACGGTAAAGACACCCTGGTAAGTCGATCTAAGTACGTCAACTTCAGCTACGTTATTCACCATCAGAGATCTTCCAATAAGCTTCTTTCACAGACTAGACTTATTTCTTGTCTTGGCCCTAATTTTTCCCCCTGGTATAGTCCTTGTTCCAGCTCAGGTGGTAGCTAGGGGATTTCTCATGACTCCAGCCCCCTTTGTTCTGTTCCACCCCCTTATATAACTTAGGCCCAAGGCAGGAAGCTTTTGTCTTTCTCCTGGGGAAAAGCCCCAGCACTATAAGGTGGGTAGAAAGCTGGCTAGATTGTCGGGCTCAACGGGTAGTGATCAATGGCTCCATGTCCAGTTGGCAGCCGGTATCAAGTGGAGTGCCCCAAGGGTCGGTCCTGGGGCCGGTTTTGTTCAATATCTTCATAAATGATCTGGAGGATGGTGTGGATTGCACTCTCAGCAAATTTGCGGATGATACTAAACTGGGAGGAGTGGTAGATACGCTGGAGGGGAGGGATAGGATACAGAAGGACCTAGACAAATTGGAGGATTGGGCCAAAAGAAATCTGATGAGGTTCAATAAGGATAAGTGCAGGGTCCTGCACTTAGGACGGAAGAACCCAATGCACAGCTACAGACTAGGGACCGAATGGCTAGGCAGCAGTTCTGCAGAAAAGGACCTAGGGGTGACAGTGGACGAGAAGCTGGATATGAGTCAGCAGTGTGCCCTTGTTGCCAAGAAGGCCAATGGCATTTTGGGATGTATAAGTAGGGGCATAGCGAGCAGATCGAGGGACGTGATCGTTCCCCTCTATTCGACATTGGTGAGGCCTCATCTGGAGTACTGTGTCCAGTTTTGGGCCCCACACTTCAAGAAGGATGTGGATAAATTGGAGAGAGTCCAGCGAAGGGCAACAAAAATGATTAGGGGACTGGAACACATGAGTTATGAGGAGAGGCTGAGGGAGCTGGGATTGTTTAGCCTGCAGAAGAGAAGAATGAGGGGGGATTTGATAGCTGCTTTCAACTACCTGAAAGGGGGTTCCAAAGAGGATGGCTCTAGACTGTTCTCAATGGTAGCAGATGACAGAACGAGGAGTAATGGTCTCAAGTTGCAGTGGAGGAGGTTTAGATTGGATATTAGGAAAAACTTTTTCACTAAGAGGGTGGTGAAACACTGGAATGCGTTACCTAGGGAGGTGGTAGAATCTCCTTCCTTAGAGGTTTTTAAGGTCAGGCTTGACAAAGCCCTGGCTGGGATGATTTAACTGGGAATTGGTCCTGCTTCGAGCGGGGGGTTGGACTAGATGACCTTCTGGGGTCCCTTCCAACCCTGATATTCTATGATTCTATGATTCTATGATTGTCCTGTGAGACCCCAAGCCTTCATTCTTCCAGGCCTGACTCACAGGAAGGCTTGCAAGTAGACAGAGCCATCTACAGTCAATTGTCCTGGTCAATGGGAGCCATCAAGATTCCAAACCACCATTAGTTGCCCACACTTTGCATAATTACAACAGTCCTCAGAGATATAGTTCATATTTCTAGTTTCAGATACAAGAATGATACATTCATACAAATAGGATGAAAACACACAGTAGATTATAAGCTTTGTAACGATACCTTACAAGAGACCTTTTGCATGAAGCATATTCTAATTACATTATATTCACATTCCTTAGCATACTTTCATAAAATCACATGGAGTGCAACGTCACAGCAAGGAAAGGGTTTCACTGCGGCACCTGGGAGCAGTTGAGTTTCATGTTCAGGTTTGGGTATGAATTTCTCCAGGTTTCTTGTAAGCACACAGGGACCTTAGTGGGTGCTCTCGATACAGGAATGGCCCGGATACGATAAAGTGATGGGGATTGCATTTTCCTTTTATTTTTGTATTTCCAATGACATTTCTGTTTGTGATTTCGTTTTGCTGTGTATAACTATATTTTCTCCTGGATTTGATATTTAACTAAAAAAGAATAAGGACTCAGGGCACAGGATGGAGGAGCAGCCTGGGGCTAGGACTGCTAAGAGAGCAAGAGTGACAGGTTTTCTGTATTGTTTCCAGCCCTCTTTCTCTTGACTAGTTTCTGTTCTGCACCATAGTTGCCTCTTTAGTACGTGATACTCACTAGTTCAGTTGGTAAAGCATCAGACTTTTAATCTGAGGGTCCAGGCTTCAAGTCCCAGGTCAAGCTGAGGACCACTTTCCCCCTGTGATGTCCCCCAAGAACTTCAGAAGCCATCTCTTGAGGACACTCCTAGGCTGCACTCTTTCCTTTTCAGGACTTGGCCTTTCCTGAGAAGGGCCCTTTACTGCCTGGGACTGAAGGGGCGACTTCCTCACATGCCCACTGGACTCGCAGTCTGGAGGAAGAAAGGCCCCTGGGTCTGCAGCAAACTGCTGCATGTTGATTCGTTGAGCAAATACAGAGCTGGCCAGAGAGGCATGTTCCCACAGGGTCCTCCTTGCCAGAAAAAATTGTCCCCATAGAATCTTCCCTGCCAGAAGTCAATAGAGTTTGAGGGGTCCCCTGCTGGTCCCATGTTTTAAGGGCCAGCACTCAGAGCTTTGAATCCTACAATCCAAGTTCAAGTCACCTTGGGGCCCTTTGGTTGCCAGCTAACCCTACTGGGGTTTCCAAAGCTTCATCTTGCTCTCTCAAATTACATGGGAGCCTGTTCTTTGCCCACTAGCTATTGTGACTTGAGCACAAGAGGAGATGTTTGATCCAGAAGGCTGGTCATGCCTGGAGTCCTGTAGATAGGGATGTGATCTGCATTTCCTCTCAGTCCTGAAGCTGGGCTGCAAGCCTGGCCTAGGAGGTAGCCCTATTGGTTGACCTACTGGCCCAAAGTCACTTGGGCAGCATTGGTGTTCCCCAGGAATGCTGAAGGGCTGGCCTAAGGGAGGGAGGCTTAATACTCCTCCCTATCAGTCAGGGCGGAAGAGGAGGGCTGCAAGAGTGGGCAGGTTGATGAGCTGGGCCTTCTAGCATTCGGTCGGGGATGAGGTGGGGAACACGAACTGGGAGAAGCAGTTGCTGGCCTGTGAGGAACGGGTCGGCCAATGGCATAAGTGGATCTTGTCATTAGCCTACAAGGTTGTCATGCTCAAGACCTATCTTTTGGCAGCGGGGAATTTCCTCAGCCATGTATTTCCTCCTGCTCCACGAGTGCTGCTGAGACCAAACACGATGGCCTTCCACTTCTTGTGGGCAATAGGATGTCCCTAGCTAGTCAGGAGAAGTGTGGCCTTTCTGCCGTATTAGAAGGGGGGTTCGGCCTGTTGGGCTTTGAAGCCTTTTATTGCTCTACTTTTTTGTTTTTCAGTTTTCAGTGGGTGGCTGAGCTGGAGGGCAGGGCAGGTCCGAGGGGAATGGCGAGGCAACCACAAAGAACGCAACTGACTCTTCGGATCTGGTTGTATTTTTTTCGAGCCCACTGGATGCAGCACCAGGTATGGGGTGGTCGATGGTGGCAGAAGTGGGAGGCGATTAGGAGGGCCTCCCTCTCTCTCTAGTGTTCATCCACTCCCACCTTACCTCCTACGGGCTTTTCAGTGGGTGGCTAGGTGGAAGGTGCTTGCAGGATGGCTTCATCCACAACAGTGGCTGCCCTCACAGCAGCGGCAGCCACAGTGAGGTCCCCCTTCGGCTTGGTCCGAATGAAGGTCAATGTACCACTGGGTGAAACAGGCTGATTTTAGGGAGCTTCCTCTGAAGGTGAGCAACTGTCCCCAGAACTTACTGACAGGAGCTTTAAAGTATTTGCAAATGTGCATGGCTGGTACGTGCAAAGCAAAGGCTGCCCAGGGGCGCTGTGTCAGGCTATGGTGCCACTTGAGACTATGGACCACTTTCTGGTGGCTTGTTTTTTTACCCAGCAGGTCTGGGGACTCCTGGCTCCACGAGGGGCAACTTGCCCACTGGCCTTGCAACCTGGAGGGAAAAGACCTTGTGCTCTTATGAACAGCACTGGGGGGTTGTTGTGTCTCTTAGATAACGGCAGACACTGTGCATGGAAGCGGGAGCCGTGTCTCTCTGCCTCCATCTTTAAGCGAATTTGCTGACTTGGGTTTCCTTTCGGAGGCATGATGTGTGGAGCGTTTGGCACTTTTGCTCCTCGAGTGCTCTCTCCTGCAGCAGTGCAAAGCGCGCTCTACCCAGAGCCGGAAAGAAATCCGCCTTCGGTGTTTGCTGCTCACCCAGGGCCTGCTTTTCTTGGAGGGAGCAGATTGTAGGCCCAGGCTCAGATCCCACCCCCCACATCTGGTTACTGCTGCAGCTGTTGGGGCTAGTTCCTGAGGCTGGAGGCATGTGAGAGGTGTGCTACCCACGTGCCTCCCGGGTGTGGTGTTCTGTCCTGTGTAGTGGCACCAAGACCATTTAGAGAGCGATTAATGAGTCTTCTCCACGGCCTCAGCTTTGAGTCACCTGGCTTTTAGCTCATGCAGCAGAGGCTCATGCATTTAGCTTGAGGGGGCGCAAGGTTCGATCCCGCCAGCTGACCACCGGGGTCTATTGGAGTGTCACTATTGGAGTGGTGTTGAAGGAGCATGTATCTGCAGTGCCGGGGGTACTCCATGCCTTTCCCAGACAGCAGGCGTTTGTGTGTTGCCAGTTCCTGGGAAGCTTGGGTGAAACTCAGAGTTGGGGCCTGAATTCTCAGACCACCAAGGGGAGGAGCTTTTCCCTTCCTTTTAGAGCCCTTCAAACCAGATCCACTACCTCAGCTAGCCCTTACCAGGGTGAGCCAGATGAGGGCCCTGGCTATGCATGGATACGACTGTAAATACCCACCAAGCTCCGCCCACTCATAAATATCCTCTCTCCACCTTCAGTGATCCCTCCCACAGCCGCACAGCCCTCACACACACACACAATCCCAGAAAGCCTGCCTGGCGGAGTTTATTTTCCCTTGTACTGCCTTGTGTGCTACAGGATTCAGCTGGCCCTTAGATTGATGCCCACCTCAACTGCTCCCCTGCAAGACGCAGAGGTTAAATTGAGAGGGAGCTCAGGGGGCTCTGCAATGGAGAGGCTGATTTCCACCCAGATTTGCTATAGTTCCAGCCCATGGTGCTCACTGAAATTTTTTTGACTCTATATCCCTTTTGTACAATTTATTAAAATGAACCAATACAATCACCAATACAGCTCACTAAGGCAAAACCACTATAACCACCACTCAGCGAACGAAGGGTGAAACAATATGTTCTCACGTTTGGGTCAAATCAATGAATTAACAATGATATCACATTGAAACCAGGTCAGCAGCTTAGGCAAATAATGAGATAAATAGAGCAGAAAATCCACCCTTATAAATCCTAAAACAGAGAATTGAAACCAACCAGTGCAATCCAGATTGAGCTAACTGAATATTTCAATACTGAAATCAAATTATTGTTTACTTTTTAAGCCACAACCGCAGAGCCAATTAAAGCTGTCACCTCACTGTAACACCGCTATAGACCTTATTGAGACTATTATAAGCAGAAGCTTAAAAGGTCTCAATGAATAAATTATATCCAATAGCTAAGTTTCTTTCAACCCTTTCACAGATGAGGAACATGCAATTAATGATTCAATAGAGCCACAATTTAGGGATATTTAGATTTGGGGAACTACTCTTTCTATGGCTTCTCTGGCCAGCCCTGCATTTGCTCAACAAGTCGGCAGGCAGCAGTTTGCTGCAGGCCCAGAGGCCTTTCTTCCTCCAGACTGTGAGGCCAGTGGGCATGTGAGGAAGTTGCCCCTTCAGTTCAAGGTATGAAATGGCCCTTCGTAGGAAAGGTCAAGTCCTGAAAAGAAAAAAATGACGTCAAGTTGGGTCCTGAGGAGATGTCTCCTGAAGTCCTTGGGGGATACCACAGGGGGTAAGATTCTCTCTACCTGCACAAGAATTTGAACCCTGGACTTGCAGATTAAAAGTCTAATATTCTACCAACTGAGCTAAACCAGGCTCACACAGTAAAGAGGCAAGTTTGGTGCAGAAGAGAAACTAGTCTAGAAAAAAGGGCAGGAAACAATAAAGAAAACATGCTACTCTCTCTCCCTCTTAGCAGCCCTAGCCCCAGCCACCTCCTCCTCCTCCTCCTCCTCCTCCACCCCGCACCCTGAGACCTTCTTTTTTTAGTTAAATATTGGACCCAGGAGAAAACACGGTTATACAAAGCAAAACGAAATCACAGACACATTTTAGAAGAAAGGAGCAGATTGAACCAGAGGCGGATTTGAGTACAGGCTTCTTTATTGCGATACTCGTTCCCCTCCACCCGAATCTCAAGGAAGCAGTGGGTTAGTTACAGCACACTTTTTTCTATTTAAGCTAGTATGCAAACCCCCTACATTTGTTATAACACCCCCAAACCCCTTATTAAGTAATAGAAACACCCCTACTATTAGGGTACCCACCCCTATTTATTGTACACAGAATTATGCGTATTATACAGGCATTTTTACCTTGAAAATACATTTCTTAGCAGTAATTTGTTGCTACAAGTTCCCTTAATCAGAAATTCTCAGGGGAGGGCGGAAGGGGCCATGACCCAGGGCTCACTTGTGTAGCTGGGAAACGAAGCGAGGGGGAAATTACACTTCTTTTACACAAAGCATATTCTTTAGACAACTGCATTTTTCATGCAGCTGCAATGCTTATCAATTCTCAGCAAGCAACGGGGAAGGGAAAAGAATGGCAACTTGTTTATCACATGGAAAAATACTGCTTGTCTGCGTCTTTCTTCCCTAATGCCATGTTAGCACACCAGCAGCTTAACCCTAACATCTCCCAACAACACAAATGCCATTGGAAATACAAAAAAAAAAAGGAAAATGCAATTCACATCTCATTATGGTATCTGGGCCAATCCAGCATTGAGAGCACCCACTAAGGTCCCTGTGTGCTTATGAGAAACCTGGAGACACAGATACCAAAGCTTGAACAGAAAACACAACTTCTCCCACTTGCCGCAGTAAAACTCTTTCCCTGCCCTAATTAAGAGACCAGCAGGACAGAATCAAGGCTCATCCAGGTCCAAGAGCCCAGCCCACGCCCGCCTCCGCTCTGCTGCTGACTCAGGGTGTTTTTCCACCACAGCCAGCCGTTTAATGGCCACGGAAACCCGGTTAGGCACTGCTGCGGGGGACTGCCTTCGTCGCTGAAGGTGCTCCTCACAGCCGCTCTGTCAAAGGGGATACAATGCTATGGCATTGATTAGGCGCAGTGTGTCCCATGATCCAAAGAGTCGATTGCATTCTTTGTGGTTGCCCTGCCATTCCCCTCGGACCTGACCTGCAATCCAGCTCAGCCACCTGCTGAAAATGAAAAAACACAATAGGAGAGCTGTGAAACGCTTCAAAGCCCAACAGGCCCAAGCCCCGTTCAGATACTGGCAGAAAAGCCACATTTCGCTGGACTAGGTAGGGACATCCTTGCCCCACAAGAAGTGGAAGGCCATCGTGTTTGGTCTCAGCAGCACTCGTGGAGCAGTGGGCAATACATGACTGAGGAAATTACCCGCAGCCAAAAGATAGGGATGCATGACCTTATTCTTTCTCTCCCTCATTCCAGATCAGCAGGAGAGCTGGGGGTGAATCAGATGCAGCTTTGTAGCAGGGGAACATGGTGAATCATAGGAAACTCAGGTGTAGGGTTTACACAGGAAAAGGCAGGCAACTGTTGGAGTGAATCGAGGGATCCTGCTATGAGCGGCTGTCTATTGTCCTCTTAATTCTGCACCACCCCTGCCCCTACACTTCTCTTGCACTCTATGCTGGAAATCAGCAAGGGGAGTGGAGTCATTGCCTCTTCCCCATGTACACTGGAGAAACATTGTAGCTTACATCCTCTTCTATTTCCAAGGCCCCTATGAATGCACAACATTCCTGGACTTTGTGACTGCAGCATTCATGTGCATGGGACTGTCTCAGGAGATGACCCTTGCTATGTGTGAAAAGAGCTTTTTCTATGCTGCTAGGGAAGGGAATGTGAGAGTCCATTCACAGCCTGGCTTCCTATGAGCTCTGAGGAAGCTTTGGGATCTGCAACAGAATTCTCTGCATCCTCAGGAAAGGCAGGGTTAGAGGCAGGCCACAGACCCCTGATATGCTTCCCCATGAGTGGGCAGCACTAATAAGTATCTCTGTAAGTTGACTTTCCTGCCTCTAGTTTCCTGACCGCATGGATTGTATCCCTCTCTGGCAACTAGTACAGAGAAAAGAAGACCTTACTACTCTGCTACCCAAGGAATCTGTTTGGTGGAACTCATGTGGTAGAACCATGTGCTTACACATTGATTCTGAGACTTCGACTTCCCACAGAGACCGATTATGGTTACAGACCCCTCCTGAAATTAGAGAAGCATATTTTAATACTTTATCTCATCGTAAAGTAACACAATTCAAACATGGCATCACAGAGGGGAAAGCACTCCTTCATTTCATATTTATTGCTACTGATCTCACTGACAAACTTCCTTTTCTCGGTGCTGCTTTGAGCACTTCAGGGAGTTTTTCCTCTTCTCCCTTCCAGCTGTGCTTATGGGACTGCAGCAGCTCCCCAGGTGGCCAACTTTGTTCTTTCGCTTACATCCTTCACTTCTTTGGATGAAGCTGTGTGTGCCACCACCTTACTTCATAGCTGAGACCTCAGGTACAAGCAGCTAGTTACAAAGGCTAAATTCCCGTTGCCATCAGTGGGAGGTTATCCTGGGCTGCCAGGGCTGCAGGACCTGGCCCATGATCAGTCAAGCTGCTGTAGCAGCTGCGCTCTTATGTGGTGAGTCCGGCAGCCTATCACCAAACTGCTCTGCCATCGCCTGCAGGGCGGCCGCACTGGCCAAGAATCTGGCAGAAGAGGGACCCAGGAGGAGAGAAGGAAAATGTCCTCAGGAGTCAGAGCCGGCAGGAGCAGGAAAGGTTTGTTTTGTTTTTAAACTTCTCTCCCTGCTCAAGCCTTTAATCATCCCTGTGGCTCTTCTCTGAACCCTCTGCAATTTATCAGGGAAAACAAACAAACAAACCAACCCAGGCTGTTGTGACTGATGTAACAATCTATTGCCTTCCAAGGCTGAATATCAATCAGATCATTCTATTCACCCAAGAGTTCAACTTCAAGGGCTTTCTGTTTTCTAGTTCCGATCAAATCCTGTGTAACAGCATTATTGTTAACTCATCACTTGGTCATTTAACATTCACAGGTTCACAGAGTTGGCAGGTTTAAGTCTTTCCTCCCACACCAACATGAAAAAAAACAGTGACAGAAAATGCCCTAAAAGGCCTAAAGCATCTCTGTTGCCTTGCACACCAGGCTGGGGAAATACATGGGGGAAAGCGCGTTCCTCTCTCCTCCTGACACTGAGTAACATTTCTGTCTGTCCTTGAGATCCTGTCACAGGGACAAGGGCTGAGGATGCAAATGACATGTTACGGCTTCATTGGTTTGTACATTCCTTTACTCTTTCATTAGTGATAAGGGTGCATGAGCTGGAAATAATCCAGCTCTGACTTTCACACCGGAGGCTATTTCCAGGCTCGCAATAAAAAATAATCTTTCTTTCTAACCTGAGCATGTTGAATCTGGAGTCATTGCGAGATGATACATACAGAGCCCCAGGATGCCTTTCTGTCATGAGATATTTTTTAGAGTATATCACATTAACTGGGTGGGTCTTCTGCAAGGAAGTGTCTGTCTAGTAACAGCACCCAGTGTACATTCCTCATTTATAACTCATCTTCAGTATATAGTCCACTGAACCTAGCAAGCAGGGAGGATCCCAGTAGCCGGGCTCCAGCATGAGCATACCCCTAGACCCTAAGCCTGGCAAGCCTGAGTCAGCTGGACTAGGCCAGCTGTGGGTTTTAATTGAACTGTAGATATACACCTGGTGTCAAAATCACAGCTTTCTCATCAGGGAATCAATCCGTAGTCCCCCAGATGAGAAGTAGGGATAGTCACCTCAATACTCAGGAGACCCACCTAGGCAGGAGTTGCTCTGGGTTCTATGCAAGGGGAGATTAACTGGGAGAATTGGGGAGTTTGTCTCTGATTTACAGGGAGCTTTGCCAGAGTGGAGCCTGTAGGTCACATGGTGGGGGGCTGTCATGGGCACACAGGCTCAGTGCTCTGGAACAGCTCTGAATCAACCCCAGGCAGAGTCCTCATCAGTGTGACACCCCGCAGGGCATGCTCTTACTGCCCCACCTTGGCTTCAGCACCTCCTGGGACTGACCTTGGACCTTTCAGCACCCCTGTTCCACACCAAGAGCTTCCTGTGGTGAGTCATCTTAGTAGGACACCTGGGAAAGCCTTACACTCCCCCGCATCCCTGAAGGGGAGTCATGCAACCCCAACTTCCACAATCACCAGTGACTGTCAGCCAGCATTGTAAAACAGAAGGTTTTATTAGTGGTCTGGAATAAATCATGGGAAAGTTCTTTGCTAGCACAGGAAGCCGGAAGATTCAGCAAAGTCCATCTTGGGGAGACCCAGAACTCAGAGCCTGGGCTCTCCCCTCGAGTCCCAGAAACAGCAGACTCCTTGCTTCCAACAGCCAAACCTCAGCCATGCCCTTTTGCCCTTCTTCTGTCCTTCATTCTGTTTCCCAGGCAAACTGGTCACCTGGCCTCCACCTCTTTCTTTGTTCTCCAACTCATCCCAAGCAGCTGGCTGCTTGCAGCAGGTACACTCCGGACATCAATTGCTAGGATACAGAATGTGTGGCCATTGTCTGGGCCCAAGCAGCTAGGCAGCAGCCACACCTGCCCTTTAGGGGGTCTCTGCAAAGATTAAACACCCTTGTCCCACCACCTAGATCAGTGGTCTGAAAACTTTTTTGAGTGTCACTCCACCCTTACCCTTGCCCATGCCCTCCCTGATCCACGGCTGGGAGTGGGGCCACTATGGGGGAAGGGACACGGATGGGGTAAGGAGCTGAGGCATGGGCCAGAGTTGGGGGTGGGGGCCCTG
This sequence comes from Lepidochelys olivacea, assembly GCF_965140295.1. NCBI lineage: Eukaryota > Metazoa > Chordata > Testudines > Cheloniidae > Lepidochelys > Lepidochelys olivacea. Next base: position 4,464,314 of record NC_140438.1, on the reverse strand, counting down.
GGAGCAGTGCCGGCAGCCAGGGCCAGCAGCTGGGGCTGGGGCCAGGAGTGGAGCTGGGTGGTGCTCCCTCCCCACCTGCTGTGGGGGCTGGCCCAGGCCGCAGTTGCAATCCAGTGAATGTTACTCCATCCCACCTGGCGGAGTCCACCCCACATTTTGGACCTCTGACCTAGATATTCGTGCAACAACTAGGGGAAACTGAGGTATACACAATATTAGGGTTACCATATTTGAACATTCAAAAAAGAGAACACTACATGGGGGGGGGGGATTTGCTCGCACCCCTCCACCCCTGCCCCACCCCAACTCCACCCCTTCCCCGCCCCAACTCCGCCCCCTCCCTGCCCCATTGGACCCCACCCGCTGCTGGTTCCCTCGCTGCTCGCCTCTTCACCACCCCCACTCGCCTACTCACCCCCACCGCCCGCTGCTGGCTCCCTCGCTGCTCGCCTCTTCACCCTGCCCCGCTCGCCTACTCACCCCTCCTGCTGCAGGTCCCTCTGGCTCCTCGGGTCAGGTCAGGAGGGAGTGGAGGGCTTTCTGCCCCCTGCCGGCGCCTGCAAGCCCTACCCCCGCAGCTCTGATTGGGCAGGAGGGAGCCGGTGCAGCACGTGGAGACCCCCTCTTCCTCTGTGCCTAGGGGTCACCCACACTGCAGGCTCCTGCCAGCGGGACCTGGCCCAGGACTTTGGTGCGCATGGTAAGCACTTCCCAATATCAGGACAAAGGGTATCCTGACCGATGTGGCAAAATCCCAGACTTTTTTAGATATTTAAAAATTCCTCCCGGGTGGCGATTTAAGAACCAAAAAGCCGGACATGTCCAGGAAAATACGGATGTATGGTAACCCTACACAATATGTATACAAAACATCCAGAAAATTCCCACTTCATCACAGCAGCACAGAGAACATGGTTTCCCTTTGGAAAAATTAAACTGCAAAACATCTCCCCATGTTCCAGAAAAAGCCTCTCATTTATCCCTTAAACCTCTTCCCATGAAAATCTCCATCCCTGCCCTGGCACACAGAGGCCCCCTCACTCCAGTGCAGATTTTTAACTTTTCTTACTTTTCCTTTGCCCTGTACAAACATTTTTCCCATCAAAATGCTCAAGGGCTTTTAAAATGGGAATAAGAGAACAAACCAAATCAAACCCAAGGAAACCGCGATAGAGCTCCACGCCACACACAGTCTGGGTCTGAATTTTTCTACTGAAATTTGGAGGCAATAAAACTCAGACTGCTATTGTCCAGAAAACAAACCTAGACCTCCCATGCAGTACCTAGGACATGTATTACTGAACCACCAATGTTTCAGCTCCTTTTGTGGGATTTCCAGCTGCCCAATACTGCTGGTATTCCAGGAGAGCAATTCTTGACTCCAGTAAGCATTTATCTCAACCTCATTCTGGTACCACAGGTTTCTCTAGGAAAGGGCAGTGAATGGTTCTAGGGTCCATGATCCTCATTCAAATCAAGCCAGAACCAGAGAATCTTTTCCCTTTCCCAGGTTGTGGGAGGGGAGACATTTAAAAGAGCTCTCTGAGCTATAGCACGTAAAGAGAAAAAGCCTTATATTTCCGCTCTGCTATGGGTGCTGGGTTTACTCCTGAAGTCTCTGCCACCCACGTAGTGCCCGATGGTTCATCCCTAACCGTTGATGCTGCTCCTTTCTATAGAATGTGAAGGGAGAGGAGACGGTGCAGGAGCCTTCTGGGGACACAGATCCAAGGCTTTGGGAGAGACAGATTGTCTGTGTCCGCAAAAAGAAAAGGAGGACTTGTGGCACCTTCGAGACTACAAATTTATTTGAGCATAAGCTTTTGTGAGCTCATCGGATGCACTCATGCTCAAATAAATTTGTTAGTCTCTAAGGTGCCACAAGTCCTCCTTTTCTTTTTGCAGATTGTCTGAGACATCAGAGCGCTGTAAACCATGCAGCCACCCCTAAATCAGGGGCCTGTTCCAGCCCTGAATCTGGGCTCCTGGGATCCCTCCCACAGAGCAGGGTGCCCACAGATTACAGCCTGAAAATAGGCATGGGAAACTAACTCCTGCTTTCCCTGACAGGGCCTCCCCTAGACCAAATGGCACCCCAGGCGAGAAGCATCTTCGGTGCCCGCCTATGTCCACCCGCCCCCCGCCCCAGCTCCATATATTAAACCATTGAATACCTTATTTTTTATTGCATTTGTAGCTCATTTCATGATTTTGATGCACAATTTGGATGCATGATTTTCTGTATCATATAAGACGATAAATTTGCATGCTAGGATCTGTAAATCTGTATTTATTCATCCCATATAGAAGCAAATAAAAAAAATCATTTCTTTTAAGCATATAGAAACTTTTTAATTTTAACAGTAACTGAAATGTGCAAACATCTAGAAATTGAACGGCCACCAACACAGGGTGGACCAATATTAACTAGAGTTACAGTAAGAGACAGCATTAGACTGTTCACCCGAGTCCTTTAGTTCAAAGGTCGCTTATCTCGCCTTTCCCCTCATGAACTGAAGCGTAGCACAGAGAGATACAAAGATGGCCACTGACATTTTCAAGTGATAAAATAGCAAAAGATGTCAGTCTTGCATTGGCCATCATCCATCGGAGCTATGTTTTATTGAGAATAAGCTTCAAGGTGAGAAGCAGCAGGCCAAAAGCAACCCCCACAGTTGCTGAAGTGGCTCAGTTGGGAGAGTGTTAGAGTGAAGATCTAGAGGTCCCTGGTTTGATCCCAGCCTTCGGCATGCTCTTTCATCCCTTTTTGTGCAGGGGTGGGCTGTTTTCTGGAAGCGCAGCGGCACCTTTACCCGACACAAGTCCCTAATTTTGGGCTTCACCGCAGGAAAAGACAGGGTGGGCTTCTGCACCCAGTTGGCCCACCTGAGCTTTCTTTCTTCTCTTGCTGTTTCTCGGCAAGGGGAAGAAAAAGAAGCTCCCTTTCAAGCTGGAGTCAAAAGGGCGACATAAAAGATGACTTCCTGAGTGCTGGCTACTGTCCTCTTCTCTTCCAGCTGACCCATCGAAGGGCTGATGCCGCTTTCTCCAGGTTTGCCCGTCGGTATGTCAAAGCTAGTGCCACCCAAGTGGATGGAATTTGAGGAGCAGGGCAGAGCATTATACGGGAGTTTCTATACTGTAGTGGTTATCACATTTGCCTAACATGTAAAAGGGCTCTGGTTCAGAAACACTGGCTTTATTTTCCCAGCTTCCCTTGCTGTCCAGGAAGGTGCTCCTCCTTCTGCCACTGGCCTGTCCCTGCGATAACCCCAAACCCCTCAGGACAGAAGTTGGTGAAATGCACGGAGAAAGCACCCCCGCATCAGCCGGGGAAAGCTAGAGGATCTGGGCCAGTCACCTTTTGGAGCCTTGTGGCTTGGCCTCCTCTGCCCTTGGAGTTTGGCCTATGAAGTTTGGCTCTTCCGGCTGCCCTCCTTTGTGTGACTTGCCACAGGAGGAAGTGAGGCACGAATGGGGCAAAAGAGGAAAGTCATGCTGAGGAAGGCAGGGCAGAAGCTAAGTGCCTCAGTGGGGTTAGCAGAGCGTCACCGTTCGTTCTGCCAAAGCCAGGGGCGGTGCGGTTGGCTGCTGGGAGGTAGAATCCTGTGCCTGCCTCCTGGTTTCCCAGGGATGGCTACTTGCAGCCCAGGAGAAGAAGGACGGTTCTGGGTGTAAGGAAGACAAGCCAAGCTGAGTCCGAGTGTGCACGCCGGTGCTCTTTTCTGGCCAAGATGGGGGTGTGGTGATGTGCTTGAGAGGCTCCCTGCCACCCGTGGGGCAGCAAGAACCACTCCTCCTTTGTGGCCGACCCGGGGAAGTGATTGATGGCTTTGGAGAAGGGGGTTGGGCTGGCTGTGAGCAACTGGGATCCAGGAAGCCCCCGCCTGCCCTTCTGAGGCGGTTGGCTGCCGAGAGGTAGAATCCTGGGCCTGCCTCTTGGCAGTCCAGCGATGGCTACTTGCAGCCCAGGAGAAGAAGTGGAGTTGTGGATGGAAGGAAAAGAAGCAATGGTGAGTCCAAGTGGATTCCTTTCTGGCCAAGATGGTGTGCAGTTAGGGTGACCAGATGTGTCAATTTTATAGGGACAGTCCCGATTTTAGGGTCTTGTTCTTATATAGCCTCCTATTACCCCCCACCACCTGTCCCGAAATTTCACATTTGCTGTCTGATCACTCTGTGTGCAGTGGCAGTCTTGGGAGTTGCCTGCAAGCTGTGGGTGGACTTGTTCCAGTGACAACTGCTTCTCCTTTCTGGCCAACTTGGGGGCACCATTGATGGCTTTGGAATGGGGGCAGGGGGCTGGCTGTGAGTGAATGGCATCCAGGAAGCCCCAGCCTGCCCCTCTGGCGGCCAAGTCTTCTTCTTCTCTCCTGCCTTCGGGAGCCAAGCCTTAAGGCTGCCCAGCATGTGCTGCAGCTCGAGCATTAAGCCTTCCAGTGGTCCCTGTGCTGGAGATGACCCTGAACCCCTGTGGGATATTGTTGGGGGGAAATCCCGACTATAAATAATTCTGGCCACCAGATCAACAACTTGCATCCATCCAGTGTGAAAGGGAGTCCAGGCAGTGGGACACAGGGCTCTGGGATCCCACTGTTCAGGTTGCATCCCGGAGATCCCATCACAGACTTTCAACAACCATGGCGGATGTTCACTGGGACAGAGAAAGAGAGATGCCAAAATAGTGATCTCCAGTGCTTGCAGACATCAAACTATCAGGAATTCTGCGCACAGAGAGGACCCTGCTAATTGTAAATGCCTTTGGAAAAGACCCTTCTGTCAGCAGCTGTTGTCGTACAGTGCTTCGTACTCTGCATTGTGGCCTCAAGAGCCATGGATGCAGGTTGAGTTACGGTGACCTTTTCCTTGTTTCCACATTTCTTAGGTGCCTCCTTCTGATATTTGTCAGAAAAAAACGACTGGTTTCTCTTGCAAGCATTTGCATTGCTAGGCAAAGGCACTCATCTCTGTTTCCTCAAAAGACTGAGCAAAAGGTGGGAAGAGCAGACACATTTGGCAAGGCACCACTGGGTGCTGCATCCCTAACCTCCGCTTTACCTGGCAGGTGCCCTGGCCAGCTGAGCCACGGTGCCGCTGTCCGGGACTTTTCTCCTAACTACTCCATTTTTCATCAATGACAATCAAAACGAAGGTGACAGGACATCTGTGTGTAGACATCCCCAGCGAATCACAAGGACATGTGGCACAGGCTCTCGTGTTGCAGCAATTGCAATCAAAGCAACCGCCATGCCAACGCCAGTCACCTTTTCATCAGCTCCAGGCTTGTGATCTGATTCTTTTCAATATTTCTCTCCAAAGCAGCCTTCTCCTTAGCAAGCAATTACTTGGATTACCAAGGGAGGTCTCTTCTGTTTCCTAGAAAGAACATAGGAAAATATGAGCGGATGAGACCAGAAGCCATACAACAAGGCACCACTGGGAGTTGAACCCAGGATCTCCTGTTTACTAGACAGGTGCTTTAGCCAGCTAAGCCATGGTGCCTTCCTTAATGGCCTGTTTGCAACTGTTCCATTTGATGGTCCAGGACAACACCTGCAAATTCCAAAGTACAGATGTTCCCTATTTCCCTCAAGACTTGCAGACCTTGAGGTGTCTGGCTCTCTATGCACAGAAAGCCACAGCTCAGTTGACAGAGGGCTTCTAACATGTGCTTCTCCCACCAGCCACTGTGATCATATAGTGGTTAGTGATCTGTGTTTCAGTCGCAGCAACCTTGGCTCAGTTCTGAGTCATGGTAACCTTTCCATCAGCTCCAGACTTCTCATTTGCAACTTTCCAAGTGTGGTGGGGCGACTGCCCCACCCAAGCAGGAGAAAGGTTAAGGCAGCCTTGCAGAGGCTGCACAGAACCCAGCCAATCAGGAAAGGGCTTATTGGGAGAGCCAATCAGGAGAAGGCTTGCTGGAGCAGCCTATATATAAAGGGGGACTATGATTGAGTGCCTGGCTGATTACTGCCAGACCGAGGCCCTGATACAAAGGCAGAGAAAGGTACTAGGGCTGTGGGGAAGTGGTCCAGGGAAACGGACAGCAGGGGTTGGAGGTGCCGCACTATGTGACTGCCACACACACCCCCCTTTTGCCTCAGTTGCCACTGACACAGGTGGCTAGACACTGGACTGCACCCGGCCACTGAGACAAGTGTCTGGGTAGAGAACAGCTGCCTCCCCTGGAAGCTAGGGAGAGAATTGAGTGGGGCACAGCCGGAGGGCTGTGTCCATAAGAGGACACTGCAGTCCTGGGAGCGACATGGGTCCTAATTATAGAACAGATGGCAGCCAGATGCCACTAGATGAGGGCACACTGGAGAATGAGAGCTAATTCCCAGGATGGCCAGCAGAAGGTGCCACAGTGGTGAGGCATGCCCCATGGCACCAAGATTTAGCTGCAAGGAAGACTCTCTCTGGCTTGAACAACCCCTTAGAAGGATTGTGCTGACAGGTCTTTTCTTTTTATGAAAAGAGATACAAAAAAGGAGCCAACAGACACACTAGGTTCAGCAAGGAAGAAATGGCAGGCCAAGCCAGGCTCTCCTCATTAGTAGGAAGGATCATCAGCCAGCTGTTCCCAAAGACCACTATCTAGGGGCCTTTTAACAGCCACTGCAGATGTTCACCACAAAAGAGACAAAGAGATGCCAAAATAGAGTTCTCCATTGCCTGCAGACGCCAAGCTTCCGGGAGTTCTGCGCAAAGAGAGGCCTGTGCTGGTGTAAAATGCTTTGGTAGAGACTCTTCTGACACCAGCCATGGTCATACAGTGTTTAGAACTCTGTGTTGTGGCTTCAACATCCACAGATGCAAGTTCAGTTATGGGGACATTTTTCTTGTCTCCACATTTGTCTAGTGCCTCCCTTCAATACTTGTCACCAAAAAGACTGTTTCTTTTGCAAGCAATGTACAGCTAGACAAAGGCAGTCTTCTCCGTTTCCTTAAATGATCACCAAGCTGTGGGGAAAGGAGACACATTCAGCCAGGCATCACTGGGTGCTGGATCCTGAATCTCCTCTTTACTTAGCAGGTGTCTGCTTTCCTTTCACCTCCTCTCCTGGTTCTTGTCATGCAGGCAGATCATGAGACCAGAAGTCTGAAGTGCAGGCAATGTAATGTTTATTGGGTTAGTTTCAAGCAAGCATATCCATAGCTCCACATGCCAGCAGAGTCTGTTTCCCAGTGTTCTGTTCACAGCTCTGACACCGCAGAGCCTTTACCCATGTCCCCGTTCCCCCCTACCTCTTTCTTAGCAGGCGCAAATATACCTGCAGTGCATGCCCCTGGTCCCACCACTTACAATTTATGGTCATGTTCCACTTTGGAGGGTCACGAGTCTGGGGGCTCAGTGTCACCTCTTTTGGGAGAGGTAAGAAGTGAGGTTGTGTACCGGTCAAGGCCAGGCTGTTCTTTGGCTTTTAGTGTGTCTTATGCCTCCCCTATCCCCCCTCCTTGCCCCTCCCAACTGGTTGCTTGACCTTGGCTTGAGAGAGGAGCCAGGCAGCCTTCCAGCGTATGCTCGTATATTACATTCCCACCATACCTAGTAACACTTTAGCTCTATCACTTAACTTTTCCATTATGACAACAAACACATCTGGCTGGGCAGAAGCAACATACAATTTCTTTGTTCTTTTTTCACATATATTAGTATGGCTATCAGAGTAACAGAAATCAAATGCAAAATTCTATCTCCGGGTAACAAACAGGCCTGCATATTAACAGGGCCTTGGCCAGATTAGCCACATTGCCGGTCTCTGGGACTTTTCTTCTAACTGCTCCATTTTTCATCTATGGGTATGTCTACACTTCGAAATTAGGTTTAATTTATAGAAGTCGGTTTTGTAGAAAGCGGTTTTATACAGTTGATTGTGTGTGTCCCCACACAAATGCTCTAAGTGCATGTAATCGGCGGAGTGTGTCCACAGTACTGAGGCAACTGTCAACTTCCGGAGCGTTGCACTGTGGGTGGCTATCCCATAGTTCCCGCAGTCTCCGCCGCCCATTTGAATTCTGGGTAGAAATCCCAGTGCCTGATGGGGCTAAAACATTGTCGCGGGTGGTTCTGGATACATATTGTCAGGCCCCGTTCCCTCCCTCCCTCCCTCCATGAAAGCAAGGGCAGACAATCGTTTTGCTCCTTTTTTCTTGAGTTACCTGTGCAGACGCCATACCGCGGCAAGCATGGAGCCCGCTCAGCTCACCGTCACCGTATGTCTCCTGGGTGCTGGCAGACGTGTCACTGCATTGTTACACAGCAGCAGTTAATTGCCTTTTGGCAGCAGACAGTGCAGTATGACTGGTAGCCGTCATCGACGTAGTCCTGGGTGCTCTTTTAACTGGGCGCCTGGGCAAACATGGGAGTGACTCAGCCAGGTCATTTCCCTTGTTTCGTCTCATGGCGATTGGGTCCTACCGGCAGTGCAGTCTTTTAACCTGCAGCTAGCAGAAGATGATGGCTAGTTGTCATACTGCACCATCTTCTGCCGAGCACCCAGGAGATGACGATGGCTAGCGGTCGTACTGCAGTCTGCTGCCAGCAAGATGTATAAAGATAGATGAAGTGACTCAAAACAAGAAATAGACCAGATTTGTTTTGTATTCATTTTCTCCTCCCTCCCTCCTTCCCTCTGTGAAATCAACAGCCTGCTAAACCCAGTTTTGAGTTCTATCCTTGAGGTTTTGAGTTCTATCCTTGCGGGGGCCATTCAGTTTCTTGCAAAGCCACCCCCTTTGTTGATTTTAATTCCCTATAAGCCAACCCTGTAAGCCATGTCGTCAGTCGCCCCTCCCTCCGTCAGGGCAACGGCAGACAATCGTTCTGCGCCTTTTTTCTGTGCAGACGCCATGCCACAGCAAGCATGGAGCCCGCTCAGATCACTTTGGCAATTAGGAGCACATTAAACACCACGCACATTATCCAGCAGTATATGCAGCACCAGAATCTGGCAAAGCTATACCGGGTGAGTAGGCAACGTCAACGCGGTGACATGAGTGATGAGGACATGGACACAGACTTCTCTCAAAGAACGGGCCCTGGCAGTGTGGGCATCATGGTACTAATGGGGCAGGTTCATGTGGTGGAACGCTGATTCTGGGCTCGGGAAAGAAGCAGAGACTGGTGGGACCGCATAGTGTTGCAGGTCTGGGACGATTCCCAGTGGCTGCGAAACTTTCGCATGCATAAGGGCACTTCATGGAACTTTGTGACTTGCTTTCCCCTGCCCTGAGGTGCAAGAATACTAAGATGAGAGCAGCCCTCACAGTTGAGAAGTGAGTGGCAATAACTCTGTGGAAGCTTGCAACGCCAGACAGCTACCGGTCAGTTGGGAATCAATTTGGAGTGGGCAAATCTACTGTGGGGGCTGCTGTGATGCAAGTAGCCCACACAATCAAAGATCTGCTGATATCAAGGGTAGTGACCCTGGGAAATGTGCAGGTCATAGTGGATGGCTTTGCTGCAATGGGATTCCCTAACTGTGGTGGGGCCATAGACGGAACCCATATCGCTATCTTGGCACCGGAGCACCAAGCCGGCAAGTACATAAACCGCAAGGGGTACTTTTCAATAGTGCGGCAAGCGCTGGTGGATCACAAGGGGCGTTTCACCAACGTCAACGTGGGATAGCTGGGAAAGGTGCATGACGCTCGCATCTTCAGGAACTCTGGTCTGTTTCAACAGCTACCACAAGGGACTTTCTTCCCAGACCAGAAAATAACCATTGGGGATGTTGAAATGCCTATAGTTATCCTTGGGGACCCAGCCTACCCCTTAATGCCATGGCTCATGAAGCCGTACACAGGCAGCCTGGACAGTGGTCAGGAGCTGTTCAACTACAGGCTGAGCAAGTGCAGAATGGTGGTAGAATGTGCATTTGGACGTTTAAAGGCGCGCTGGCGCAGTTTACTGACTCGGTTAGACCTCAGCAAAACCAATATTCCCACTGTTATTACTGCTTGCTGTGTGCTCCACAATATCTGTGAGAGTAAGGGGGAGACGTTTATGGCAGGGTGGAAGGTTGAGGCAAATTGCCTGGCTGCTGGTTACGTACAGCCAGACACCAGGGCAGTTAGAAGAGCACAGGAGGGCACGGTGCGCATCAGAGAAACTTTGAAAACCAGTTTCATGACTGGACAGGCTACGGTGTGAAAGTTCTGTTTGTTTCTCCTTGATGAAACCCCCCGCCCCTTGGTTCACTCTACTTCCCTGTAAGCTAACCATATTCCCCTCCTCCCTTCGATCACCACTTGCAGAGGCAATAAAGTCATTGTTGCTTCACATTCATGCATTCTTTATTCATTCATCACACAAATAGGGGGATAACTACCAAGGTAGCCCAGGAGGGGTGGTGGAGGAGGGAAGGACAAGGCCACACAGCACTTTAAAAGTTTAAAACTTTAAAACTTATTGAATGCCAGCCTTCTGTTGCTTGGACAATCCTCTGTGGTGGAGTGGCCGGGTGGCCGGAGGCCCCCCCACCACTTTCTTGGGCGTCTGGGTGAGGAGGCTATGGAACTTGGGGAGGAGGGCGGTTAGTTACACAGAGGCTGTAGCGGCAGTCTGTGCTCCAGCTGCCTTTCCTGCAGCTCAACCATACGCTGGAGCATATTGGTTTCATCCTCCAGCAGCCTCAGCATTGAATCCTGCCTCCTCTCATCACGCTGCCGCCACCTTTCAGCTTCAGTCCTCTCTTCAACCCACCACTTACTCTCTTCAGCCCCCCACCTCTCCTCCCGGTCATATTGTGCTTTTCTGCATTCTGACATTGTCTGCCTCCACGCATTCGTCTGTGCTCTGTCAGTGTGGGAGGACAGCATGAACTCAGAGAACATTCCATCACAAGTGCGTTTTTTTTCGCCTTCTAATCTTCACTAGCCTCTGCGAAGGAGAAGATCCTGTGATCCTTGAAACACATGCAGCTGGTGGAGAAAAAAAAAGAGACAGTGGTATTTAAAAAGACACATTTTATAGAACAATGGGTACACTCTTTCATGGTAAACCTTGCTGTTAACATTACATACATAGCACATGTGCTTTCATTACAAGGTCACATTTTGCCTCCCCCCACCGCATGCCTAGCCCCTCAATCCCCCCTCCCCCCCATGGCTAACAGTTCAGCAAACATTTCTGTTCAGCCACAGGCAAACAGCCTAGCAGGAATGGGCACCTCTGAATGTCCCCTTAAGAAAAGCACCCTATTTCAACCAGGTGACCATGAATGATATCTTTCTCCTGAGGTTTCAGAGTAACAGCCGTGTTAGTCTGTATTCGCAAAAAGAAAAGGAGTACTTGTGGCACCTTAGAGACTAACCAATTTATTAGAGCATAAGCTTTCGTGAGCTACAGCTCATGAAAGCTTATACTCTAATAAATTGGTTAGTCTCTAAGGTGCCACAAGTACTCCTTTTCTTTCTCCTGAGGATAACACAGAGAGATAAAGAACGGATGTTGTTTGAATGCCAGCAAACGTACACTGCAATACTTTGTTCTACAATGATTCCCAAGTACGTGCTACTGGTCTGGTTGTGGTAAAGCGTCCTACCATGGTGGACAGATTAAGACTGCCCTCCCCAGAAACCTTTTGCAAAGGCTTTGGGAGTACATCCAGGAGAGCTGCATATGCCAGGGCAAATTAATCATTAAACATGCTTGCTTTTAAACCATGTGTAGTATTTTAAAAGGTACACTCACCAGAGGTCCCTTCTCCAGCTGGCGGGTCCGGGAGGCAGCCTTGCGTGGGTTCGGGGCGTACTGGCTCCAGGTCTACGGTGAAGAAACTGGACCTGGCTGTCGGGAAAACTGGTTTCTCCGCTTGCTTGCTGTGAGCTGTCTACAACTTCATCATTATCATCATCATCTTCCTCATCCCCAAAACCTGCTTCCATGTTGCCTCCATCTCCATTGAAGGAGTCAAACAACACGGCTGGGGTAGTGGTGGCTGAACCCCCTAAAATGGCATGCAGCTCATCATAGAAGCTGCATGTTTGGGGCTGTGACCTGGAGCGGCCATTTGCCTCTCTGGTTTTCTGGTAGGCTTGCCTCAGCTCCTTAAGTTTCACATGGCATTGCTTCAGGTCCCTGTTATGGCCTCTGTCCTTCATCCCCTGGTAGATTTTGACAAATGTTTTGGCATTTCGAAAACTGGAACTGAGTTCTGATAGCACGGATTCCTCTCCCCATACAGCGATCAGATCCCGTACCTCCTGTTCGGTCCATGCTGGAGCTCTTTTGCGATTCTGGAACTCCATCATGGTCACCTCTGCTGATGAGCTCTGGCCAGCGTGGCAAGCTGCAGGCGACCATGCAAACAGGAAATTAAATTCAAAAGTTTGCGGGCCTTTTCCTGTCTACCTGGCCAGTGCATCTGAGTTGAGAGTGCTGTCCAGAGCGGTCACAATAGAGCACTCTGGGATAGCTCCCGGAGGCCAATACCGTCTAATTGCATCCACAGTACCCCAAATTCGACCCAGCAAGGCCGATTTAAGCGCTAATCCCCTTGTCGGGGGTGGAGTAAGGAAATAGATTTTAAGAGCCCTTTAAGTAGAAAAAAAGGGCTTCGTCGTGTGGACGGGTGCAGGGTTAAATCGATTTAACGCTGCTAAATTCGACCTCAACCCCTAGTGTAGACCAGGGCTATGACAATTAAAGGGAAAGTGAAAGGAGAGGAACTCTCCATTTCCTGCAAGACTTACAGAGATTGCACTATCAGGGTCTCTGTGTGCAGACACACCCAGCGAATCACAAGGACGTGCAGCACAGGCTTTTGTGTTGCAGCAATTGCAGTCCAAGCAACCGCCTTGCCAATGCCCATCACAGCAGCCTTTTCATCAACTCCAGGCTCCTGGTTTGACTTTTTTCCAATGCTTCTCTGCAAAGAAACCTTTTCCTTAACAATCTATTAATTAGATTACCGATGGAAGTCTCTTGTATTTTCTAGAAAGATATAGGAAAATGTGAGCAGAGGTGGTCACAGAATGATAGACCACAAAAGTCATCTAGTCAAACCTCCTCTTCTCGGTCTGATTTTGTTTAACATCTTCATTAATTACCTGGATGTAGGAATAGAGAGCATACTGATCAAATTTGCAGATGACTTTGCCTACTATTTCTCTGAGCTGGTTGAAATCCAACTATCTGAAAACCAGTGCTCTTGTTTTGCTGTTCTCATGTCCTCCTTTCCACGGGATCTTGAATTCTATCAGATCATGATCACTTCCCTCCCACATTCCCAACCACTTTCACATTCTGAATTCATTTACCCCTGTTGGTCAAAACCAGATCCAAAATGGATAACCCCCTGTTTTTTCCCTCAACTTTGTGAATCAGAAAGTTGTCCTCTACACATGCTAAGAATTTTCAGGACATATTACATTTTGTTGTAATAATCTTCCAACAGATATGTATCCCAGTATATTCCGATATTCTTGTCCCACATACTCATAAAAAATTTGCAGTGTTTCCACACAAACAGTGAATATATGAAAATATCCAAAAATGTTAATTAGAATGCTCTCAGTGTCTACCAGGATAGTATCCCCTGTAATTCAGTATACTTGTGCACGATGTGAGCAGGACATCCAAGGCCTATCACTTCACTTTTTAAGCTCGTCTTTCACTTTGGTGTGCAAATGTTTTCTTCCATGTCTGTATCGACCACCAAAGTTTGTCTTTGTATTATCTGCTTCCATACTTATTCAGAACATTTATTATCTCAGCTGTAATAAGTTCTGATGTTTCTTCTTTAAGTTTGACAAAATATGCAGGTTTAGTTTGCAGACACAAACTACCTTCATAAGCCTTGAAATTGCGATCCAAGAGAGGAAACTATTTCACATATCTGTGATTCAGTGCACCAACAGTGACACATATACAACATTTTCCAGGTTGTCATTACCCATGGAGCAAAAACATTTGCAACTGTTCCTTCACACTTTGTATTTACACATCAGCATGAGCACTAAAGGCACTCACTTTTCATTTCTGCTTTGTAGTCCCTCTGTCTATAGCTTGGTACCAAAAGCTTGATCTGAAGTCTTGATATGAGCGCTCTTCTCATGAGATACTTAGGCTATGTCTACACTGATAAATTACGTCGATTTTTTAGAAATCGATTTTATACAGTCGATTGTGTGTGTCCCCACTTAAGACCATTAAGACCATTAAGTCGGCGGAGTGCATCCACAGTACCGAGGCTAGCATCGACTTCTGGAGCGTTGCACTGTGGGTAGCTATCGCACAGTTCCCGCAGTCTCCGCCACCCATTGGAATTCTGAGTTGAGATCCCAACGCCAGATGGGGCAAAAAACATTGTCACAGGTGGTTCTGGGTACATGTCGTCAGGCCCCCCCCTCCCTCCGTGAAAGCAATGGCCGACAATCGTTTCATGCCTTTTTCCGTGCGGGCGCCATATTGCTGTCAGCATTCTCATCCACCCACCACTTCTGCTGCCACTCTGCTGTCCTGCAGATGCCACACCACGGCAAGCATGGAGCCCACTCACATCTCTGCGGCAGTTATGACCGTTCTAAACACCACACGTATTATCCAGTAGTATATGCAGAACCAGAATCATAGAATATCAGGGTTGGAAGGGACCCCAGAAGGTCATCTAGTCCAACCCCCAACCAGAACCAGAACCTGCAAAAGCAGGCGAGTAGGTGACGGCAGCATAGTGAGGAGAGTGATGAGGACATGGTCACAGATGTCTCTCAAAGTACGGGCTCTGGCATGGTGGTAATGGGGCAGGTTCATGCCATGGAACATTGATTCTGGGACCGGGAAACAAGCACGGACTGGTGGGACTACATAGTGTTGCAGGTCTGGGATGATTCCCAATGGCTGCAAAACTTTTGCATGTGTAAGGGCACTTTCATGGAACTTTGTGACTTGCTTTCCCCTGCCCTGAAGTGCAAGAATACCAAGATGAGAGCAACCCTCACACTTCACAAGCGAGTGGTGATAGCCCTCTGGAAGCTTGCAAAGCCAGACAGCTACTGGTCAGCTGGGAATCAATTTGGAGTGGGCAAATCTACTGTGGGGGCTGCTGTGATCCAAGAATCCAATGCAATCACTGAGCGGCTGCTACCAAGGGTAGTGACTCTGGAAAATGTGCAGGGCATAGTGGATGGCTTTACTACAATGGGATTGTAGAAAATAATCGTTGGGGATGTTGAAATGCCTAATTATCCTTGGGGACCCAGCCTACCCCTTAATGCCATGGCTCATGAAGCCGTACACAGGCAGCCTGGACAGTAGTCAGGAGCTGTTCAACTATAGGCTGAGCAAGTACAGAATGGTGGTAGAATGTGCATTTGGATGTTTAAAAGCACGCTGGAGCAGCTTACTGAGTCGGTTAGACCTCAGCAAAACCAATATTCCCACTGTTATTACTGCTTGCTGTGTGCTCCACAATATCTGTGAGAGTAAGGGGGAGACGTTTATGGTGGGGTGGGAGGTTGAGGCAAATCACCTGGCCACTGATTACATGCAGCTAGACATCAGGGTGGTTAGAAGAGCACAGCAGGGAGTGCTGCGCATCAGAGAAGCTTTGAAAACTAGTTTCATGACTAGCCAGGCTACGGTGTGAAAGTTCTGTTTGTTTCTCCTTGATGAAAACCCACCCCCTTGGTTCACTCTACTTCCCTGTAAGCCAACAGCTGCCCGCTCCTTGGATCACCACTTACAGAGGCAATAAAGTCATTGTTGTTTCAAATTCATGAATTCTTTATTAATTCATCACACAAATGGGGGGATAACTGCCAAGGAAGCCCAGGAGGGGTGGTGGAGGAGGGAAGCACCAGGTGGGGTAGGGGAGGGGGGAAGGACAAGGCCACACTGCACTCTAAAATGTATTGAATGCCAGCTTTCTGTTGCTTGGGCATTCCTCTGGGGTAGAGTGGTTGGCTGCCTGGAGGCCTCCACACTGCATTCTTGGGCATCTGGGTGAGGAGACGATGGAACTTGGGGAGGAGGGCGGTTGGTTACACAGGGCTGCAGCGGCGGTCTGTGCTCCTGTTGCCTTTCCTGCACCTCAACCATATGCTGGAGTATATTAGTTTGATCCTCCAGTAGTCTCAGTATTACATCCTGCCTCCTCTCATCACGCTGACGCCACCTCTCCTCTTGTTCATCCCTCCTGTCCTCATGTTCATTTTGTGCTTTCCTGGACTCTGACATTGTCTCCCTCCATGCATTGTGCTGGGCTCTTTCAGCATGGGAGGGCCTGCATGAGCTCAGAGAGCATTTAATCGCGAGTGCAATTTTTCCAGCTTCTAATCTTTGATAGCCTCTGGGACGGAGATGATATGTGGAGTGATGAAACATTTCATAGAACATCAGGGTTGGAAGGGACCTCAGGAGGGCATCTAGTCTGACCGTTTGCTTGTTTGAAAGTGTGAATTGGGAGTGCTTTGTTCCAGGTGTTCGAAGATTTAACTGGGAATTGGTCCTGCTTCGAGCAGGGGGTTGGACTAGATGACCTTCTGGGGTCCCTTCCAACCCTGATATTCTATGATTCTAGGTGAGTCTTGAGTGTTATAAAAAGCCAGTCAGCTGTGAACCAGCTGAGCGGCAAATAGCAGAGAGGCTAACAGAGGGAGTTTGCCTGGGAATTTGCCTGGGGAGAGCCCACTGAGGCTTACATCTTGCCAGCTTCTCTGAGTAGTTACTACAACTCCTGAGGAAGCTAGTAGAAGAAAGGTAATATGGATGGGGAGCGTTCAGCTGTTGTGACCTGCACTGGATGTGCCATGTTTGTCTTTCTTCCACAGAACAGAAGCGACTTTGTCTGTACAAAGTGCAAGCTGGTCTCCATATTGGAAGAGAGGGTTCAAGGTCTGGAGCAACAGGTATCAACCCTGCGTTGCATAAGAGAAACTGAAGATTTCCTGGACAGACGTCAGGATATGCTTCTATGGACACAACATTCTGAAGATTCAGAGCAGGCTCCACTGCGGGGACAGGAGGACAGTGAAGAAATTTAGCAGCATGTGACCTCCAGAAGAAGAAAGGGGAACGTCCATGTACCAGCAACGCAGATACAGGTAAGTAACCATTTTCATGTTCTCTCCACAGGTACTAATGCAGAGAATGGACTAGATGACCAGTGGAGTTACCAGTGGAGTTCCTCAAGGATCAGTTTTGGGACCAATCTTATTTAATCTTTTTATTACTGACCTGGGCACAAAAAGTGGGAGTGTGCTAATAAAGTTTGCAGATGATACAAAGCTGGGAGGTATTGCTAATTTAGAGAAGGACAGGGATACCCTACAGGAGGATCTGGATGACCTTGTAAACTGGAGTAATAGGAATAGGATGAAATTTAATAGTGAGAAGTGTAAGGTCATGCATTTAGGGATTAATAACAAGAATTTTAGTTATAAGCTAGGGACGCATCAACTAGAAGTAATGGAGGAGGAAAAGGACCTTGGAGTATTGGTTGATCATAGGATGACTATGAGCTGCCAATGTGATATGGCTGTGAAAAAAGCTAATGTCGTCTTGGGATGCATCAGGAGAGGTATTTCCAGTAGGGATAAGGAGGTTTTAGTACCGTTATATAAGGCACTGGTGAGACCTCACCTGGAATACTGTGTGCAGTTCTGGTCTCCCATGTTTAAGAAGGATGAATTCAAACTGGAACAGGTACAGAGAAGGGCTACTAGGATGATCCGAGGAATGGAAAACTTGTCTTATGAAAGGAGACTCAGGGAGCTTGGCTTGTTTAGCCTAACTAAAAGAAGGTTGAGGGGAGATATGATTGCTCTCTATAAATATATCAGAGGGATAAATACCAGAGAGGGAGAGGAATTATTTAAACTCAGTACCAATGTGGACACAAGAACAAATGGATATAAACTGGCCACTAGGAAATTTAGATTAGAAATTAGACGAAGGTTTCTAACCATCAGAGGAGTGAAGTTTTGGAATAGCCTTCCGAGGGAAGTAGTGGGGGCAAAAGATCTATCTTGCTTTAAGATTAAACTCGATAAGTTTATGGAGGAGATGGTATGATTGGATAACATGGTTTTGGTAATTAAATATTCATGGTAAATAGGCCCAATGGCCTGTGATGGGTTTTTAGATGGGGTAAGATCCAAGTTACCCGGGAAAGAATTTTCTGTAGTATCTGGCTGATGAATCTTGCCCATATGCTCAGGGTTTAGCTGATCGCCATATTTGGGGTCGGGAAGGAATTTTCCTCCAGGGCAGATTGGAAGGCCCTGGAGGTTTTTCGCCTTCCTCTGTAGCATGGGGCACGGGTCACTTGCTGGAGGATTCTCTGCTCCTTGAGGTCTTCAAACTACAATTTGAGGACTTCAATAGCACAGATATAGGTGTGAGGTCTTTTTTAGGAGTGGTGGGTGAAATTCTGTGGCCTGCATTGTGCAGGAGGTCAGACTAGATGATCATAATGGTCCCTTCTGACCTAAATATCTATGAATCTATGAATCTATGATACATCCGAGGGAAGGGAACAGAAGGAGACTCCGCCGATTGGAAGGTATGAGATGCACTATCCTAGGGATGGGGGTTCCACGACCACCGCTCCCAAGAGAAGGAGGCGGGTGGTGGTGGTGGTTGGGGACTTTCTCCTCAGGGGGACTGAGTCATCTATCTGCTGCCCTGACCAGGAAAACCGGGACGTCTGCTGCTTGCAAGGAGCTAGGAGTCATGATGTGACGGAGAGACTGCCGAGACTCATCAAGCCCTCGGATCGCTACCCCTTCCTGCTTCTCCACGTGGGCACCAATGATACTGCCAAGAATGACCTTGAGTGGATCACTGCAGACTACATGGCTCTGGGAAGAAGGATAAAGGAGTTTGAGGTGCAAGTGGTGTTCTTGTCCATCTTCCCCGTGGAAGGAAAAGGCCTGGGTAGAGACTGTCGAATTGTGGAAGTCAGCCAATGGCTATGCAGGTGGTGTTGGAGAGAAGGCTTTGGATTCTTTGACCATGGGATGGTGTTCCAAGAAGGAGGAGTGCTAGGCAGAGATGGGCTCCACCTAACGAAGAGTGGGAAGAGCATCTTCGTAAGCAGGCTGGCTAACCTAGTGAGGAGGACTTTAAACTAGGTTCACTGGGGGAAGGAGACCAAAGCCCTGAGGTAACTGGGGAAGTGGGATACCTGGAGGAAGCACAAGCAGGAGCGTGTGAGAGGGGAGGGCTCCTACCTCATACTGAGAAAGAGGAATGATCAGCGAGTTATTTCAAGTGCCTATACACAAATGGAAGAAGCCTGGGAAACAAGCAGGGAGAACTGGAAGTCCTTGCACAGTCAAGGAATTATGATGTGATTGGAATAACAGAGCTTGGTGGGATAACTCACATGACTGGAGTACTGTGATCGATGGATATAAACTGTTCAGGAAGGAGAGGCAGGGCAGAAAAGGTGGGGGAGTTGCACTGTATGTAAGGGAGCAGTATGACTGCTCAGAGCTCCTGTATGAAACTGCAGAAAAACCTGAGAGTCATAGAATCACAGAATCATAGAATATCAGAATTGGAAGGGACCTCTGGAGGTCATCTAGTTCAACCCCCTGCCCAGAGCAGGAGCAATCTCCAACTAAATCATCCCAGCCAGGGCTTTGTCAAGCCTGACCTTAAAAACTTCTAAGGAAGGGGATTCCACCACCTCGCTAGGTAACGCATTCCAGTGTTTCACCACCCTCCTTGTGAAAAAGTTTTTCCTAATATCCAACCTAAATCTCCCCCACTGCAACTTGAGACCATTACTTCTTGTCCTGTCATCTGCTATCACTGAGAATAGTTTAGATCCATCCTCTTTGGATCCACCTTTCAGGTAGTTAAAAGCAGCTATCAAATCCCCCCCTCATTCTTCTCTTCCGTAGATTAAACAATCCCAGTTCCCTCAGCCTCTCCTCATAAGTCATGTGTTCCAGACCCCTAATCATTTTTGTTGCCCTTCGCTGGACTCTCTCCAATTTATCCACATCCTTCTTATAGTGTGGGACCCAAAACTGGACACAGTACTCCAGAGGAGGCCTCACCAATGTCGAATAGAGGGGAACGATCACGTCCCTCGATCTGCTGGCTATGCCCCTACTTATACATCCCAAAATGCCATTGGCCTTCTTGGCAACAAGGGCACACTGTTGACTCATATCCAGCTTCTCATCCACTGTCGCCCCTAGGTCCTTCTCTGCAGAACTGCTGCCGAGCCATTCTGTCCCTAGTCTGTAGCGGTGCATGGGATTCTTCTGTCCTAAGTGCAGGACTCTGCACTTGTCCTTGTTGAACCTCATCAGATTTCTTTTGGCCCAATCCTCTAATTTTTCCAGGTCCCTCTGTATCCTATCCCTACCCTCCAGCGTATCTACCACTCCTCCCAATTTAGCGTCATCCACAAACTTGCTGAGGGTGCAATCCACACCATCCTCCAGATCATTAATGAAGATATTGAACAAAACCGGCCCCGGGACTGACCCTTGGGGCACTCCGCTAGATACTGTCTGCCAACTAGACATGGAGCCATTGATCACTACCCGTTCAGCCTGACAATCTAGTCAACTTTCTTCCCACCTTGTAGTGCATCCATCCAGCCCATACTTCTTTAACTTGCTGACAAGAATACTGTGGGAGACTATGTCAAAAGCTTTGCTAAAGTCAAGATACAATACATCCACTGCTTTCCCTTCATCCACAGAACCAATTATCTCATCATAGAAGGCAATTAGATTAGTCAGGCATGACTTGCCCTTGGTGAATCCATGCTGACTGTTCCTGATCACTTTCCTCTCCTCTAAGTGCTTCAGAATTGATTCCTTGAGGACCTGCTCCATGATTTTTCCGGGGACTGAGGTGAGGCTGACTGGCCTGTAGTTTCCAGGATCCTCCTTCTTCCCTTTTTTAAAGATTGGCACTACATTAGCCTTTTTCCAGTCTTCTGGGACTTCCCCCGAATCGCCATGAGTTTTCAAAGATAATGGCCAATGACTCTGCAATCACATCCACCAATTTCTTTAGCACTCTTGGATGCAACACATCCGGCCCCATGGACTTGTGCACGTCCAGCTTTTCTAAATAGTCCCTAACCACCTCTTTCTTCACAGAGGGCTGGCCACCTCCTCCCCATGCTGGGCTGCCCAGTGCAGTAGTCTGGGAGCTGACCTTGTTCGTGAAGACAGAGGCAAAAAAAGCATTGAGTACATTAGCTTTTTCCACATCCTCTGTCACTAGGTTGCCTCCCTCATTCAGTAAGGGGCCCACACTTTCCTTGGCTTTCTTCTTGTTGCCAACATACCTGAAGAAACCCTTCTTGTTACTCTTAACATCTTTTGCTAGCTGCAACTCCAGGTGTGATTTAGCCTTTCTGATTTCACTCCAACATGCCCAAGCAATATTTTTATACTCATACCTGGTCATTTGTCCAATCTTCCACTTCTTGTAAGCCTCTTTTTTGTGTTTAAGATCAGCAAGGATTTCACTGTTAAGCCAAGCTGGTCGCCTGCCATATTTACTATTCTTTCTACTCATCGGGATGGTTTGTCCCTGTAACCACAATAAGGATTCTTTAAAATACAGCCAGCTCTCCTGCACTCCTTGCCTCCTCATGTTATTCTCCCAGGGGATCCTGCCCATCAGTTCCCGGAGGGAGTCAAAGTCTGCTTTTCTGAAGTCCAGGGTCCGTATTCTGCTGCTTTCCTTTCTTCCTTGTGTCAGGATCCTGAACTCGACCATCTCATGGTCACTGCGTCCCAGGTTCCCATCCACTTTTGCTTTCCCTACTAATTCTTCCCAGTTTGTGAGCAGCAGGTCAAGAAGAGCTCTGCCCCAGTTGGTTCCTCCAGCACTTGCACCAGGAAATTGTCCCCTACATTTTCCAAAAACTTCCTGGATTGTCTGTGCACTGCTGTATTGCTCTCCCAGCAGATATCAGGGTGATTGAAGTCTTCCATGAGAACCAGGGCATGCGATCTAGTAGCTTCTGTGAGTTGCCGGAAGAAAGCTTCGTCCACTTCATCCGCCTGGTCTGGTGCTACTTGTGCTATGCTTCTGCCCCAGACAAGTTGGTGTCAGTTCTGCCTAGGCTGCTTGAGGGCCCATTAAGGACCATCAGCTATACAAGTCACCCATTGAGAGAAGGCAGATTCGCCTTATGACTCAGCAAGGTGTGCAGGGACCTGCCTATGGACAGAACTCTGAGGTTTTTCCAGGCCATGGGATGGACAGATTGTCTTTGGGACAAAGAAAGAAAGACCACATGGCAAGAGAATATAAAAAGCTGCTGAAGCTCCTCCATCTTGTCTTCAATCCTGCTTCATTCCTCTGGAGGGACTTTGCTGCACTGAAGCTTTGAACCAATGACTTAAAAATCCATCCCAGCTGTGGATGTTCTCCAGAGACTTGATGTGAACCTGCAGTTTATTCTATCACAGCTACAAACCTGAACCAAGAACTTTGCCATCACTGTATGTAATTGATTCCATTTAGCCAATTCTAGCTCTCATCTGTGTCTTTTTCCTCTTAGATTTAGATTTTAAAGGATTGGCAACAGCATGATTTGTGGGTAAGATCTGAATTGTATATTGACCTGGGTCTGGGGCTTGGTCCTTTGAGCGAGAGAACCTTTTTTCTTTTACTGGTGTATTGGTTTTCATGACCATTTGTCCCTATAACGAGTGGCACTGGTGGTGATACTGGGAAACTGGAGTGTCTAAGGGAATTGCTTGTGTGACTTGTGGTTAGCCAGTGGGGCAAAACCAAAGTCTTCTCTGTTTGGCTGGTTTGGTTTGCCTTGGTGTGCATAGAAACCCCAGCCATGGGCTGTAACTGCCCTGCTTGAAGCAATTTGTCCTGAATTGGCACTCTCAGTTGCGTCCCACCAGAACCAGGTTCATTACACTACGTGATACTTGATCCCAAGGGGAACCATGTCTTAGAGCTTCCCCATGTTCCGTGGAACTCAGGACAGTGAGAAACTCGTAAGTCATCCATAAGGTGAAAATTTATGTAAAACATGACAACATGTCATCTTTATTTGTGGTAGAAGGAAGCCTCAAAGTTCCTATAAGGCCAAATATTGATATTTCTATGTATGTCTGCTTATACAGGGAAATTGACAGTTAATATTGATATCAGCAATTTCTGAGTATCATTTATATGAAGATGTGCTCTTTAATAGTCTGTCAAATTTATCATATTCAGCAACATAGTATCTGCTCAATTTTATCAATGTGTATGGAGAGTGCATATCAATTACTCTCTGAATTCACATGTGGGCATGGCCCTCCCCTCCTCTTGCCCTGCCCTTGGTTGCTCTGTGGCATTTAAGCATTCCCTTAGAGCTGTCAGCAAGAGCTGCCTCTGCTCTAGGGCCCAGAGGAAGAAAGGTGTGCTGGGCTCCAGTCTGGGACTCTCTCCCTCCTGCCTTTCCCTGGCTAGTAAGCCTGGCCTGGGACTGCTTCCCTTAAGTGCCATGTGGGCAAGGGGAAGCGCGTGGTAGCTGCAGGTACAAGGACCAAACTTGTGGGGATCAGGTGAAGCAGCAAGAAACAACACAAATTCTGGCAGGAATCTCTTGCCAGACTGTTAAATTCTAGGGCCCCAACCTATTGGAGCCAGCCTGTTGAACCAGCCAGACCAAAGCCCTAGCTCCAGTGGGCATCAGGAAGGAAGGAAAAACCTTGCTCTGGTGCACCTAGGAACAGGGAAGTCAAGCACATTGAGCGCCAAGGCTTTACAGCAAACCAACACAGCACCAGGAGGTCCCACTGGCATTTAACTCTGATGACAGGAGTCAGAGTCCAGAGGGCTGATCATTAGACCACAGGACCTGCAGCTACTGTTATTTCAGGACTGCTGGGTGACCCCCAACTGGTTGGTTTGTACTCTGCACTCATTGCTTCCCTCCAGCTGCTTCCTCTCTCGGGACTCTCTCTCCTCATCCATTTCCACTGCTCTCCTCCCCTAGACATTGAACCCAGCCCTCGTTGCTGCTGACACCAACTGGCAGAAGGACCTATAAGTTCCCTGCCTGAGGTGAGGCGAATGCATGTTGTGGGCCATAAGCACCACAGGATTTAACCCTGTCTGCTTCCTTCCACAGGTCTCTTGCTTAAATTATATGGAAGTACACCTATGGCTTGGGATATGAATTTGTGGGCACAGCATTGTACAGTGGGTTTCCAAGACAGCCTGTAATTCAGCAAGGGGTTTTCAGCTGGCCCTTGGCCTGGAGGCAATTTTCTTTCCACACAACAGATGGGGGATGCACTGGGACCAGCTCCTGGCTCTTTTTTGTGAACTGGTTACCTGTGAGGACACACCAGAGATCACTGTAATCTACATAGAGGACAACCACCTGGAAATATTCTCCAGGGCCCAGCTGATTTGGAAAGCTAAACACGATATTGCAGAACATAAAGCTGTGGGGCCAGGTCCCATAGAAAACAAAGGGGAGTAGGGAAAGAGAGAGCACAGAAGAGAAGAGGAGAGATGGAATAGAAAAAAGTCTCTAGAGAGGGAGCAGCTGGAGAGAACCAAGGAGTGCAGTGGACAACGGGGCAGCAGTTTTGTAGAAATTTTGGTGGTGCCCAGAATGCCCAGAGCCTGCCCTATAAACTCCACCCCTCACCTGCCTAAGGCTCTGGGAGGGACTTTGGGTGGTGGGGAGGAAGTCTGGGGTGCAGGCCTTGGGCTGGGGCAGAGGCTGGGGCATATGCACCGACTCCATGCCCTGGTCTACACTAGGAGTTGAGGTCAAATTTAGGAGCATTAAATCGATTTAACCCTGTACCCATCCACATGACCAAGCCCTTTTCTTCAACTTAAAAGGCTCTTAAAATCGATTTCCTTACTCCACCCCCGACAAGGGGATTAGCACTGAAATCGGCCTTGCCGGGTCGAATTTGGGGTACTGTGGACACAATTAGATGGTATTGGCCTTTGGGAGATATCCCAGAGTGCTTCATTGTGACCTCTCTGGACAGCACTCTCAACTCAGATGCACTGGCCAGGTAGACAGGAAAAGGCCTGCAAACTTTTGAATTTCATTTCCTGTTTGGCCAGCATGGCAAGCTGCAGGTGAGTGCAGAGCTCATCAGCAGAGGTGACCATGATGGAGTCCCAGAATCGCAAAAGAGCTCCAGCATGAACTGAACGGGAGGTACGGGATCTGATCGCTATATGGGGAGAGGAATCCGTGCTATCAAAACTCCGTTACAGTTTTTGAAATGCCAAAACATTGGTCAAAATCTACCAGGGGATGAAGGACAGAGGCCATAACAGGGACCCGAAGCAATGCCGCGTGAGACTTAAGGAGCTGAGGCAAGCCTACCAGAAAACCAGAGAGGCAAACAGCTGCTCTGGGTCAGAGCCCAAAACATGCCACTTCTATGATGAGCTGCATGCCATTTTAGGGGGTTCAGCCACCACTATCTCAGCCGTGTTGTTTGACTCCTTTAATGGAAATGGAGGCAACACGGAAGCAGGTTTTGTGGATGAGGAAGATGAGGTTATAGATAGCTCATAGCAAGCAAGCGGAGAAACCAGTTTTCCCGACAGCCAGGAACTGTTTCTCACCCTGGACCTGGAGACAGTACCCCCCGAACCCACCCAAGGCTGCCTCCCAGACCCGCCAGGTGGAGAAGGGACCTCTGGTGAGTGTACCTTTTAAAATACTATACATGGTTTAAAAGCAAGCATGTTTAATGATTAATTTGCCCTGGCATTCACGGTTCTCCTGGATGTACTCCCAAAGCCTTTGCAAAAGGTTTCTGGGGAGGGCAGCCTTATTCCGTCCACCATGGTAGGACACTTTACCACTCCAGGCCAGTAGCACGTACTCGGGAATTATTGTAGAACAAAGCATTGTAGTG
Source organism: Lepidochelys olivacea (assembly GCF_965140295.1). Lineage (NCBI taxonomy): Eukaryota > Metazoa > Chordata > Testudines > Cheloniidae > Lepidochelys > Lepidochelys olivacea. The sequence continues at coordinate 4,438,466 of NC_140438.1, read as the reverse complement.
TATGTTTGCTGGCATTCACACAACATCCGTTCTTTATCTCTCTGTGTTATCCTCAGGAGAGTGATATCATTCATGGTCACCTGGTTGAAATAGGGTGTTTTTCTTAAGGGGACATTCAGAGGTGCCCATTCCTGCTAGGCTGTTTGCCTGTGGCTGAACAGAAATGTTTGCTGAACTGTTAGCCACGGGGGGGAGGGGGGGGTTGAGGGGCTAGGCATGCGGTGGGGGGAGGCAAAATGTGACCTTGTAATGAAAGCACATGTGCTATGTATGTAATGTTAACAGCAAGGTTTACTATGAAAGAATGTACCCATTGTTCTACAAAATGTGTCCTTTTAAATACCACTGTCCCCCTTTTTTTTCCCTCCACCAGCTGCATGTGTTTCAAGGATCACAGGATCTTCTCCTTCCCAGAGGCTAGTGAAGATTAGAAGGTGAAAAAAACGCACTCGTGATGAAATGTTCTCTGAGTTCATGCTGTCCTCCCACACTGACAGAGCACAGACGAATGCGTGGAGGCAGACAATATCAGAGTGCAGGAAACCACAAAACGACCAGGAGGAGAGGTGGCGGGCTGAGGAGAGTAAGTGGTGGGCTGAAGCTGAAAGGTGGTGGCAGCGTGATGAGAGGAGGCAGATTCAATGCTGAGGCTGCTGGAGTATCAAACGAATATACTCCGGCATATGGTTGAGCTGCAGGAAAGGCAGCTGGAGCACAGACTGCCACTACAGCCCCTGTGTAACCAACCGCCCTCCTCCCCAAGTTCCATAGCCTCCACACCCAGACGCCCAAGAACGCAGTGGGGGGCCTGCGGCCAACCAGTCACTCCACCACAGAGGATTGCCCAAGGAACAGAAGGCTGGCATTCAGTAAGTTTTAAAGTTTTAAACTTTTAAAGTGCTGTGTGGCCTTGTCCTTCCTTCCCTCCTCCACCACCCCTCCCGGGCTACCTTGGCAGTTATCCCCCTATTTGTGTGATGAATGAATAAAGAATGCATGAATGTGAAGCAACAATGACTTTATTGCCTGTGCAAGTGGTGATCGAAGGAAGGAGGGGAATATGGTTAGCTTACAGGGAAGTAGAGTGAACCAAGGGGCGGGGGGTTTCAAACAAGGAGAAACAAACAGAACTTCACACCGTAGCCTGTCCAGTCATGAAACTGGTTTTCAAAGCTTCTCTGATGCGCACCGCGCCCTCCTGTGCTCTTCTAACCGCCCCGGTGTCTGTCTGTGCTTAACCAGAGGCCAGGCAATTTGCCTCAACCTCCCACCCCGCCATAAACATCTCCCCCTTACTCTCACAGATATTATGGAGCGCACAGCAAGCAGTAATAACAGTGGGAATATTGGTTTCACTGAAATCTGAGTCCATAAATTGTGCCAGCGTGTTTTTAAACGTCCAAATGCACATTCTTCCACCATTCTGCACTTGCTCAGCCTGCAGTTGAACAGCTTCTGACTACTGTCCAGGCTGCCTGTGTATGGCTTCATGAGCCATGGCATTAAGGGGTAGGCTGGGTCCCCAAGGATAACTATAGGCATTTCAACATCCCCAATGGTTATTTTCTGGTCTGGGAAGAAAGTCCCTTCCTGCAGCTTTTGAAACAGACCAGAGTTCCTGGAGATGCGAGCATCATGTATCTTTCCCGGCCATCCCACGTTGATGTTGGTGAGACATCCCTTGTGATCCACCAGTGCTTGCAGCACTATTGAAAAGTACCCCTTGTGGTTTATGTACTCGCTGGCTTGGTGCTCCGGTGCCAAGATAGCGATATGGGTTCCATCTATGGCCCCACCACAGTTAGGGAATCCCATTGTAGCAAAGCCATCCACTATGACCTGCACAGTTCCCAGGGTCACTACCCTTGATAGCAGCAGATCTTTGATTGCATTGGCTACTTGCATCACAGCAGCCCCCACAGTAGATTTGCCCACTCCAAATTGATTCCTGACTGACCGGTAGCTATCTATCCATCTACTCCATCTATCTTTTACATCTTTGGCTGGCGGCAGCAGACAGTGCAGTAGGACTGCTAGCCATCCTCATCTCCTGGCTGCTCAGGACTGCCTGTAGGGCTAAAGAGAATGACCTGGTTGAGTCACTCCTAATTTATTAGTCCCTGCGCCCATGTCTGCCCAGGCGTTCCTGACCGATGTTACTGAGGCGGCCAGGAGCACCTCAAACATGATGATGATGGTTTTCAGGCCTATTGCACCGTCTGCTGTCACAAGGCAATGGATTGCTGCTGCTGTGTAGCAATGCAGGATCATGTCTGCCAGCACCCAGGAGACATATGGTGACGGTGAGCTGAGCGGGCTCCATGCTTGCCATGGTATGGTGTCTGCACAGGTAACTCAGGAAAAAAGGCGCAAAACGATTGTCTGCCATTGCTTTCACAGAGGGAGGGATGGAGGGAGGGCCTGACAACATGTACCCAGAACCACCCGCGACAATGTTTTTTGCCCCATCAGGTATTGGGATCTCAACCCAGAATTCCAATGGGTGGCGGAGACTGCGGGAACTGTGGGATAGCTACCCACAGTGCAACGCTCCGGAAGTCGACGCTAGCCTCGGTACTGTGGAAGCTCTCCGACGAGTTAATGCACTTAGAGCATTTTGTGTGGGGGGACACACAATCAACTATACAAAAACAATTTCTAAAAAAACAACTTCTATAAATTCGACCTAATTTCGTAGTGTGGACATAGCCCATGGGTGCTCCAGGGCTGGAGCACCCATGGGGAAAAATTGGTGGGTGGTCTACACCCACCAGCAGCTCCTCACCCCACCCCCCACCCCAGCTCACCTCTGCCTCTGCTCTGAGCACTCCCCTGAGTGCGCTGCAGCTCCGCTTCTTTCCCTCGCTCCCAGAGCTTGTGCCGTGAAACAGCTGTTTTACGGCGGCAAGTGCTGGGAGGGAGGAGGAGGAGGGGGAATGCGGTGTGCTCTGGAAAGAGGCGGGGCCTGGGTGGGGATTTGGGGAAGGCTCCAATAGGGGCAGGGAGGGGGCGGAGTTGGGGCAGGGACTTTGGGGAAGTGGTTGGGATAGGGGTGGGGTGGGGGCAGGGCGGGGGTGGATTCAGGGCAGGGCTTGAGGCAAGCACCCACCGGTGCCTGGAAAAGTTGATGCTTATCGATTGGAGTGCAGGAGGGGTGCAGGGTGTAGGCACTGGGAGGGAGCTTGGGTGAAAGGGGGTCTGGGGTGCAGGCTCTGGGATGGAGTTTGAGTGCTGGGTGCAGGCTCTGGGTTGGGGCAGGGGTGCAGGATGGGGTGGGGTTACAGGCTCTGGGAGGGAGTTTGGGGGCTGGAGGGGGTGTGTGGGAAGGGGGAGTGGGAGCAGGCTCTGGGACAGAGTGTGGGTGCTGGGTGCAGGGTGCAGGCTCCGGGCTGGGACAGGGGGTGCAGGAGGGTGTGAGGGGTTTAGGCTTTGGGACTGAGTTTGGGTTCAGGCTCTGGGCTGGGGGTGCAGGCTCTGGGCTGGGGCAAGTGATGGGGTGTAGGAGGGGTGAGGGGTGTAGGGTCTGGGAGGGAATTTGGGTGCAGGCTCTGGGAGGGAATTTGGGTGCTGGGTGCAGGCTCTGGGCTGGGACAGGGGCTGGGGGGGGGGGTCAGGAGGGATAAGGAGCATGCATTCAGTCATTTCATAGGGCAGAATTTTCAGGCTATTAAGATTTGGGGAACGATTCTTCCTAACATCTTCCCTGTGTAGATTTCAGAGGTGTTCACACACTCACCCCCACTGAGCCACACGGTTACACCCCAATTTAATAGAAGGCTGGGAGGTCTCCAAGTTCATAAAAAGAAAGAAAAAAAATAGAAAACGAAACAAAACCTTTCTAAGGTTATAAGGGGTTGGATCTCTGCACCTCTCGGCCTTTGGATTCCCCTGGAGCAGGAACTGTACCTGCAGTTGAGGAACCAGGTGCTGGCGTAGATGGTCCAGCACGTTGGGCTAGCAGGGTTTACAGGTGCAGGAGACGAGTGAAGGCTGCATAGCCTGTCGCCATTGTGCTTCATTCCCCAGAGGGGATCAGTCCTGGGATCCTGGCAGCCTGTCTCTCTGAGGCTATGTCTACACTGGCAGTTACAGCACCAGGAGTTACAGTGCTGCTCAGAGAGCGCTGAAGGGAAACCGCTGTTGTGTGTTCACACTGTCAGCTGCCTGCAGAATAGCGTGTTCACACTTGTGGCACTTGCAGCGGTATTTGGAGCTGTGCACTCAATATCCCACTGAGCATCTCTTCCTCTTACGCCGCTAAGACTTGCGGGAAGGCAGAGAGGCTTGTGGGGCATCCCGGGTCCTGTCCCAATGCCCTGTGATGCCTTGCTTCGCATCCCAGCAATCCCTGTGATTCCGTTCATATTTGGCGCCATCTTTCAATGGTTTGTGTACTGCGCGCTCTGCCTCTTCGGGCTGCAGGAATGGATCCCGCGCTGTTGACCCATATGCTGCTTGCTCTTACTAACACATCACAAGTGGCAGTGGAGTTATTCCTTAAACTACAAAAGCAAGAGGAGTTCAACATTGATCTCACCATACGTACTAGCTATGACATGAGATTGCTTGTGTCATTCATGGAGGTGCTGACCACAGTGGAATGCTGCTTTTGGGCTCGTGAAACAAGCACTGAGTGGAGGGATCACATCGTCATGCACATCTGGGATGACGAGTAGCGGCTGCAGAGCTTTTGGATGAGGAAAGCCACATTTATGGGATTGTGTGATGAGCTCACCACAGCCTTGCAGCACAAGGACAATGAGAATGAGAGCTGCCCTCTCGTTGGAGAAGCGCATGGCAATTGCACTGTGGAAGCTAGCTACTCCAGACTGCTACGAATCAGTCACCAACCAGTTTGGAGTGGGAAAGTTGACAGTTGGACGCATGTTGACAAAAGTGTGCAGGGCATTATTTGCATCCTGCTCCGAAAGACTGTGATTCTGGGCAACGTTGTTGCCATTGTGGATGGCTTTGCACAAATGGGCTTCCCTAACTCTGGAGGGGGATAGATGGCACACATATTCCAAAAAGAAAAGGAGTACTTGTGGCACCTTAGAGACTAACCAATTTATTTGAGCATAAGCTTTCATCAGCTACAGCTCACTTCATCGGATGCATATCGTGGAAACTGCAGCAGACTTTATATACACACAGAGAATATGAAACAATACCTCCTCCCACCCCACTGTCCTGCTGGTAATAGCTTATCTAAAGTGATCATCAAGTTGGGCCATTTCCAGCACAAATCCAGGTTTTCTCACTCTCCACCCCCCCACACACAAATTCACTCTCCTGCTGGTAATAGCCCATCCAAAGTGACAACTCTTTACACAATGTGCATGATAATCAAGTTGGGCCATTTCCTGCACAAATCCAGGTTCTCTCACCCCCTCACCCCCCTCCAAAACACACACACACAAACTCACTCTCCTGCTGGTAATAGCTCATCCTAGTTTGTGTGTGTATGGGGGTGGGGGGGGGGTGAGAAAACCTGAATTTGTGCTGGAAATGGCCCACCTTGACTATCATGCACATTGTAGGGAGAGTGGTCACTTTGGATGAGCTATTACCAGCAGGACAGTGAGTTTGTGTGTGTGTTTTTTGGAGGGGGGTGAGGGGGTGAGAGAACCTGGATTTGTGCAGGAAATGGTCCAACTTGATGATCATGCACATTGTGTAGAGAGTTGACACTTTGGATGGGCTATTACCAGCAGGAGAGTGAATTTGTGTGTGGGGGGATGGAGGGTGAGAAAACCTGGATTTGTGCTGGAAATGGCCCAACTTGATGATCACTTTAGATAAGCTATTACCAGCAGGACAGTGGGGTGGGAGGAGGTATTGTTTCATATTCTCTGTGTATATATAAAGTCTGCTGCAGTTTCCACGATATGCATCCGATGAAGTGAGCTGTAGCTCACGAAAGCTCATGCTCAAATAAATTGGTTAGTCTCTAAGGTGCCACAAGTACTCCTTTTCTTTTTGCGAATACAGACTAACACGGCTGTTACTCTGAAACAACACATATTCCAATTATGGCACCAGACTACCGAGCCACCGAGTACATTAATCGCAAGTGGTATTTTTCTATGATTCTCCAGGCACTTGTGGATCACTGTCATAAATATAAAGGGAAGGGTAAACCCCTTTGAAATCCCTCCTGGCCAGGGGAAAGCTCCTCTCACCTGTAAAGGTTTAAGAAGCTAAAGGTAACCTCGCTGGCACCTGACCAAAATGACCAATGAGGAGACAAGATACTTTCAAAAGCTGGGAGGAGGGAGAGAAACAAAGGGTCTGTGTCTGTCTATATGCTGGTTTCTGCCGGGGATAGACCAGGAATGGAGTCTTAGAACTTTTAGTAAGTAATCTAGCTAGGTATGTGTTAGATTATGATTTCTTTAAATGGCTGAGAAAAGAACTGTGCTGAATAGAATAACTATTTCTGCTTGTGTATCTTTTTTGTAACTTAAGGTTTTGCCTAGAGGGGTTCTCTATGTTTTTTAAATCTAATTACCCTGTAAGATATCTATCATCCTGATTTTACAGGGGGGATTTCTTTATTTCTATTTACTTCTATTTTTATTAAAAGTCTTCTTGTAAGAAAACTGAATGCTTTTTCATTGTTCTCAGATCCAAGGGTTTGGGTCTGTGGTCACCTGTGCAAATTGGTGACGCTTTTTATCCAACATCCCCCAGGAAAGGGGGGGTGCAAGTGTTGGGAGGATTGGTTCTTAAGATCCAAGGGTCTGGGTCTGTAGTCACCTAGGCAAATTGGTGAGGCTTTTTACCAAACCTTGTCCAGGAAGTGGGGTGCAAGGTTTTGGGAAGTATTTTGGGGGGAAAGATGCGTCCAAACAGCTCTTCCCCAGTAACCAGTATTAGTTTGGTGGTGGTAGTGGCCAATCCAAGGACGACGGGTGGAATATTTTGTACCTTGGGGAAGTTTTGACCTAAGCTGGTAAAGATAAGCTTAGGAGGTTTTTCATGCAGGTCCCCACATCTGTACCCTAGAGTTCAGAGTGGAGGAGGAACCTTGACAATCACCGTGAGCATTTCACAGACATTAATGCAGGCTGGCCCAAAAAGGGGCATGATGTATGCACCTTTCAGAACACTGGCCTATTCAGGAAGCTGCAAACAGGGACTTCCTTCCTGACCCAGAAGATCACCATAGGGGAAGTCGAAATGCCCATTGTGATCCTGGGAGATCCTGCTGACCCCTTAATGCTGTGGCTTATGAAGCCATACACAGGGCACCTTGACAGCAGCAAGGAGTGGTTCAACAGGCTGAGCAAGTGAAGAATGACTGTTGAGTGTGCTTTTGGCCCTTTAAAGGCACGCTAGCGCTGCCTATATGGAAGGCTGGACCTGGCCGATGACAATATTTCTATGTTTATAGCCACATGCTGTACACTCCATAATATTTGTGAAGGGAAGGGTGAAAGCTTCACTCAGAGCTGGACCACTGAGGATCAGCGCCTGGAGGCTGAATTTGAACAGCCAGAGACCAGGGCTATTAGACGGGCACAGAGCATGGCCATAAGGATCAGGAATGCCTTGAGGTAGCAATTTGAAGCTGAAAGCCACTAATATTTGTTGCTATGCACGGGAGTGCAGTGCTTTATGGCAAATAGCTGGCACTACTTTGATGGGTCTCCTGCTTTCTCTTCTTGGGGAGGGTTCAGGGCACCATTTCTGGCCCCTGAACTGGGGTATTAACTGCCCCACTAGTGTCCTAGAGGAGGGGAGTGGAGACAGAGGGACCCAGGCCCGCCCTCTACTCCGGGTCCCAGCCTAGGCACCCTATTGGATAGCGGTAAACCACTTGAACTAGTGGTTCCTTCCCCTGGGCTACTTCCCTCTCCTGCCCTTCAGCTTGTGGGGGTTCCTGCCCTCCCCCTGCACAAACTAGGTGTCCCTTTACCTAGGATCTTGGTCTTCTTAGCCCACCACAGCACTTCTCCAATTCTCCTCTGCTTCCCTCCAAACTGCTCTCTGCTCCCACACCAACCCACTCTGTTTTAACTCCTTTCCTTGTCTGATTGAAGCAGGGGGGGTTTATCAGGTGACTGGCTTCAGGTGCTCTAATTGGCTTCAGGTGCTTTAATTAATCTATAGCAAACTTTCTTCCCTCTACAGGGAAGAAAGCTCCCTTCTAGTGCTCTACTGCTGCCCTCTGGCCTGGGCTTTCCTTGCTTTTTGCCCCTGCTTTCAGCTTCCCCACCGACTAGGCCAGACGCTCTCCCCCCTTTCTTTTCCTTTTGTTTTTTTTTTCTCCGCTGTTGCTAGAGTGCTGGCCGGCTGCCGGCCAGCTGTTAACCCCCCCACACCTGCCCTCGGACGCTGCTGCTGCTCCAGCTGATCCCCTCCCCAAGAGAGGGGGGGCCTGCTGGCCCGCTTCCCCAGAGGGGGGGAGTGGAAGGACCCAGCCCCTAGAGCCAGCCGCTTGCTGTTTGTCTGCGGACCTGTCTCTGGTTGAGAGGAATCTTATCACTTGCTCCGGCATTTCTGGAATGCAAAAAAGAAAACCTGGAACAGACAAACAGCTGTCTACCAGAACTTACAAATCGCCGTGGAGGGGGCCCAAGACTGAGTAACTTTCGAACTGTGCTCTCGTGTGGGGGGAGGCCTTGATTGTGTCATGATTGTGTTTGTAGGGACATAGGGGATGTGGCACGCAGCTGCCCCCGATCCATCTGTGTCCTCCCAACCCCCACACTACGATCTTCACAACTGCCTCCTCCACCGTCATTGCTGGCTGTTTAACATCTGCCTCTGGACTTAGCTGCTCGCCCTGATTCCACCATGTGGGCCAGAAGCACCAGCCAACCAAACAGGACTCTCTGGACAAGCGTACGGTGGTTCATGTGCCGCCCCCCCCCACGAACTGCCCATCCCACAGCCTGTCCATTTTTACCTGACCCCAACTCCTGTTAACCACCTGCCACTGCCCCAGCTGGGGCATCGGCAATGGAGGGCACCGGGGTGACCTCCGCCGCTGCCATGCCCCAGACTCTAGGGGAGCCCCCCCAGCCGGCGGGAAAGGCCAGGGAAAGAAGAAGGGGAAGGGCCCCGCTAAAACCACCGGGCCCTCCATGGCAGGGGCCACACCCATTGCTGTGGTCCCGCCACTGACCATGGTGTCCCTCCCCGTTGCCCCCTTCACCAGCTCTGCGAGTGTCCCTCCCTGACCCCCCAGGCCATATGCCCGGGTGGTAGCAGCCCTGCCGCCTCATCATCTCTCCCGCCCACTGCCTCCATCAACAGCAGCCACGGCCCCTTCCCTACCATGACAAGGAAGCACAGTGTCTGATGCCTCCTGGTGCCCGCCTCGCCCCACGTGGAGACCTATGTGCGGGCGTTGGCGAGGGTGGTGGGGCCCTTGGCCATTGTGGCGGCCTCCAAAATGTATAGGAAGGTCATCTTCTTAGCATTGGACGCTGCCGCCCAGGAGGCAGTGGAGAGGGGCCTGGCAGTGGGGCGGGTGTTTGTCCCCCTAGAGCCACTAGAGGATCTGGGCATCTGCCTGGTCCTGACCCTCTGTCCCTCCTTTTCTCCCCAATGCTGCCCTGTTAGCCGCCCTTTCCACCCTTGGGAAACCTGTTTCTGTCATCAGCCCTCTCCTGTGGGGCTGCAAGGACCCCACCCTCTGTCACATCTTTTCCTTCTGCCGGCAAGTGCAGCTTCTCCTGCCGTCAGCGGTGCGTGATGGAGAGGCGCTAGAAGGGTCCTTCCTAGTCCCCCACCAGGGGGCCCGTTACCAGGTGTATTTCTCCATGGGGGAAGCCCGGTGCTACCTCTGCCGGGCGTCAGGGCATGTCTGGAGGGACTGACCCTTAGCTCAGCACAGAGGGACATCTGGGATCCCCGAGACCCGGCAGGACATCGGCCCATCATTGCCAACGCTTCTGGCAGCCCAATACCCGAACACGCTCCCCCTCCTCTTCGGACCACCACTTCTCCCACTCAGGCCCAAGGGGCACCTCCCCTACAACGCCCAGACGAGCGGGAGAGCCCCACCCTCACTGCTGACAATCTGACAGGGCCGATGAAGGAGAGTGTGGCAGAGTTACCACCAAGCATGGGAGAGAGCTTCCCCCAGGGAGCATCCTCCCTCCCTTATGCTGCCCCACCATCCCCCCCCAGTCCCTGAGCCATCGCCTTTACCCCCTGACACGACCCCTGCTAACCAGCCCCCAGATGATGCCATGGAGGGCTGGGCCCTAGTCCAGGGGAAGCGAGGAAAGCGGAAGGCTCGAGCTCCGCTTCATCTACCCGAGGCAGAGGCCCCCCGGAAGACCAGGAAGGGGGAAACCGATGCCGAACCTTCCACTTTGCCCACGAGTGCGTCCCATCCACCGGTGTCAGCCGGGAAAGACGTGGTAGCACCAGAAGGTAGTGTCTCCCCTCCACGGGAGACCCTCCCCTCCGAGACTCTCGAGAAAGCCCCCATGAACCCCGAGGCAACTGTCATGGCGGGTGCAAGCGGGGAGAACCCCAGGGCGACGGAAAGTGTCCTCTCCTCCATGTTCAAGGAGATCGAGGCCCTAGATCCGACCCCGGTCACCCAAGGGGAGGATGACCTTTTGCCAGCAAACCTCGATTTGGGCGACCTCGCTCCACCCCTCTTTTCCCCATGCTCCCTCCCCCTAACTGCTGCTTCTGCTCCCACCTCCGAGGCACCCCTGGACTCCTCCATCAACCCAGCCGCTGATGGCACCCCCCTGAAGACCACCGAGCCTGCTCAGGTGACAGCCGGTGCCACGTGGCCGGGACACGAGTCACCAGGGGCATCCCTCGTTGGTGCGGAGCAAGTGACTTCCTTCCCAGGTGGGGGCCCTGCAGAAGATAATCCACCTCCTGATGCTGTGGCCGCTAAATCCACCATAGAGCCCGTGCCCGGTATCACTGATAGCTCCCTCCCCACCCCCTTAACCCTCGAGCCTGATCGGGAGGCGCCTTCATCCAGCTGCTTGCCTCCCGAAACCCAGAACCTCGTCTCTGCCCCTATCCAGTTTACCTCCTGCAATGTTATTGCCGCCCCCGGGACTGTCTCCTTCCCTTTTCCAACTGATGACCTCCCAGGGAGTGGCCTTTGTGTTCTCCTGCCCCGACTCATTAGGGGCTATTATTTTCCCTCCACCGCCCCCTATCGCCCCAGGGCTTGAGGCGGGCCTAGAAGCTCCAGCCCATCAGGTACCCCGTCGGGGGTCCGCACTCTGCTTGCCCATTTTAGTGGGCCACAGGGCTGCACCAAGGGTGCACCAGGAAACCGTAACCCCACCCTCCCCCATGAGCTGCGAGGAGAGCTGAGGAAGTTTTTAGAGGATGTCTGTGGCTCCCACAACAAGGTACAGCTTGCTCTCCAGCGATGGGGGGACTTTTCTCAAATCCTCCGGGCCACAAGGGCCTCATGGGGGAAGGTAAAGGGACAGGGAAGCGGGATGCTGCGGCCTACTGGCAGGTCCGCGTCTTCCGTGACCAATTACTTATCTACGGGATGGGTCAAAGACTGTTGCGCGGCCCGCTGGTGGATGTGAGCGTCCCTGCCAGTGAGGATCCCCCTGGACCCCCCCCATGAAACCACTTACCATTGCAACATTGAACACCCGGGGTTGTAGGATGGCTCTCCGCAGGTCCCAGGTGCTCTCCTTTCTTCGGGAGAGAGGGTACGCTGTGGTTTTCTTGCAGGAGACCCATACGGATCCGACCGCCGAAGACAATTGGCGGCTGGAGTAGAGGGACAGGGTCTACTTTAGACATTCCACGGTTCGACAGGATGGAGTGGCAACCCTGTTCTCCCCCAACCTACGGCCCGAGGTGCTAGGGGTCGCCGAGGCCGTGCCAGGTCGCCTGCTGCATCTCCGGGTCCGTATGGAGGGGCTCGTGGTTAACCTCATTAACGTCTATGCCCCGATATCGGGCCCGGAGCGGCTGCAATTTTATCAGCGGGCATCTGCCTTCCTCGGCACCTTAGATTCTCATGAGTGCCTGGTCCTGAGAGGGGATTTTAATACAACCCCCGAGGAGCGGAATCGCTCGGGGACCGAGCGGAATCGCTCGGGGACCGAGCAGAGCCCAGCCACCGCGGACACCCTCTGGGAGATAGTCAGACATCACTCCCTAGTGGACATCTGGTGTGACCACCACCTGGATAACATTTCCACATTCACCTTTGTCTCGGTGGAAGCCCATCGGTCGAGCCAATCCCGGTTGGACCGCATTTATTTATCACGCTTCCATCTCTCACGAGGCAACTCCTCCAGCATTCGGCTGGCCCCATTTTCTGACCATCACCTAGCCACCGTGACAGCCTCCCTCTGTGCGGAGAGGCCGGGGCTGGCCAATTGGTATTTTAACAACAGCCTGTTGGAGGATGAGGGCTTTGTGATGTCCTTCCGGGAATTCTGGCTGGCCTGGCGAGGGCAGCGGCATGGCTTTCCCTCGTCGCGGCGATGGTGGGACCTGGGGAAGGTGCGCGCCTGGCTTTTCTGCCGCGACTACACCCGGGGCACCAGCTGACGGAGAAATGCGGTGATGGAGCAGTTGGAACAGGAGGTCTTAGAGCTGGAGAGATGTTTGGCCGCCAGCCCCGAGGACCCGCTCCTCTACGGAGCATGCCGGGAGAAGCGGGAGGAGCTCCGGGCCCTCAAGGACCAGCGGGGCCGGGGCGCCTTTGTTCGATCCCGCATCCGCCTCCTTCGGGAGATGGATCGCGGCTCCCGCTACTTCTATGACCTGGAGAAAATGAGGTGGGCTAAGAAACACATCACCTGCCTCCTGGCAGAGGATGGCCCCCCCTTTACGGAACTGGTGGAGATGTACGGGAGGGCCCGAGCCTTCTATGCAAGTCTTTTCTCCCTGGATCCGACCGACCCTAGTGCTTGCAGAGTGCTCTGGGAGGAGCTCCCTACGGTCAGCATGAGCGACCGAGACCGGCTAGAGTTGCCTCTCACTCTGGCTGAGTTCTCGGAAGCCCTCCGTTGTATGCTCACTAATAAGTCTCCTGGTATGGACGGGCTGATTGTGGAGTTCTACTGCGTGTTTTGGGATGTCCTCGGCCCAGACCTAGTCACCATCTGGGCTGAGTCTCTGCAGAGCAGGGTCCTCCCTCTTTCGTGCAGGTGAGCTGTGCTTGCCTTATTGCCGAAGAAGGGGGACCTCCGCAATTTACGAAATTGGAGCCTCGTCTCGCTCCTCAGCACGGACTACAAAATTGTAGCGAAAGCAATCTTGCTGTAGCTAGAGTCTGTGCTGGCGGACGTGATCCACCCAGACCAGACCTACAGCGTCCTGGACCGCAGTATCTTTGATAACCTATTTATGGTTCGGGACCTTTTGGAACTCGGAAGTGGAGACGGTCTGTCGTTCGCCCTCCTGTGCCTAGATCAAGAGAAGGCTTTCAATAGTGTGGACCACGGGTACCTCCTGAGCACTCTGCAGGCGTTTGGCTTCGGACCCCAGTTTGTGGGTTTTCTCCGGGTGCTGTATGCTTCCACAGAGAGTCTGTTTAAGCTCAACTGGACCCTGACTGAACCGGTCAGCTTCAGGCGAGGAGTACGGCAGAGGTGCCCCCTCTCGGGCTAGCTGTACGCTTTGGTGTTTGAGCCCTTCCTCTGTCTCCTCCGCAGGAGGTTGACAGGGTTGGTGCTGCAGGAGCCGGAGCTGCGGCTGGTCCTGTCAGCGTATGCTGATGACATGATCCTCGTGATCCAGGACCCGGGTGACTTGGCGTGGGTGGAGGCTTGCCAGGCCATCGATTCGGCAGCCTCCTCCGCCTGGGTCAACTGGGTCAAGAGCTCTGGCTTGGCGATAGGAGACTGGCGGCAGGCGAGCTCCCTCCCACCCGCGCTTCAGACTATCCGGTGGAGCGCGGGTCTGCTACTCTACCTCAGCGTTTACCTTTCTGCCACACATCCCTCTCCGCCGGAGAACTGGGAAAATTTAGAGGGCGGGGTGATAGAGCGGCTCCGGAAATGGACTGGACTACTCCAATGTCTCTCCCTCCGAGGGAGAGCACTGGTGCTTAATCAACTAGTCCTGTCCATGCTCTGGTACCGGCTCAACACCCTGATCCCAGCCCCAGGTTTCCTGACCAACCTCCGGACATCAATTCTAGGGTTCTTTTGGTCAGGAATGCACTGGGCCCCTGTAGGGGTTCTTCATCTACCCCTGAAGGAAGGAGCACAGGGCTTGAAGTGTCTGCACACTCAGGTCCGCGTCTTCCGCCTCCAGGCCCTACAGAAGCTCCTCTATGGTGCAGGCAGTTCGGCGTGGAGCATACTGGCGGACGCCATCCTATGCCACATCCGAGGGCTCCCATATGATCGTCAGCTCTTTTATCTCCGTCCGGGAGGTCTTCCGCAAGACCTCTCTGGGCTGCCGGTCTTCTACCAGGACCTCCTCTGGACTTGGAAACTGTTTTTAATGACCAGATCCATGGCGGCCACCAAGGGGGCAGATCTCCTCGCAGAACCCCTGCTACACAACCCCCAGCTCCGTGTGCAGGTGGCGGCGTCCCGCTCGGTGCTCCAGAGCTTGATCCTGTCAGAAGTCACGAGAGTTGGAGACCTCCTGGACTACGACCGGGGAGACTGGCTGGATCCCCTGATGCTTGCTCGGCCCATGGGGCTCCCCAGACCTCGTTCCTCGCATGACCTACAGCCGGTATGCTTCCAAACTGCGCTAAGGAAACATCTACACATGCTCGTGCGCCACTCCCTTCACGCCCTCACCCTAGTGTCCCGCCCCGACACAAAGTGGCAAGACCTTCTGCCACCTTTGGAGGGTGAGCATCCTTAGTGGGCCAGCCTATATTCCACCTTGGTTCCGAGGCCCATCGGGGACATCAGCTGGCGGCTCCTTCACGGAGCTGTAGGCACGGGCACGTACTTGGGGCGGTTCACCCCCATCCCAGATACTTGTCCCTTTTGCAGTGTGAGGGAAACCCTGGCGCACATATATTTGGAGTGCGCCAGGCTTCAGCCCCTGTTCCGGCTCCTCACAAATCTTCTATTATGTTTTTGGTTGCATTTTTCCCCTCAGCTTTTTATTTATGCACTCCCCATCTGTGGCCTCACAAAGTCGCAGGATCTCCTAGTTAACCTCCTCCTGGCCCTCGCTAAAACAGCCATCTATAAAACCAGAGAGAGGAGGCTGGCCGATGGAGTTTCCTGTGACTGTGGGGCTGTTTTCCGATCCTCGGTCCATTCACGTATCCAGGCGGAGTTCCTCTGGGCAGCGTCCAACTCCCTTGATGCTTTTGAGGAGTGGTGCGTGCTGTCCGAGGTTCTCTGCTCGGTGTCCCCATCTGGTTCCCTTTGTTTGACCCTTTGATTGGGGGAGAGAGTAAGGGACCCCAGCCCCAGCCATTGCTGCTGTGGACACCACTACTTTAGAGGGGTCCTTTCACACGTGGGTGCATGTGCTCGCCCCTCGGATTGTCCACCCCACAGCCTGCCCCTCTTGTTGGGTGCTTTCAAAGGAGGCAATTGTTGGTGACACTGGGTGTGGCGCCAGTAACTCGACGGGGTGGCAGACCTTGAGAGTCGATGAAGCCCCCTCGCTCTGGGCCACCAGGTAACTCGGAAGGGTGGAAGACGAGAGTCAAGGAAGCCCCCCACTCTGGGCCCAGGCAAGCTTGAACACTTCCCTCCCCTGAAGCTAATGAGAAAACAATTGTGTTTGGCTGCTGTGTTACACATTGCATATGCTGTTGGTTTAGTTTTTTAAGTGTGTTATGCAAATAAAAACACCTTTTTTTGGCTACAAAAAAAAAAACACTCTCCTGCTTGCTGCCCTCTGGCCATGTTGTATCACAGCTTGTGATGTTAGGAGGTGATTGGTGCAGATGATGCACTATGAAGACTTAAGAAAACTGCTTGTTGCTTTGCAGGGCTCTGTTTGCTTTCAATTAATGGAATATAGATTGCTTTCAAACCAAAACTATTCTTTTATTAAAAAGCAACCACCAGAGGAGAGAGACAAACAAACAAAAAAGAAAAATGAATCAGCACTGTGGGGGATGGGGGAAGGGACGGTCCCATAAGGAGGTGAGGTCCCGGGATGGTTAAAGATTTGTGTATGTCCAGGTATTATATGCAACGTTATCCTTTGGAGTACAGTGCAGCGGGTACTGTACTTCAGCACGAATAAACTGCAGAGGGACAGGTGTGGAGTGCAGTGGGTAATGGGAGTCCACAGGGCTGGACTGTGATGGGGCAGGGGTGGAATGCAGCAGGTACAGACTGGAGGCAGGAGGTTGAGAAGAGTGTGTTGACGGTGTCAGGGAGGCGCAAGGGAAAGAGTTTTGCGATAGTGTCTGCAAGGGAGGGTGGGCATGGACCTGCTTGGTTGGCAGTGCGAGTAGCGCCTGGACTGTGTCCGCTTGGCACTCCATAACGTTTAAGAGCCCATACGTGGCTTTGTTCTGGCGCACCTCATTCTCCTTTCAGTCCCTCTTCTCGCTGTCCCGACACTCCTTCAATTCTTGTCTTTTGGCCATGGAGTGCATCATGATATCATGCAGAAAATTCTCTTTAGTTCTTCATGGCCACTTTCTAATTCTGAACAGCCGTCAATAACAAAGAGGGAGACTGGGCTCTCAAGGTCATATCTGAAAGTAAAAATGCAACATTTTACACAAGCAGTATTGTTTGCAACACACAGACCACTGATGCAGTGATTTAAAATACAACCACTATTCACATACCTATCACTAACTGGCTGTCCCCAGCCAAGCACACATGAGCCCCATGACCGCCAAAATGGTAACAGCGGGGGTAGGGGAAATCACTGTCCAGGACGGTACTATACAGCGGACACGTGGCTCTTGGGGAGAGACAGCACTGTAGGCAGGGGGCCTTATAATCATTTGTGTGCCCACATTTTCCCACAGGCTGTTTCCATTACGGAAGATATCTTGCTCCTGAGGGTGAGCAGGGAATCAAAGGATGGTCTTCTCCAAGACTGTGGTGTCCGCCCTGGCCCTTACGTGGCTCACCTGTGTGCAGCAATGGTCTCTGCCCCTCCTCCCCCCGGTGACTCCAGAGTGGCACAGGAAAATTACCCTTAATGGGGCAAGAAACAAAGCAACTCTGCCAAAGATCCTGCAGCAGCGGATTGCCCAGTATCATGAGAGTTTCATGGAGATCTCTGAGGCAGATTCCCATGAAGTGAGGGAGTCAATCATCACCCTGTTCCGCCACTCAGACTAGGCACGTGGTGGTATGCACATCATACAGACACAAGCCTGCTTTCTGCAACCCTCCTATCCCCAACAACTCGCTTCAGTGATTACCCAGATCAAAGCCACTTACCAAAGGCCTCCTCTCCTGTTTGTGCTTCACCAACTCTGACTGCTGTGACTGGCTAGCCTCCTCCGGGGTAGAGAAGAACTCCGGGCTCCATGCATCTTTGACCTCCGAGTTGTCCTCTGCCTCTGGGTCCTCCTCCACATCCTCGTCCAAGATTTCCTCCTCCTGGCTCAGTCCACTCTCGACTGGCATATGAGCCACTGAAGTATCCACAGCAGCCTTCACAGTGGAGGTGGGATCACCAGTGAGTATCGCTCCCAGCTCTTTGTAGAAGTGAGAGCTTGTGGGTGCAGCACTGGAGTGGCAGTTTGCTTCCTCTGCCTTGTGGTGGGTGTTCCGCAGCTCCTTCACTTTGACCCCGCACTGCAGTGTGTCCTGGTCATGGCCCTTTTCTCTCATACATCGTGAAATCTGTCTGTAGGTATCATAATTTCCACATCTGGAGCACAGCTGGGAGTGGAAAACCTCCTCTCCCCAAATGCTATGAGGTTCAGCAGGTTGGCATTGCTCCAAGGGGAGGGATCACCTGGTGCGTGGAGCAGGCATGGTCACCTGGAAAGATGCGCTGAGACCACTGCATGCATCACCGAGCGAACAGGAAGGGGACTTTCAAAATTCCCAAGGAATTTAAGGGTGGGGTTCGTGGTCGGTCACCTGAGGGCAGTGCAGTAGAGTTCAAACTGATGACCAGAGAGACGAGAACAGGGATTGTGGGGCACCTCCCGGAGGCCAATCACAAGCCCTGTAATCCACCAGAGTGTCTACACCGGCCCCGCGGTGCTGTACCCCCGGTGCAGAGAGCTGTACAACACTTGTTGAGGTGGGTTTTTTACAGTGCTATAGCTGCGCAGTTTCTGCGCACTAAGTGGCTTGGCCGTGCGTACACCTCAGACGTTACACCACAGAAAGCTGCTTTCCTGTGCAGAAGCTTGCCAGTGTAGACAAGGCTGTAGATGGTTTACATAAAAATGAAAGACTGGTAATACAGGGTCAGACCAATGGTCCATCTCGCCCAGCGTGCTGCCTGAGAATGACCAGTGACAGATGTGTCAGAGGGAATGAAAATAACAGGTTTGTTGACCTGCTCACCCTTACCTTTAACTTCATTGTTGTCAATTCCTACTTATCCTATCTTACCACACCTCCCCCGAGGTCTCTGGGAAAATCAGGAGTGAACCACTCCTTTGATACAGACATGTTCCAATCCAGCTGAATTGAGGCAGACTTTGGGCTAATGTCAGTTTGGAAAAGGCCCACTTAACCCAGCAGGCTTCTCATAGTATCTGTTGCTGTGAACTCCATGTCGTGTGGGTGTGTGAACCCCAAAGACATCAAACATGAAGAAACACAAGGCCAGTTCTGAGGAGGTTTTCAGAGCCAGGCCTGGGGGTTAAATAGGTGTGATCAAAAGGAAAAGGGGCCTCAGCACGTATAAAAATGACTGATTGCAAAAACAAAACAAAAAGTAAATTAAAAAACCAAACCAAACCAAAAAAACAACCCAGAAAAGCTACCATCACACATTCATCACCGTGTTAGATTTTGATATCTCCTGCCTGATGTGACACCTTTAATTTGCGAGAAGGGACCTGGGGAACTCTCTGGCTGTTCTCCTCTCACTGAATAAAAGGTTCACATCTTGTCTCAAATAATTTTCCTCTTAACAGAAGATTTTAAAATTTATCAAAATAAATTCCATTTGAAATACAAATAATTACAGCTATACTGGGTCTCTATTCTCGTACATGCTATTTCTCTCACATATTCCCCCACTCTAATTCCTTTAGAGTGAGGTTTTAATTTCAGGATTAGCCACCATTTCCTATATAGTAGGAGGGGGCAGGGAGAGAACTAGAAGAAAAGCTGAATTATATTGTAACACTGAAAGTTATCACAGAATCAGCCTCTTTCATTACATTAATTAACTTCATGTTTAATTTCATTGTTGCTGGTAACAACTTACTCAAAGATTACAAAATATAAACCTATAGGGCAGTTTTCTCTCGATTCCCATTTCCACCCAGTGAGCTTTGTGTGAAGTCACATTCTATAATAACCTAGGAGCCTTCCATTTCTGTGAGTTCATTTCTCCCTGGGTCTTCTCCCGTAAGTGTGGGTGGAAAGGGGTCTCACACTATGTGGGAAAGTTGCATGATGAGAAAAACCACCTGTGCTCTATTTTCACACTTTCTAATCTTTCAAAGTAGCAGGAGGTGGAGAAATGATACAAATGCATAAGACTCAAGACCAAAACTAAGAGACAAAACCACAGAGTCAGGACTCAGCATCCAAGTATCCTGTGAACTTGGAATCTGATACATTCCCTCATTGGCTACCATCATTTGTCCAGCATGGAAGTGCTTCTTGTCCAACAAGGCAGCCAGATTGGGACCCATAGGCATGGAATGGCTCTGAAGGAATCGGCTGTTTCTCTCTGTGCTTCATCTAACTTTGGATCCAAATGGTAAAAGACAGTTGTTCCCAATTTAATCATGGCATTCTTTAGGAGTGTGATCAATGCCACTTAACTAGGGAGCAGCGTTCTAAAAACAGTTTACCTGGGCCACAGGTCACCACAGCGTCCATCTCTTTGGGTGAAAATCAACCACTTGTACCTGCAATTTCTACCTGAGTTCTTGTCAAATCATTGACCTTACTTGGAGTAATTTTACACTTCTCGGGGGTAGAATTCTTCACCAACCACACAACATATCAGTCGCGATAATGAGGTATAAATCCCCCAAATATGCCCTTTTATTTCTTTCATCTGGTGGCACAGATTTAAAATTAGGGACTAAATTCAGGTGCATTTTAGAATCCCTGTAAGACACTAAACGTCAGGTAGCTATTAAAAATAGGTATCTTTCTGCAGCTCTATCACATTCAACACAGATTCTATTTTCTACACATTTGCAGCATCTCCCAGGGGTGAGCTGAACAGAAACGTCACTTCCATTTTTCCCATCTCTACCTAAAAAGGGATTGTATTTCCCAAATAATAGGCAACATGCACCTGATTAGGAAGGAGATATCTTCAAGAGCCATCTCCTGCAGGGCCTGGGCCAGAACTGCAGTGGGAGCCAAATGTATGAGTATTTTGCCTATTTACATGTCATTTACTAAGGAATCCTCTTTCCAGCCCTTTAGAAAAAATATTGACCTAAGCAATTGAACAATAGAGGATTGGGATGGTGATGGGGAATCCTTCTGACTTACCCTATCTTCTTCTGTTGTTACAGAGGGTGAAATGACATTTTTCCCTATCCCTGCCCTGTTCCTGCTCTTTGTTATAGTTCAATATATTTTAAGTGAGGAAAATGGTAGCAAAAATATCTGCTCTCCAGCACAACCTGAAGTAACATCAGAGCAATTGGGAAAGAAACAATTTGTTCCCAAAGGGGAAACTTGATGACTAACAATTGCTTTGAAATGGGGGAACAGTATAACCGGGATGCTCAGAGTTTGTTTAGACTAGGAAAAGTGATGGAGTTTAGGTAAGGCCAAGGGGAAAGCTAATGTCAACCACTGCACCTGGGCTGTATCTGCTCTACAACTATAACTGTCTTTTTACACCAAGATCACTAACTTGAGCAGCCAATGCCATGTACAGTCCTAGTGGATGTAAGGCACAGGTAGTTTTTTCCTCAGTGTAGCTTGTTGGGATCAAACCATCTCTCTGGAGCTGATGAACATTCCTGGCTGGAGGGGGACACACTCTTATGACTAAAAAAGAAAGGAGTTGATAGAAAAGATCACAGGACTGACCCCAAAGAAGGGTGAGCTGCAAAAGGCAGAAGCAGGCAACTCATCTAGGGGAGCTGAGAGACCATGGTGAAGATGGTGCAAAGATCACTATACATTAGTAAATGTAATACTTTTAAAAACAAATCTTTGGCCAGCCCTAGTCCAGGCATTTCTTACAGTTCTCTCCCATGTGGATTTCCTGATGTCTAATAGGGAATGACCGCTGATTGAAGCTTTTCCCACACGCAGAGCATGTGTAGGGTCTCTCTCCACTGTGGATTCTACGATGTCTGACAAGGTCTGAGCGCTCAATGAAGCTTTTCCCGCACTCAGAGCATGTGTAGGGTCTCTCTCCTGTGTGGATTCTCTGATGTCTGCTCAGGGTAGAGCTCTGTTTGAAGCTTTTCCCGCACTCAGAGCACGTGAAAGGCATCTCTCCTGTGTGGATTCTACGATGTGTGATAAGGTTTGAGCTCTGATTGAAGCTTTTCCCACATTCAGAGCATGTGTAGGGCATCTCTCCTGTGTGGATTCTCCGATGTGTGATAAGGGCAGACCTCCGACTGAAGCATTTCCCACATTCAGAGCACGTGTAGGGTTTCTCTCCTGTGTGGATTCTATGATGTGTAATAAGCTGTGAGTGCCGATTAAAGCTTTTCCCACACTCAGAGCATGTGTAGGGCGTCTCTCCTGTGTGGATTCTCCGATGTGCGATAAGGGCATAGCTCCAACTGAAGCGTTTTCCACACTCACAGCATCCATAAGGTTTCTCACCCGTATGGATTCTCCGATGTATGATAAGGTATGAGCTCCGATTGAAGCGTTTCCCACAATCAGAGCATCCATAAGGTTTCTCACCCGTGTGGATTGTCTGATGTGTGATAAGGTGTGAGCTCCGATTGAAGCGTTTCCCACACTCAGAGCACATGTAGCGTCTCTCTCCTCTGTGGATTCCCTGATGTGTGAAAAAGTCTGAGCTTCCATTGAAGGTTTTCCCACATTCATGACATATGTAGCATGCCTCTTCCAAATTGATTCTCCCGTGTGTAATAAGGTCTGAGTGGCTACTGAAGTTTTCCTCTGGCATCTGCTGAGTCTCACAGGCTTTTGCTGGGAGTGCACAACTCCCGGAATCATTCCCTTTGGATCTTCCTGATAACGTCCCATATGGTTCTACTTGCTCAGCATCTTCCTTCTGGGGATTCTCCTTATTCTCACTCACCATTCCAACAGCTGATGGGAGACAGAGAGAATCCAGACATAGGTCACTCCCTGTGCCTGAGAGAAAGGAAATCTCAGAGACAGGAATGGAAAAAGGGATGAACAAACCAAAATATGTGCGGGAGAGAACAAACCTATCAGGAGCTGATTTTCCCCAAACCCTTCCCCAGAGGAGAGAGGAAGGGATCAGTTTTGGTCTGCATCTCACCAGAACACTCAGGGGAAAGCGAGATCAGGGAGGGACCTGCTGCCAGTTGTCAGTCAGGATAGGTGTGAGGCCATGAGTGACATCTGCCTAATGATTCCACATCTGCAGGGAACAATCCTGAACTTGGAGAGCTCACAAGGTCTTTGTAGGGCATCCCAAATGTTTCCTGTATTCATGGACAGTTTTTGAGTTGCTTTAACCAATTCCTCACCTGTGCAGGCAGCTCTCGGGAGCACTTTTTTCTCAGAGCCGTGGAAGTCTGGGACCCACGGCTCTTCCCCTCGTTCCAGCTGCGAGATCACATCAGGCTTGGAAACTGGAAACCCTGCTCAAGGCAAAGAAAACAAGGAAGATCAGTAGAATTTGTGGGATACTTGTCACAAAGAATATTCCATGATTTTAAGCCCAGCTCATTTTTATGCAGTAACATCTCAAGGCCAACTTCCTTTGCTCAACCTAGGAGAGTTGTTATTATTCTAAATCATATTCATTACCTTAGTGCCTAAGGACCAACTAACACTGGGTCCCCATTGTGCTAGGACAAGTACAAACACAAAACAGTGGATGGCCCATGCCCTGAACAATTTACAATCTAAATAGACAAGACCGACACAAAATGGGGGAAGGGGTACAACCCACTGTGAGAATATAGATATTCTGGGCCTGCCTGTAAAGCGTATACTTTAAGAACTTAGGTGTATTTTTATCACTTAGCTAGTTACAGGGGTATAAAAACAGAGAATCAAAATCTCAGTCTGCCTGTGTATGGACCTTCTCTCACTAGGATAGTCTGAGGCCATGTTCTTAGGCTAAGGAAGTGGTCCCCAACCTTTCTTGTGGGAATACCATATTGCTATTCCCAGAAGACTGTGGCGGGAGCCGGACACCCCGCCGCCGAAATGCCAAGTAGAAGAACCAGACACCAAAATGCCGCCGAGAAGCGGTGGTGGCAGCAAGAAGAACCACCGCCGAAATACCACCGAGAACCAGTGGGGTGTCCTGGGGATGCACAAAAATGCCCCGGCAGGTGCCATGGCGCCCATGGGCACCATGTTGGGGACCACTGGGCTAAGGCCTTTGGCTAAGCAGCAGGGGCAGCCATAAGCCGGGAAGCGAACGATCACATTGTCATATCCCAAACCAGTCACATAAGGTGCTATTGGGTTGTTTGGAAGACAATCCTGTCCAGATAGTGCCCATCACCACCAGACAAAGAAACAGATCTTAAGATGCTTAAAGAAAATTTAGTTTGATATCATCCTGTCTGGCAAGAAAACACTTATCAATGGTCGTCGTACCCTCATTTCTGTATTGTTTTATCTTTATGGCCACCACAATTGTTAATCTGTCTGGTTCTCTAATTGTTTCTGTCTGCTGTATAATTAATTTTGTTAGGTGTAAGTTAATTAGGGTAGTAGGATATAATTGGTTAGAGAATTATGTTACAATATGTGAGGATTGGTTAGTTAAATTTCAGTAAAATGATTGGTTAAGGTATAGCTGAGAATATAACTATATAAACTGGGGTTAAACAGGGTGGAAGGAAAATTGGAATCAGATTTATTAAGGGGGAGAATGGGAACAGGGACACAGGCAAGGCAAGGGAAGGGGGACGTGGGGGAAACACTCTGCGGCATCAGATCTGGGAACGGAACATTGGGGAACAGACTCTATGGGTGTATAGTGATAAGCCCGATTGGTGTGAATGGTTTTGGAATATGCTTAGGTTAGGGACCCCCCACAGCTCTAGATCCCCAAACCTCTCCTCCCTCCCACGCACCCACCCAGCCCACTTCCTGTGTGCCCTTCCTCCCTTTCTTCCCATTACTTTCAGCCGGCACCACCTCCCGGCACCTTGGGAGCTTCTGGTGTTCCCTCCTCGTCTCTCACTACCTCATCCCTCCCTGCTGCTTCTTAGCTCTAACCCTGCACACCCCCTCGCTATTTCCTGGCATCTCAGAATTATCTACTCCCCCTTCTCCTCCCGTCCCACGGCTCTGTTATCCCTTCACCTGTGGGGTCCTGAATGGCAACATTATGAACTCTCCTATCAAAAGAGGAGCTCATCTGATGGTCACACAAGCCATGCATCAGTCATCGACCTATTTACTCAATTTAGAATTCTACAGATGGCATATTTTCTTCTTAAAATGAGGAAAAGGCATGAAAGCTGTAGTTATGAATGTATCCAATAAGGATACATTAAATGCAATTTTTAAATGACTGACGGCACCAAAAAGGCACATGTCCAAAAATTATTCTAGTGGGTGGGAGATAAGGAAAAAAAAGGAGGGCAAGGAAACTTGTCAAAACTTGTATGACGAATAAAGATATAAAGTTATTACTACTCAAGTTCTTTAGAGACCCCACAGCTTCTAATAACCCAGGGGACAGGACTCCTTACCCAGCAATAACACCGTTTCATAGTTCTCCTGCATGACATCCCTGTAGAGGGCTCTCTGAGTGGGGTCCAGCAGAGCCCCCTCTTCTCTGGTGAAATACACAGCCACTTCCTCGAAAGTCACCGGCCCCTGAAAGAGCAAGAGTCCAACACTCAGTACCTGCTGCCCCAGTCATAACCTCACTATTCAAGGAACAGCAGCACCAGGTAAATGGAAGCTCTGGGAGGCACATGTTAACGGATTCCCACCCCAACCTTGCCTAGAGCAGCCAGGAGGCATCAGAGGGTAGAAAGAGAGAACCTTTGTGTCTCCCAGCTGACAGACGGAGGCAGGATCTTCACATTTATCACATACCTACCAGCAAGAGCTTGATAAAAGAGATGGGACTGTCTCTGTACCTTGCTGGTGCTCCTTGGTAGGAATCCCAACACTCTCCAAATAAAATATAGGGAAGAAAGGGGAAGTAAAGAATATAAGTTAGATCAGAATTGTAGAAAATTGGTAAGGGAAGCTATCAGAAATCAATGACCAATCAATGAAAATAAGAAGGAAGTTTTTAAAAGTATATTAAGTACAAATATAATCCTAAAAATGGTAGTGGTAAATTACTAAACAGAAATGGCAGAATTATCAAAAAATAATGCAGAAGAGGTAAAAGTCTTCAATATTTCTCTCCTGGGTTTGGAAAAAAACAAATGATGTAGTCATATCAAAAGATGTTGATTATGACACTCTTTCCATTCCAACAATAGCTCACAAGGACGTTAAACAGCAGCTATTAAAGTTAGAAATGTTTAAATAAGCAGGTCCAGATAACTTGTATCCAAGAGTTTTAAAAGACCTAGTGGAGGAGCATGGTGGACTGTTAATATTGATTTTAATTAGGACTTGGAACACTGGGGATATTCCAGAAGATTGGAATAAAGCTAATGATGTGCCAATATTTAAAAAGTGTAAAAGAGATGACCCTGCTAATTACAAGAGTGTCAGTCTGACATTGATACTGGGCAAGATAATGGAGCAGCTGATACTGAAGTTCATTAACAAAGAATTAAAGAGGGTAATATAATTAGTACCCATTAACAAAGGTTTAGAGAAAATAGATCCTATCAAACTAACTGGACATCCTTATTGGATGAGATCAAAAGTTTGGCTGCAGCTAATAGTACTGATGTAATATACCTAGACTTCTGCAAGGCCTATGAATTGGTTCAGCACAATATTTTGACTAAAAAACTAGAATGATACAAAATAAACACGGCATACATTAAATAGATTAAAAACCGTGATTGTAAATGGGGAACGATGGTTGAGTGGATTTATTTCTAGTGGGTTCCCACAAGCATTGGTTCTTAGCCCTGTGCTATTGAACAGTCTTATCAATAACCTAGAAGAGAATATAAAATCACTGATAAAGTTTGCAGTTGCCACAAAGATTAAGGGTGGTGGTAACTAATGAAGTGTCAGTAGATTCAGGCTGCAGCACTGGGTGTCTGGGAAGTTTTCCCAGCTCTGGCTGGGGGGTTATTTCCTGTTCCACAAGGAGGGGAAGTTCCATTCCCAACTCCTGTGCCTTGAAATTAGGCCCTATCTGACACTATGGCCCATATTCAGCATAGCAGTATGATTATAATAGGATTGGGACATAATTATGATGCATTTTGTGCAAGATGCAGCATGTACGGTGTCATTCGAGAAGTTATGATTTGCTGAATATGATTATCCTATTTGTGTGCATGGATCATGTTTGTATCTGAAGTTATGGATATTGACTATGTATCTGCATTTCCAATGTGCTTACTCTGGGTAACACCCACAACTACCCTTTCAAGTAAACAATGAACAAGCTAGACAGTGCTGATGGCTCATTGGCACAGGCAATGGACCCCGTGGAAGAGCTGAGCCTTCCTGTGAATGTTTCAGGGCATGCAACAAGACCACATGACACTGAACTCCATTTTCGTACCTGTATTTTTCCACACACTGGACTGGAAACTGAGTTTGGAAGAAAGGGTTCCCACCATATGGAAAAGCTACCTAAGATGGGGTGTGACATCATCTCTTGGCCTCATTCCCCACACAAGAGAATTCCTGGAAACACCTGAGGAACAAAGACTGAACTGGGGGAAATGCTGGTCCCAGGGTAAAGGGATTTCTAGCTTGTGTATGGAAACTTGCAGGACTGCTTGTATCATCACTCAGGGTGAGAAATTGCTCATTCAAATTCTATCCATTTAGTATGTTAGCAAATAAGCAAAAACTCAAACTAAGCCTAAGTAATTTGCTTTGACCTGTTGGCTATCACTTATAATCACTTAAAATCTATCTTTCTGTAGTTAATAAACTTGTTTTATGCTTTATCTTAACCAGTGTATTTTGAGTGAAGTGTCTGGGGAAAATCTCAGCTTGGTTAGCTTGTTGTGTATATCTTTCCTATATTGAGGGGAAGGCGAATTATACATTATACAGCTCCCAGTGCACTGTAAGATGGTATAATTCTGGATTTATACAACAGCCGGTGTGCGAGGTTGGGGAGCTGGGAAATTGGCTGTTGTCTTCTATCTGTCCTTGAGTGGCTTAGGTAAAGCACTCAGGTAGCTTAGTTGGGCGCATGATGCCAGTTGCTGTTGTGTTGGGTGATAAGAGGGCCTGGAGAGTCTGGCTGAATCTCCAGCAGAGCAGTGTGAGAAGGGCCAGACCAGCCTGAGGGTTAGAGAGCATAACAATTCCCAGAAGTCCGCCCAAACTGCGCCCCGGGGGTGAAAACCCATCACACCCTAGATTACACAAGTCTCAGCAGGTTTGTCACATCCTGTCCCCTCCCTTTCTCCACCCTAGATATTTCCTGCCTCCCACCACCTCCAGCAGCTCCCATCCTCCTATGCATTTACTGCTCCCCTCCCTCCAAGCAGAGCCCACCACCAGCTCCCTGATGATCCCTTACCTGAGCCAGCTCCATTGCAGCCATTTCCTTCCCCCGGGAGGATGGGATGATCTGGAGCAAAACGTGGACGCTATTCTGTAGCCTGCCAGGGCGAGAAGGGAATGTGAGAGAATTCAGACAGGGATTTTGTCCATTCCACAAGCCGATTCACCCCAGGATTTTTCCCTGCTAATGGACATTCTAGGTTCTGCCACGCTGTGAAGCACAGAGTGACCTTATTCCAGTACAGGCCTTGCCCCCTCCCACCAGGGTGGAACCCTCTGAGACATGGTGAAACCCTTCCAGTAACAGAGTCTCTCTGTTACATTTATCAAGTTTGCGGACTATGCCAAGCCCAGAGGGTTGCAAGTGCTTTGGAGGGTAGAATTCAAATTCAAAATGATTTGAACAAACTGGAGAAATGTTCTGAAGTAAATAGGATGAAATTCAAAAAGGACAAATGCAAAGTACTCCACTTAGGAAGGAACAATCAATTGCACACATTTAAAACAGGAAATGACTGTCTCGGAAGGAGTACTGTGGAAAGGGACCAGGGGGTCATAGTGGATCACAAGCTAAATATAAGTCAATAGTGTAACGCTGTTGCAAAAAAAGCAAACCTCGTTCTGGGATGTATTAGCAGAAGTATTTTAAGCAAGACACGAAAAGTAATTCTTCCTCTCTGTTCTGTGGTGATTAGGCCTCTACTGGTGTATTGTGTACAGTTCTGGGTACCACATTTCAGGAAAGATGTGGACAAATTGGTGAAAGTCCAAAGAAGAGAAACAAAAATGATGAAAGGTCTAGAAAACATGACCTATGAGGAAAGATTGAAAAACTTGGGTTTGTTTAGTCTGGAGAAGAGAAGACAGAGAGAACATGATCACAGTTTTCAATTACATAAAAGGTTGTTAAAAGGAGAAGGGAGAAAAATTGTTCTTCTTAACCTCTGAGGATAGGACAAGAAGCAAGGGGCTTAAATTGAAGCAAGGGCAGTTTAGGTTGGACATTAGGAAAAACTTCCTAACGGTCAGAGTGGTTAAGGACTGGAATAAATTGCCTAGGGAGGTTGTAGAATCTCCATCCTTGGGGATTTTTAAGAGCAGGCTGAACAAATACCTGTCACGGATGATCTAGATAAAACTTAGTCCTGCCTTGAGTGCAGGGAACTGGACTAGATGACCTCTTGAGGTCACTTCCAGTTCTGTGATTCTATGAACCAAAGGCCAGAGAAGAGCAGAATGAAGTCGTCACTTTGTGGGATTCTCCTGGTCATTTTTCCCAATGCAGCTGTCTCAAGTTTACAAAGTTGTTTGATACTCCAGCCTTTATACAGTCTCTCCTGGGAGTGCCCCCTTTCGTGGGTTGGGCCTAGTTTTAGCTTTTCGCAAGTGTGATCCTGGGGGCTCTGAGACTGGGCCTTCTTGCCTCAGCACACCTTGTTTCTTTCTGTGGCTCCCCAGTGAGTCCAAATGAGTAGATACTCCTGATAGAGACTGTGAACATAAGAACGGCCCACTGCGTCAGACCAATGGTCTATCTAGTTCAGTGGTCAATGCCAGGTGCTTCAGAGGAAATGAACAGAACAGGTCATCATCAAGTGATCCATCCCCTGTCACCAATTCCCAGCTTCTGGCAAACAGAGGTTAGAGACGCCATCCCCACCCATCCTGCCTGTGACACTGGCAGATGAGGTGTTGGCTCTTGCAAAAGCCCCCATGTCTTAATTGAACATGGACAAACGCAGAGCTAGAATCAGTTTGGCTCACCTATGTTAGTATTGTTAGAACAGGTATGAGAATTATAAGAATGTGTTTAGGCTTTATTGAATGCTTGTGAGTTGCCACCTGGGTTAATATCTGACTCGCTGCATTGTGAGCCTCTGTAGCTCTGTAAATCAGCGAACAGGAGAGAGACTTTACCTGTGTGAAGTGCTGACTGTCAACAGAATGTATTATATGTTGCCAGGCAGGAAAGGTCCATCAACACCAGATAGACTATTATGGGATGTTAAAAAAGGCAAAAGACTCTTGTTGTGCTCTTGACTTCCCATTAGCTGAGTTTTCAGCTCAGAGCACATGGCAGGAAGGGGATAAAAAACCCCATACGGAAGGAACTGATTATCTGTATGCTGCTTGGGCTCTGCGGGGCAAAGTTTCTAGGCATAAGCAAGCGATCCCCAGCTACTTAGCCTGGGTTAGTCCTAAAGAATAAGTAGAGCTTGCTTATTATAGAAGCTTCTATTATCTTTTGAAATTTAAGACTGTAACTTGTCTGCATCTATAGGATTACCTGCTTTAACTTTGTAAACAACTCGTTTCCTTTTAAATAATCTTAATATAGGTAATTACATGAATGGTTACAAGTGTTCTCTTTGTTGTGAGATTGAAGATTCAATTGACCAAGTAAGTGCCTGGTCCTTTGGGACTGGCAATAACCTGAAAATTGCTGTGATTCGTGGTGTAAGGCAGTGGTTCTAAACCAGGGGTCTGGAGCTATGTGGGGGACCATGAGCAGGTTTCAGGGGGGACACCAAGGAAGGCTAGCATTAGATTCAGAGGCCCAGGACAGAAAGCTGAAGTCCCAGTGTATGGGGCTGAAATCTGGGGCCCTGAACCCCACCACCTGGGGCTGAAGACAAAGCCTAAGGAATGCAACTTTGGGGGGGCCTGTGTCATGGGGCCCCAGGCAGCTGCCCTGCTTGCTAGCCCCTTACGTCAGCCCTGGCTTTCATATGCAGAAAACCAGTTATTTTGGCCCACATGGTCAAAACATGCGTATTTTATAGCATGTTGGGGGGGCCTCAGAAAGTAAAAGGTTGAAAACTCCTGGTGGAAGGGACCATCTGTCACAAAGGTGAGCTCAGCTGCGTGGTGAGATCTATGGGATGATCCAAGGGGACTGTCCGTGATTCCATGTTAATGCTGTTACAGTGCCTGAAGCATTTCCACTTGATACTTAATTGGTGAAATCTACATATCGACCTCAACCAATCTGGGGTTTGTGCCCTGGTTCTTACCAGTCTGCCTGAGGCTGGTGCTCATGCTCTCGAGACACCGAAGACAGCGTTACAGAGACTTATGGGAGCAACGCCATCAGCAGCAATTTGCAGGAATGCAGAGCAGGCTTTACAGTGGCACAGTGTGGGCCAAATGGTCCATAGACTCAGTCAAGCCCCAGTTCTCCTCCAGTGCACATCAGCATCCCGGCAACCTTCAAGGAGGGTCAAGGCTGCCACTCCCTCAGTGATGATGGATGTCCAGCATAGCATCACCCGCACCCCATGACCCACCTTAACTCCTGAGACAGAGTGTGCACAACTGATCCTGGGGTGGGGGAGGAAGAGGGAGGGAGGGAAAGGAATAACAAAACACACCTTCTGGGGGTCACCCCTCAGGAAGTGAAGGTGACAGGCATTGTGGTGGCAGTAAAGGGGGAGGGGAGGGAGTGGGAGCAGCACCCTCAAAGGCAATACTGCCAGTGGGTCGTCCCACCACATCAGGCATGGGGCTGATAGGGGGCCATTCCCTGGGCCTGGGTGCCTGTTAAGGGCTATATAAACCCCAAGCTAGCACAGAAGCGGTTAAACTGCTGCTTTAGTCTGGACTGGCCCAGCCCCTCCAAACCTGCAAACCATGCCAGGACTGGAGCAGGAGTTAAAAGGAGAGATCTACTCTACGCAAAGGGGAGCAACCCTGGGAAGGGAAGAGTCTGTGGAGCATCTCCAGCCCAAGAGAGAGGGCTGACACCATTCGGGGCTTTGGCCTGCACCAAGGGAGGGTGGGGATCCCCAGAACTCAAAGGAGGAGTAGGCTGCAACTTGCACTGGAGACCCAGTAAACTCTGAAGGTAACTGAGACACTCCCACAGCCCCCAGAAGTAAGAGAGGCCCACATCCTGATGGGATCTGTTCACAGTGTTTTCTCCTCTATTTTCTTTCATTCCTTTATTTATCCTTGTTTGCTGACAGTTGGCTCTTTTGCTGTTTCACCTGGTACCCAAGAGAAGAAGAAAGTGCCCCTAGGCCTCAACGAGAGGGTGGAGCCCTGATGCACTAGAAGGACATGCTCCTGTAGCACCCCTAGGACAGGGGCAATTGGACTCACAGAGGTGCACCCCAGAAGGCCTGAGGCCTAGCACTTTGGCACCAGTTTGATGGGCTGGATGGCCTCTCACTGGGGTCTGCAAAAAGCCTGGCACATGGAGTAGATACGGGGTGGCCTGGGGAGCAGGAAGCAGGGCAGCACCCCAGACAGCACACCGAGAAGGGAAATGGAGAGGGGACGAGGGGCACTGCAGTGAACTCAGCACCCGTCCTGAAGGCCATTGGCAGAAAGTATTCCTCTCCCTGGCTTGGTCATTTCCAGCAGCTCTCACCTGAAACATGACAAACCCATTACACCAAACATCTCTTAGAGGGTATTTCATAAACTCATAGAATATCAGGGTTGGAAGGGACCTCAGGAGGTCATCTAGTCCAACCCCCTGCTCAAAGCAGGACCGATCCCCAATTAAATCATCCCAGCCAGGACTTCGTCAAGTCTGACCTTAAAAACTTCTAAGGAAGGAGATTCCACCACCTCCCAAGCTAACGCGTTCCAGTCTTTCACCACCCTCCTAGTGAAAAAGTTTTTCTAATATCCAACCTAAATCTCCCCCACTGCAACTAGAGACCATTACTCCTTGTTCTGTCATCTGCTACCACTGAGAACAGTCTAGAGCCATCCTCTTTGGATCCACCTTTCAGGTAGTTGAAAGCAGCTATCAAATCCCCCCTCATTCTTCTCTTCCGTAGACTAAACATTCCCAGTTCCCTCAGCCTCTCCTCATAAGTCATGTGTTACAGTCCCCTAATCACTTTTGTTGCCCTCCGCTGGACTCTTTCCAATTTTTCCATATCCTTCTTGTGGTGTGGGACCCAAAACTGGACACAGTACTCCAGATGAGGCCTCACCATGTCGAATAGAGGGGAACGATCACGTCCCTCAATCTGCTGGCTATGCCCCTACTTATACATCCCAAAATGCCATTGGCCTTCTTGGCAACAAGGGCACACTGTTGACTCTTATCCAGCTTCTCGTCCACTGTAACCCCTAGGTCCTTTTCTACAGAACTGCTGCCTAGCCATTCGGTCCCTAGCCTGTAGCGGTGCATGGGATTCTTCCATCTTAAGTGCAGGACTCTGCATTTGTCCTTGTTGAACCTCATCAGATTTCTTTTGGCCCAATCCTCCAATTTGTCTAGGTCCCTCTGTATCCTATCCCTACCCTCCAGCGTATCTACCTCTCCTCCCAGTTTAGTGTCATCTGCAAACTTGCTGAGGGTGCAATCCACACCATCCTCCAGATCATTTATGAAGATATTGAACAAAACTGGCCCCAGGACCGACCCTTGGGGCACTCCCCTTGATACCGGCTGCCAACTAGACATGGAGCCACGGATCACTAGTCCATTCATCCAGCCCATACTTCAACTTGCTGACAAGAATACTGTGGGAGACCGTGTCAAAAGCTTTGCTAAAGTCAAGGAACAACACGTCCACTGCTTTCCCCTCATCCACAGAGCCAGTTATCTCATCATAGAAGGCAATTAGATTAGTCAGGCATGACTTGCCCTTGGTGAATCCATGCTGACTGTTCCTGATCACTTTCCTCTCTAAGTGCTTCAGAATTGATTCCTTGAGGACATGCTCCATGATTTTTCCGGGGACTGAGGTGAGGCTGACCGGCCTGTAGTTCCCAGGATCCTCCTTCTTCCCTTTTTTAAAGATTGGCACTACATTAGCCTTTTTCCAGCCTTCTGGGACTTCCCCCGATCGCCATGAGTTTTCAAAGATAATGGCCAATGGCTCTGCAATCACATCCGCCAACTCCTTTAACACTCTCGGATGCAACTCATCCGGCCCCATGGACTTGTGCATGTCCAGCTTTTCTAAATAGTCCCTAACCACTTCTTTCTCCACAAAGGGCTGGGCACCTCCTCCCCACGCTGTGCTGCCCAGTGCAGCAGTCTGGGAGCTGACCTTGTTCGTGAAGATAGAGGCAAAAAAAAAGCATTGAGTACATTAGCTTTTCCCATATCCTCTGTCACTAGGTTGCCTCCCTCATTCAGTAAGGGGCCCACACTTTCCTTGGCTTTCTTCTTGTTGCTAACATACCTGAAGAAACCCTTCTTGGTACTCTTAACATCTCTTGCTAGCTGCAACTCCAGGTGTGATTTGGCCTTCCTGATTTCACTCCTGCATGCCCGAGCAATATTTTTATACTGCTCCCTGGTCATTTGTCCAATCTTCCACTTCTTGTAAGCCTCTTTTTTGTATTTAAGATCAGCAAGGATTTCACTGTTAAGCTAAGCTGGTCGCCTGCCATATTTACTATTCTTTCTACACATCGGGATGGTTTGTCCCTGTAGCCTCAATAAGGATTCTTTAAAATACAGCCAGCTCTCCTGGACTCCTTTCCCCCTCATATTATTCTCCCAGGGGATCTTGCCCATCAGTTCCCTGAGGGAGTCAAAGTCTGCTTTTCTGAAGTCCAGGGTCCGTATTCTGCTGCTTTCCTTTCCTCCTTGTGTCAGGATACTGAACTCGACCATCTCATGGTCACTGCCTCCCAGGTTCCCATCCACTTTTGCTTCCCCCACTAATTCTTCCCGGTTTGTGAGCAGCAGGTCAAGAAGAGCTCTGCCCCTAGTTGGTTCCTCCAGCACTTGCACCAGGAAATTGTCCCCTACATTTTCCAAAAACTTCCTGGATTGTCTGTGCACTGCTGTATTGCTCTCCCAGCAGATATCAGGGTGATTGAAGTCTCCCATCAGAACCAGGGCCTGCAATCTAGTAACTTCTGCAAGTTGCCAGAAGAAAGCCTCGTCCACGTCATCCCCCTGGTCCGGTGGTCTATAGTAGACTCCCACCACGACACCACTCTTGTTGCTCATACTTCTAAACTTAATCCAGAGACTCAGGTTTTTCTGCAGTTTCATACTTGAGCTCTGAGCAGTCATACTGATCTCTTACATACAGTGCAACTCCCCCACCTTTTCTGCCCTACCTGTCCTTCCTGAACAGCTTATATCCATCCATGACAGTACTCCAGTCATGTGAGTTATCCCACCAAGTCTCTGTTATTCCAATCACATCAAAATTCCTTGACTGTGCCAGGCCTTCCAGTTCTCCCTGCTTGTTTCCTAGGCTTCGTGCATTTGTATATAGGCACTTGAGATAACCCGCTGATCGCCCCTCGTTCTCAGTATGAGGTAGGAGCCCTCCCCTCTCGCGCACTCCTGCTCGTGCTTCCTCCCGGTATCCCGCTTCCCCACTTACCTCAGGGCTTTGGTCTCCTTCCCCCAGTGAACCTAGTTTAAAGTCCTCCTCACTAGGTTAGCCAGCCTGCTTGCGAAGATGCTCTTCCCTCTCTTCGTTAGGTGGAGCCCGTCTCTGCCTAGCACTCCTCCTCCTTGGAAAATCATCCCGTAGTCAAAGAATCCAAAGCCTTCTCTCCGACACCACCTGCATAGCCATTCGTTGACTTCCACGATTTGACGGTCTCTATCCAGGCCTTTTCCTTCCACGGGGAGGACGGCGAGAACACCACTTGCGCCTCAAACTCCTTTATCCTTCTTCCCAGAGCCACGTAGTCTGCAGTGATCCACTCAAGGTCATTCTTGGCAGTATCATTGGTGCCCACGTGGAGAAGCAGGAAGGGGTAGCGATCTGAGGGCTTGATGTGTCTCGGCAGTCTCTCCATCACATTGTGAATCTTAGCTCCTGGCAAGCAGCAGACTTCTCCGTTTTCCCCGTCGGGGCGGCAGATAGATGGACAGATTTATCCATAAGGGAGAGCATGTGAGGCTGTAACAAAGTGGGTGTTGCCTGTGAGTCTTACTGTCCTATACTAAAATTGTGTGTACCTCAGTTTCCCAGTGTACTGCACCCAAAACTTCAGTGGTAGGAACTGGGTGTATAATTTTTGCTGAGCCCTCGGGGCAGGTGAAGCGTCCAGCTGCCTGCACTTATGTAACCTGAGACCCAGGAGAGGGGTGAGACCAGGTGACACCTTTTGCCCAGGAAGTGAGACACGGAGATGGAGGAGGAGCAACAGGGGGGGTCGGAGGTCGGGTCATTGAAAGTGGGCAGTCTGCACGGGGGGACTAGAAAAGGGGGAGTCCAAGGCATCTGTCCCAGGACTCCCAAGCTGGACTTGCCTGAAAGTCACTGATTTCTGTGATAGCAAGCTCTGTTCTACACTGTGTTCCTGTCACCTAATAAACCTTGTGTTTTACTGAGAATCATGTCCGACTGCAGAGTTGGGGTGCAGGACCCTCTGGTTTCCCCAGGAACCCCATCTGGGCGGACTCGCTGCAGGAAGCACACACTGTGGAAGGGGGATGCTGAATGCTCTGAGGTCAGACCCAGGAAGCTTCTGCCCTGGAGACAGTCTGCTCAGAGAGAGGAGGCTTCCCCAGAGTCCTGACTGGCTTCATACAGAGTAGTTCTAGAGCATTGATGTGGTGACTCTGTGACAAAGGCATCTACAAAAAGCTCATAACTGGTCAAGACTCATAATGACTGAGAGATCAACATATGGGTCGTATGTAAGGAACAAAGTATTTATATTGAAAATCTACTTTATGGACTTGGAATGGAAATCAAATCACCAAGAGATAATGGGCCCCAGGATTGGCCCATCCACCCAAGAGGGAGCAGCCACCAATGTTCCCTCTAATTTTTTCCATCCACGTGCGGAATGAATTTTGTTATGTGCTCCACCAATATTGAGGTAATGTGTGGATGTAAGCCACCAGTACAAACAAAAACCCTAGATATAATATATATTTTTAAACAGTTCATAGGTATGGAAGAAGAAGAAAGAATATTAAAACAAGGGATAATTAATAAGGTGCACTGCTCAAGATATGTATTTAGTATGAAATCAAATAAAAAGAAAATTGACACTGCCCTTGGAGTACATGTACTGGATACTGGAAAGGAGAGCAGAAGGTATTCACTCAGGCTTATACCATTTCTATGGGATGTCAATTCTTAATTTGATGAATACTTCACACACATAGAACAGTAAAAAGAAGTAATAAAGCTACACAGACAGCAAACAAATCCCCAAACAAACAAGTGACAACACTGAAAACACAAAGGGAAGTAAAACATCAACTGGTCAGTTATAGGTATTTTAAATGAGTGTTTAGGACCCATGCTGTGCAAGTTCAACAGAGCCCTGTAGAAACAGGCAAAGTTCTCCTGTTTTCACATGGACACACACACGTTAGGATATAGATATTCAGGCCTGTCTGTAAAGGCCTATACTCTAAGAATTTAGGTGTATTCTTATCACTTGGCTAGTGATAGAGGTATAAAAGAAAGAATCAAAACCACTGTCTGCCAGTGTAAGGGCCTTCTCTTACTGTGACAGTTTGTGGCCCTGTGCTTAGGGCTAAGGCCTTTGGCTAAGCAGCAGAGGCAGCCATAAGCTGGGAAGCCAACGTTCCATTCCAAACAAGTCACATTGAAATAAGGTGCTATTGGGCTGTTAGGCACTATCAGGACAGGATTGAATTCCTATCACCTCCAGAGAAAGGGAAGTGCCTAGAAAATGTAAAAGGAAACTTAGTTTGATAGCATCCTGTCTGGCAAGAACTCACTTATCAATAGCTGGGATGTGAAATCCTCACTTCTGTATTCTCTTGTCATTATAGTTCCCGCTTTGCTATTGTTTGTCTGTATAATCTCTGTCTCGTTCTGTGATGGTTCCTGTCTGCTGTATAATTAATTTTGCTGGGTGTAAACTAATTAAGGTGGTGGGATATAATTGGTTACATAATCATGTTACAATATGTTAGGATTGGTTAGTTAAATTTCAGGAAAATGATTGGTTAAGGTATAGAGCTCAAGTTTTACTATATAATCTGTAGTCAATGAGGGTGTGGGTGGGGGTGGGTGTGTGAGATAGGAACAGAGAATGGGGGTAAGAAAATTGGAATCATGTTTGGCTAAGGGTAGGAATGGGAACAGGGACACAGGTGTAAGGCTCTGTGGTGTCAGAGCTGGGAAGGAGGATACTAAGGAAGGAAACTGGAATCATGCTTGCTGGAAGTTCACCCCAATAAACATCGAATTGTTTGCACCTTTGGACTTCGGGTATTGTTGCTCTCTGTTCATGCGAGAAGGACCAGGGAAGTAAGTGGGTGAAGGAATAAGCCCTCTAACAACACACAAACTCAAAAACTCAGAGTAGAAGCCCTGGAGCACATTAACACATGGTTTTGGAGTTTGCAGACAGATCCCTGCTTCAAAGAGCTTGCAAATAAGGTCTTCATCCTACAAAACACCTAGCACCACACCTTGTGCTTTCTACTTCTGAGTCAATGGAGTACTCGGAAGAGCCAGACCTCTACCAGACAGCAAAGATCTGGCCTTAATGGTTTCCAATACCTCTCCCCAGACAAATTCTAAAACTTAATGGAAATCACTTGTCTGGAATCCAACTCTAATCGCCAAACAAATAAAACTGGAAGAACTTTACCATGGATACTGTTTAACTACTTACCATGTATTAATTAGTAACAGGATATTTTTTTTAAAAAATCATTAAGATCACAGTTTTCAGACACCTAAAACACGCTAAAAAATGATGTTGTTAAAAGAATCCTTGCCTCTCTTACCTTAAGCCATCAACACCTATATAAACTTTGTTTGAAATGTAACTGTGCCAATGTCACGAGCTAAGCCTAGCCACATGCTTTTGCTCCAGTATTCATTCACTAAAGCCCCAATCCTGCAAATGCCTATGCATGGATGCCCTCCAGGGGCATAACTGTTTGCAGGATCAGTATCTAAGAGAAAGTAAATAGCAAGAAACCAGCTTCTTACAGCCACAACAATCAAAATAAAATCACAGATGTATTTCTTTTAACCTTGGATTGCTGTAATTTACCCATAAGATCACTACAACAGAAAGATCGAAGTGTTTTTTTCAGTTTGTTCAGTGTGTGGACTGGACAGCAGTTTAGAGCCTGATCCTGCACTTAAGACCTCACTGCAATCTAATCTGCAGTCTGCACTCTTTAAAAATACTCATATAACTTCCTCAGAACTCTAGGAAGAGGACAGATTATTAACACATATCTACAAAAGCAGCCTAAATGCTTTACAATAAAAAAAAAAACAAAAATACACCAACACAAGTCAGATTCTGCATTAAGATCTGCTAATGCAGAATCCCTCTGCCCTCTTTACCTCTCTGCTCTGGATCTGTCTCCCTCCAATCAAACTAAATCTTAGCCCAGTCTTTCTCACATCTCTGGCAGATGTCCACCAGCTGTCAACTGAAACGCAATGTGGCCCAAAGCAAGCTCTTCATCTTTTTCTGCTGATACTAGGTGAAAAATATTTTGGTATAGAACTGCAGAGGAGTCACTGTTTTGTGTTTGCTCTATAATTCTAAACAGTGGAAAATAGCAGGGGTGCCACATTATTCCTTCCCCATCAGATTATTCCTGGCATATTTCAGATCTTGTAATTATATCAATAATCAGGTGGTAATTAATACCAGCTCCTCACCCCAGACTCATAGTTACCACAACAACAAGAAAAGGCAAGATGTGCTTGGACTGACCTTGCTCTGATGCACTAATCAGACAATGGAGTTTCCCCAGCACCCCACCCCCCATGTAGCCACATCCCCCGCATGCCCCAAAATGCCAGCAACCTGCTCAAAATCTTGGCACCCCACCCCGTGCAGCCTGCTCTGACCAGTCCCTCCACCCCCCGTGCAGCCTGCTCCCCCAGCCCAGCCTGGGGCTGGAAGACAGTCCTTTCTC
The DNA here is from genome assembly GCF_965140295.1 of Lepidochelys olivacea. Taxonomy (NCBI): domain Eukaryota; kingdom Metazoa; phylum Chordata; order Testudines; family Cheloniidae; genus Lepidochelys; species Lepidochelys olivacea. The sequence continues at coordinate 4,398,824 of NC_140438.1, read as the reverse complement.
TCCCCGGCACCAGCAGCTGCAGCCCAGCTCGGGCTGCTGAGAGAGTCTGACTCTCTCCTCTCCCTGCAGCAGCCCAGCTGGAAGTCAGGACACCCCAAACTCCCCACCCCCAACTCACCCCACCTACCCCCTACTTCTCCCATCACCTCACCTTCTTCCACATCCTCTCCAGGGTCCAGGAGGCACCTAATTAGTGGACTCATATCTGCGCAGCTCCACTAATTAGGTACTGTCAAGGTTCCTTCCCCACTCTGAACTCTAGGGTACAGATGTGGGGACCTGCATGAAAGACCCCCCCAAGCTTATTTCTACCAGGTTAGGGTAAAAATTCCCCAAGGCACAAAGTCTTTGCCCTTGGATTAGGTAAACGCTGCCACCACCAAGTGCTTTAACAAACAATCAGGGAAAGGACCACTTGGAGTTCCTATTTCCCCAAAATATCTCCCCAAGCCCTTCCACCCCCTTTCCTGGGGAGGCTTGAGAATAAACAAGATGAGCACAGACCAGCCTTGGATTTTTAAGACCCCAAAAAACCCAGTCAGATTCTTAAAAACAGAACTTTATTAGAAGAACAAAAAAAGATAAGAGAACAACTCTGTAAGATCAGAATGGAAGATAATCTTACAGACAGTCAGATTCAAAACATAGAGAATCCCTCTAGGCAAAACCTTAAGTTACAAAAAGATATGAAAACAGGAATACACATTTCCTCCAGCACAGCGAATTTCACAAGCCAAAACAAAGAAAACCTAACGCATTTTCTAGCTAGATTACTTACTAACTTTACAGGAGTTTGAGGGCTTGCATCCTTGATCTGTTCCCAGCAAAGGTATCACACAGACAGACAAAAGCCTTTTTCCCCCACTCCAGATTTGCAAGTATCTTGTTCCCCCATTGGTCATTGTGGGTCAGGTGCCAGCCAGGTTACCTGACCTTAACCCTTTAGAGGTAAAAGAATTTTGCCTCTGGCCAGGAGGGATTTTATAGCACTGTATACAGAAAGGTGGTTATCCTTCCCTTTATATTTATGACAAGTATGCAGCCCTTCATTCCCTCGTGCGCGGCCGTCCAGGTGCGTACCTTAAAGGGAACTATGGTTGTCACTCCTCACTAGTCAGTTAGCAAGGTAATGCAACACTCAAGTGACCAACCTTGCTCCCTCCCACATGTGTAACTCACACCTTGCACTAACATAACCTGCTCACTCCCATCTCTTCTCCCTATAACTCCGAGTCCTAGAGCTGCTGCTGTCATTAATGCACACAGGCTTTCACTCCTGTTAATGCTGGAAAGACCTAATCCAGGGACAGGACTGAACCCTTATTTTCTCATCTCATAGGACAGTCTCAGCTGAGGGGGAGGTGAGAGGGGGAACAGGTATAAAGGGAAAAGAGTTGTTGTAGCCATGTTAGTCCCAGGATATCAAAGAGAGGGATTTTTAATTGGTTCTAAATGAAATTCCCTCACCCACCTTGTCTCTGCAAGAGATCTGAAAGTGTCAGAACAAAAACAGGAAGACAGAGCTCAGGACGCTAAAGCAACCACTTTCAATCCCCTGGAAGAAACTACATTTCCCATCTGCGCACAGTGTGTTTGTATCCTATATGAGGGACCACCCCATTCCTCTCACAGCAACAAGGGGAGACTGCAGCCAGCCCCAAAGAGTCGTTCCCCACCCTGGGATGTGAAAGATCCTTGTGCCTTCAGTTCCACACTGGCGAACTGCGTTTACGAGTACTCCCTCCCCAGACTCCCCAGGGCAGCCAGGGATAATTAGTGGGTTATGGGAATTAGAAAATGAAAATTCATTAAGAACAATATTTTTGTGTTTATTATTAAATTCCCAGACACCCACCAATCCCCGTCCTTCTTCCGATGAGCTATAAATATGTGAGGGACTCAGCTCCTGATCCTGCAGTGAGTTTCTGCCCCTCCCCACATTCTCTAGCAGCACTTTTAAGAACAGGCCAGGGAAACATGTAAATACTTTGAACAAAATTCCAGAAGCTGCTGAGCATGGACAAGTTAAAATGAAACCAAGGTTCTGCCTCTCCAAGGACCCGGCCACTAGTGCAAAATTATAGACACTCCCCAGAAATCTGAAATGGCCACTTCATAACTGATAGAATGGTATTTATCTGTTGACTTCTGGGAATTATCAATAAAAGAAACAACCCAGTGAAGGTGATACCCTGAGGGAAAGATCTCATGTGTCTTTACAAATCGGTATAATCTAGTTTGGGACTTTATACACTAAAATGCTTTATTCGTAGCCCTGTGGCGATTGCCTGGTGTCACTACACGGCAGAATTAAGGTTGGGTGCCTTAGCCATGAATTTCCATCCCGTAGCACAGGGGTAGGCAACCTGTGGCATGCATGCCAAGGTAGCTGATTTTCAGTGGCACTCAACACTGCCCAGGTCCTGGCCACCAGTCCGGGGGTGGGATCTGCATTAATTTTAAATTAAGCTTCTTAAACATTTTAAAAACCTTATTTACTTTAGTTATTGAATCATACAATCTCAGTGCTGGAAGGGACCTCAGGAGATTATCTTGTCCAACCCCCTGCTCAAAGCAAGACCAATCCCCAATTTTTTCCCCAGATCCCTAAACGGCCCCCTTGAGGATTGAAATCACAACCCTGGGTTTAGCAGGCCAATGCTCAAACCACTGAGTGATCCGTCCCCCATATATATATATATATATATATATATATATATATATATATTAAAGACATATAGAAAGATACCTTCTAAAAATGTTAAAAGGTATTATTGGCACATGAAACCTTAAATTAGAGTGAATAAATGAAGACTCGGCACACCACTTCCGAAAGGTTGCCGACCCCTGCCCTAGCATATTGCAACTGCTGTTAAGTGGGTTTAGCAAAATTCATTGTGTCTATTTCTTTTTTTAATTTCAATAGAGGATATCGATATTTAATACTAAGCCCTTTTTTTAATGTTTACATTTTCAATGTTCAGAGCTGTGGGAAGTTATGGGGCTCATTGGACAACAATTATTTGATTAGAGTAAATGTTGAGATTTGAAACACCAAATCTTTTTAACTGTTGAAATAGAAATTGTAAATGTCACATGCAAAATATACAGTGTAAATATCCTTAAATCAAAACTTGACTTTGTTCAGAAGCATTTCTATGTTTTACCTAATTTTACGTGTGTGTGTGTGTGTGTGAAGTGAAATCAACATTTACTGCAATTTGTTAATAAAAATCCAATCCTTTCAAGCATACTTTCAAATAATTAAGTACTTTTAATTATTTCCCTTCCTGGACTGTAATGCTTGCGTTGAGGATAATTACATTGTGATGTAGCTATGGTGAGGCCAGAAGGTGACACTCTGACACATGAGCGAGGGTGGAGGATGAGGTAACATGGAGGCTACCAGGTTGAACATGGCCCTACAGAGGGTGGGGAGAAAACTCCCTCTCAGCCTCTCCTCTCTCCCACCTCCCAGAGTCAGTAACTCTGATAAGTCATTCACTGAAATCTAAAGAGCCCCAGTATGTGAGACAGTGATTAACGCACATGCTTTAGGGGCTGCAGCGCCAACCCCCTGTCTCGACGAGGGGGATGAAGAACTGCAGTAGAAAAGGGTTAGGCTGGGAGAGGGCACAACTGATGTGGGACTGGGAGCTGAGTTGACCAAGAGGCCAGAACTCATGGGGGTTTGGGACAAGAAATCAAGAGGACTGGGAAGAGGCACTTCTGTGTATTTTCTCCCTGTTTACAATCCTGCCATGTATTTAATATAGAAACTTTTCATTCACATTTAAACACATTGGAGCTAAGCTGCTATTTCCACTTACATTGGTACCATTTTAATTAGGTGCTTAATCAGATGCTTATGCATCACAAAGCAATCAATAATTGGTGTGCTTTCATTAATTAACTTGACTGTGTGCTGTGCATTGCTTTTAAAAAAAATGACAGTGTGAGCAAGTGTCAATTTCAGGCATTAAGAAATGGAAATTAGGTGTCAGTTCATCTCTAATGCACTTATCTCAATTTTAATTTCAATTTTGAATCAGTATTAATACCATGTTGTTTAAACAGCATTAGGGTCTATTTGTATAATTGGTTGCAAGATTTCACTGGATATTGCGAACCAAAAGTCTTAACCTTTTATTTTGAGATCAGTAAATGCAATCCAGCGCACCACTCCTGAAAGTCTGCAACCCCTAGCCGGTGACATGCTCCTTAGAGAGCAAACACCTGGTGAGCCCTTTCACCCTAAAAAGCGCTTTTGGCTCTTTGACATTGCTTCATCCACCCCACCAGAAAATGCTATAGGTAACCAGGTAATTAAAGCATACCTTCACTAGGTATAGTTCTACCAGCTATGCGCCAAAATTCAAATGGTTGTTTCTTTTATCTTTCATTCAGCTTTGCAATTATTAGATCCCATTTAAAAACTGGAACTGAAATAACAAAAGCAAGTTAAGAAGAGAGTGGCATCAGGCATAGGTGGGGGTAAAACAATAAAGGGAAAGAACTGACTATGCAAAAAGGAACATCCCAAACTATCAGAGCCCCAGATCACCGTCCAACAGAATCTACCCCAGCCAGGCATATCAAGCTGGGCCCCTGAAAAATCACCCATCCCGTCTGGCAGTGAATGCTGCGTGTTCCAGATGGAGCTATTGTGTGCGTCTCCTCCGCTGACATGCTGCTTTGATACTGAATGCACCACGGCCACAGGGAGCAGAGACATGGACTCCTACAAAACAGAATCCCATATACCCCTCCAACATCACATCCCCTCCCCACACTGTCTGCCATCCCTTCCCCCACCTCCACATGGCCATTCGCAGCCTATTGCTAACAGTTCCTTCCAGCCTTCAACACTATAAATAAATAAAACACTGTTACAAAAGTTAGATTGTGCCAGAGAAACCCGATCTTGTTCTGTGAGGTGGTTTTCTTTTGGACAAAAGAAATGCAATAGCATCTGGATGACAGGAAGGCATATGATACAGTTCCACATGGGAACCTACTCGCTACATTGGAGAAGATGGGGATATGAGAAGTGAAAGGTCAGTAAGAAATTGGTTACAGGGGAGACTACAAGGAGTCATACTGAATGGTGAGTTGTCAGGCTGGAGGGAGGTTACTAGTGGAATTCCTCAGAGATCAGTCTTGGGGGACCAATGTTATTCAACATTTTTATTAGTGACCTTGGCACAAAAAGTGGGAGTATGACACAAAGCTGGGAGGTATTGCCAATATGGAGGAGGACCGGAATATATACAAGAAGATCTGCATGACCTTGAAATCTGCAGTAATTGAAATGGGATGAAAATTAATAGAGCAAAATTATGCACTTGGGGACTAATGACAAGAATTTTTGCAATAAGCTGGGGATTTATCAGTTGGAAGGGACAGAGAAGGAGAAAGACCTGGGAGTATTGGGTGATAACAGCATAATTATGAGCTGCCAATGTCCTGCGGCCATGACGTGGGTTAATGCAGTCCTAGGATGCAGGCGAGGTATTTCCAGTAGACACAGCGAAGGGTTAATATTGTTATACAAGGCACTGATGAGACGTCATCTGAAATACTGCGGGCCATTCTGGTCTCCCATGTTTAAGAAGGATGCATTCAAAGTGGAACAGGTGCAGAGAAGGGCTACTAGGATAATCCGAGGAATGGAAAATCTGCCTTATGAGAGGAGACTCCAAGAGCTTGGCTTCTTTAAGCTAGCCAAAAGAAGGCTGAGGGGAGATATGACTGCTCTCTATAAATACATCAGAAGGACAAATATCAGAAGGACAAATTTCCTTGGTATATGGGTAGGGGAAGAAGGTCCCTGCCCATGGGGACTGAATGCCTCCCAGGGAAAAGAGGCACTTCAGTCTGCTTGAGAGGTTTGAAGTAAGGGCAGCATTATGGGAAGCTGCCAGAAATCTTTCAAGTTTGGTGCTGCTTCAGCGAGGGCTGCTGAAGGGTTGTAAATTAGTTAGGGGTAGTGAAAGATGATTTGGCACAAAAGGGTTTAAGGTCAAAAGCAGAGTTAACAGACCACCTTTAGAGACTGGATCTGAGACTTGGTCCTGGGGGAGTGGAGGAAAAAAAAAAATAAAATAAAAGTTTCAAAGTGCAACCTGCCTTTCCACACTCTTTTGTTTTTCTGAAGTTTTAATGGAGGGTACTTTGGATACTTATGTGAGATGTCAAGAAGGAAGTTTTTGTTTAATGATAAAACCCAGTTATATACATGTAACTGTATGTGCAACTCTGTGCAGTCACATTGGATGGAAGCTTGGTAATTAAATTATCCAAGGGGGTCAGGTAGAGTGGCTACTATCACCACTATGCTTCTGTCCACAGAAGCCTTTATAGCTATTCTGAGGGAAAATGGGCCCTTTTCCCACAGAAATGGTCTATAGGGGACTGCTGCAGGCAGCAGGCAGAGAGAGAATCTGATCAAAATTATTTGACTTTTGGGTAATGTAATCAAAATCACTAAAGGATGGAAGGGGTTTCTACTGGAACTTAACTTGGCTGCCCCTGGTTGTGTCTAGTTGTACAAGATGGAAGTGTAATCGGGGTACAGTTGTGTAAAAAGAGTAATTACAGTGCAAGGGATGTTAGGCAAAACAGAATTTTGTGTGTGTGTGCGCACAGGTAAAAGAAAAGGAAAAGGGGAGGAATGATGGGAACACTGAGCCTTGGGATGGCTCTGGGGGATCAGATTGTTGCTTTGGTGGGTTCTGCATGAAAACTCTGTAGGCATGGGGGAGGCAGTTATACCTTGTGTAAAATTAATTTGGCTAATATGATGTTATGGAGGTTAAACTATATGGAAGGAATTTGCATTTTCCCAGGACATGTGCAGTGTATATTGGAAAAGGAGTAAAAGAAATGCAAATAAAACATGGTACTTCATTAAAATCCTAATAGGGCTCCAAAAGGAGCCACAATAGGTTGTGCTTTCTTTTTCAGATCGCTGTGTTTTGGAGCAGGAGATGAAAGTGGAAAGTAATCAGAACTCTGGTGGAAGTAAAATGCTTCCCTTTTAAGACAGTGTCTGAGCTGCTAACAGCTTTGGATCCAAAAGCAAGCTAGTAAGCCTCTGTGTGTAAATGCAAATTACCTAGCTGATGGGCACAAAGGAGCTGCAAATAACAAATACATCTGGTCAGCAAACAAGCTACTAGAAGACTCAGATTATGGCCCTTCAGGAAAGGGAGGTGAAAAAAACAAGTCAAGCCTGAAAATAAGGGGGACAGGTTAACCTTAAGGGGTGTGTGTGTGTGTGTACAGTGCTAAAATCTGAAGCTGTGTCTCAGCTATTACCGGAGAATAAACTTAAAGCTTGGTACAGCAGAGAAACTATTGCAAACTTGGTCTGTTGTACAAGAGGGGAAACTGAGGTACACCATCTCATGAATTTCATAAATGACCAGTGAGTGGGGTAATTCACTAGCCTGACTATAGAACAAAATAAGGACAGTCTGGAGGTAATTCTTCTGTTTTTCCTGCAAGTAGCAAGGACATTTGTAAAAGAAAGTGGTATTATTATTAAGCAATAATCTGTCCCCACCATGGGGAAGGAAATTGTTTCTTTTGTTTTTCAGACACTCTACAAGCAAGCTGGCGCCAGCGGAAAAATAACCCAGAATACCATGGATCTATGTTTTGTGTTGTTTGTCTGTGGTGTTTGTCTTGTTGCTAGCATTGTTGTGTTTTAATGAACAGAAAACCTCATGATGTGGGTGGGGGGTGGCTTCCAAAGGCTGGCCTTGGGGGGGAAGATGTGTATGGGAATGCAAATTCTCAACTAGGAGGCCAGCACCTGTGTAATAGCTACCATGGTACCTGGAAATGGAATGGCAACTAAGGTGGCCCCCACAAGCCCTATGGAAATAATGAGAAGGGGAGGAGCTCACTGGAAATCAATGGGGGTGTGTGTAAAATAGTGTAAATTAATAGAAGATGTTTGGATGTGCCCCTCTCCTATGACTATTGAGGAGCGGGATCAATGGCGTATGCAAGGGGTGGACAATTGGGTGTACTGTGTATAAGGTGTTTTGCTGGGAATGTACATATTACTGGGGGCACAATTACACCAGCCCATAACCAAACTACACCCATCTACATGCTGCTATGTGGACTTTGGTGCACAAATGGATCTGTGAATCTTATTGCTGTGAATAAGCCAGGGCTTACTGCCTGATTCCATACCAAGTGGTCAAGCTGGTTTGGACAATATCCCATTTCTCTGTGAACATTCAATGGACTTGTGATATGGACAAAAGCATACAAAACTTGAAGGAGCAGCTTGTTGCAACTGCCAGCAACTGGACACAAGATCGTGACCCCATCGAAGGAGGAGAGGAAGTGTTCTGGGGGTGTCTTGGATGTTGGACCATACTGCAGTGGTCAGAACTCGGTGTTGCTGTGGATTTTGTATTGTTAACGGTACTTGTGTTACGTTGCATAGGGAGATAACCTATTAGGAATGTAATAAGCCCTCCAAACCCTGCAGTGTACTAGACAACCCGGACCCAACCTTCTCAGGCCCACTCTAATGCGAAGTCTGGAACACTAATTGGAATAGGTGTGGTATGCCCGTATGAGAGAAGGTGCAGGGCACAATACTACACAAGGGGCAGTGGGACAAATGGAATATCGACACCTTCCACCTTGATGCCTGGCCCTATCAGGAAATGTGTCGCCATATGTCCTATGCTTTTCCAGGGATACCTGGGCAGGAGGATCCCAAAAGAAAAAGAAAAAAAAAGGGGTGGAGTGTTAGGATATAGATATTCAGGCCTGTCTGTAAAGGCCTATACTCTAAGAATTTAGGTGTATTCTTATCACTTGGCTAGTGATAGAGCTATAAAAGAAAGAATCAAAATCACTGTCTGCTAGTGTAAGGGCCTTCTCTTACTGTGACAGTTTGTGGCCCTGTGCTTAGGCTAAGGCCTTTGGCTAAGCAGCAGAGGCAGCCATAAGCTGGGAAGCGAACGGTCACATCCTCGCATTCCAAACTAGTCACATTGAAATAAGGTGCTATTGGGTTGTTAGGCACTATCAGGACAGGATTGTATTCCTATCACCTCCAGAGAAAGGGAAGTGCCTAGAAAATGTAAAAGGAAACTTAGTTTGATAGCATCCTGTCTGGCAAGAACTCACTTATCAATAGCTGGGATGTGAAATCCTCACTTCTGTATTGTTTTGTCATTATAGTTCCCACTTTGCTGTTGTTTGTCTGTATAATCTCTGTCTGGTTCTGTGATTGTTCCTGTCTGCTGTATAATTAATTTTGCTGGGTGTAAACTAATTGAGGTGGTGGGATATAATTGGTTACATAATCATGTTACAATATGTTAGGATTGGTTAGTTAAATTTCAGGAAAATGATTGGTTAAGGTATAGCTAAGCAGAACTCAAGTTTTACTATATAATCTGTAGTCAATGAGGAAGTGACTGGGTGTGGGTGTGGGTGGGGGTGGGCATGTGGGTGTGTGAGATGGGAACAGGGAATGGGGGTAAGAAAATTGGAATCATGTTTTGCTAAAGGGGGAGATGGGAACAGGGAATGGGGGTAAGAAAATTGGAATAATGTTTTGCTAAAGGGGGAAATGGGAACAGGGAATGGGAGTAAGGAAGTTGGAATCATGTTTGGCTAAGGGTAGGAATGGGAACAGGGACACAGGTGTAAGGCTCTGTGGTGTCAGAGCTGGGAAGGAGGATACTAAGGAAGGAAACTGGAATCATGCTTGCTGGAAGTTCACCCCAATAAACATCGAATTGTTTGCACCTTTGGACTTCGGGTATTGTTGCTCTCTGTTCATGCGAGAAGGACCAGGGAAGTAAGTGGGTGAAGGAATAAGCCCCCTAACAGAAAGAAAGGACTTATTTAGGTTAAGCACCAATGGTGTCACTGGAACAAATGGATATTGGCCATCAATAAGTTTTGGCTTGAACTTAGGCGAAGGTTTCTAACCATCAGAGTGAAGTTTTGGAACAGCCTCTCAAGGGAAGCAGTGGGGGCAAAAAACCTAACTGGCTTCAAGACTGAGCTTGATACATTTCTGGAGGGATTGGCATGATGGGACTGCCTACAATGGCAGGTAGCCGATTTGCAACTGCTAACAGCAAACATCTCCAGAGGCTGGTGATGGGACCCTAGATGGGCAGGGCTCTGAGCTACTACAGAGAATTCCTTCCTAGCTGTCTGGCTGCTGGGTCTTTGCCATATTTGGAATGGGAAGGAATTTTGCCCAGACTCAGATTGGCAGAGACCCTGTTTTTTTTGTTTTTTGTCTGCCTTCCTCTGCAGCATGGGGCATGGCATGGCTCGGCTCATTTACAGGTTTAAACAAGTGTAAATGATGGATTTTTTGGTAACTTGAAGTCTTTAAATAAATGATTTGAGGCCTTCATTAACTCAGCCCGATGGGTCTGTTCAGCACCACAATGAAGACCCTGATCTTATAGAATCATACTCTATCAGGGTTGGAAGGGACCTCAGGAGATCATCTAGTCCAACCCCCTGCTCAAAGCAGGGCCAATCCCCAATTTTTGCCAACTGTGTCCGTGCAGAGCCCTGCACGACAGGGGGCCTGACCTCAATCAGGGGCTCTGCAACTCCTGGTATTACAGGATCCCTGGTTTTGTTTAGGGTCCCTGCAGCACCTGACGAAATGTGGGGCCAGGATCTCTGTCAGGGTCTGTGCAGTGCCCAGTACAGCGGTGGGGCGCGATCTTCGCCAGGGTCCGTGCACTGCCAGGCCCAACGGGGACACAGATCTCACTCGGGGTCTCCGAGGCGCCCAGCACAATGGAGGCAGCAGTTAAGGCCGCAGTCGGGCACTGCCTGGCACAAGGGGGGCTGTGATCTCGGTCCATGTCTCAGTTTCACCTAAAACAGAGGTCTCCCCATCTCGGGGCTCGGCCCGCCTCTGCCCGTTCCAGAAATCACTCCGGGGAACGATTCCCCCCTAAACCGGGACAAGTCACTGCAGGTAAAGTGGGGGGGACACCCCCCCCCCAAGGCGGAGATTTGAACTGGCCACGGGCGAAGTGGGGAGGAAACGGGGTCCGGGCGGGGGGGCAGAGCCCGTCTCAGGGAGGTGGGGGAAGGGGGGGGTCACCCGGGCTGCTGCTCGTCGCTGCCGGGAGCGAAAGGGGGCAGGGCGGGAGCGGGGGGGGGCGGTAAATCCGAGGGGATCTCAGCCCCCCCCCTTTCCCTCCCCGCCCCTCGGGGGGCCCCGGCTCTTCTCCCCCGCCCCGGCCATGTCCGGGCTGCGCCGACATTTTCCCCCCGCCCCTTTCCCCAGGTCTCCCCCCGCCCGGCCCCACGCAGGGACCCCGGGGGGGCTGGTCCCCCCCCCGGACACTGGGGCAGCGTCACCGCCCGGCCCCGGGGCTCGCTCCGGTACCTGGAGGCTGCAGCTCCGCAGCGGGGCGGGCGGAGCCCGGGGCGGCCCCAGGGCGGCTCCGGCGAGGGGGGGGGTGGATGAAGGTCTCCCCGGCACAGACCCTTCGGCCTCGCCCGGCCCCACAGCCCCGGGGCGCAGCGGCAAGTGAGCTCTGCCTCTGCGCATGCCCGACTCTCTCCCGCGCTCTGCGCATGTCCGACTCTTTCCGCCCCCCCCCGATCTGCGCATGCCCAAAGCCGGGAGACACAAAACCCTCCTCCGGCTCCGGGAGAGGCTCCAACGGCCCCGCACGAGCCAGGCAGAGCCGCAGCGCCTCGCGCGTTCGCAGCCCCTCTCGTCCTCCCCCCGCCAAACGTCACTTCCGTTCCTGGGAGAGTCAGGAACTACATCTCCCAGCCTGCCCCGTGGGGCGCTTCCGCCCTCTCCAGCCCGGGTAAGGGAGGGTGGCAGAGGAGGGTTTGGAGTTAATTGAGAAACTGAAGAGTAACAGGTCAGGGGGACCAGATGGCCTCACCCAAGAGTTCTGAAAGAACTCAGATGTGAAATTGCTGAACTACTCAGGAGGGTTTGTAACCTGCCTTTTAAATCGGCTTCTGTACCCAGTGACTGGAAGACGGCTAATGTACGGCCAATATTTAAAAAGGGCTCTAGAGGGGATCCCGGCAATTACAGACCTGTAAGTCTAACGTCAGTACCGGGCAAATTCATTGAAACAATCGTAAAGAATAAAATTGTCAGACACACAGAAGAACAAATTGTTGGGCAAAAGTCAACATGGTTTCTGTAAAGGGAAATCATGTCTTACTGATCTCTTACAGCTCTTTGAAGGGAGGAACAAACATGTGGACAAGGGGGATCCAGTGGACACAGTGTACTTAGATTTCCAGAAAACCTTTGACAAGGTCCCTCACCGTAATTTAAGTTGTCCTGGGATAAGAGGGAAGATCCTTTCATGGATTGAGAACTGGTTAAAAGACAGGGAACAAAGGGTAGGAATAAATGGTAAATTTTCAGAATGGAGAGGGGTAACTAGTGGTGTTCCCCAAGGGTCAGTCCTAGGAACAATCCTATTCAACTTATTCATAAATGATCCAGAGAAAGGGCTAAACAGTGAGGTGGCAAAGTTTGCAGATGATACTAAACTGCTCAGGATAGTTAAGACCAAAGCAGACTGTGAAGAACTTCAAAAAGATCTCACAAAACTAAGTGATTGGGCAACAAAATGGCAAATGACATTTAATGTGGATAAATGTAAAGTAATGCACATTGGGAAAAATAACCCCAACTATACATACAATTTGATGGGGACTAATTTAGCTACAACTAATCAGGAAAAAGATCTTGGAAGTCATTGTGAATAGTTCTCTGAAGACGTCCACGCAGTGTGCAGCGGCAGTCTAAAGCAAACAGGATGTTAGGAATCATTAACAATGGGATAGAGAATAAGAAGGAGAATATCTTATTGCCCTTATATAAATCTATGGCACGCCCACATCTTGAATACTGTGTACAGGTGTGGTCTCCTCACCTCAAAAAAGATATACTGGCATTAGAAAAGGTTCGGAGAAGGGCAACTAACATGATTAGGGGTTTGAAACGGGTCCCATATGAGGAGAGATTAAAGAGGCTAGGACTTTTCAGATTGGAAAAGAGGAGACTAAGGGGGGATATGATAGAGGTATATAAAATCATAGAATCATAGAATATCAAGGTTGGAAGGGACCTCAGGAGGTCATCTAGTCCAACCCCTGCTCAAAGCAGGACCAATCCCCAATTTTTGCCCCAGATCCCTAAATGGCCCCCTCAAGGATTGAACTCACAACCCTGGGTTTAGCAGGCCAATGCTCAAACCACTGAGCTATCCCTCCCCCCATATATAAATCATGAGTGATGTATAGAAAAGTTATTTACTTATTCCCTTAATATAAGAACTAGGGGTCACCACATGAAATTAATGGGTAGCAGGTTTAAAACAAATAAAAGGAAGTTTTCTTCACTCAGCGCACAGTCAACGTGTGGAACTCCTTGCCTGAGGAGGTGGTGAAGGCTAGGACTATAACAGGGTTTAAAAGACAACTGGATAAATTCATGGAGGTTAAGTCCATTAATGGCTATTAGTCAGGATGGGTAAGGAATGGTGTCCCTAGCCTCTGTTTGTCAGAGGGTGGTAATGGACAGCAGGAGAGAGATCACTTGATTACTACCTGTTAGGTTCACTCCCTCTGGGGTACCTGGCATTGGCCACTGTCAGTAGACAGCACACTGGGCTGGATGGACCTTTGGTCTAACTGAGTACGGCCATTCTTGTGTTCTTATTAACCACTTCTCTCAGTGGTGTCCATTTTTCACGCCCCTGAGAGATGTGGCTATGTCAACATAGCTTTTGAGTGTAGACCAGCCTTTAGATGGCTTTTTGATGTGAAAGGCAATGGACTTCAGCCTTTTTCTTGATGTTGATAGTTGATGATTGCAGCTTTTCTACCAGCTGGACACATCTTATGACAGATGTCATGCCTTTCCTTTGCAAATTAGAGAAGTGAGGAAGTCAGTGACCCTTACAGTCTAAGTGGGTAAAAAGTTATACAACTTGTCTCCTTGAATAGTGTGTTTTGTTTTTTTTTAAAGAAACTGGCTTTTAAGCTAAGCAAAATATGTTCTATTTGAAGTACAAAAAATTGAAATCTATACTTGGCGAATGTTCTCTTATACACTCTTTCTAACGCATATTCTTCCACCCCAACCTTTGGAGTGAAGTTTCCTACCAAAACTCCTTATACCACAGGGGGTAAATTAAATCAAATTAACTTTTGAAGATTAGCCATCATTTCCTGTATGACTAACTGAAAGTTGTCTTGTTTTTAGTTCTGTTTTCCAAAATAATTCAGATCATCAAACAAACAATTAGTCTCCTACTCTTTAACCAATAACTTCACCTTCAATTTAATTTTCATTTGTAACAACAACATATTCAAAGACCACAAATTCTTGTCATATATGTTGGTTTCTTTTACTCCCCATTGCCAACAACTGAATGTTGGCTCAAGTTTTTGCATGTCCCAACGTAGGTCCCAACCACTCCTGTGAGTTCATATATCTCTGGTTCTTCTGCTGTCTGTGTTGGTGGAAGGGGTCTCCTATGTGGGAATGTTTGCATCATGAGGAAAAAAAAAAACTTTCTCTTTTCACACTTTGTTAGGATATAGATATTCATGCCTGTCTGCAAAGGCCTGTACTTTAAGAATTTTGGTGTATTCTGATCACTTGGCTAGTTAGAGGTATAAAAGAAAGCATCAAAATCATTGTCTGCCGGTGTAAGGGCCTTCTCTTACTGTGACAGTCTGAGGCCCTGTTCTTAGGCTAAGGCCTTTGGCCAAGCAGCAGAGGCAGCCATAAGCTGGGAAGCGACCGGTTATCTCCTCACATTCCAAAGTAGTCACATTGAAAGAAGGTGCTATTGGGCTGTTAGGAATACAATCCTGACCTGATAATGCCTATCACCTCCAGAGAAAGGGAAGTGCCTAGAAAATGTAAAAGGAAACTTTTAGTTTGATAGCATCCTGTCTGGCAAGAACTCACTTATCAATAGCTGGGATGTGAAACCCTCACTTCTGTATTGTCTTGTCATTATAGTTCCCACTTTGCTATTGTTTGTCTGTATAATCTCTGTCTGGTTCTGTGATTGTTTCTGTGTGCTGTATAATTAACTTTGCTGGGTGTAAACTAATTAAGGTGGTGGGATATAATTGGTTACATAATCATGTTACAATATGTTAGGATTGGTTAGTTAAATTTCAGGAAAATGATTGGTTAAGGTTTAGCTAAGCCGAACTCAAGTTTTCCTATATAGTCTGCAGTCAATCAGGAAGTGAGGGGGTGGGTGTGTGTGGGGAAAATGGGAACAGGGAATAGGGGTAAGGAAATTGAAATCATGTTTGGCTAAGGGCAGGAATGGGAACAGGGACAAAGGTGTAAGGCTCTGTGGTGTCAGAGCTGGGAAGGAGGATACTAAGGAAGGAAACTGGAATCATGTTTGCTGGAAGTTCACCCCAATAAACATCGAATTGTTTGCACCTTTGGACTTTGGGTATTGTTGCTCTCTGTTCATGCGAGAAGGACCAGGGAAGTAGTGGGTGAAGGAATAAGGCCCCTAACACATTTTTTAACCTTTCAAAGTAGGAGATGGTAGGATAGAAGTGAAGTAAATGCATAAAACACAAGAGAAAACTGTCTGGTCTACACTAAAGACATTTATCAGTATAACTTTATTGCTCAGAGATGTGAAAAAACGACACAGCTGAGCAATGTAGTTACACAGCTCTAGCCCCCTGTGTAGATAGTGCTACATCAGTGGGAAAGCTTCTCCTGCCAGCATAGCCACCTGAGACAATATTGACTTCAACAATTGAACTACACTGTGATCATATGCACTTCCTTCAGTTAATTCGGGTTCTGCTGTTGTTCACCATTTCCAAGTGGAGATTTTAAATCACTACTGTTTCTTTCTTAGCATGTCCAGTAAATTGGAGAGTTCTCTCCTGTTGACAGAACTGCACTTGAACTGTCTCCATGTCATCATGGAGGGATGGGGAAAAAGCAAAGCTGAAGTGAGAAATCATGTCTTTAGCAAATGATCATTTGTCTTAAATTCTCCAATAAATCTGAGTTACATCCTATCAAACAGAACTAATATCCAACTCGGTGACCAAACAGCCTTCAGGAAAGATAGAAAGCCACATTACAGAGAGATCCGATGAAGTGAGCTGTAGCTCACGAAAGCTTATACTCAAATAAATTTGTTAGTCTCTAAGGTGCCACAAGTACTCCTTTTCTTTTTGCGAATACAGACTAACATGGCTGCTACTCTGAAACATGACAATGAAAGTGTCAAGTGAAATTCCAGAGCAGGTTACATCTGATTATTCAGAATCAGGACAAGAAATTCTCCCATCACATTATCCTCTGATCCATTCTAACGTACTTCACTTAGCACTGTCTCAATAGTCAGTTATGTTATTTACAACATTTTTAGTATTCTAGCACCCCCATAATGGGGGAAAAAACAGCCACCTTGCCGGAAGTGGCTTTACCAAGAGATGGAACCTGGGATTTAAACTCCAAATGATCACACTGTGTTTGGGATCCATTTGAATTCCCCTCCCAGGTCTTTGACACTTTCATCTCCAGTCATAGCAACTCTGATACAGGATTAAAGAAGTCAAAGCATCTCCAAGCACAGACAACAGAGAATGCTTCATCACATGAAACTTTGAAAAGTGGAGGGATAGAATGTGATGAAGATAAACTCTACATGGCTCAGACAAAAGGTAACAGTTCTGCAGTGGTGGGGAAGGAGGGAATCTCTGAGTCACCCCATCTCCTTCCAGTGTCACAGAGGATGAAATGATACTTACTTTCCTGCTCCATCTCCTCTTTATTTACATCTAATTTGAAAAGTTCCCAGTATAGGTGCTCTTCAGCAAAACCCAGAGCAACGTGAGAACTGGCAATGATGATACAATTTGTATGATGGGTGACTCCAACAATAACTTTGCAATAGGAGGAATGGTATAAATGTGATGCTCCCTGGTTCCTGAAAGGAAGGACACACTCACATTATCCATGGGACAATAGAAATATGTTAGCAACAAGAAGAAAGTCAATGGAAGTTTGGGCCCCCTACTGAATAAGGGAGGAAACCTAGTGACACAGGATGTGAAAAAAGCTAATGTACTCAATGCTTTTTTTGCCTCTGTCTTCACGATCAAGGTCAGCTCCTGACTACTGCCCTGGGCAGTACAGCATGGGGAGGAGGTGACCAGCCCTTTGTGGAGAAAGAAGTGGTTTGGGACTATTTAGAAAAGCTGGATGAGCATAAGTCCATGGGGCCGGATGCACTGCATCTGAGAGTGCTAAAGGAGTTGGCGGATGTGACTGCAAAACCATTGGCCAATCTTTGAAAACTCATGGCAATCGGGGGAGGTCCAGGATGACTGGAAAAAGGCTAATGTAGTGCCCATCTTTAAAAAAGGGAAGGAGGAGGATCCGGGGAACTACAGGCCAGTCAACCTCACCTCAGTCCCTGGAAAAATCATGGAGCAGGTCCTCAAGGAATCCATTCTGAAGCACTTAGAGGAGAAGAAAGTGATCAGGAACAGTCAGCATGGATTCACCAAGGGCAAGTCATGCCTGACTAATTTAATTGCCTTCTGTGACGAGATAACAGGCTATGTGGATGAGGGGAAAGCAGCAGATGTGTTATTCCTTGACTTTGTATCAAAAGCTTTGCTAGTCTCCCACAGTATTCTTGCCAGCAAGTTAAAGAAGTATGGGCTGGATGAATGCACTATATGGTGGATAGAAAGCTGGCTAGATTGTCAGGCTCAACGGGTAGTGATCAATGGCTCCATGTCTAGTTGGCAGCCGGTATCAAGCGGAGTGGCCCAAGGGTTGGTCCTGGGGCTGGTTTTGTTCAATATCTTCATTAACGATCTGGAGGATGGCATGTAACCCTCCCTTACCTGGGTTTACAATCTGGAGGATGCTGTAACCAAACCCTAGTTAGTAGTTCAGCAATTTTATATTTGAGTTCTTTCAGAACTCTTGGGTGAATGCCATCTGGTCCCAGTGACTTGTTACTGTTAAATTTCTCAATTAATTCCAAAACCTCCTCTAGTGACACTTCAATCTGTGACAGTTCTTCAGATTTGTCACCTACAAAAGCCAGCTCAGGTTTGGGAATCTCTCTGACATCCTCAGCCATGAAGACTGAAGCAAAGAATTCATTTAGTTTCCCCGCAATGACTTTATCGTCTTTAAGTGCTCCTTTTGTATCTCGATCGTCCAGGGGCCCCACTGGTTGTTTAGCAGGCTTCCTGCTTCTGAGATACATAAACATTTTATTTCCTTTTGAGTTTTTGGCTAGCTGTTCTTCAAACTCTTTTTGGCTTTTCTTATTACATTTTTACACTTAATTTGGCAGTGTTTATGCTCCTTTCTATTTACCTCACTAGGATTTGACTAGGATGTGACCTGTGCCCCAGTGTAGACAGTGTTAGTTTGTCAGAAGAATACTTCCAGTATTTGAAGGATAGACATAGCTTTAGACAGATTGATCCCTTATGGCAGTGTTTCCCAAACTTGGGACTCCACTTGTTCGGGGAAAGCCCCTGGCGGGCCGGGCCGGTTTGTTTACCGGCCGCGTCCAGAGGTTCAGCTGATTGTGGCTCCCACTGGCAGCGTTTCGCAGCTCCAGGCCAATGGGGCTGCAGGAAGGGTGGCCACCACATCCCTCGGCGAGCACAGCTTCCTGCAGCCCACATTGGCCTGGAGCGGCGAATCACGGCCAGTGGGAACCGCGATCGGCCGAACCTGCGGACGCGGCAGGTAAACTGGCCCGGCCCGCCAGGGGCTTTCCCTGAACAAGCCGCATCCCTAGTTTGGGGGAAACTGCCATAGGGTAAGCAAGTCATGACATCAATTCCGATCTTGACCATCTCCCTGTACATGAGAAAGCTACTAGTATGGAGGGCTGAGCCAGCTGTCCAATTGCCTGGTTCCTCAGCTCTAGCCACAGCTCTTAGTACCCATCCGTCCAAAGACTGAGAGAAATGGAGAGTTCCAACCGTTGTCATTTTGGTATCTTATTGTTCCTTTCTCTATTTTATGTACTGGCCTTTCTGTTATATCAAGGTGTGACTGTATAGCTCAGTGCAAGTGTGACAAAAGCTCATTGGTGCCAATTGGCAAAGGGCTGAGTAATTCGCAGGAAATGCCTGTCTCAGGCCTGACAAACTCACCACACCTAATACACTGATTTTATGATATTTATCCAGGAAGCATAGCAGTGAGATCTCTAATGAAAGCTTGTAGATTATTGTTACTCCTAATCACTGCGAGAGGTGTGTATGAGTCATATTTAAGGAGTAATGTAGGTACATGGAAAATTATGCCCTTATGGTATTGTCATGAAAGTGAGTTACCCCAATCATAGGTCTTGTTGGGGACTGTCCATTCCAGTGGGAGGGAATTGTCACCCAAACCTTGCTAGCCAGTTATGCGATGTATTGCTCCATTGTGCTTCCTTTGCACCAGCCCTGAAAAGGCAGCGGAAACCTATCAAACTCTAGACATCGAAACCCTGTGGAAGTGAAAACGACAATATGATGATGAGGAGATCGTCCTTTCTGTGAATATAGACAAAAGACTGAATCAGTCTGTAACAGGGTGGAGAGAAACTCTCTGAGTCCATTCACCAAGGAGATCGCTAACGACCAGTGGTGCTTCATGAAAGGCAGGGCCCTGGCTCCTAGGGACTAGCAATCACTGCAATAGACTGTCATCTCACACTTTAATCTACTTAGATAGGAAAGGTAACTATTAAAAAGTGTCTGTTGCATTTTATGATTTCGTTTTGTTTGTAACTGTTTGTTTCCATCATTCGCATTTGTTTCGGTTTAAATCTCTCTCCCTTGTTAAATAAATTTCCCTTTGTTCGATAACTGTACTCAAGTGCTGTGTGTGATACAGAAGCAGTGGTCTACAGTAAAATTGGTAACCTTGGGTACACCATTGCTTTGGGAACGGAGGATCTGGGATTTTTCTGAGTATCTTGTGATCGGGGCTGGCCCCCAGAGGGGGGCATATTGAAGGAACTCAAGGGTTAGGGTGCCTCTATTGTCAACTGGCAGGGCTGATGCAGCTCAGAGAAGGGTGCTTGAGTGCCTGACAGGCTGGGTGAGTTTGATCACATACATCCAGCTGCCCAATTCAAAAGTCCCTCTTAGTAGTGGCAAGTGGCAACAAGGAGACTCTCTGTCCTCAGCACCCTGAGAAGGGTCACAGTGTGCATCTGTGTTGATCCACCTGTCAAATCCACACAGAGAAAGCACCCTATAGCATAGTTCCCCGAATCAAAATAACCTGAAAACTCTGCCCTAGGAAATCATGGAATGTGCTCTTTGACTGTGAAAACACGTAAAGAATCCAAGCACTGGAGGGTAGGGATTGGGTCCAGAGTGAGCTAGACAGATTGAAGGGTTGGGCCAAAAGAAATCCTGAGGAGGATCAACAAGGACAAGTGCAGGGTCCTGCACTTAGGACGGAAGAATCCCATGCACTACTACAGGCTAGGGACCAACTGGCTATTGGGAAGTTCTGCAGAAAAGGACCTGGGGATTATAGTGGATGAGAAGCTGGATATGAGTCAACAGTGTGCCCTTTGCCAAGAAGGCTAACGGCATATTGGGCTGCATTAGTCAGAGTGTTTATTCCCCTCTATTCGGCACTGGTGAGGCCACATCCGAAGTACTGCATCCAGCTTTGTGCCCCCCACTGCAGAAAGGATGTGGACAAATTAGAGAGAGTCCAATGGAGGGCAACAAAAATGATTAGGGCACTGAGGCATGTGTGTTATGAGGAAAGGGTGAGGGAAGAGAAGAGTGAGGGGGGATTTGTTAGCAGCCTTCAACTATCTGAGGATGGAGTTTGGCTATTCTCAGTGGTGGCAGGTGACAGAACAAGGAGCGATGGTCTCAAGTTGCAGTGGGGGAGGTCTAAGTTGGATATTGGGAAACAGGATTTCACTAGGAGGGCAGTGAAGCACTGGAATGGGTTACCTTGGGAGGTGGTGGAATCTCCCTCCTTAGCGGTTTTTAAGGCCCAGCTTGACAAAGCCCTGGCTGGGATGATTTAGTTGGGGTTGTTCCTGATTTGAGCAGGGGGTTGGACTAAAGAGACCTCAGGAGGTCACCCTGACCCAAACATTCTGTGATTCTACGGGTATGTCTACACTACGAAATTAGGTCGGATTTATAGAAGTCGGTTTTTTAGAAATTGTTTTTAGATAGTTGATTGTGTGTGTCCCCACAGAAAATGCTCTAAGTGCATTAAGTGCATTAACTCGGCGGATCGCTTCCACAGTACCAAGGCTAGCATCGACTTCTGGAGCGTTGCACTGTGGGTAGCTATCCCACCGTTCCCGCGGTCTCCGCCACCCATTGGAATTCTGGGTTGAGATTCCCAATGCCTAATGGGGCAAAAACATTGTTGCGGGTGGTTCTGGGTACATGTCGTCAGGCCCACCCTCCCGCCCTCCATGAAAGCAACGGCAGACAATCGTTTCGTGCCTTTTTTTCTGAGTTACCTGCGCAGACTCCACACCGCGGCAAGCATGGAGCCCGCTCAGCTCACCATCACCCTACATCTCCTGGGCGCTGGCAGACGCGGGACTGCATTGCTACACAGCAGCAGCTCATTGCCTTGTGGCAGCAGACGGTGCAATAGGTCTGATAACCATTGTCATCGTGTCCGAGGTTCTCCTGGCCACCTCGGTAAGGTCGGTCAGGAGCGCCTGGGCAGACATGGGCGCAGGGACTGAAATAGGAGTGACTCAACCAGGCCATTCTCTTTAGTCCTGCCGGCAGGCGTATTGCACCGTCTTCTGCCGAGCAGCCAGGAGATGGGGATGGCTAGCAGTCCTTCTGCACCGTCTGCTGCCAGCCAAAGATGTAAAAGATAGATGGAGTGGATCAAAACAAGAAATAGACCAGATTTGTTTTGTATTCATTTGCTCCCCCCTCCCTCCCTCCGTGAAATCAGTAGCCGACAATCATTTCAGTGAGGTCTGTCAGGGGCACCTTGAAAAGTTTTGTGGAGATTCAGTCCTGCTTGGAATATGAGGGGGCGGGATAGCTCAGTGGGTTGAGCATTGGTCTGCTAAACGCAGGGTTTTGAGTTCAATCCTTGAGGGGGCCATTCTGTGTGACAGTTGTTTTTGTTTCCCCTTGATGTAAAGCCACCCCCTTTGATTTTAATTCCCTGTAAGCCAACCCTGTAAGCCATGTCATCAGTCACCCCTCCCTCCGTCAGAGCAACGGCAGACAATCGTTCCACGCCTTTTTTCCATGCCGACACCATACACGGCAAGCATGGAGCCCGCTCAGATCACTTTGGCAATTAGGAGCACATTAAACACCATGTGCATTATCTAGTAGTATATGCAGCACAAGAACCTGGCAAAGCGAAATTGGGCTGGTAGGCGACGTCAGCGCGGTGACGAGAGTGATGAGGCCATGGACGCAGACTTCTCTCAAAGCACGGGCCCTGGCAATGTGGGCATCATGGTGCTAATGGGGCAGGTTCTGTTATGATATAAATATTCAGGCCTGCCTGTAAAGGCCTATACTCTAAGAATTTAGGTGTATTCTTATCACTTGGCTAGTTATAGAGGTATAAAAGAATCAAAATCGCTGTCTGCCGGTGTAAGGTCCTTCTCTTACTGTGACAGTCTGAGGCCCTGTTCTTAGGGCTAAGCAGCAGAGGCAGCCATAAGCTGGGAAGCGACCGGTCACATCCTCACATTCCAAACTAGTCACATTGAAAGAAGGTGCTATTGGGCTGTTAGGAATACAATCCTGTCCTGATAATGCCTATCGCCTCCAGAGAAAGGGAAGTGCCTAGAAGATGTAAAAGGAAACTTTTAGTTTGATAGCATCCTGTCTGGCAAGAACTCACTTATCAATAGCTGGGATGTGAAATCCTCACTTCTGTATTGTTTTGTCATTATAGTTCCCACTTTGCTGTTGTTTGTCTGTATAATCTCTGCCTGGTTCTGTGATTGTTTCTGTCGGCTGTATAATTAATTTTGCTGGGCATAAACTAGTTAAGGTGGTGGAATGTAACTGGTTACATAATCATGTTACAATATGTTAGGATTGGTTAGTTAAATTTCAGGAAAATGATTGGTTAAGATATAGCTAAGCAGAACTCAAGTTTTACTATATAGTCTGCAGAGTCAATCAGGAAGTGAGTGGGTGGGTGTGTGGGGTGCAAATGGGAACAGCGAATGGGGGTGGGAGGGAAATTGAAATCATGTTTTTGTTTCATGATCAAACCCAGTTATTTCAATGTAACTGTATGTGCAACTCTGTGCAGTCACATTGGATGGAAGCTTGGTCATTAAATTATCCACGGGGGTCAGGTAGAGTGGCTACTACCACCACTAGGCTTCTGTCCCCAGAAGCCTTTACAGCTATTCTGAAGGAAAATGGGCCCTTTTCCCACAGAAATGGTCTATAAGGGACTGCTGCAGACAGCAGGCGGAGAGAGAATCTGATCAAAATTATTTGACTATTGGGTAATGTAATCAAAATCACTAAAGGATGTAAGGGGTTTCTATTGGAACTTAACTTTGGCTGCCCCTGGTTGTGTCTAGTTGTACAAGATGAAAGTGTAATCGGGGTACAGTTGTGTAAAAAAGAATAATCACAGTGCAAGGGATGTTAGGCAAAAGAGAATTTTGTGTGCGTGCACAGGTAGAAGAAAAGGAAAAGGGGAGGAATGATGGGAACACTGAGCCTTGGGGTGGCTCTGGGGGATCAGATTGTTGCTTTGGTGGGTGTGCATGAAAACTCTGTGGGCATGGGGGAGGCAGTTACACCTTGTGTAAAATTAATATGGCTAATATAATGTTATGGAGGTTAAACTATATGGAAGGAATGTGCATTTTCCCAGGATGTGTACAGTGTTAAAATCTGAAGCTGTGTCTCAGCTATTACCTGAGAATAAACTTAAAGCTTGGTACAGCAGAGAAACTATTGCAAACTTGATCTGTTGTACAGGAGGGGAGACTGAGGTACACCACCTCATGAATTTCATAAATGACCAGTGAGTGGGGTAATTCACTAGCCTGACTATAGAACAAAATAAGGACAGCCTGGAGGTAATTCTTCTGTTTTTTCCTGCAATTAGCAAGGAAATTTGTAAAAGAAAGGGATATTATTATTATTAAGTAATAATCTGTCCCCACCAGGGGGGTGCAAATTATTTCTTTTGTTTTTCAGACACTCTACAAGCAAGCTGGCGCCAGCGGGAAAAATAACCCACAATACCATGGATCTGTGTTTTGTGTTTGTCTTGTTGCTAGCATTGTTGTGTTTTTAATGAACAGAAAATCTCATGATGTGGGTGGGGGATGGCTTCAAAAGGCTGACCTTGGGGGGAAGATGTGTATGGGAATGCAAAATCCTCAGCTAGGAGGCCAGCACCTGTGTAATAGCTACCGTGATACCTGGAAATGGAATGGCAACTAAGGTGGTCCCCACAAGCCCTATGGAAATAATGAGAAGGGGAGGAGCTCACTGGGAATCAATGGAGGGGTGTGTAAAATAGTGTAAATCAACAGAAGATGTTTGGATGTGCCCCTCTTCTATGACTATGGAGAAGCAGAATCAATGGCCTATGCAAGGGGTGGACAATTGGGTGTACTGTGTATAAGGTGTTTTGCTGGGAATGTACATATTACTGGGGGCACAATTACACCAGCCCATAACCAAACTACACCCATCTACATGCTGCTATCTGGACTTCGGTGCACAAATGGATCTGTGAATCTTATTGCTGTGAATAATCAAACCAGGGCCTACTGCCTGATTCCATACCAAGTGGTCAAGCTAGTTTGGACAATATCCCATTTCTCTGTGAACATTCAATGGACTTGTGATATGGACAAAAGCATACAAAACTTGAAGGAGCAGCTTGTTGCAACTGCCAGCAACTGGGCACATCAGATCGTGACCCTGTTGAAGGAGGAGAGGCAGTGTTTTGGGGGTGTCTCGGATGTTGGACCATACTGCAGTGGTCAGGACTCGGTGTTGCTGTGGATTTTGTATTGTTAACTGTACTTGTGTTACGTTGCATAGGGAGATAACCTGTAAGTAATGTAATAAGCCCTCCAAACCCTATAGTGTACTAGACAACCTGGACTCAACCTTCTCAGGCCCACTCTAATGGGAAGTCTGGAACACTAATTGGAATAGGTGTGGTATGCCCATACGAAAGAAGGTGAAGGGCACTATACTACACAAGGGGCAGTGGAACAAATGGAAAATCGACACCTTCTACCTTGATGCCTTGCCCTATCAGGAAATGTGTGGCCATATGTCCTATGCTTTTCCAGGGATACCTGGGCAGGAGGATCCCAAAAGAAAAAGAAAAAAAAAGGGGTGGAGTGTTAGGATATAGAAATTCAGGCCTGTCTGTAAAGGCCTATACTCTAAGAATTTAGGTGTATTCTTATCACTTGGCTAGTTATAGAGATATAAAATCCCTGTCTGCCGGTGTAAGAGGCTTCTCTTACTGTAAAAAGAAAAGGAGTACTTGTGGCACCTTAGAGACTAACCAATTTATTTGAGCATGAGCTTTCGTGAGCTACAGCTCACTTCATCGGATGCATACCGTGGAAACTGCAGCAGACTTTATATACACACAGAGAATATGAAACAATACCTCCTCCCACCCCACTGTCCTGCTGGTAATAGCTTATCTAAAGTGATCATCAAGTTGGGCCATTTCCTGCACAAATCCAGGTTTTCTCACCCCCCTGGATTTGTGCAGGAAATGGCCCAACTTGATGATCACTTTAGATAAGCTATTACGAGCAGGACAGTGGGGTGGGAGGAGGTATTGTTTCATATTCTCTGTGTGTATATAAAGTCTGCTGCAGTTTCCACGGTATGCATCCGATGAAGTGAGCTGTAGCTCACGAAAGCTCATGCTCAAATAAATTGGTTAGTCTCTAAGGTGCCACAAGTACTCCTTTTCTTTTTGCGAATACAGACTAACACGGCTGTTACTCTGAAACTTCTCTTACTGTGACAGTCTGAGGCCCTGTGCTTAGGGCTAAGCAGCAGAGGCAGCCATAAGCTGGGAAGCGAACGGTCACATCCTCACATTCCAAACTAGTCACATTGAAAGAAGGTGCTATTGGGCTGTTAGGAATACAATCCTGTCCTGATAATGCCTATCACCTCCAGAGAAAGGGAAGTGCCTAGAAGATGTAAAAGGAAAAAGGCATCCTATCTGGCAAGAACTCACTTATCAATAGCTGGGATGTGAAATCCTCACTTCTGTATTGTTTTGTCATTATAGTTCCCACTTTGCTATTGCTAGCGGTGGACGTGTTGTTCTTTGACTTTAGCAAAGCTTTTGACACGGTCTCCCATAGTATTCTTGCCAGCAAGTTAAAGAAGTATGGGCTGGATGAATGGACTATAAGGTGGATAGAAAGTTGGCTAGATTGTCGGGCTCAACAGGTAGTGATCAATGGCTCCATGTCTAGTTGGCAGCCGGTATCAAGTGGAATCCCCAAGGGTCGGTCCTGGGGCCGGTTTTGTTCAATAACTTCATAAATGATCTGGAGGATGGTGTGGATTGTACCCTCAGCAAGTTTGCAGATGACACTAAACTGGGAGGAGAGGTAGATACGCTGGAGGGTAGGAATAGGATACAGAGGGCTCTAGACAAATTAGAGGATTGGGCCAAAAGAAATCTGAGGAGGTTCAACAAGGACAAGTGCAGAGTCCTGCACTTAGGATGGAAGAATCCCATGCACCGCTACAGACTAGGGACCGAATGGCTCGGCAGTAGTTCTCCAGAAAAGGACCTAGGGGTTACAGTGGACGAGAAGCTGGATATGAGTCAACAGTGTGCCCTTGTTGCCAAGAAGGCCAATGGCATTTTAGGATGTATAAGTAGGAGCATTGCCAGCAGATCGAGGGACGTGATCGTTCCCCTCTATTCCACATTGGTGAGGCCTCATCTGGAGTACTGTGTCCAGTTTTGAGCCCCACACTACAAGAAGGATGTGGAGAAATTGGAAAGAGTCCAGTGGAGGGCAACAAAAATGATTAGGGGACTGGAACACATGACTTATGAGGAGAGGCTGAGGGAACTGGGATTGTTTAGTCTGCAGAAGAGAAGAATGAGGGGGGATTTGATAGCTGCTTTCAACTACCCGAAAGGGGGTTCCAAAGAGGATGGATCTAGACTGTTCTCAGTGGTAGCTGATGACAGAACAAGGAGTAATGGTCTCAAGTTGAAGTGGGGGAGGTTTAGGTTGGATATTAGGAAAAACTTTTTTCACTAGGAGGGTGGTGAAAGACTGGAATGCGTTAGCTAGGGAGGTGGTGGAATCTTGTTCCTTAGAAGTTTTTAAGGTCAGGCTTGACAAAGCCTTGGCTGGGATGATTTAGTTGAGGATTGGTCCTGCTTTGAGCAGGGGGTTGGACTAGATGACCTCCTGAGTTCGCTTCCAACCCTGATATTCTATGATTCTATGATACTAAGGAAGGAAATTGGAATCATGCTTGCTGGAAGTTCACCCCAATAAACATCGAATTGTTTGCACCTTTGGACTTGGGGTATTGTTGCTCTCTGTTCATGCGAGAAGGACCAGGGAAGGAAGTGGGTGAAGGAATAAGTCCCCTAACAGGTTCATGCGGTGGAATGCCGATTTTGGGCCCGGGAAACAAGCACAGACTGGTGCGACATCATAGTGATGCAGGTCTGGGACGATTCCCAGTGGCTGTGAAACTTTTGCATGCGTAAGGGCTCTTTCATGGAACTTTGTGACTTGCTTTCCCCTGCCCTGAAGCGCATGAATACCAAGATGAGAGCAGCCCTCACAGTTGAGAAGCGAGTGGCGATAGCCCTGTGGAAGCTTGCAATGCCAGACAGCTACCGGTCAGTCGGGAGTCAACTGGAGTGGACAAATCTACTGTGGTGGCTGCTGTGATGCAAGTAGCCAACGCAATCAAAGATCTGCTGCTATCAAGGGTAGTGACCCTGGGAACTGTGCAGGTCATAGTGGATGGCTTTGCTGCAATGGGATTCCCTAACTGTGGTGGGGCCATAGGCGGAACCCATATCTATCTTGGCACCGGAGCACCAAGCCAGCAAGTACATAAACCGCAAGGGGTACTTTTCAATACTGCTGCAAGCACTGGTGGATCACAAGGGACGTTTCACTAACATCAACGTTGGATGGCCGGGAAAGGTAGATGCCGCTCGCATCATCAGGAACTCTGGTCTGTTTCAAAAGCTGCAGGAAGGAACTTTCTTCCCAGACCAGAAAATAACCACTGGGGATGTTGAAATGCCTATAGTTATCCTTGGGGACCCAGCCTACCCCTTAATGCCATGGCTCATGAAGCCGTACACAGGCAGCCTGGACAGTAGTCAGGAGCTGTTCAACTACAGGCTGAGCAAGTGCAGAATGGTGGTAGAATGTGCATTTGGATGTTTAAATGTTTGCTGGTGCAGTTTACTGACTCGCTTAGACCTCAGCGAAACCAATATTCCCACTGTTATTACTGTTTGCTCCACAATATCTGTGAGAGTAAGAGGGAGAGGTTTATGGCAGGGTGGGAGGTTGAGGCAAATTGCCTGGCTGCTGGTTACGCGTAGCCAGGCACCAGGGTGGTTAGAAGAGCACAGGAGGGCGCGGTGCGCATCAGAGAAGCTTTGAAAACCAGTTTCATGACTGGCCAGGCAACGGTGTGAAAGTTTGTTTCTCCTTGATGAAACCCCCCCACCCCTTGGTTCACTCTACTTCCCTGTAAGCTAATCATCCTCCTCTCCTCCCTTCGATCACCACTTGCATGGGCAATAAAGTCATTGTTGCTTCACATTCATGCATTCTTTATTAATTCATCACACAAATAGGGGGATAACTGCCAAGGTAGCCCGGGAGGGGTGGTGGAGGAGGGAAGGACAAGGCCACACAACGCTTTAAAACTTATTGAATGCCAGCCTTCTGTTGGTTGGGCAATCCTCTGGGGTGGAGTGGCTGGGTGGGCGGAGGCCCCCCCACACTTTCTTGGGCGTCTGGGTGAGGAGGCTATGGAACTTGGGGAGGAGGGCGGTTGGTTACACAGGGGCTGTAGCAGCGGTCTGTGCTCCTGCTGCCTTTCCTGCAGCTCAGTCATACGCTGGAGCATACTGGATTGATCCTCCAGCAGTCCCAGCATTGAATCCTGCCTCCTCTCATCACGCTGCCGCCACCTTTCAGCTTCAGCCCTCTCTTCAGCCCGCCACCTCTCCTCCCGGTCATTTTGTGTCTGCCTCCAAACGTTTGTCTGTGCTCTCTCAGTGTGGGAGGACAGCATGAGAACATTTCATCGCGAGTGCGTTTTTTTTTCACCTTCTAATCTTCGCTAGCCTCTGGGAAGGAGAAGATCCTGTGATCCTTGAAACACATGCAGCTTCTGGAGAAAAAAAAAGGGACAGCGGTATTTAAAAAGACACATTTCATAGAACAATGGCTACACTCTGTCACGGTAAACCTTGCTGTTAACATTACACACATAGCACATGTGCTTTCATTACAAGGTCACATTTTGCCTCCCCCCACCGCGTGGCTACCCCCTCAACCCTCCCTGTGGCTAACAGCGGGGAACATTTCTGTTCAGCCACAGGCAAAGAGCCCAGCAGGAACGGGCATCTCTGAATGTCGGCTTAAGAAAAGCACCCTATTTCAACCAGGTGACCATGAATGATATCACACTCCTGAGGATAACACAGAGAGATAAAGAACGGATGTTGTTGGAACGCCAACAAACATTCAGTGCCATGCTTTGTTATGCAATGATTCCCAGCTACGTGCTACTGACCTGGCGTGGTAAAGTGTCCTACCATGGTGGACGGAATAAGGCTGCCTTCCCCAGAAACCTTTTGCAAAGGCTTTGGAGGTACATCCGGGAGAGCTTTATGGAGATGTCCCTGGAGGATTTCCCCTCCATCCCCAGACATGTTAACAGACTACAGCCAGTAGTTGTACTGGCTGCGAATGCCAGGGCAAATTAATCATTAAACATGCTTGCTTTTAAACCATGTATACTATTTTAAAAGGTACACTCACCAGAGGTTCCTTCTCCACCTGGCATGTCCGGGAGGCAGCCTTGGGTGGATTTCGGGGGGTACTGACTCCAGGTCCAGGGTGAGAAACAGTTCCTGGCTGTCAGGAAAACAGGTTTCTCCACTTGCTTGCTGTGAGCTATTTACAACCTCATCATCATTATCTTCCTCGTCCCCAAAACCTGCTTCCGTGTTGCCTCCATGTCCATTGAAGGAGTCAAACAACACTGCTGGGGTAGTGGTGGCTGAACCCCCTAAAATGGCATGCAGCTCATCATAGAACTGGCATGTTTGGGGCTCTGACCCAGAGCGGCCGTTTGCCTCTCTGGTTTTCTGGTAGGCTTGCCTCAGCTCCTTAAGTTTCATGCAGCACTGCTTCAGGTCCCTGCTATGGCCTCTGTCCTTCATGCCCTGGGAGATTTTGACAAATGTTTTGGCATTTCAAAAACTGGAACGTAGTTCTGATGCACGGATTCCTCTCCCCATACAGCGATCAGATCCCGTACCTCCCGTTTGGTCCATGCTGGAGCTCTTTTGCAATTCTGGGACTCCATCATGGTCACCTCTGCTGATGAGCTCTGCACTCACTGGCAGCTCGCCACGCTGGCCAAACAGGAAATGAGATTTAAAAGTTCACGGGCCTTTTCCTGTCTACCTGGCCAGTGCATCTGAGTTGAGAGTGCTGTCCAGAGCGGTCACAATGGAGCACTCTGGGATAGCTTCCAGAGGCCAATACCGTCTAATTGCATCCTCATTACCCCAAATTCGACCCAACAAGGCTGATTTCAGCGCTAATCTCCTTGTCGGGGTGGAGTAAAGAAATCTATTTTAAGAGCCCTTTAAGTAGGAAAAAAAGGGCTTCGTCGTGTGGACGGGTGCAGGGTTAAATCGATTTAATGCTGCTAAATTCGACCTCAACTCCTAGTGTAGACCAGGGCTAGGTAGCTGCAAGTGATCCCCAAACGTTGCTTTGTGTTCACATCTGTACAGATGCTGGGAATGGGCGATGGATCAATTGATGATTACCTGTTCTGTTCATTTCCTCTGAAACACT
The DNA here is from genome assembly GCF_965140295.1 of Lepidochelys olivacea. Taxonomy (NCBI): domain Eukaryota; kingdom Metazoa; phylum Chordata; order Testudines; family Cheloniidae; genus Lepidochelys; species Lepidochelys olivacea. The sequence continues at coordinate 4,367,667 of NC_140438.1, read as the reverse complement.
TGGCATTGACCACTCTTGGAAGACCGGACACTGGGCTAGCTGGACCACTGGTCTGACCCAGTACGGCTATTCTTATGTTTTATGTACAGGAATAAGGCACTCACAAAGCAGAAATGGGGGGAGGGGCTCTAAATTTAAATCAGTTTTAGAGAGAAATGTGTTCAAACACTGTGAGACGCGATGTATGGAAGAAATAACAAGCGATCCCCAGCTCCTTCCCCCAAGCCTTAGGTGGGGACTAGCTGCTAGCAGCTGTAGCTGGTATAAATGCCTGTGGATGCAGCCCACCAGGTGATTCACCTGGGGTAGATGGTGAGTTGCTGGGCAGGGATGCTAGGGGCTGAACTGTGAAAAGGGATCTAAGGACTCTACAGTGGCCTCCAGTGGGGGTTGAGGATGCAGTGGAATCTGAGCATCACAGTTATCAAGATTCAAAGCTGCTTGTGCGTGGAGAGAAGGGGGTTGACTCTGCTGAATTTTTAGTGCATCCCATTAACTACTTGCCCATGACAACCTGGCAGCCCCCTGCTTTGTCATCGCATTGCGGCTGTGTTCTCTCTGGAAAGGGTCTCCAGGAATTGGTATTTGCAGCTGCATTAAAGAGTCATAAAAGAGAAGGAAGAGTTAATGTCTTGGAAAAGTCTGTGTGTGTATGTGTGTGTAAGATGGGTGGGAGGGTTTCCAGAAATCAGTTTGCTCCAGTCTCTTTTCTCTGGGATTTCCTTTAGAAAAAGCTGAAGCAGGGAGCAAACCCTCTGCCCTCTCTGAGGCTCAAACTCAGGAGCTTCAGATTATGAGATTGACATGCTGCCAACTACACTAAGATGGCTGTGAACAGCTTTTAGCTAAATGCACGTAGGAACCTCCTACACAGTGACTGGGGCAGGGAAGGAGCCAGGGTTGTGCTGGAAGAAGCAGGGAGATCACGTTGCAGACACGTTGCATAGCAGCAAACAAACCGACTCCCCCTGCCTCTGAACAATCCACCTGGAACTAAGAACAGCACTGGGGCGGCTTTCTTCTTGCCACTTCTGCTGGCATAGGCAGGCATCCTGGAGGCCTTTCTAGAAGAGAATGGAGAACTGAGTTGGGAAAACCAGTTTGAAAACAGGAAGCTCAGGTTTAGACTCATTTATAATATTAAATAATCCTTCAATTCTAGTATCACAGTTAATACAATTGCTTCAGCCTCATAGTTTCCCAGAGGGAAAACTCAAGTTCTCTCCAAAGGAAGTGGAGAGAAAACACTTTTTCAGAGTCCAGGAGAGACAAGGCAGGTGGAGAGGCCTCAGATTGCTATAATCCAGTGCGGATAAATCAGGCTTATTCATCCTGTATTCTGGCACAGCAGTGAAGGCCAGAAAGGAGCAGCGGTTCTCACTGGAACATGTCCACCCACTGCTCACAGGCAATTCCCAGGCCCACCACAGCACACTATCTTGATGAGAAAGGATCCCACTTGGCCTAACCATTGCTTCTTTTCCTTCCACCCAGAACCCCGCTTCTTTTCCTGGGCTACAAGTAGCCATCCCTGGGATGCCAAGAGGCAGGCACAGGATTCTACCTCCCAGCAGCCAACCGCACTACCATGGGTTCGGCCCTCAGAAGGGATCCCAGCTGCTCACAGCCAGCCCAACCCCCGCCTCCAAAGCCGTCAATCACGCCCCCGGGTCGGCCACAAAGGAGGAGTGGTTCTCGCCGCTCCATGTGTGGCAGGGAGCCTCTCAAGCCCATCACCGCACCCCCATCTTGGCCAGAAAAGAGCACGGGTGCACACAAACTCGGACTCCGCTTTGCTTGTCTTCCTTTCACCCAGAACCGTCCTTCTTCTCCTGGACTGCAAGTAGCCATCCCTGGGAAACCAGGAGGCAGGCACAGGATTCTACCTCCCAGCAGCCAACCGCACCGCCCCTGGCTTTGGTAGAACGAACGGTGACGCTCTGCTAACCCCACTGAGGCACTTAGCTTCTGCCCTGTCTTCCTCAGCATGACTTTCCTCTTTTGCCCTATTCTTGCCTCACTCCCTCTTTTGGCAAGTCACGCAAAGGAGGGCAGCCGGAAGAGCCGGCCTCCATAGGCCAACGTCGAAGGGCAGAGGAGGCCAAGCCACAAGGCTCTAAAAGGTGACGGGCCTAGACCCTCTAGATTTCTCAGCTCATTTCACCACCCTCTGTCCTGTGGGGGTCAGGGTTACCCCAGGGACAGGCCAGTGGTAGAAGTAGGAGCGCCTTGCTGGAGAGCTAGAAAAAGTAAACCATCATGTTTCTGCCTGGTTTCGAACCAGGGACCTTTTGCGTGTGAGGCAAACGCGATAACCACTACACTACAGAAACTCTGTCACAGAGCTCTGCCCCTCCCTTCACATTCCATCCACTTGGCTGGCTCTCACCCTGGCACACACTGATGGGCAGACCTGGAGAAAGTGGCGGCAGCCCTTCGGTGGGTCAGCTGGGAGAGCAAAGGACTGGAGCCGGTGCTCAGGAAGTCGTCTTTATGTCTCCCTTGTGACTCCAGCTTTAAGGAGAGCTTCTTTTTCTTCCCCTTGCCGAGAAAGAGCAAGAGAAGAAAGAAAGCTCAGCTGGGCCACCTGGGTGCACAAGCCCACACTGCTTTTTCCTGCTGCAGAGCCCGAAATGAGGGACTCATGGCGGGTAAAGGCACCGCTGCACTTCCCGAAAACAGCCCACCCCTGCATAGAAAGGGACAAAACAACATGCCGAAGCCTGGGATTGAAGCAGGGACCTTTAAATCTTCAGTCTAATGCGCTCCTGGCTGAGCTACTTTGAGAGTTACTAGGTTTCTCTTTGGCCTGCTGTTTCTCTGTCTGGGATGTTTTTGTCAGCCATGGCACACAAAAAGGACCTCACTGTGAGTGGCCCACGAAGGCAAGATGAATTTTTGCCTGCCTTGCTCAGCTTGACTTGCTTCCTCACTCCATTCCTGCCTTAGTTCCTGGGTTACCTGGTGGCTGAAGGCGACTGGGGCTTAGCGGCACGGGGAAGAAGTTGGGCAGCTGAACCCTGCTGGCAAGAATCCTGCTGCCACTTGGCACCCCACCCTGTATTCCCGGCTTTACCTACTGGCCACCAGGGACTTGGTGCCCAGCAGTACAGGGGAAGGAGGTGGACAGAGCCACCCTCGCCTTGAAGCTCAGGCTCATAAAAACATATGTTCAGTCTAAGATGGCCAATGAGAGACCGACGTCACTTGCTATTTTATCACTTGAAAATGCCATTGGCCAGTCTTTGGATCTCTCTAATGCTGCGCTTCAGTTCATGAGGACAAAGTCGAGAAAGTGACCTTTGAATTAAAGGACTCGGGTTAACAGTCTAACGCTGTTTCTCACTGTAACACTAGTTAAGACTGGTCCACCCTGTGTTGGTGGCCATTCAATTTCTAGATGTTAGTACATTTCAGTTACTGTTAAAATTAAAAAAATTCTATATGCTTAAAGGAAATAAACTTTTGTATTTGATTATTTCTGGCATAAATAAAAACAGATGTACAGATTCTAGCCTGCAAATGTATCACCTTATATGAGAGAGAAAATCATGCATACAAATTCTGCATCAAAATCATGAAATGAGTTGCAAATGCAATAAAAATAAAATATTCAGAAGTTTAACACGTGAGGAGGGGCACCGCAGACGCTTCTTGCCTGGGGTGCCTTTTGATCTAGGGGAAGCCTGTCAGGGAGAACAGGAGTTAGTTTCACAAACCTATTTTCAGGCTGTAATCTGTGGTCACCCTGCCCTGTGGGAGGGATCCCAGTAGCCCAGACTCAGGGCTGGAACAGGCCCCTGTTTTAGGGGGAGGCTGCATGGTTTAGAACAAGGGTGGGCAACCTGAGCCTGAGAAGGAGCCAGAATTTAGCAGTGTACATTGCCAAAGAGCCACAGTAATATGTCAGCAGCCCTGCATCAACTCCACCCCCCAGCTCTCACCGCCTCCCACCCACCGAGTGCCCCACTGATCAGTGTCTCCTCCCTCCCCGCACCGCCCGATCAGCTGTTTCGTGGCATGCAGGAGGCTCTGGGCGGAGGGGAGAGGAGCGAGGGCACGGCAGGCTCAGGGGAGTGGGCTGGAAGGGTTGGAGTGGAGTTCGGGCTTGTGGAAGAGCCAGAGGTTGAACAGTGAGCACCCCCGGCACATTGGAAAGTTGGCATCTGTAGCTCCACCCCGGAGTCAGCACCTATAGAAGGAGCCGCATATTAACTTCTGAAGAGTCACACGTGGCTCTGGAGCCACAGGTTGCCCGCCCCTGGCTTACAGCAATCTGATGCCTCAAACAATCTGTCTCTCCCAAAGTGTTGGATCTGCATCCCCAGAAGGCTCCTGCACTGCCTCCCCGCTTTTCACAGTCTATAGAAAGGACCAGCATCAAGGGTTAGTGATGAGCGACAAGGTACAACATGGGTGGCAGAGGCTTCAGGATCCCAGAGTGTTTGCTTGTCTGGGGCATTTTGAGTGAGATCTCAGGGACACATTGTAGGGCAGAATCCCAGGAATATATATGAAAGGAGCATAGGGCCATAAGGACATAAGAAGAGCCATACTGGGTCAGACCAAAGGTCCCTCTAGCTCATAGTGGCCAATGTCAAGTGCTTCAGAAAGAATGAACAGAATATGTAATCATCAAGTGATCTATCCCTTGTCGCCCATTCACAGCTCCTGGCAAACAGAGAGTAGGAACACCATCCCTATCCATCTTGGCTAATACCCATTGATAGGCCTATCCTCCATGAATATATCTGGTTCATTTTTTGAACCCTGTTATAGTCTTGGCCTTCACAATATCCTTTGGCAAGGAGTTCCTCATGTAGACTGTGGGTTGTGTGAAAAAATACTTCTTTTTGTTTGTTTTAAACGTGCTGCCTATTAATTTCATTTGGTGGCCCCTAGTCCTTGTCTTAGGAGAGGGAGTAAATAACACTGCCTTATTTACTTACTCACACTAGTCATGATGTTATAGACCTCTAGAATATCCCCCCTTAGTCGTCTTTTTTCCAAGCTAAAAAGTCCCAGTCTTATTAATCTCTCCTCATATGGCAGTTTGTCAGTGAGATCAGTAGCAATAAATATGAAATGAAGGAGTGCTTTCCCCTCTGTGATGCCATGTTTGAATTATGTTACTTTACGATGAGATAAAGCTTTAAAATATCCTGCTCTAATTTCAGGATGGGTCTGTAAACATAATCGTTCTCTGTGGGAAGTGGCCTCTAGATAATGATCTTTGGGAAGAACTTGCTGAAGAGCCTTCCTACGAACCAGGAGATCATGGCTTGGCCTGCCAGTTCTTCCTTGCTGAACCTGGCTTGTCTGCTAGGCTCGTCTTTTTGTATCTCTTCTCATAAAAAGAAAAGACCTCACAGCACAATCCTTGTAAGTGCTCATTCAGGACGGAGAGAGCTTCCTTGTGGCGAAGCCTTGGAAAGTGGCAAAAGCTAAGTCTGAAGCTGATGGAAAGGTACCATGACTCAGAGTTGAGTTGAAGTTGCTGTGACTGAAACCCAGAGCACTAACCACTCTAGGATCACAGCAGCTTGTGGGAGAGGCGCATGTTAGAAGCCCTCTGTCAACTCAGCTGTGGCTTTCCGTGCACAGAGAGCCAGCCCGCTCAAGGTCTGCAAGTTTTGTGGGAAATAGGGAACGTCTGTACTTTGGCATTTGAAGGTGTTGTCTTGGACCATCAAGGGGAACAGTTGCAAATAGATAGTTGAGGAAGGCACCATGGCTTAGTAGGTTAAAGCACCTGTCTTGTAAACAGGAGATCCTGGGTTCAACTCCCAGTAGTGCTTTGTTGTATAGCTTTTGTCTCCTCTGCTCATGTTTTCCTCTGTCTTCCTAGGAAACAGAAGAGACCTCCCTTGGCAGTGTAAGTAATTGCTTCCTAAGGAAAAGGCTTCTTTGCAGAGGAGCGTTGGAGAGAATCAAATCACCAGCCTGGAGTTGATGAAAAGGCTATTGGTATTGGGAAGGAGGTTGCTTTGACTGTATTTGCTATGACACCAGAGCTTGTGTCCCACGCCCATGCAATTCACTAGAAATGTCTATGAACAGAGATCCTTCTAGTGGGTTCTCTGTAGGGCTTGCAGGAAATGGAGAATTACTGTCCTTTCACCTTTCATTTTATTGTTGATGAAAGATGGAGCAGTTACGCGAGAAGTCCCAGAGAGTCGCACCGTGGCAGAGCTTGCCAATAAACCTGCTGGATAAAGAGCAAATTCAGGATCCAGCATCCAGTGCTGCCTTGCTGAACGTGCCTCCTCCTGTCACCTTTTGGTCAATCTTTTTTGTTAACGGAGAAACCCGCCTTTGGCTAGCCATACACATGCTTGCAAAAGGAACAGGTCTTTTTTCTGACAAGTGTTGAAAGGAGGCATCGGATGAACATGGAAACAAGGTAAAGGTTGCTGTAACTCATCTTGCAGGCACGGCTGTTGACTCTGGGCTGCCTCTTACAATACTGTGCTAGTGACAAGTAGCAAAACCCCTCCAGAGAAAACATGAACGAGTATGAACTGTTTAAATCCAAGGCGAGAGTCAGAATGGGGATAACACCCGAGCAGTCTCGTCGGAGGTTCAGAATCCTAAGGTGGAAACCAGACGTGTCATTTACCCGACATGCCTACCACATTGTGAAACATTGGGATGCCTGGATATCAGGAGCAAGTGTTGAATCTCCAGTAGATGTGCCCTTCCTAATGCAAATGGAACAATTCTTAGAGGGTGTTCCTGAGGAAATAGAAAGATACATCCTAGATGGGAAGCCCAAAACTGTAATCGAGGCAGGAGAGATTGGAGCCAGATGGGTGGAGGTGGCAGAGAAGAAGAAAACTGAGCGCAGTTGGAGCGGAGACCAGAAGGGAGTACCCCAGACCCCACCCTATTACCGGGGGCCGCCCAAAGCCCCACCTACCTCCCAAAGAACCCTCCAGACCCCTTATCGTCCCACCACCCCGTTCTCCAGCAACCCTCCTCGCCCCAGTGACCCGTCAGCTGGACGATGTTTTAAATGTAATGAGCTGGGGCATGTAAAGGCCAACTGCCCCAAGAACCCCAACAGATTACAGTTCATTGCACCGGAATCACACCAGAGGTCCGCAGGCCCAGATACCTCCCAGATACCCTTGGAGCGGAGGGAAACTGTGAGTGTGGGCAGGAAGAAGGTCACCGCGTGGAGGGACACCGGAGCACAAGTGTCAGCTATCCATGCTTCCTTAGTGGACCCCAATTTAATCAACCCAGAGATCCAAGTGACGATTCAACCCTTCAAGTCCAACTCTTTCGATTTGCCTACAGCCAAGTTGCCTGTCCAGTACAAGGGCTGGTCAGGAATGTGGACTTTTGCAGTCTATGATGATTATCCCATCCCCATGCTGTTGGGGGAAGACTTGGCCAATCATGTGAAGCAGGCCAAGAGGGTGGGAACGGTCACCCGCAGCCAGGCTAAACAGGACGTGAGGCCTAGCTCTGTTCCGGAAACTTCTATCAGGACCCGGTCAGAGGTGATGGACCCGGACCCCAGGCCAACGTCTGCAACAGCAGTCGTGGAACCAGTCGCAGAACCGGAACCAGCCGAACAACCAACACCAGACCCATTGTCAGCACTGAATCCAGGACTTGCAACCTCAACACCAGAGGGCCCCACCGACCCTGAACTGGCAGCAGCCAATAACCCGACACAAGAGGCTCAGCCGGAGCCTGAATCCCAACATAGTGCACCAGCGGAGAGCGGTTCACAGTCAACAGAAACAGCTCCATCCCCTATATCGCTTACAGAGGGACCAAGCCTAGGTCCACAATCCAATGAGGAACTGATGTCTCCAGCATCAAGGGAACAGTTCCAGACCGAACAGGAAGCAGATGAAAGCCTCCAGAGAGCTTGGACGGTGGCACGGAGCAACCCACCGCCTCTCAGCTCTTCTAATCGATCCAGGTTTGTTGTAGAAAGAGGACTTTTATACAAGGAAACTCTTTCTGGTGGACACCAGGAAGACTGGCATCCTCAGAGACAGTTGGTAGTTCCAACTAAATACCGGGCCAAGCTCTTGAGCTTAGCCCACAATCACCCTAGTGGCCATGCTGGGGTGAACAGGACCAAAGACCGTTTGGGGGGGTCATTCCACTGGGAGGGAATGGGCGAGGATGTTTCTACCTATGTCCAGTCTTGTGAGGTGTGCCAAAGAGTGGGAAAACCCCAAGACCAGGTCAAAGCCCCTCTCCAGCCACTCCCCATCATTGAAGTTCCATTTCAGCAAGTAGCTGTGGATATTCTGGGTTCTTTTCCGAAAAAGACAGCCAGAGGAAAGCAGTACATACTGACTTTCATGGATTTTGCCACCCGATGGCCGGAAGCAGTAGCTCTAAGCAACACCAGGGCTAAAAGTGTGTGCCAGGCACTAGCAGACATTTTTGCCAGGGTAGGTTGGCCCGCCGACATCCTCACAGATGCAGGCACTACTTTCCTGGCAGGAACTATGGAAAACCTTTGGGAAGCTCATGGGGTAAATCATAGAATCATAGAATATCAGGGTTGGAAGGGACCCCAGAAGGTCATCTAGTCCAACCCCCTGCTCGAAGCAGGACCAATTCCCAGTTAAATCATCCCAGCCAGGGCTTTGTCAAGCCTGACCTTAAAAACCTCCAAGGAAGGAGATTCTACCACCTCCCTAGGTAACGCATTCCAGTGTTTCACCTCCCTCATAGTGAAAAAGTTTTTCCTAATATCCAATCTAAACCTCCCCCACTGCAACTTGAGACCATTACTCCTCGTTCTGCCATCTGCTACCATTGAGAACAGTCTAGAGCCATCCTCTTTGGAACCCCTTTCAGGTAGTTGAAAGCAGCTATCAAATCCCCCCTCATTCTTCTCTTCTGCAGACTAAACAATCCCAGCTCCCTCAGCCTCTCCTCATAAGTCATGTGTTCTAGACCCCTAATCATACACAGGTGGACTGTGATTTTGATTCTTCATTTTTATACCCCTGTAACTAGCTAAGTGATAAAAATACACCTAAGTGCTATAGCAGTCTCACATGTAGATAGAGCGAGGCCAGAGCTGGCTCCGGTTCGCACTGTGGATGCTCACACACAAAAACAACAGCAATGACAACACACTAACATTTCTGTAGTTGACAGGATTTGAACCTGCATGTGGGGGACCCTCACGAGGGATTTCAAATCCATCACCTTAACCACTCAGCCAAAACTACTTGATGGACAGCTGCTTAGCTACAGTATGATTCTGTTCTCACAGAATTGTCCCTTCAAATTGCTTGCTCAGACCAGCTTCCCCAGCACAAGTGTGTCCATGGCGGAACAGCAAGAATTTCTGCCCATTTCTCTTCTGGCTGGAGCATGATTGGAGTGTGTTTGTGGTTAATGACATTGCAACAGATTGTTGTTCATTCCCCACTTCGACAAGTCAGACAGTCCCTTTCCTATTCAAATCTCCAGCACATCATTCCAATAGCAGGGGTCAGGATTTCTCTGGGGCACTGTCAGGGATGCAGGTAGCTACATCCCCTCTGTCTGACTATTGCCATTGCAGGAGAGAAGGTTTCAACGGAATTGAATGCCCTGGCTCAGACAAGAGACACAGGGAGGTTTTACTGTTCATGGATCTGTGCAAAGGAAATTGTGTCTCTGTGTGAAATTGAGGAAGGAAATGAAACATTCACATGGCGGCCCAATGCCCTAAGGAATGTGGGTGAAGGACTTGGGCTGAGAAATGATTTAACGGGTTTGTATCAATTTCTTGCCCTGATTAAAAACTATGTCTAAAAGGCAGCCGTTGTTGTTAGTACTTGTACCTGTGTAGGGACACCCGGGTGGATGTCAAGTCCATTGCCTTAACCAGGGGTAGTCGATTATTTTATCAAGATCCAAATTTCTTGGTCAAGATATAGTCATGGTCTAGATTCCAGAGAAAATAATATACTGATGATAATAAGTATATAAAAAATTTTGCAGGCACTATGGGCATAACTGTGATGATTGTGTCGTGTTTCACTCTATATCTTGTGCCACCGTCTTTCCCTTTAGCCTTGTCGTTTACCAAGGGTAAAAACTAAACATCTCTTCAGACACAAGGGAGTGTTTGTGTTCATTCCTGCGAGCTACACAAGGGTTTGATGTTGCTGCTTTCAATCCTCCAGCTCTTTGGGGACAAGGAACAATTCAGGCTGTCACTGAACTGACGGAGGGAGATCATTTTTTGACGGGGAGAGGGATGCCTCCTCTGAAAGGTGTTTGTCTGGCTGGCAGTCCTGGTTCCCACGTCTCTCCTGAGGGAAGAAAGTTTTGATGTAAAATACTAAAACTTTTCAGGGAGAGGACAGAAAGGTAACGGCCACATGATGGGGCCAGTCTGAACCACAACATAGTTCTTTCACGTGGGATGACTCTGAACACTGACTGATCTCCATGCCCTTGGATTTGAAGAGATGTTTAGTTTTGCACTTGGTAGACTACAAAGCTGAAGCAATTTTATGGATGGTGACACTATGATTGAAGGGTTATTTAATGTTGTAAAAATTGGTGAAAACACTTAGCTTAAACTTGAACTGCCTGTTATTAAAGGCTGGTTTCCCCACGGTCAGTTCCATCAGCTATTCTAGGTTGTCTCATGGGTTGTCTCATGCCTCGGTGGGAAGTAAAGGGAATTGTCCCATGCTGCTCTTGGCTCCAGGCTAATTTATCCGGGGAGGGGATGTGGAATTGATTTGTTTGCTGTTGAGAAGGGAGCCAGGCCAGTTCTCAGGGAACGAGAACTCCCAGCATTTTTAGCAAAGGTTTCGACACGGTCTCCCACAGTATTCTTGTCTTGCAAGTTAAAGAAGTATGGGCTGGATGAATGCACTATAAGGTGGGTAGAAAGTTGGCTAGATTGTCGGGCTCAACGGGTAGTGATCAATGGCTCCATGTCTAGTTGGCAGCCGGTATCAAGTGGAGTGCCCCAAGGGTCGGTCCTGCAGCCGGTTTTGTTCAATATCTTCATAAATGATCTGGAGGATGGTGTGGATTGCACTCTCAGCAAATTTGCGGATAATACTAAACTAGGAGGAGTGGTAGATATGGTGGCAGGTAGGAATAGGATACAGAGGGACCTAGACAAATTGGAGGATTGGGCCAAAAGAAATCTGATGAGGTTCAACAAGGATAAGTGCAGGGTCCTGCACTTAGGACGGAAGAATCCAATGCACCGCTACAGACTAGGGACCGAATGGATCGGCAGCAGTTCTGCGGAAAAGGACCTAGGGGTGACAGTGGACGAGAAGCTGGATATGAGTCAGCAGTGTGCCCTTGTTGCCAAGAAGGCCAATGGCATTTTGGGATGTATAAGTAGGGGCATAGCCAGCAGATCGAGGGACGTCATCGTTCCCCTCTATTCTACATTGGTGAGGCCTCATCTGGAGTACTGTGTCCAGTTTTGGGCCCCACACTACAAGAAGGATGTGGATAAATTGGAGAGAGTCCAGCGAAGGGCAACAAAAATGATTAGGGGTCTGGAACACATGACTTATGAGGAGAGGTTGAGGGAACTGGGATTGTTTAGTCTGCAGAAAAGAAGAATGAGGGGGGATTTGATAGCTGCTTTCAACTACCTGAGAGGTGGTTCCAAAGAGGATGGTTCTAAACTATTCTCAGTGGTAGAAGATGACAGGACAAGGAGTCATGGTCTCAAGTTGCAATGGGGGAGGTTTAGGTTGGATATTAGGAAAAACTTTTTCACTAGGAGGGTGGTGAAACACTGGAATGCGTTACCTAGGGAGGTAGTAGAATCTCCTTCCTTAGAAGTTTTTAAGGTCAGGCTTGACAAAGCTCTGGCTGGGATGATTTAATTGGGGATTGGTCCTGCTTTGAGCAGGGGGTTGGACTAGATGACCTCCTGAGGTCCCTTCCAACCCTGATATTCTATGATTCTATGATTCCCAGCCCAACCGAGGCTGCTGCCCTGTCCCATCCTCTGTTCCCCTGGGGGCCCTGCATGTCTGACTCGAGAGCATGCGAGGAGCAGCAGCTGACGCAGAGGACAGTCTGAGCTGGGCAAGTGCTAGGAGCTCAGCACCAGAGGCTCCCTGCTCAGCAGAAAACAATCCGTCCCCGTCCCCACCCCAGGACAGCAGCCGGGAGCTAAGGGCAGTGCCGAGTGGGGGTTTCTCTTTTTTCTCTTTCTGGGATGAGCAGGCACCTGGGGGGGTTTCTAGCAGAGCAGTTGGAACTGAATTGGGGAACCAGCTTTTAATAACGGGCAGCTCAGGTTCAGACTAATTTTGTTACAATTTTCTTTATAATGTAAAAAAAATCAAAAGTAAACGGGCAACAATCATTGGAACTCTTCTCTGCTAGTGTTCCCTGCCATAGAACGAAACGGCTTTGTGACTTTTCATGATGTGGGAGTCAGGTTCCCTCACTGTTCAGAATCAATGTGCACAGAAGAAGCCTTTTGTGTTTCATTTCTTGTGTTTCATTTCATTTCTGCTGCCATCGTGTGGCCATTTCCTTCCCCTCCTCTCTGTCCAAAGCACAGAGCTCAGTTCCTCCAGGGAGAGAGGGACATCTTTCTTCTTTCCTTCCTAAACAGCCTCTTGGATTTCCTTGGATTACCCTTTGCTGGGATCTGGATGGGGAACAGCCGTTTCTGAGGATTCATCTAACACCATATTTGGTGTTGATATATAGATTTTACAGCCAGGCTAGATCCCTATGTTCATCTGCTCTGACAAAGGAGCTCTGCGTTTCTGGTCTAAATGGAATTATTTGGCCATTAATTCTATGGGGATGAAGGGGTTCTAGTTACCTGTGCCCTGTACCGCTAAGGGATTGGGGCAACACTGGAGAGATTGGAGGGCGTGGAGCTGGGGAGCAGTGGGTGCTCCAAGGAAAGTTGTTGCTGTCCTCTGGTAACAGAGGGCAGGTGTGGTGATTTTGTAAGCCGTGGTGTTTGTATATATATAAAGTGTACTAAATCTTCAGGTTCCAACCCATCCCTTGTCTGGGCTATCCGAGGCGCTCTTTGTGGAGTGTATTGCTCAGTGATTGAACATTTGCCTGCCTGGCAATGGCTTCCTCCTTCAAATCCCAGTGCTTCTGTTTATAAACCTTTTTGAATGAAAATCGATTTCCTTACCCCTCTCCAGTATGATCAGGAATGATGCTTGTAATAAATTTAAAAACTCAGCATTTTACTAGGCAAATGTATAAAAACCTAGCAAACCTGTCCATCACTGAAATCCGTTCCAGTCCTCGGCATCTCTGAGAGGGACACTGTATTTGAGGCATGTGGGACACCTCTGTGATGATGATCGGTTGAAAAATGCTGGATTCAATGAAAGATGAGACCATAGGAGGGGCAGGTGAATGGCAGCACCACACAGGGTCATAACACTCAGAGATGGGGCTTCACTGTCACTACCCCTGTGTGTTCCATCATTTATCTCCCAGAGAATCACACCCTCCCCATCCCCACACACTGTCACACAAAATCTTTTCCCCTTGAGCCCAATCCAACCCCCATGATTAGGGGAGTGGAACACATGACTTATGAGGAGAGGCTGAGGGAAGTGGGGTGGTTTAGTCTACAGAAGAGAAGAATGAGGGGGGATTTGATAGCTGCTTTCAGCTACCTGCAAGGGGGTTCCAAAGAGGATGGATCTAGACTGTTCTTAGTGGTAGCAGATGACAGAACAAGGAGTAATGGTCTCAAGTTGCAGTGGGGGAGGTTTGGATTGGATATTAGGAAAACTTTTTCACTAGGAGGGTGGTGAAACACTGGAATGCGTTACCTAGGGAGGTGGTGGAATCTCCTTCCTTAGTTTTTAAGGTCAGGCTTGACAAAGCCCTGGCTGGGATGATTTAGTTGGGGATTGGTCCTGCTTTGAGCAGGGGGTTGGACTAGATGACCTCCTGAGGTCCTTTCCAACCCTGATATTCTATGATTTTATCATTCAACCCTACTGTAAGGGGACTGTTGCCTCCTTACTAACATTAAGTGGGCGTGTTTTAGTTGCTAGCTCCCAGTACTCAAAGGGGAAGGGTCGATGTGGAATCAGGACCCTGAGACAGATGGTCCCCAGGAACAATGGGGAGAGGCCCGTGCTCCAGGTCAGCCTGAGTGACAGGGCGGGCAGGCTAATCAGGGAGTCAGGAGGCCAGGGAGGTCCCATCCTCCATGTGAGCTGGAATTGCCTGGGTCAGACAGAGTGGGGCCGAGCTAAGGAGAAAGCAGGGGCCCAAGCTTAGGTGGGGAGCAGAGCTGGGCCAGATCCAGAGGGACCAGAAAAGCAGCCCAGAGAGAGCAGCCCCTGTCCTGGGAGCAGAGCTGCAGCCCCAAAGCCAGAGGCACAGCCCAGAGAGAGGAGACCCTGTTGTGACGAAGTGGGACTATTCTTAATGTTTCCTCTGAATATTGTGGGGGGAGGAGGCGTCAGTTTCCCCTATGCAATTCTTAAGTCTCTAGGTGGGGGATAAGGGTGTATGATCATTGCAGAGTCCTAGAGGGCAGGTGTGTACAGGGGTCTGGACAGAGACAATGGCCGACACCGTTTCCTGGCAACTGATGGCCTTGCCCTTCCCCCCTGCAAGGTGGAAGCTGTGTGAGCTGTGTGTCCTGAAGACAGGCTGCTCACAGAAAGGAGACTGCCCCAGAGTCCTGCCTGGCTTCATGGGGAGCAGTTCCAGAACATCGCCCAGGGACTAAGTGACAACTGGTGGTAGCTGTGGGATGTACTGCCCCCCATGGATGGCACTTCCTGCAGTAAGTGACTGGGGAGCAGTAAAACAAAGGGGGATTGTCGAGGACCAGGCATGCTGAAGGCTCAGAGAGGAGCGGTTTCGGGGGGTAGTTAACCCATGGGAGTGTGTGACCAGTGAGAAGGACTGTGCAGTAATGGGGTCCCCCTGAGGACTGCGGTGAGCACTCTCAGGGGCGGAGGAGCCTGTGGCTTGGCCCTGGGAGAGAGAAGGACTTTTGCAGTAACAGGTGTGACGAAGTGGGACTGTTCTTAATGTTTCCTCTAAATAATGTGGGGGTGCCTCAGTTTCCCCTAGGCAGTTCTTAAGTCTTTAGGTGGTGGGGTAAGGGTGTATGATCATTACAGAGCCCTAGAGGGCAGGTGTGTGCAAGGGTCTGGACACAGAGAATGGCCAACACCCTGTTTCCTGGCAACTGATGGCCTGGGCCCTTCCCCCCGCAAGGTGAGAGCTAAAGGGTTGGAGAACAAAGGAATCAGGTGACCTCCTGGCCCGGGAAAGGAACAAAGCCCAGGGGAGGAGGGGCTGGAGAGAATTTCAGATTGGGGCTGGCTGGGACATGGAGTGAAGGGCAGACATGGTTGTCTGGCTCACTGCCCCCCAAAATGGACCCAGTTGAGGGGTCCCATTCTCTGCACCTACAAGCTCTGTTTTAGACCGTGTTCCTGTCGTTTAATGGACCTCTGTTTTGCTGGCTGGCTGAGAGTCACGTCTGTCTGCGAAGTTGGGGTGCAGGACTCTCTGGCTTCCCCAGGAACCCCACCTGAGCGGACTCGCTGTGGGAAGCGCACGGAGGGGCAGAGGAGGCTGAATGCTCCGAGGTCAGACCCAGGAAGGTGGAAGCTGTGTGAGCTGTGTGTCCTGAAGGCAGGCTGCTCACAGAAAGGAGACTTCCCCAGAGTCCTGCCTGGCTTCATGGGCAGCAGTTCCAGAGCATCGCCCAGGGACTCTGTGACAACTGGGGGCAGGGGTCGGATGTACAGCCCCCCATGGATGGCACTTCCTGCAGTAAGTGACTGGGGAGCAGTAAAACGAAGGGGGATTGATGAGGACCAGGCGTGCTGAAGGCTCAGAGAGGAGCGGTTTCAGGGGACGGTTAACCCCTGGGAGTGTGTGACCAGCAAGAAGGACTCTGCAGTAATGGGGTCCCCCTGGGGACTGTGGTGAGCAGTCTCAGGGGTGGAGGAGCCTACGGCTTGGCCCTGGGAGAGAGAAGGACTTTTCCAGTAACAGGGTTCCCCTGGGGATTGCAGCGAGTGCTGGGACCGGAGGAGTCTGCAGCTCGACCCTGGCAAAGAGGTGGTGACCGCGAGAAGGGCTGGTACACGAGGGATTCTCTCTGGAAACCGTGGGGAGCTGAGAGCACACAGGCCTGTGAGTCCACAACAACTTGGGAAGAGCGGAGTGACGGCCTATCACCATCTCCTTAAGAAGGACATTGTAACCCGGTGCAGAAAGAGAGGGTTACACGTTGGAAAGTTCACCAAGGCACAGTTAATCGTGCAGCTGGAGGAGGATGATCCCTCTAAGGAGCAGATTCCTGACCCCAAATTGGGCTATAGCAGGATCTGGGAGCAGCTGGAGTAGTAGCCAGGAATCGCCGAAACTCCTGTCCTCGACTAGACGGGGGTCTTCACGATCGGGTTCCCCATCGGGGGATCGGAGACGGACGGGATTGGAGCTGAGTCCGAGACAGCCAGAGGACTGTGAGAGACAGTGAGAGCCCGAGAAAAAGCTGCAGAAGCAGCAGCAGCATGAACTGGTGGTTGGGGAGCGGAGAGGCCTAGGGGACCTCCCAGGGGTGAGTGGGGATAGACCCCGGGGGGCCAGTTCCGCAGGGAACCTCGAGACTAAATTTCTGCCCCTGGTTAAGGAGGGCGGGGGATGTGGATGCCCACCTCGCTGCCTTTGAGCAGGCTGGAGATTTGAACTAGGGGGACCCTGCGGAAAAGCCCCAGTATCTAGCTCCCTTGCTGGGTCCCAAGGCCATAGACTCCGTCAGCCAGATGGGTGGGGAGGTGGACAAGCTCCCACTCCTGACCCCAAGCTGTATGTCTGTGTGGAGTTCCCTGGGGCCAGGCCCCTCGAACCTCCAGTGGGAGCGGAAGGTGATGGTCAATGGGGAGACATTCGTGGGGTGGCGAGATCCTGGGACAGAGAGAACTGTTGTCAGGCCCCGGGTGGTGCAGCCTCAGATGCTGAGGGGCTGTGTGAGCTGGGTGAGGGTCCCAGGGACGAAGCCCCTCGCCCTGCCTATGGCCCAGATCCCTGTGCGGACCCAGGAGGGGTGGGGCTGGCTGACCGTTGGGGTTCTCCGGGATATCGGCTGTGAGACCCTCTTGAGGGGTGACTGTGTCTCTTTGGGATAGGATCCAGGCCCTGCTCCGGTAACTGCCGAGGGTTTGAGTTTGAATCCAGGGAACCAATCGGTGGAGAGGGAAATGGTCAGTGAAAATGCAGATGACCTGGCTGGCAGCAGGGAGGAGCTTCTAGGCTCAGGATACCTGCCTGCCTGTAACCAGACCCCTGGGGCTGGGTGGGACAGAAAGACGCTCCTTGCCCTATTGCCCCATTGCAAACTGGAGAGGGGGGCTCAGGGGGCTCACGCTGGCTCTGAAGCAGCAAGGAAAGCAGCGAGCTCGCTGCCTACCCCTACTGGGACAGCAAGGGCAGCGCTGAGCACAGTGGGAGCTGAGACCCCAGCTGAGGGGGGAGACACAGGCAGGGCAGGGGATCTGTTGGGAGTGGCAAGGTGCTTGGTAAGGAAAGTTTGGATGAGCCTAGGCAGCCTTGTGAGCTGATGGCTGTGTCTAGTCAGCAGGGTGGGAAGGCGAGGAGAGTGGAAGATGAGTGTCCCTGGACCTTACCTGTTAGCTGGGTGGAGAATTGTGACAGGGAAGGAAACGTGCCTGTGACTGCCAGGGGTATTGACTTGCCTATGGAGGGAGCTACCCTCATCGCCAAGCAGTTGTCTGTGACCAGCCCTGTGTGCTGGGACAAGGGGAAAGGATCCCAAGCTGTGTGTCTGGAAAAGGAGAATGTGTCTCCGGCTCTTAAAGGGCCCTTTCAGTCTGTGATGGTTGAGGGTCGTGCAGTTGTCTCAGAGCTGGTTCTGGATTCAGCTAAAGCCCAGGAAGGGAAGAGTCTTAAGTTTGTGTCTGCTCGGGAGAATGGCCCTGTAACTAGGTCGCATCCAGTTAGTGTCTATGTAAAATCCCAGAGACCAGACAATTCTGGTGCTTGTATTTTGCCTGTTGCTAGTGTGTTGTTGGGAAAGGGTGCAGCAACTCTGTCTAATCAGGGTGAGATCCTAGCCAGGACACAAGGAGAGCAGAAAGGTGATTTGATCGTGTTACCAACTGAGAGTGTGGAAACCTGCAGCAAGAAGGAAAAGATTCCTGAACTTGTGTGTGGCAAAGGGAAGGAGAATGCTTCTAACCTTTTATCTAGGAAGTCTGTAAGTTTGCCTGAAAGGGGATGGTGTAGGAATCCGCCGGATGGGCCAGAGGTAATTCTGGATGTAAGGGAGACCCAGAAAGAGTCTGTTGTTGCTCAGGAAAGTTTTCCTCTAGAGCAAGCCCTAGGTGAAGAGGGTAAGAGCAGAATTTCTGTGAAGGGTGAATTGTTGCATAGAAAAGCCCTAGGGAAAGGAATCCTCATGGAGTTTTTGCAAGCAGTTTACTGCAGCTGAAGGGTGTGAAAGTGATTTAATCAAGAAAGTTTCAGTTCCTAAGAGCCAGAAATTTTCTGTTGTGAATGGATCCACTGACTTTCCTGTTGAAAGATGCAGTGTGGAGAGCTTTGAGAAGGTCTCAGATGGAGTGAAAGCTGTTAAGAAAGTTAAACAGTCCAATAACCAAGTGGCTGTGTTTGGCCAGCTTGTTGGGGAGAAGACCCAATCCCAGTTTGACCCCCTGGGCTTTTGGGGTGGCCAAAGGGCACTGGTAGCATAAACCTTCCCACATGCGGCCTGCGAGTGCTATCAACCACCCCCGACCTAAGGGAGGGCGTGAAACTGGAAGGGCTTGGTGTAACTCCTACCAAGGAATGGGAGAGATGCTGGGGCATCCATGGGAACGTTGGTGGCTTCGAACTTCCCCAGGTCACCAGCTAAAGTGACCCCGCTCAGTTTGATCTCAAAGGGGGGACAGATGTGACGAAGTGGGACTGTTCTTAATGTTTCCTCTGAATAGTGTGGGGGTGCCTCAGTTTCCCCTATGCAATTCTTAAGTATCTAGGTGGTGGGGTAAGGGTGTATGATCATTGCAGAGCCCTAGAGGGCAGGTGTGTGCAGGGGTCTGGACACAGAGAATGGCCAACAACCTGTTTCCTGGCAACTGATGGCCTGGCCCTTCCCCCCTGCAAGGTGGAAGCTGTGTGAGCTGTGTGTCCTGAAGACAGGCTGCTCACAGGAAGGTGACTGCCCCAGAGTCCTGACTGGCTTCATGGGGAGCAGGTCCAGAGCATCGCCCGGGGACTCCGTGACACCTGTCCTGGGAGCAGAGCTGCAGCAACCGGAGCCAGAGGGGCCAGAGAAGCAGCCCAGGGAGCTGGAGGCAGAGCAGCAGAGACCGAGTGGTGGGGCTGGGGCTGGAGCAGTCCGGAGCCGGGTGCGGTGAGCAGCTGGGGAGAGCGAGGTGGGACCCTGGGCAGTGGGCCCAGCACAGGGAGACGCCTCAGCCAGGAGGCTCTGCAGGCCAGACTTGAAGGGGGATTGGTAACCCCGACAGTCCTCAGGGGAGTGGGGGAGGGCCTGGGACGGAGCAGGGGTTGGGAAGAGGCGGGGTGGGGCAGATAAGGGGTGGGGATTTGGGGAAGGGGTGGGGTGGGGTGGGGGCTCTGGAGAGGACGTGGAGCAGTGGCTGGAGCAGCACCCAGCTGCACAGGGCGCCAGGAAATTTGCAGCTGCGTACTTTGTGTAGGGGTAAGGATGGCCCTGGTGGTGACGCTAGGATTGAAGGATTATCTAGTGCGATAGTGAATTGTAAAACACAAACAAACCCAGTTAGCTTAAATTAGAGCTGCCTGTTATTAAAGGCTGGTTTCCCCACATCAGTTCCAAAAGTTCTTCTAGAAACGCCCTGGGTTCCCTCACGCCTCGGTGGGAAGTAAAGGGAATCGTCCAGTGCTGCCCTTGGCTCCAGGCTGATTTTTCCTGGGAGGGGACGTGGAACTGATTTGTTTGCTGTTGAGAAGGGAGCCAGGCCAGGTCTCAGGGAACGAGAACTCCCAGCATCTTCCCAGCCCAAGCCAGGCTGCTGCCCTGTCCCAGCCTCTGTCCCCCTGGGGGCCCTGCATGTCTGACTCGAGAGCATGCGGGGAGCAGCCGCTGACGCAGAGGACAGCCTGGGCTGGGCAAGTGCTAGGAGCTCAGCGCCAGAGGCCTATACTGCCTCCCTCCCCAGCAGCAAACAATCAGTCCCCACCCGCACCCTGGGACAGCAGCCTGGAGTTAAGGGCAGCACCCAGTGGGGGTTTCTCTTTTTGCCCCCACTGGGGTGAGCAGGGATCTGGGGGTGTTTCTAGCAGAGGAGTTGGCACTGAATTGGGGAACCAGCTTTTAATAACAGGCAGCTCACGTTCAGACAAATCTTGTGGCAAATTTATTTATAACATAAAAGAATTCATAAGTAAACGGGCAGGAATTATTGGAACTCTTTTCTCTTAGTGTTCCCGGCCATAGAAAGAAATGGCTTTTTGGCTTTTCATGATATGGGAATCAGATTCGTTTGCTGTTCAGAATCAATGTACACACAAGCCTGTTGTGTTTCATTTCTTAGGTTACAGCACCATCATGTGTCCATTTCCTTCCCCTCCTTTGGCACCTTAGAGACTAACCAATTTATTTGAGCATAAGCTTTCGTGAGCTACAGCTCACTTCATCGGATGCATACTGTGGAAAGTGTAGAAGATCTTTTTATACACACAAAGCATGAAACACCCCCCCACACACAAACCCACTCTCCTGCTGGTAATAGCTTATCTCCTTACAATGTGTACGATAATCAAGTTGGGCCATTTCCAGCACAAATCCAGGTTTTCTCCCCTCCGGGCCCGACACACAAACCCACTCTCCTGCTGGTAATAGCTTATCTCCTCCCCCCACCCCACTGTCCTGCTGGTAATAGCTTATCTAAAGTGATCACTCTCCTTACAATGTGTATGATAATCAAGTTGGGCCATTTCCAGCACAAATCCAGGTTTTCTCCCCCCCCACACACAAACCCACTCTCCTGCTGGTAATAGCTTATCTAAAGTGACCACTCTCCTTACAATCTGTATGATAATCAAGGTGGGCCATTTCCATTACAAATCCAGGGTTTAACAAGAGCGTCTGGAGGGGGGCGGGGGTAGGAAAAATCAGGGGGAAATAGGTTAGCCACTCCCAGTCTCTATTCAAGCCTAAGTTAATTATATCCAATTTGCAAATAAATTCCAATTCAACAGTCTCTTTGAATTGAATACACATTGTAAGGTAGATAAGCTATTACCAGCAGGAGAGTGGGTTGGGGAGGAGGGAAGAAAACCTGGATTTGTGCTGGAAATGGCCCAACTTGATTATCATACACATTGTAAGGAGATAAGCTATTTCCAACAGGAGAGTGGGTTTGTGTGTGGGGGGCGGGGGGAGAAAACCTGGATTTGTGCGGGAAATGGCCCAACTTGATTATCATACACATTTTAAGGAGTCTCTACGTAAAAGAATAAATGGACACAAATCAGATGTCAAGAATTATAACATTCATAAACCAGTCGGAGAACACTTCAATCTCTCTGGTCACACGATTACAGACATAAAAGTTGTGATATTACAACAAAAAAACTTCAAATCCAGACTCCAGCGAGAGACTGTTGAATTGGAATTCATTTGCAAATTGGATACAATTAATTTAGGCTTGAATAGAGACTGGGAGTGGCTAAGTCATTATACAAGGTAACCTATTTCCCCTTGTTTTTTCCTACCCCCTCCCCCCCAGACGTTCTTGTTACTTGCACGGCTGTTACTCTGAAACCTTTCCCTCCTTTCTGTGCAAAGCGCTGGTATTTTGCACAGTAAAGGTATTTCCTGAGGAGGGAAAGGGAGCTGCATTCACTTAATGAGCAATCACTAGAAAATAAACATCAGAACAGCCACGCTATGTCAGACCAATGGTCTAGCTAACCAGTATCCTGTCTTCTGACAGCGGCCAATGCTAGGTACCTCTGAGGGAATGAACAGAACAGGGACTCATCAAATAATCCATCCCCTGTTGCCCATTCCCAGCTTCTGGTGACAGATTAAACCCATTAGATGAGGCCTCCCTCCCTCACAGAAATCATCTCCCTTCTTCAGTTAAGGGACATCCTGGATCTTTCCTTATCCCTGAAGAGACCAAGGGTTGGAATCTGCTGTCTCCAGCCACTGTACATAGCAGGAACGAACAGAAAGAGTTCCTTTAGAAGGAGCTGTCTCCTTCCTTCGCAGGTTAGATTTTTCTATGATTTTTCTTCCTCCCACACTTTTCATCACGCTTGGAGCCTGACTCAGTTCAGAGCTGAAATGCTGCCTCCTTGAACACATTCAAGAAACTGTCTGTGCTATGGACAGAAATGTGATTCAGACCCCCTTCTCTACAGGAAGCTATAGCTTGAATACATTGAAATACATTATGCGACCCTCTGGGTAGGTGGGAAAAGAGAAGCCAGCTCAGCACATGATGAAACTGGAGCCTAATTCCCCCAGGGAGAGGAAGACCTCTTTCTTCTCTTTGTCCTAAACAGCCCCCTTCCTTGGGTAACCCTTTGCTGGGATCAGAATGGATGGGGAACAGCCGTTTCTGAGGATTAATTTCACATCATATTTGGTGTTGATTCCTAGATTTTACAGCCAGACTAGATCACTATGTACATCCGGTCTGACCTCATTCGTAACAGAGTCCAGAGAATTTTCCCCAGTGACTCCTACATCCACCCCAACGTCTTCTGGTTGAATGAGCACGGTTCATTCAGAAAGTCATGAGGTTTGGATGTAAAAGGTGTGAAGTGATGGGAAAACTGGCCCTTCCTCCTAGTTTAAATTCTTTAACTCCTACAGCTAGACAATAATACTCAGCTCTTTACTGGCCATAAATGAAACCCAGGTCTCGCTAGGGTTGATCGAAGTGGTTTTTCTGTACCGTCAGCACGGTTGAGTGGTCTAAGGCATAAGACTCTATATCTCAAGTCAGTGTTCTGGTCTCTGTAATGAGATGTCTGTTTAAATCACACTCCATTGGCTCATTTCGATCAGCTTCGTCACATGGAGACACAGTAGCTGGAGAAAGCCTAGTATGGCTGACAAAAATCTGTGTGCACGCATTCCCCAGTGGTTAGAATTTTGTGCTCTTACTCTTGATTCCCAGTTGGGGAAGGACTTTTTCTAACAAAAATTTACTTTCCATTCTTCACTTGCAAGTCAAACAAAAAATACAATATTCCCCCCACCCCAACTCCCCATCCTTCTTCATGCTGCTGGAAAACTCTGTACCTTAAAGCCCAGGCTCTACACCCTTTTATAGAACTAGAAACTAGATCTGCTTTTCCCCCCGATTCATTGTATCAGGTTTCTCAGCTTTGGCTGCCCCGTTTGTCAACTCTGTGCAGGCAGGAAGCAGCCAAACGTGCAAAAGGTCCCTGGTTCAAAACCAGGCAGAAACAGTGCTGCTTTCTCTCTTGTGGCTCCTGTTGTCTTCTTTCCATCCAACTCCTTTCTCAAATACATCCATAGCTTCTATGTTTTCTTCCTCGTTGTTTTTTTTCCTTTCATGAAACTTGAAGTTCCAAAGGAGAACGTTAGCCTGCATGTTGAGGGATGGAATAGACCATCATTTGGGAGATTGCCAGCTACATATCAAATCTGAGCATAGAAGAATCCCAACCCTTTGTCCTGCCTAGTGACCTCCCAGCCAGCAGTGTTCCCCCTCGCTTTTGTTTATTTTGAGCTAACCACAAACAGCCTTGTGTACCCTTTCCATGTCGGAAAAATCTATTTCCTGATGACCACATTTCCCCTCCTTTCCTGGCTAGGCAGGGTTGTGATGTGAGGAATCAGAACATAATAATTGGAAATCGCTAGCGTAGTCACAGCGTAATCATTGTGGAGCTTAAACTTTGTTCTGTAATCCAGCTAATACCTGTTATGTGCCCATGT
Organism: Lepidochelys olivacea; assembly: GCF_965140295.1. NCBI lineage: Eukaryota > Metazoa > Chordata > Testudines > Cheloniidae > Lepidochelys > Lepidochelys olivacea. Next base: position 4,343,741 of record NC_140438.1, on the reverse strand, counting down.
ATTTTCTGTTCCTAGACCAAACACTGCCCTGTTGGATCCGAGTTCTCCAGAATTCTCAGCCGTTGTTTCTGGGGGGGTTTGGCTCCAGGCCATTAACATGGATCGATATAAGGATAACTTCACAGCTGCTGGCTGTACAACATCACTTTTCCCTTTCTAAATAATGTTTTTCCCATAATATTTTTTAACACTCAACAACTTGCTCATCTTCAAACCATGTTAACACAAGCTCTGAGCTACAAATTTCCTTCCTGTTCCCTTGATTTTTTTAGCACAGTAAATTGATATAAAAGAAACAGAAAACAAAACAATTTCCAATATTATACATTGAGGACAGGACTTTTTTTTTTTTTTTTAAGTTTTAATGTACCAACTGAGCTAGCCAGGCTGTCTGCAGCACTTCTTCAAAGGCACAGTCCCAGTGTGAGTTGAGATTCCTTTTCTGACATTTGCCTTCTCTCTTCATTCCTTCACTCTCCAGCTAGCAAGCAGGGGCTATTACAAGGCTGGTTAGATGCTGGTTTCTACATCAGAGAGCTGGGGTTGATTTACCAGCTGGTCAGAGAAACAAGCACAGGAGGGGGGAATTTAGTGTTCTCCCACCATGGGGAGATGCTCTTTGACTCACATAGTGGGGGAGAGTCAGAAAAAGCTTCTCAGCTCCCAGAGAGGGGGTAGACAAGTAGGTTCCCCCCAAGCCACACACACATTTTTGCAGGACATCAGACCTCCTGCAGAGAAGCTTCTCAAAGAATATGTGGCCCGAGGAATGTCAGAGAAGGGAATCACAGTTTGCCTTACGAGGTAGGTGAGGGAAACCTGTAGGTCCTTAGACCCCTCCAGCATCTGATGAAACCATTTGTGGGAAAGAGTCTGGGGTAGCCAAGCAGGACAAGGAGAGGACAGAAGGGCTTGCAACTGGTGTGCAATCCCCATGCTCCCAGTTGGCCAAAAGAAGCAGGGTTCAGCACTTTGTCAGCTTCCTGAGAGCGCAGCGCTGACAAAATGAGAGCTACACTAAGGGGCAGCTAAAGCCATGAGACCTGTGAAAATGAATCAGCCTCCCATCAGGTGGCGTCAACTCTCCTCTCTGGGTTTCTATCCCAGAAATACTTTCAGCTCAATGATTTTTTTCCCCTGACAGAGGCTCCAGATTATAAACAGAAGAAGAAGTGGAGAGGAATGCACTGGGGTCAATGAAAGCAGAGGAAAATTGCTCCTCTGGTGATTTCTTTGTTTTGCTCCTGTGATGCTGATGGAGGAACTGGAAGCATAATTTGAGATTGTGAGACCATCCATTTTTGGGGCTCGGTTTGTGACACTGAGCACAGGGGATCCTTCACTCTCTCTTCTTGTCCCTTCAGGGCAATGGAGACTGGAGCAGCGTCTGAGATTGGCGAATTAGGAGCCTGAGAAAGGCAAAGCTGGTTGTCAGAAAGAAATGGCGCTACCTGGTCCTTTAAGTGGTGGGCTCTGGGGCTTTAACAGCTGAGTTGTGGGTTGGATTCCCACAGGGCAATGAAAGTTTTTAAACAAAAATCTCCATTCATTCCGCATTTGAAATTGGGAGCAAAAGAGGGCTCCTTGTCCTTATCAACACGGGAGAGAATGGCTTTTTTCTTAGCAAATATTTTTAAAGGGCACTGACTCGAGCTGCAGATCTCATTTCATTTGTATTTACAATGGAATGATTCTTTCTAGTATAGACAGAAATTCTTCAGCTAGCCTTGGATTCCACAGGAATACTAGAAGCAATGGTGTCTAACTAATACCTGCCTTTTTTTCGGAGAACAGGAATATCTGAGTTTTCCATGGACATTTCCCGTCCAGCACCTTGGGCCTCATCCGACAATATAGGAAACCGACATGCAGTCAAATACATGGAAAGTTTCTCAGCAAAGGGTTCACTGAGCAGGCCAGGGGAAAAGTTTTGCCAGAACATTTGGTTATAATATCCCACCCTGACCTTAAATGGAAAGCAAGGAGATGACTCTCAGAGCACACAACCAGAGTAGGTAGGGCACCCACTTACGACTCAAAACCACCGATTATGAGTCTCACATTCTACATTGTCAATGTAAAGCTAGGCTCGCTGCTGGCCCATTAAAGGTATCCACACTCGCAAGGTCTATCCCAGGAACCGTGTATAATGCAGATTTCTCCAAGATAGCACAGAGACAATGGACACTGCTTGACTCACATCCTAGCAAAGGAGCTTTCTAGAAAGTTGGAAGAAACTGTGAAAGAGGGGAAGAGACATCATGACTTGGCCTCGCTCCCCCACAACTCAACACCTGGAAACACATCAGGAGGACAAAGACTGAACTGAAATAATTCAGAGATCAGAAGAGAATAATAATAATTCATTCAAATCAAAGTCCCCAAACAGACTAGTATTGGTTTTTCAGAAGAAAATTTCAGTTTGGGGGATTTTTTTTTCCCAGTCAGACCTTGCCAAGGGAAGCAGAGAGAAAATGTTTGAGTTGCCTCCTTCAGAACAGCTTGGCCTGGACACTCTAGCTGTGGAT